>NC_092187.1:5811809-6463059 GCF_043641665.1 Enoplosus armatus
GTACCCAGCTGGGGTTGGATGTGCACACTAGCCACGTTCTTTACTTGTAACAATACTGGGCACAGTGTGTATGGCGGCCATACATTCAACCCAGTGCAAGGGCCAAAGTGTCATTTCCAGCTATGGTGCCTTCGCTTCTGTGATCCCTCATTGTTCGTTGTGTAGTGAGTGAACTGATTTGAAAGGAATTGAGCATTTTTCTGCAGCAATGGAAAATATGTATAGAAAGAGAAACTCATGCAAGGACAGGACGTGTGTCTGCTGGCTATTAGCACGAGCCAGGTCAAAGACTGGGAAGTCGCATGTGTTTTTCTGCACAGAGGTGACAGCATTTCACATGTCATCTTCTACAGTGTACAGCCAGTTTATGGAGCACAGCATCCACCTCTCGACCCACGATTGCGACGCACGTAAGTGCTAAACCCAACTGGACTGCATGGTGTCATGTTACCTATATGGATGCATTTTATTTGCGTCACTCCCATCTTGTTTTGCAACACAGTGTTTCATGCTTCAAGTACTTGAACGTGTGGATTGCATGCACCAGTACTGTACCAGAGTGACCCAATGTTGACATTTACATTGTTCAACCTACTGGAGAGACTTAAAGTGTTTTATAGCCCCTTTGTTGTTGGACTTTTTTTTTTGTTCCTTTCGGCGATATCATCTCTTAAAGTTCAGTGTATATTAACTACCTGTGCTGCCATGAGTGAGAGCATTAAATTCTTTACTTTTCTGTCTGTTTGATCTCTCAATCTGTCCCTCTGCAGGTATCCCAAAGACACAAAGCCCAAGTTCAACAATCTCAAGTCTAAAAAGGCGTCTAGCTTCCATGAGTTTGCCCGGAGCACCAATGATGCTTGGGACATCGATGATGAGGAGGACGAGGATTTCCTCGCGACCTCCTCCCCAACTTCATCCCTGCCTTCAAGCGTGCACTCTGCATCCACACAGAACCAGGTAGCTACAAGACATCATTTTTTATCACAGAGCAATTATGGGCATTGAGTTATGTCTGAAATCAAAGGAGATATTCTCATGTGTTTACACTCAGCAGCAGCAGAATCAGGCCGGTGACACAGAAACTGGGGTGTCACACAGACTGGCACCTCCCAGGACAGAAGCTCAAAACCTCCAGGATGTGCAGGAGGAGGACGCAGAGTGCGAGCGTGTCAACGGCAAGGTTGTCAAGTCTAGTAGTGACGCCCACCTCAACGCGTCCTCAGGTACGTGGGTAATATGCTGCAGCTGTTAATTTGGCATTGAGAACGACTGAGCAGCTTATCAGGTGATTCATTGTGAAGCTAATTACAGACTTTGTCGGGGGAGGGGGGGGGGGGCTAACACTGCAGTTAAGGCTAGTGGGATTATATCAGGCGTTTAGCATGTGCCTGGCAGGACATTTAGCAGCCCTGAAAATGTCTCTTAATGCTCTTGTCTCCATACGCACTCATGGACCAGAGTCTGTTTTCGGTGAAACAGACTCTGGTCAAACTATCAGTGAGTTTATTAGCATGAGCACAGTAGTAATTTCTCATCACCATCAAGGTCTTTAAGTTGTCTTTGTGAAAAAAGAGTAATTACAGCTTACCCTCTCACATGAATCATAAATGAATAATACTGTATACCCTGAGCCCCCAGCATCTTTAGACTGTGTTTGTACTGCGCAATTCCCATCTGCAACTGTAAAACATATTAGTGTACTGGTGCATGAGCTGCAAGCATGCAACAGATAATTGGAAGAATGTTTGAATATGTTTTATAATGCCACAATATAAATGTAAACAGGTTTCAGTAGTCTTCGATTACGTTGGCCTCAAACTCCTATGAGTCAGTGTGTTGCCTCAGATCCTTAGGCAGGCTGTGTGGCTGTGCATCAGTCCAGCTGACTTGCTGTGAATAGTCAGGGTATTCACTGGTCACCTGGACCTCTTGGAAGCCACCTGGCTTCTGAATATTCAGGCTGTTCACAAGTCACCCACTGATCATGTGCCATCAAAGCCCCCGAGGCTACTGGCAAACTACCCTGAGGGACTCATGAACACTAATATCTTTTAAATTACTAAAAATATATAGTTACCATTTCATGTTCTCTTCTATTGTTTTGTGGGTTTTTTGTTTGTTTGGGTAACAAGCATTAACCATAGAAGTAAAGGTGGCAACAAAAAGGGAAATTAAAAGTAGATTGAGGGACTGAATGAAACACATCGTACAGTATTTATTTATTTATTTAAAAGGATCCCCATTAGCTGATGCCAATAGCACCAGCTAGTCTTCCTGCGACAAATTAGTCTCAGAATTAGTCTCAGTGTAGTCTCATGAATTAGTGTCAGGGGCCATCACCAGAGAACAAGACATTATACACAGTACACAGACACACGATACACAACCTTTTGGCTTAACTTTGTAAGAAGGGGTGTTGGATGTTTTATTGTTAGTGTTTTGAAGGTTTCACTATTGTTTTAATATCATGGTTCTTTCTTGTTTTCAGAAAACCCTTTGTAAAATCACCACAAAGTTTTTATGGCTATGTTATTTTCTTGTGTGGCCCTCAGTTCGCTCCACACTGCAGAAGCAGCAGTCTCTCCCAGTTCGTCCCATCATCCCACTAGTGGCTCGCATCTCAGACCAGAACGCGTCAGGGGCACCACCCATGACGGTGCGGGAGAAGAGCCGGCTGGACAAATTCAAGCAGCTGCTGGCTAGTCCCAACACTGACCTAGGTAGGAGAGCAACACAGCCACACACTTTCAGAGTGTAGATGTGGAGGAGTTATTGCTTCCTTTTTGTTTTCCATAGAGTGTTGATAATGTGTGTTTATATGTTGCTCTGTCCTGTTACAGAGGAACTCCGGAAGCACAGTTGGTCGGGTATGCCAAGAGAAGTCCGGCCAATCACATGGAGACTTCTCTCTGTAAGTCTCATGACCTTCAGTTTTGCAATATCACATGTTCTGCTCTGTATCTTGTTGCACAGACTGTTACAGAGTACAAGTTTTTAGTTTCTCTGTAGCCAGTTGCATTCCTTTTTCAGAAAACGCTCACACAACATCAAAAGCCTTATCCTTACAGGCAACCTTATCTCCTCTCTCTTGTCTCTTATCTCAAACAGCTGGTCTGTTCTGTTCCTCTGAAACTGTCAAAGTGCCAGTGAGGCTTCTCCTCACTGGCACTTTGTCCTCTGTATTTTCTCTCCTCGCTCTCTGACAGGGCTACCTGCCGGCCAACAAGGAGCGTAGGGAGCTGGTGCTAAAAAGGAAGCGAGAAGAATACTTTGGCTTCATAGAGCAGTATTACCACTCCAGAACAGACGAGCACTATAAAGACACGTACAGACAGGTGATACTACAGTTCAAGTTAACACATGGAGATAAGCCTTTAGACTGCTACGAGTAAAAAAAAAAAAAAAAAAAAAAGGTAAACACCACGTTATGATATTAAAGGAACTGCTTTGAGTAACATCTCAATAATCTGTCTTCCTGTTAGATCCACATCGACATTCCCAGGACCAACCCTCTGATTCCCTTGTTCCAGCAGCCCGTAGTACAAGAGGTAAGCTCTGAACTTCTGTTTTTTGTGTACTTCATAATCCTATATGGGTCCCTTGTCATTTGTGACTTTATCACTGAAGAGGCATTTGCTCAGGGTGTCATCTTTAACCGAAGGTGGGACCCTTAACTTTGCTCAACCCGTTGAGCAGTTTTTTGGGTTGAGTTTGTTTTGGTTCATCTGTCTAATTAAAAGTGAAAAAGTATCATGAAGCAAGATGGTGGGTTATCTACCTTAGATAACTCTGTGGCTGATATTGTGTTGTAACTGTAGCAGACTATTTGCAGCCATTGAGGAAGAGCCTGCATCAGATTACTACACTACGGAGGAACTCTGCTGTAAAAAGGAACTTCACAGAGTGTGGCTTGTTCCTCAAATGTGGTGATTTTACATGTGTTTTCAAAACACCAAAGCTTTGTGTCCAGATTTACCAAACCAGCGATCGAGTTTAATCAATCAGAGCAGGGCAACAATTCTTTACTAATATTCAGCATTACCAACTGAATCAGTGAATTAAGCCAGCAGAACAGAGGTTCTTGCATTGAATATCAGTTTTGTTTATTTGCATATACAATAAATATTAATATTAATGACAATACATTGATTTCCACCATATTGCCCACTATTAACAGCCCTAAGCTTAAACCACGTGTTATTACACTCCAGCTAATACACGAAGCCCAAGTTATTACAGTATTTTACAGTTTCTTAGGCTCAAATTTCACAGTTCAGTTTCAGTATGCAGAACTCTTAACACAGTATGCTGTACTCGACTCTTTTAATTATTGTTCCATTTTAAAATAAAATGGTCATCAAATATAATGCTGTCAAACAGCAACTAAACAGCAACCATTCTCTAAGTCTTTTCCACAAGAATACACAAGTAGTAATGAGAAAGCAAATGTTCAATTGATTGAACAGTCAGTATTTGAAATGATGAAGTGTAAGCATGACTTTTGAAAACTTTCATCTTATTTATTAAGTATATGTTCTACTACAGTAAATATAGATAACGTAGTCTAGAGTCTGACTTTTCACTAGAGTAAATCCGTAAACATTGAAATTTATAATCTAATATGAGGTGTCTGTATTCTGAGGACTGAGCATGTGATTTAGTGTTTAGCACTTTAAAGCAAGAATTTATTAAGTCAGTTTGTATCAAGTGTTTTCCTCAAAGTAACATACTGTGAGCCTAAAATACTAGAACTGAAAGTTAAGAATCTTAATGAGAATGATCCCAGTGGTGTTTGCCTTGTAATAATGTCATAATAAATCTGCTAAACGCAATAATCAAGGGTTTTGTTGTTGCCTTTCTTTCCTCAGGTGTTTGAGCGTATTCTCTTTATCTGGGCCATCCGTCACCCAGCCAGCGGTTACGTCCAGGGAATCAATGATCTGGTCACTCCCTTCTTTGTCGTCTTCCTGTCTGAGTTTGTCAGTAAGTTGCTGGTGGGAAAATGAGTTATATTCACACTGGGCGTAAATGACTCATGTCAGCCTTTGTTTCTGGTGATGGCTCGGTTTATGTACCTGTATTTTACAATGTTGTTACTAGGGCTGTCCCCGAATCAGGATTTTCAAGTCAACTCAAAGTCGGCCCTTCTCCTAAACTCCTATGTCAACCTACATTAGTTCACCTGTAAGATTAATGTTTAATGCCTTTGTTATCATCTGTGATGTGATGTTTTCACATCACATTTCCACACAGTCAGAGAATAGACAGTAAAAGTGTGCATCCTGGTCATAGTTCCAGTTATCAAATACTATTGCACCACTGAGCATCACACTGAACGGCAGTAGACGAGGTTGTACCAGCCTCTGGTTCAAAAGTAGTTCAGCAGACTTCACTGACAGTCAGCACCGGAGCTGAGAGTGTTGGAGCAGCCAACAGACACGAGTCGTGCTGCCCACCATTTCCATTACCCTTCTCTGTTTCCACCACGGTTAGTTTTGTGGTTAGGTCATTTTGAGACTCAGTTTGTAAAGTGTGCAGCCTGCCCTGCTGTGGCTCCTGCATGGCTCTGTGTACAATGACTCAGCAAAGTGCAGTGATTTGACTGAGAAAATTTAAGTTGACTCTGGGGCGTCTCGACTCATCCCCTTTTAGGGGGCAGCCATTGTTCTTACCACATCCAAGGTCATAAACATTTCTTCAACCAACCTCAGTAGAGAGTTCAGAAATTAAACTGTTTGAGTCAGGCCATTTCTGTTTCATTCAGTGTTATTTGTTGTTCCAGCGGAGGATGTGGAGAACTTCGAGGTGGCAACGCTGCCTCTGGACACCCAGAGAAACATCGAAGCTGACAGCTTCTGGTGCATGAGCAAGCTGCTGGATGGAATACAGGTCAGGTGTCACACATACATTCCAATAAACACTTATTTAAAACTGTAAGTGTACCACTTTACTGAAAATGGTATCCTTCCAGGACAACTACACCTTCGCTCAGCCTGGAATCCAGAACAAAGTGAAAGCTTTAGAGGAGCTGGTCAGCAGGATAGACGGTAAGTGGACTCAGTCAGTCGTCATCCACAAGGAGTTTCATGTGTCACATTAGGTTTTAGGTTGCCCACTCATTCCTCTTACAGGCGATACAGGCGAATAACAGGAAACCCCCAATTTTAGCATCTGTGTGTGTGTGTGTGTGTGTCTTTTCCAGAGGACATTCACAATCATTTCAAGAAGTATGAGGTAGAGTACCTGCAGTTTGCTTTCCGGTGGATGAACAATCTGCTGATGAGGGAGCTGCCGCTGCGTTGCACGATCCGTCTCTGGGACACCTACCAGGTAGAGCAGAGTGTACACCATCATCAAACCTTCACAATAGTAGAAAGTAATCCAGTATGACAGCAGCACAAACTGCAGCCTGAAGATCTACTAGAGAATTCACACTGCTGCAAATATGCTTCATTATACAGTTTGTAATGTTGACTGGGTTCAAGAGGCTGTCTTCTCCCTGTTAATTGTCCTGTATAAAACAGCAAAAGCTGTGTTGTAATTGGCTGCAATATTGTTCCATATTCACACAGGCTGAAGCAGAGGGTTTCTCCCACTTCCACCTGTACGTCTGTGCTGCTTTCCTCATTGAGTGGCGCAGAGAAATCCTCTCCATGGTTGACTTTCAGGTATTAATGTCTTCGTAGTCATCCACACTTACCTGAGAAAGTATCTACTGAATATTGATGGCAGTACCAACCGATGGCCTCAAGACTGCTAAGATGGTGAACATGGTAAACATACCTGCTAAATATCAGCATGTTAGCATGCTGCAGTTAGCATTTGGACAGTTGGTTGAACAAAACAAAAAGATTTGAAGATCTCCCCTTCGATTTTTGGAAATTGTGATGGCCATTTTCACTATTTTATAGACTATATGATTAATCAATTAATTGAGACAATAATCATCTGATTAACTGATAATTAAAATGATCATTACTTGCAACCCTAAATGCAGATATATGGTTATCAAAGTATAATATTTAAGTGGTATAAATGTTATGGTATTTAAATTTCAACATTAAGTATTCAGTAGTGATTCCAGCTTTTCTTTGCTTCTATGCAGGTTCTAGTATAAACGTTTTACTACACAAATATGCGTATGTCTGATTCCACTGTCTCAGACATAGGTTGTACATACTAACCCACATACTGAATATATTTGTGAAATGCTAAACGTATTCTATTATCAACCTCTGCCTTACAAGACAGTGTCAGTGTCTCCAAGTAAATTTCTGTTGCTCCTCAGGGCCTTCTTATGCTACTGCAGAACCTTCCTACAATCCATTGGGGTAACGAGGAGGTGGGTCTCCTCCTGGCTGAAGCTTATAGACTGAAGTACATGTTCGCAGACGCACCCAGCCACTACAAGAGATAGGCCCGACACTGGATCACAGCAAACACAGTACTTTTCCTTTTAAGATTAAACTCGACTGTGACTGGATGGACCCACTGTATCTCACATACTTTAGACATCAAGTGTTGTCTTTGAGGTAACCTGGAAGAGACTGACGCATTCAAGTGCAGCTCCAGGAGACGTGTTATCTCCGAGCCACAAAACTTTCTGTGAAAATTAAGTCCAGTGAATGTCACATTGGATTTGGGTTTATGGTGCAGCTCAGTGAATATGAGACTACTTGCGGTCAATGTACTGCACTGTATCAATGGACTGTTACAGTATAAATAATCATAGCTATGTCTTCTTGGTTTACTTATACTGTTTTTGGTCATGCCACATTGATTGTCTCTCAAGTGAAATGTACACTCCGAAGAACACACTGTAATATAAGGGGATGATGAATGTTTGTGAGATCATCCTTTTAGTCAAAGGTATCTACAGATTATATTTTTTTTGCAGATTTGTTTTAGTAGTTGTTTTACAAGGGAAACAATATTAGGTGTAAACCAGGCAACTACTTTGTCGTTTAAAACTTTTATTTAATTTAGTCAGACACTGTCAAGCTGTTACAAATACGATGGACCCCCACTCCCTCCCTTTTTATCAGATAAGAGATCTAATCAAATCTGCACCGTACAATCAATTTATAAAAGTCCTTAGTTTGGACTTCAATCAGTCAGTTTAATTGGTTGCCAGTACTGATATGTTGGGTTGTATTTAGGTATAAGACCTAAGAGTAGCAAAGAGTAGGTACTGTGTTTCATTTTAGATTGTGTTTTGGAGGTAGTGATTTGGTATCAGTTTACCTTCCTGGTCATCATGAATCAGCTGATTAAGAGGGATTTTTGAATCACTATGAGGCTCTTTGGGTATAGCTTGTATGTAGACCAATAGACCTGGAAAGATGGAGACCCTCTGGTTAATGTAGCTTTGAAATTCCCTGTTCATGCGTCAGCTGAAATGGATCTATTTTAATGTTGGAACTGATGAAGATTAATCTACTTTAATTATATTTTAGACAGTTGAAATATGATTTTAGTTAGAGATTGTGGCACATATCAATACTCTTACAGCTGGCACAGAATGAGATCAGTAACTACTGGTGTGTTTTGGCCTGAGTGTTGTCTTTACCAAACTAATTTCTTTATGCATAACAATGAGAGTAGTAGTCTTATAAATAATATGATGAAAATCTATGTATCTAATTAGATACCTGTGGTCACTGTAAAAACTGCATATGCATAACAAGTAGTTAAATGTTCAATTTGCTCAGTTTAGAATAATTTTAATAATTGTTCATGGGGTTGAAGATATTTTTTTATGCCTCTGTCAATGCTTGTCGGTACTGAGGGACATTTAGTCACACCATCCTACTTGAGACAGTCCTGTGGACACAGTGCAGCTCAAAATATATGACGATGCCTTTGTTATGAGCATTTGTAATGTACTCCTGTCTTTTAAAGTGCAACGTGATAAGAGAAATTCTGATTGTTTTTATTGTTTATAGGTAACTGTATTTTTTTGTGAGAGGGGGGTGAATATGTATGTTACTACTCATCTACCTTCATTACCAGTGATAATTATAACACAATGGACGTTTGAAAGATATGACAATCATTAGCCTTTGGTACTTTGATTTCCCTACCATTAGATGTGCTTTTAAGGGTTTTGCTTTGGTCATTTGCTTCTCATGTGAAAACCTAACCATTCTGAAGTAATGCTTTGTTAGGCTGTAGTAAAAATATACTACAGCACATTTAATGGAGAAACATCTTTCATGGTGAGAGTGAATCTTGGTTCATATTCAGGAATTATTCAGTCCTCCCGAAATGTGGCAGTTCAACCATAGTCTGAAGTTTAAATTACGTTATGGCATTATATTAAGTGAAGTGCTTCTGAAGATACTCTGGTACTTAATTGAGTCCGTGAAATAGATCTTTTTTGTCTTGGGAACAATCAAACACTGTGTCGTATACCTATTTATGGTTCATTCATTGTCAGTTAAGCCACTTTTTGTTTTACCCATCTGAAACATTTTGAATGTTTTTGTGAGTATTACAGTATACCTTTAGCCTTAAAGTAGGTTTTCTTCATTCAGGTGCGTCAACTGATTGTGTCACTACCACAATGGTATTGTTCACTCCATGCTGTTTTTATCTAAAGGTCATTATGTCCTCAAAATATGATGTTGATAACTAAAGGCTGACAAAATGAAAACTTGTTGATTTATTTCAGACGTGTTTATGCTGTTTCAACGATAATATGCCAAATCTTTATTGGGCCAACATAATCTGTTTTAGAGTGCTTCTGTAGTCATTGCTGGCTTCAGCCTAAAATGAAGAATTATTAAATTATTACAGTACCAGCTGTATATTAACTTTTGGTTTATATTAAACGGTTGTTATTCTTCATTTTGGTATTTGTTTGTGTGCGTGTTAATCTGATATTATCACTGCTTCTCATATATTAAAGGTGTTTTTAAGCCTGCCCAAACATATAACTATTATTTTGATAATAAGTCAATATTAAGTGTCGGGGCTGAAGACACGTGACGTGCCGGAAGTGAAGCACAGCGCTCAGAAGTAACGTTAACCCCCACAAACTTCGGTTTCACTTCTGCAGCCATGCCAGTGTGGTTTGTGTCAACGAAAACAAATGTTAACGGGACACACCGTCTGAATTTAACCAGTTGGCGATACCACTGTCGCACCGCGTCTGTCCGAGTGTCGAGGTAAGCTGTTTTGGTGAACTGAAAACGGTGCATTTACAACATGTTAGCGCAGCATGTAACGAGCTAACGTTAGCAAACACGAAGCTATCCCGTGTTCGCGCAGGAACGTTAACGTTAGCTACCTGCCGTGGTAGCGTTGACTTACACTAAATTGACCTCTTGCCGTTCACTAATTATTTAACAGAGTTTGTGTGTTGCTGTAAAATGAAATCTAGCTACCAAATATCGATTATGTTAGCAAGAAAGAGGAACAAGCTAACAAGAATGCACACTTCCCCTTTCAAAACATGACCAGCTGTTAACCGCATTTCACTTTTAGCAGCTTGATTCCCTTCAGCTTATTTAACAAACTACTGCTTTTATGTTGGCTCATGCAATTGTTGCAAGTGTTATTTCCAAGCTAATGACTCAAACTGTACTGTCTCCATTAAAGCAGGAGAGAGGCTTGGTGAAAGAGGATGGATGGAGTCAGCTGGAGCACCACAAGGGCCCAGGAGTCGTTCAGCCGCTCCCAGACGGCAGCAGACACTCTGTCCAGGCTTGCCAGCTTCATTGCACGCACTGACACAAAACAGCACACAAGAAACCAGAGGCAGCAACAGTCCCACATGCCCACATATGTTTGTCAAGAATGTGGTAAGGGCTTCCCTTATGCGACAGATCTGTTGCACCACCAGGAACTAAAACACGCATTACCCAAACCTCACCAGTGTCCCTCCTGTGGGCAGGAGTTCTCCCTGAGGTCCTCCTTACAGCTACATAAGTGCGATCATGATTCTTCCCCGTGTGAGCTTTGTCATGGAGAGTCACGGCTTGGTTCTCCGTGCCCTGTGTGTGCGACTTGCATCTCAGATCCTGGTAGACCGCAGGACAAGTCACCTCACCGTCAGCCTCACCTCCCGGACAGTAGCCCTTACGCATGTGCCCCGTGTGGGAGAGGCTTCAGCCAGAAGCAGGCTCTGCTGCACCATCAGCAGGCTGGTTGTACTGAACCACTGTCCCCAACAGATACAGTTGATGCCAGTAGCCTTCCAGATGATTCTCCGCCAGTTTCTGAGGGAGACTCGACCCGCTCTGATTCTTCAGACACTCCAGGGCCCAGCAGCAGAGCTGTCAATGTGTGCCAATTCTGTTCAAAACCCTTCCGCACAGAGGCTGGACTTCAGCGCCATGAACAGACCAACCATGCAGATGAGCGGGTGATGGCTCCACAGGGACAGAAGACCAAAGGAGAAGGTACTAGTGGAGAAATGAGGAAAGGAGGGAATACCAAGGTGAATGGAGATCCAATTAAAAGGACAAAATCCCAAAATAAGCTTCTGAGCTGTCGCTCTTGCGACATGGTTTTCAAGAGCACCTCTAAGCTGTACCTGCACAGAAAAGAGAAGCACAGCAGAGAGAAAAATATTGGGAGAGAACCAAGGCCAGTCATCAGCAAGCGCAGGAGAGGAGGCACGTATCCATGTCAGGTCTGCGGAAAAGTCTTCCTCCATCATTTGTCACTTAGGGCACATTACAGACAGCACACAGCCTCAAGCTTTACCACAATCAAAAACAAAAGCCTGTCTGTAGGATGTACCACCAAAGACTCCAACTTATCAGAACATAGACCAAATGAAGTTAAGACCAGCCTAGGAGATAACAAGACTGTTAAGGCTGGTCGAGGGAGGCCCAGGAAAGTGGCCAGATTAGATAACAAGGTTACTGATCCAGGGAGATGCAGAGAAGTGCCTGTGGTGGTGGAGGAGGAGGAGGAAGAGGAAGAGGAAGAGGTGCAGAGAGAGTTCCCATGCCCTTCCTGTGCAGAGGTTTTCTCCCTGCAGTCGCAGCTAAGGAAGCACGTGGAGCTCCACCAGTCCTCCGTGAAGAGGAGACAGTGCAGTGTGTGCACAAACGAGATGGACACCTGTAAATGGCCGGGCTCAAAGAGGCAGAGGCTGTACCACTGTGTGCCCTGCCAGCAGGGTTTCTCAGCACTGGACTCCTTCCTAGAACACTGTCAGGAGCACCTGCGAGTCAGGGTGGAGGAGGACAGCATCACAGAGGGCTACACACATCAGGCCAGCAAAACCTGAGATTCAGTTTGAATGTCATCAGCGATTTGCCTTTTTGCCTTGAAGGGTTAGAGAGCGTAGAGTAATGAAATCTCTGCGAAATTTTTGTTGATTAACCAGTTCATTGATTGAGCATTCAGAACATCTTGTTTTTCTACCTACCCTTGGTTTAATGTTCTCCATATCAACATATCAAGGGTTAAAGAGAATGGCTAGTTATAGGACCATACTGGAGTTTTTGCATGTTCTGTTTAGCCCTTTTACTATAAATCACATATACTTTACTGCCAACCATTTTCCATACTGTTTTTTTTTTCAGTTTTTCAAATGTTTTCTACGTTTTAGGCAGCCTCTTGTTTCTTTTGCAGTATAGTATGTAAAACGATTTGTGAGAGATCCACAGCGACCGTTTAGTTGGTTAACCTTTAACATTATCACTGCATTGCAAAAAGGATCACAGTATCCCATAAGCACTTGTGTGCACAAAGCAATAATGAACACTTTTCAAATTGATAATCAATTTAAACTTAATTACAACCTAAAGAAAATGCAACTTTGAATAAACATAAGTCGGTTGATTTTCATGCTTAAATGAGATATATTGAAACTTGTGGCAGCCGGAAAAGCTGCTGGAGGAAAAAAACCTGCAAAAACACCAGTACGCTTCCTTAATAGAGTTATATCCACACTATTTTACTGTCACTGACACGCCACTTTTTTGTACAGATCAGGACCTCGTTTCCCAAAAACATCTTCAAGCTAAGATAATCTTAGACTACAGACTTACAATAAGACCAAGATCATTTTAGCCTTAAGGTGCTTTTTGGGAATCGAGGCCATCTGCACAACCATGGTACATTCTAGCCAAACGCTGCCAGAGATATCGTGTTTGCTAGAGTCTATTTCTACACCAGACATCTGGAGTGCTTTAGCGAAGTAAGGTCAGACATGTCTTCTACTGCATTTTTGTTATATTTCTTACAATTTGGGCAGTAATTTGTCAGATTGGTGGGAACCCTGGTGTGTCACTTGCTGGTGTTTGCGTTGAACTTAAAACAGCAGATGGAAATGTAGTGCTTTGGTCAAGACCGCGAAAGTCCCACGGTGTGAAAGAAATCTCACAGTGTGAAATGTTAACATGTTTTGAGCATATTTATGTGCTGTTTCGAGGAGGTAGTTGTTATTGCCTCAATCCATGAAATGAACAAACTTATAATTGCTGTTGTGGATAGTTATACCCAATACGATGCCTGTCTTTTTAGCTGGCGTGTACTCGGGTGATATTACATAGCTATGCAAACAGATAGACTGATGGCAGCCCTTCAGTATGTCTGTGATGCTTGATAAGTGCGCTTTGGTGAATGAACTAGGATCAACATGAGTTCTTTTTTTTTTTTTTTTCTCTAAAGGATTTTCAGCTACTGTTTTCAAAGTGCAACTGTGAAAATGTAGAAAAATTATTTAATAGGTTTTGAAGCTTCCACTTTTTTGAGGTCTTTTGTAAATTACTTTATGGCTCTTTATAGATAACATAATAAAAACTTAACAATTCTCATGAAATGTTTTGTCTGTGTTTTTTTTATACTGATTTTGTAAGTTGATACTTGTAAGCATTATAAATTTAATTTGCTTTCTCTGCAATCACCTGCACAGTTTACTGAACAGTTCACATTTGTTTGCTTGCTACATTTGCTAACATGTTTAAAACTCCACATACTCTAGCAGCAGATGTATACAGCAGAATGGGACCATTAGTGGTAATACAACATTAAACCTTTTAGAAAAGATATTTCCCTCCATATTTAGTAACATTTAAAAATGTTAAGATGTAAAATATAATGAAGCATAAAATTTAACAACACTATGTTGCAAAAATGTTCATTTTCTCACCAACAACAAAGTCAAAGGTTTGTGTCAAGCTGTTTTCAAATTCAAATTGTTAAAATGTAATTTGTTTTGTGTTAAAGTATTCCTGCCTGAATAGAAAATCAAGTCAAATGTCCCCAATTTTCTAGAGGACTGCTCAGTTAATTATGGAAATTAGCTATGATGATGATACTGTAATTTGTTATTTTATCCAAATACATCTTGTATATATACTTGTATATAGTATGCTTTAGTTCTCCTTGTTTTTATATGTAGAAAATACTTGAAACATGTCAATTGAAAGTTATATTTTTGTACACAATGAAAAGATCTAACCGGCTGTGGCTCCTGGCCTGATGGCGGCGCTGTGCGGACTGAGTAGCAAAGAGTCCATGAAGGAAGTTTACCGGTGAACTTCCGGTTCCAAGGCGCACGCTTTCCTTCCGCGGTTTTGTGAAACGAAAATCATACGACCAACTTTGTCGGTGTGTAGACACTAAAGACAACATGAGCAAAGCACATCCACCCGAGTTGAAGAAGTAAGTTGTTGAGTTTGTTTAAATAAACCTGTACTCTGTAATTTGAACTAAATGTAAATGAATGAAATCGTACCCGCACAGCAAGCCTTCGAAGCTACATTGTTTGCAACGGAAACAAGCTAACATTAGCTAGCATGACTGACTGGGTTATGTATCATCTGTGAGCCTCTGTAACGTAAGCTAATGTTGTTTTTCTTTCTTCAGGTTCATGGACAAGAAGCTTTCATGTGAGTATGCCAAACCCGCTCGGAGTAAAACACACGAACCTGTTGTTTCAGAGGTGTCAGTATCTGGAAACGCTAGCTAACAAACATCTCATTAGAATGTTCTGAAGCAACATTAAACAATAGGCACAATTTGTTTAATCAGTATGGCTGTTTAATGCCTCCTGTTATATACAGAGACAACGATGGTAGAAACCAGACAGATAATTTACTGGTTGTATGATACCAATCTATATGTACGTTCAAGATACCAAAGTGAAACAAATGAACAGTGAATTCACTGGGTTATGTGCTGCATGCTGTCTATTGTTTACTGGTTCCCAGTCCTGAGAGTAAATTGCATTTACACTGAATATTAACACACTGTACTGTATATAATGTCTGTCTGGTGGCATGTGATGAAGGAAACATGAAGCTACCAAAAGTGCTCTCTCCAATGTAAAGATGGAATCAGAGATGAGCGTTTGCGATTTATAGAAAACGAATGCAGTTATTTACTGATAGGAAACAGTCAAACTATAATTGATGCAGCCAGGATGTCAAGCAATCACAGTTACCTCATACTAACATAACACAAAACGGCACAAGAGTAATTCCTATGAAAGCAAGGTTGGCCTTTGAACTGAAAAGGAACCGTGAATAAACCTAGCCTGTAGGATTCATCAGAGATTTCTTTTGTCCTTTAGTGAAATTGAATGGAGGCAGACACGTGCAGGGCATCCTGCGAGGGTTTGACCCCTTTATGAACCTGGTGGTGGATGATTCTCTGGAGATGGGCCCAGGAGGACAACAGAACAACATCGGCATGGTGGTCAGTATCTTGGCAGGCCCGGCATTACTCTGTTTTTGTCTTATTGTCCGCATATTCCATGAAAAGAACAGAGCTGTGTCTATTTATTCTTTAGTTTGAGAATGATGCTCTATGTTGTACCAGTAAAAATTCCCTCAATGCAAAATAGTAGCGACCATGGCATGTACAAACATTTTGTAGATGTGAAAATCAAAGTCGGATGACACTACACCGGTCAGTGGTTACCTAAAACGATGATTGATAAGTGTCAAAAATCTCGTAAAAAAAAAAAAAGTTTGATGCTCACTATAGAGTAAACTATTTACTCTCTGTCTGGGTATGTTTTACAAGTTTGAGAGTGTTTCATATGCCGGCTATGTACACCAGGTATATTTGGGGATAATACACTATTCAGGTTTTTAAATAATGATGCAATTGGAGAGCTCTATTCAGACCATTTTGAAATTAAACTCAATTTGACACTGAAGCATTTTAGGAAGTCTGATTTAAATGAAGCGTGTTAACTCTATGTGGTCTCATTTCTCACAGGTCATCAGGGGAAACAGCATCATCATGTTGGAGGCCTTAGAGAGAGTATGAGAGTAGAGGAGGCGAAGAGGATGATCCACACCCTTTTTTACATTCGGTTGTCCCTTTTAGTTACTTCTTTGTTTGAAAGAGGCGAAATAATTGTGTGTCTTTTGAATTGTAACATGTCTTCATCTGATTTCCATTGACAGATGTTTTGTTTGGACATGTTTTGAATGCGTAATCTTGTGAATAAATCTGTTTTTCTTTGTATTTCATGTTTGTGCATTCACTTTACGATGTACTGTCCATTACCAACATACCACAGGTTATTGCCTGAAGTCACTGACAAATGTTAGGCAGGCCTGTAGCGGTTGAATTTTATTACAGAAGTGCATAAACTTAAAATGAATAGTTTTTTATGTCGAAGATGATTTGAAGGGACAGCCACAATGTAACTTAAATCTGTTGCCCTTTAGAAAGGAAATAACTTAATAATTTAGTCCAGCTGTTTTTAACAAAACATTGGAGTGGGTGAAATCGTGCTGAATATTTTAGGTAGGTTCATACGTATCTTCAGCAGAATCAGAGGGAGGGTTATTGATATGGATGTTATTAAGGTGAAGGGGAGCACGCTGCTTTATATTTCAGTCAGTAGTGGTGGACTTTTGTAAGACTGAAGTGCTGAAGCAGGAACAGTAGAGGGCGCTATCTGAAGGACTGGCTCTCCAGGTGGACTTTTATTTTGAAAGCCGATTGTCGTCATCGCGGACACGTTTCTTTACGTTGAGTGTCGTCGCCGTTTGACGGTATGTGGAAAGTAGCAATGTCGGAGGAGGTTCGGAAGGCGCTACAGTCGGTAGTGGAGCGGGTGAACCAGGCGGCGGCACGGCGGCCCAAGGTAACTGCAGCCCGGGAGGCTCCGCTCAGCAGCACCGCTGTTGTCGCTCCACTCTCGGGGTCCGAAAAAGTCGTGCTGCGGCAGCACGACTCGTTATGTAAGGCTGCCAAACACCTCAACCTTTGGATGGGAGACAGTCGGGCTTGTTGCAGCACTTTCATAACACCGTGCATGGTCTATCAGTGGCAGCATAATATGCGTGGGAGCAGGATGCTTATGCTTACATACGGTATCTGCATGCACGCTGCCGCGTAGAAATAATGCCTGTAATCATGGTTTTATGATTGGCATGTTTGTAAGCTATTCATATACACGACCACGCTTTTGAGCAGCTTGTCCTCACATCACAGCTCTGTGAAAGATCTCCACTAGTGAAGATTTTCTTGAAGTGCTAACGGCATCAAGGTTGATATCTAGGTCAAAGCGTGTAGAAATGCACAGCATCTTTCCAGTATCATCCAGATGTCTCCAATTGGCTTGTTACTAATCATCTAAATCATTAGTAGCGCTTCCTGCATGATGTGTAACAGCATCTGAACATACAGCAGCAGCCAGGAAACAATCAGTTCCATCATTGTTTTTCAGGATCCTGACAGGGCTGAGTCACTGTTCTGCCAGAGCCAGAAGACCTCAGCTAACATGCTGCATCACACACTGAGCTCCTCCACTGATACATTCACTGATATGGATGAAAAATGAGCCTGTTTTGTCCCTCCTCAGACACTGCCAGCTGTGCCGCCCCGCCTCGTAGCTGTCAGCAAAACAAAACCCCCAGACATGGTTGTGGAGGCCTACAGGCAAGGGCAGCGTAACTTTGGAGAAAATTATGTGAGTATAGAGCGCTGCTGCTGGTTTGCATCACTCCAAATTTTCCAAGTGTCACTGTGTCCACATAAAACTGAGAGGCATAAAGGTAGGAAATAACGTAGACATTGACCTCGTCCTTTATCTCCACACCAGGTCAACGAACTTGTGGACAAAGCTTCAGATCCTCTGGTAGGTTTACATATTTTACAAGGTAGAATTCATTATATTCCCCACCCCAGACTGTGATAAAAGTGCCTCTTTTTCCCTCATCCAGATTTTAGACTCATGTCCAGAAATCAAGTGGCATTTTATCGGCCATCTACAAAAGAACAATGTCAACAAACTCTTGGGTGAGTGATTGTCAACTCTCCTGCTCGAGCTGCGTGTTAAAAAGCCTTGCACTGAGTCTTGTCTTTCTGTTCCCAGGCGTGCCAAACCTGTTCCTTGTGGAGACAGTGGACTCGGCCAAACTGGCTGACAAGGTCAACAGCTCATGGCAGCGTATCAGAGGAGCCAGCACACAGAGGTTAAAGGTCATGGTGCAGATTAACACCAGCGGAGAACAGAGTTAGTCTTACTTTTTTTTTCTGCTCTGGTGCGGTTGTGGTGTTGTGTGTGTGATCACAAACAAAAAGTCAGGTGTTCACCAACAGTATGTCAATATATATAATATGTTTGTTGCAGGTAAACATGGCCTGCCACCAGAGGAGACAGTGACCACAGTGAAACACATTGTGTCCCAGTGCACCGCCCTGCACTTCTTAGGACTCATGACCATCGGGCGCTACGGCTATGACCTCACTCTGGGCCCCAACCCGGACTTTCAGGTACAGAACACTCTTATGAAAACCATGTGGTTTTGAGAGGAATCTTGTGTTTGAGATGTGTTGCATTTATCTGTGAAGTTTATTTTTGTGTGAACCAATAAGATTGTGGTAAACTATGCATTCAATCATTATAGTGAACTAAAACAACAAAATCTCAGCATATGAAAGGTCTCATATTGTAGAAAGTGAGATTTCCATGTCTTATTTGATTGTAAAGCAGGTCTAGGTGCTGTATAGATACTGTGAAAGTATCAAAGCGCTCAGTCCACGGAGAAATGCACACAGCCCGTATTCAGAAACGGTGCCTTTAAATGAGCCGTCAGGACGTCCGTAAGGTTGTGATGTCACAACTATACAGTCACCGCACTCGGCCACGCCCACCAGCAGGTCATCTGCTCCAGGCACAGCTCGCCAACCAAGTACAGGGACGCTCATCCTCCCACTCAGTCTGTCTGAGTTATTGGAGCGCTCTGCTCAGGACGACTCTTCAAGTGTTTGGAGGTCGTTCAGTTTGTCTAAAATGGATTGTGTCAGACAGAAGGTGAACTGAGAGGCTGCATAAAGGACCAGTATAAGATAACGAGGAACTTTTTTGAACTGTGAATCATGCAAAGCTACTCTAGTGGAATCCCAGAATAAAATATAGAGCTGAAATGAGCATCATGTGGGACCTTTTAAAAAAACTGGGGGGGGGGGGGGGGGGGGTTGTCTTTATGCCTCCAAAACCTGAATATTCCCAGTTTGAACCTGCTAAATTAAGACTGGTGTAAAGAAGATATCTCCTGTATATCCCACATATACTAACCCTGCACTAATACAAACGTGTTCTTTCAGAACTCGTGGCAGATTGTTCTTCTACATGACAGTCAAAACACTGCAGCTAAAACTAAACTAAATGATAAATGCACATTTCTGAAATGTCAAACTAATCCAACCCCATAAATTCAATTTGAAAATTGAAACTAAACAGAAATTGATCTCCAGCAAGAAAAAACATCATTATAAAAATATCTCAACTAGAGGTAGAGGCCGTTATTAGCTTATTGCAGATATATCTGTATCGGTGTGCATGATGGCTGATAAGAAACAAGAGACATCAGTACAGAAATGCCAAACTAGGTTTGAGGTCAATTAGTTTGTCCACCAGAGAGCACTGACAACTGGATCTTTACACTGTAAAATGTCCTGCTTAGTTTGTACCCTGGTCACACTTTAAAAAACCAAATCTGAGGGGGTTCGTATCAAGGTGTTTGTTTATGTATCGGCCTCAAAAATCCAATATTGGTCGGGCTATAATCTCAACAATGTGACCCTCTTGTAGATGCTGCTGAGCCGGAGGCAGGAGGTGTGTGACAGTCTGAAGCTGCCTCTGGAGGAGGTGGAACTCAGCATGGGTATGTCCACAGATTTTGAACATGCGGTGAGTATCAATTTCCCTCTTTGAAATTTCTCTTGGGCAATTTCAAAAACTTGATTTTAAGCTTTTGATTTGTTTGTTTTTTAGGTTTCTCAAATTGAAAGTAAAGTGTAAATTCAGTGGTATTTCAAAGTAAAGGTTTTTTTTTTTAGATTATATTCAACTTTAGTTGAGTACTGAGACAACAAAATGCAGTTTAGCATCTCACCAGAAGTGCAGAGTAATGCACAGATGTATAGAGGTAATATATAAATAACAGGGGTAGATATGAATACACTAAGATATATACAGTGTGAGCACATGCAGCAGTTACAGTAGACAGTGCAGGTTTAAGTATAAAGTCATGCTAATAGTAGACATTATATACAGAATAAACAGCTGGAGGTATTATATGAATACAGTGTATATGCAGTAGTGGTTATATATCAGTGTGGTTAATGCATGAGTCAGCGTATCGTGCTCATTAAGACTCCTGCTGTCCAACATGTTCACTGAAGTTTTTTTTTTTTCTGTGCTCCCATGTGTTGAAGATCGAGGTGGGCTCCACCAATGTGCGAGTGGGCAGTATTATATTCGGCAACAGGGAGTATCCCAACAGCGCGGCCAACACTCCAAATCCCAGTCCAGGTCCTAGTCCAGCTCCCAGCCCGGAGAAATCCTCCAAGATGGTGTCAGAGGAGGCTGCCAAGAAGATGCAGCACCTCACCGTGTCTGGACACTAAGAAGAGCTTCTCCTCCTCAGAAATACCTTTAAGAATTAAAAAAAACAAAAAAAAAACAACACTCTTCACGTTCAAGCTGAACAGAGCAGTGAAGCCATGTGGAGCTAGGATTGCAAGATTCTTGCATAATTTTAAAGTGTATTTGCCTAATCCTCTTCACTTTTTTGTGTGCCCTTCTTGCTCTTTTAAGCATTAAAAAGTGGCATTCAGTACAGACCTAGTTCTACCTTTTTTAAAAGTAGTGTGTTACTAACCTATAGTGCTCTGACTTCCTTCTCATGGAAATCTCTCCTACAAGATTACTGGATACGCGACAAAACTACTGAAAACATGGCGACATATGGAAAATGATTTCACATGAGTTACGAGCTGGTGAGGATTTGTTGTGCTGATGTGATATTTTCTACCTTTCCGATCCTACATGTGACAGTGCTGAAATGTGCTTGAGTGTGTACAGTGTCCCAGAGATCAGGAAGTCCACACAGTACAGTGTACCGTTTTTGTTGTACAGATGAAGCAAAGAGTTGATTTAATAAATCATTTATCCCTTTATAATGACACATAGTATTGTGCGTTTGATATTGTTTCGTATGGTGTGCCAAATGTGTCAAAACTCTATTCTTGATATTAATATATCCAAGAGTAAACCTGAAGGAAGTGTTTTGTTTCTGTGTGACAGTCTTGTGTCTGTGCTAATGTGTAGGTTGGAGAAGAAAGGGAGTGAATCTATGCAAAGTGGTGATATTTGTTTTCCAGTAGATTTTTACACTGCAGCCGTCATGGTGTCGCAGGGGTTTCTTCAAAGATGTCACAAGGTCAGTGTGTTTTTCTGTCTCCATGAAAAGTGCTTTCATTGTCATTGATAAAAGCTTGTGGTTAGACGTGTGGTTGCTGTCTTTAACGAGACGTTTCAGCATTGTTTGGTTTGGAATCTGGTTCTGAGGGAAGCCAAAGCCAAGCAATAAATTTTATTGTTGAAAATGTCTGCCATTTGCTGTGTATTTCTTCTAATTAGGGCAAAGTGGCACAAATAACATCAGAGACAGACAGTAGTTTGGCCAATGTTTCTTTATTAAGCACATGGAGGTGACATCTGGACCACAGTAACTGGTTTTAGAGTGATAATTTAACAAATTGAAAAAGAATGTAACAGCTAAATATATTGCATCTCAATAATTGGACTCAAATCTACACTGAATGTAAAAAGTGGCAACCTTGTTAAAATATGAACCCACTGATTCACTATATTCCCATTTAATGATGAGTTCTTCCTCATTATGAATCTAAATTAACAGAATTTGCAAATGGATTGAAATGCTGTCCGGCATTGATAAATGGAACCCAAAATTCCTTATGATAATTACAGTAAATCTGGCTTCAACTCAGCAATAAAACTCAGGCTACGATTGCTCAATAAATAGGTTCTATGACACTGGTGCAACAAAAAAAAAAACCTGGTGACACTATGAAAGACTTGTACATCATTCAGTCAGTGTAAAAGGCATTAGAAAATGAGCAGGACAGTCAATAAGCTATACCTGTTATTTACAACATACAGTAGAATCCTGTTATTAATAGACGAGTATCACAAACTATCTACAGACCTAGCTCTGGTAAAATGTACAAGAAACTGGACTCTAGGTAGAAACTGTACAGTCAGCAGAAGGATGGGTGGTAACACTTCATGTTGACCTTCACTTTCACATTTACAAGCAATATATAAACACTTACAATGTGGTTGTAAGCAGACACTTTTAAGGGTTTATTAATGTATTTATCAACAATTCAACGTCTAACAGGTGTATGAACAGATAATGAATGGTAATATCTGAAATATGAGGTTTGTATAATTAGATGCATTTATTATATTGATGTGTTGTGTTTATTTATACAAATATATCTTCTTCGCCCTCCATCACAACTGAGCCTCCTCCATTAGCTGAAGAAGGCAACAAGATGAGGCTGAAAGCTCAGGAAGAAAACTAGTAAAAATCTTTTGTCAAATCTTTAACCTTCAAGTAATGATGGTTCACAAATGTACTAGTAAACACTTTAAAATGTTCTCAATGCTGCTTACAACTAAATTTTAGTAGGTTATAAACCATTTATTAAGTCTTTATACACTAAAGAGTTAAAGTGAAGCATTATCAAATGGACACGTAAAGAATCAAGGCCAGTTTGATATTTGCATAAGTGTGACCACTCGAACACAGCTGAAAGTCCACAGTTGGGAGTTACAACACCTGGAAATAAAACTGCAACACTAACAATGACAAAAAAAATGGCCTACATAAAATCATGTATCAATAAACTACTCGGTTATTTCTTGTAACAGCTTAAAAATTCTCATTCTTACAAATCTATTGTAGCGGTCATTCACTCCTGCATGACCATGAAAAAACACTAATATTGTCTCTGCTGTAGAAACATGCCGTGTCCAGTGTTGCCAGGAAAACACAACAAAAAAAGCAAGTGTGCTACTGTGTTGTTGCTAACGGAAAAATAACGAAAACATTGACAAGGAAAAACACATTGCCCAAGATCGACAACTGCCTCTGTGAATTTGCTCGTACCATTTATGGCTGATATTAAGACCACGTGTCTCCCCCTGTGGGTGGCCGTCTCTCCAATTCAGTCAAGTCCGTTTACTCATGTTTATGTTGTTTCCCAATGCTGCCTTTGCTCAGACAGACATTACACCAGTTTCTTGGCCTCAAAGAAGCTTTTGAGGTGCTTCATCTGCCAAATGCCGGTGACGATGAGGATGAGTGTCTGAGCGATGGACCACCAGAGGACGCGCTGGTTGGTGCTCTCGCTCGTCATGCGAAACCGCTCCTCGCGATACTGTAGAAGACACGACACACAATGAAGTCACCAGAGCAGGCTAATGGCATAGACAGCAACTGCACATGACAAACTTGGGAGTAAACCTGTCGTCTCAGACATGACTTGGTGCACATTGCTTACTGACCCTCTGGTAGTTTTGCTCCTTCTGGATCTGTTCGACTTGGTCCAGTAGCTGTCGGACTCGCAGCTGCAGCTCAGTGAGTTTGTCTTTAGCTGCAATTTCAGGGTAGTTGTTGGTATGTTCTCCGACCTGAATATCCAGATGAACTCTCTGCAACATTTGGAAACAAGACAGTTTGAAATCTACATGTTTGTTTTCTGATAGGGACGTGATTAATTCAAATCTGATTTCAGTTATTTTGAGTCTTCAGTGCAGCTCGTGTCAAAATGTGTTAAAATTGACATGTAATACAAATCACAGCAGTAGAGAGAAAACTTTAGGAAGAAACTTTGCAGAGCACTCTTGTTTCATTCTGCCATATTGATCGTTACACTGCTTAAGCCTGAGGTGAAACTACGGCTTAGTCTGGAGGGTTAAATTTCCGCGGTAACTGCAGATCTAATCCTCCTGG
The DNA here is from genome assembly GCF_043641665.1 of Enoplosus armatus. Taxonomy (NCBI): domain Eukaryota; kingdom Metazoa; phylum Chordata; class Actinopteri; order Centrarchiformes; family Enoplosidae; genus Enoplosus; species Enoplosus armatus. Next base: position 5,836,076 of record NC_092187.1, read on the forward strand.
TTTAACAAGAAGCCCTGCTTTTTGAAACATCCCTCAGTTTAAACAAAACCATGCAGGACTTATTCGTCAAGGTCCCAGTGTGGATACATTGGACATGAAAGTAATGTTGTGAGTAATTAACATTTGTGTGAAACATTTTGGAGGAAAATAACTGTTCATACCAGTTTTCCTCCTGCAAACAGAGCCATCTTGGTGGAGTTCGAGTGCAAACAGATCTGATGTTCTCCAGGAGTGTGGGAGGTGAAGGTGAACCGTCCGTCTGACCCATATTGACGAGAAAGAATAATCTGGGAGAAAGAACAATCTTTAGATTCTATTCATATGTATGTTGGTATGTTTTTTAACACCACCTCCTCACCTTTGTATCTGGATCCTTGATCTCGACGTGCATCCCAAGGCCAGGGGTGGCTGGGTGGAAAGAACTGGTCTGTTTGTCCCACAGCTGAGTCCTGTACTTTCCTGTCAGACAGGCGAAGAGACATAGACGCATGCCGTCACGTCATCCAGTCATCACTCAAAGGCTTTTCTTTTGCTCTCTCGGTTTGTTCTCTTGTATCCTAACATTAGCCTTGCTTTTTAACTACCTCGCCTGCTTTGGCGCATAAAATCCGACATTATAATTGTACATTCTTTTATGGCGCTGTAATGTTGTTGTTGAAAGAAAAATGGAAAAGGTAAGTTTGCTTCTATGTAGCAATGTGGTCTGTATCCAACATTATCCTGCAATAAAAATATTCTTTAAAAAAAAAAAGAGAGTAACTTTGCGAGACTGTTGCACCAGTAACATTGCAATGGAATTAAAATAATAATGTCACCTCCAGTGCCAGAAATACAAAAATCTAAAAACACGTAAAATGTATGAAAAGCAAAACAAATGCAACTCATCACATCTTGCAATGTGTGCTACCTCAAATTCATGTAATGTTTAGATAAATTGCAGGTTTGAGTCTACTCTTCTGACATTCATTGACATATTCTGACTTTATAAACTTGATATTGAGAACTTTGTAGCAAACAGTTGATTATTTTCACATCCATCAGACACAGAGTAACATTAGCATTCATTTGGAGTCATGTTTCTGGCCACCTGATGAATGTAAGTGTGATATTCACTCTCCTTTTAGCTCTGTTTTGGTCTCCACCAACTCGTAAGAAAAATGCAGAAATGCATATGAGTGATGATAATTGTAAGCTTTCAATTAAAATGTGTTACCTATCACAATATTTTTGTCATAAATACGATGTACAAATATCACCTGTGGTTTCAGGTAGACAATACTGATTATGTACTACTACGAATCTCTTAGGGAAGGACAGTTAGCAATAAAACGAATATCTTTCATTGCATTTTTGACCACTATCGCTTAAATACATCATGTGATAAGTCAACTACTTAAATTAGTGCCTTGTGACATATATTATTATTCGGAATGAATGACATAACTCAGGTGTAATGCTATCGCTCACTAAGAGAACCAATGCAAATGTAAAGGAGCTAACGAGCAGCTACAAAAGGCTACAGAAAACTTCCATGTTTGCTATTTTAAGGCGTATCACCACTCTTTTAACGATGAACTAGACATTTCTTCAAAATGCCGAGTGTTTTTGTCGTTACCACTGTCATATTCAATGCAGCATCTTTGCTGGAGCCAGCTGTTCACGAGCATTGCTAGTTAGTTAGCTACATCAAGCTAACGACCCCACAGCAGCTTACCAATAACCATGGTCTCGTCTGGGATTTCTTCAATGAAGCATTTTTTCTCCGTCTCTCCTATGTGGAAATAGAGTGCGTAACTTGGATAAATCCAAGCTAATATTAGAAGGACTCCAGCAGCAGGGGTAGTAGAGAGCATCATGTAGCTTCTTTCACTTAGCGCACATCAGCAGAAGACGCTCTGATGCAGCCAGCTGACGTCATCTCCCACTGCGGAAGAAGGAAGGGGATTTCCCGAGGGACTGAACCGTTGCATCCTGAGCGTAGCCTCTCAGGCAGCGCTCACTTTCACGCCTGACAACCTTCACACCAACCCAGGAGACAAGTAAATAATTTTTTTTTACTGCACAGATAATTTGAATAAACAAGGGAGGGGCAATGCATGACAACATTCATAGTTTTAACACAAATTTAGGCTACTATTAGAAAACGTCTATGACTATATATAAATATGAGGCGCAGAGAGCCAATAAAACATAAGCAGCAGAGAAGAGTCTTGTGTCAACTGCACTGTTTTATATAAATGTTTTGTCTCAGGGAGGTTTAGTAGCGACTCATGTTAATTCATTACTATAAAGAATTGAGAATTGAGTTTGCTCAGGGTTTCCTTATTTGAGTAATACATTTGAAAAATCATCAAAATCATCATGAACGTTGTGAAATGTATCTGTAAGGCCTCGAAAAGGATATTGAGGGGACCTTAAGTTAACATTATTTTGTTGAATTAAGATAGTGTGAAATAATCCTTAAAAAAAACACGTTGTTCAGCCTTGCAAAGGCAAAATAATTTAAGATTTTTTTGCCAATAATTGACAGCCTTATAAGCAACATACAGCAGACAATATGTTTAATTTTCAGTGTTTACAGCAGACTTGGATTGAGGTTTAACCAAGGAGATTGTATTTGAGCCTGAGAGGAAGTGTTGCCTTAGATGCTGAACCCAGGGCAAAGAATTTCGCCGCATTTCCTGAGCTAACAACACTCGCCTCGGCTTTGACAGATAACCTCAACTCACCTTAAATACGCACAGTGTTTTAGGATAACGTCACAAAATTAGGCAAAATGCCATTCGGAAGATTTACAGTCCGTTGATGTAGGTCGTTGATTATGTCAGTCAACAAGTAGTCCCAGATTACCCAGCTACTGGTTTGCTAATTTATCCTAGCTAGCTCACAAGCTAAATCGCTAGCTATCTAGCATTAGCCAGCTTTCTAACGTTGGCTAAATAGCTACGCGTACTAACAGGTTGGATGTGAGTGACAGCGTGGCTGCTTGTTATTCCGGACAACAAAGCTGAAAAAGAAGAAAGGGTAAGTGGAGTTTCGGACCTGTAATGTAACGTTATTTACATTAGCTGTGTGCTATACGTTACTGTACGTAGTGCTGGGGAGAAAACAACTTCGCTGTAACGTTAGCTGTGATAAATATGGCTTGATTATGTGCTTCTGATCTTATCGGCAGTTGAAATTGATGACTGGTGGTTGTATCTGTGGTGATGCTGTAAACAAAGATAAGCTGTGTGTGTTAGTCGAGCTCTTTGCCTCATGGCACTGGGGATGACGTAATGTTTTCCTCCTGTCCACCGTCACCTGGATGGAGGTTATACGGCACAAAGAAGAGTATTGGCACTTCACGAGTGAGTCACTGAGCAAAAGCTTATCAGCAGGCCAGATGGCCGCCTCGGACATAAACTGGGCCAGGATTTTGACGAGGATTTAAATTGAAAGTGAAAGTTGCTACCTCAGGCCGCCTGAAGAGAAGAGGCGTGGTATGCCATGTGTCGGTATGTGATGAGGAATGCGGGTCTCGTGTCGAAGGTTTAGGCTGGGTTGTGGTCAGCCGTGGCAGAGATAACTGGTTGGGGCTAGGAATAAGGTTGGGTTCAAGGGAAACGCATATCGAATGGAAATCAGGCTTCAACATAACATGTGCATTGTTATTTGTGCAGTGATGTTTTGCATTAATAACCGTTTAATGAGATGTGTATGTACTCCCTTTTTTATTCCTGTAGGGATGGTGCAGCCCCAACCTGATGGCCCAATGCAGTGGGACATGTCAGGAGAGGAGAGTGGAGGGGCCCTCAGGGTCCCACCAGACCTGGCTGCCAATGAAGTGGTGACCAGGTTGCTGGGAGACAACCAGCAGCTGAGAGGTAGGATGTATTCCCATCATTTAAAGAAATACGTACTCCACTCAAAGTATGGTATATCTCTGCACTTGATGCTACAGCTGGGCATTATTGATAGAAGCAAATGGCACTTTTTTTTAACAGAGAGCTGGTGCAGAATGTGATAGAACTGTTGGAACAATAATTTGTGATTTCAAATGAACAAATTAACACAACCAAGCAAATACTACCGGCTGTAAAACACCTGAGTATATTAAACTGAGAAATGTGTTTGGCTGCTAATGAACTTCAACTTTTAATTTGGCAACATTGGTACATAATTAACGCTGCTAAAACATAGTGTAACAGTAGCACAAGTAAAGAAGTGTCATAAAGTCAGCAAACTGACACAGTATAATCAGTTACACAGCAATGTCTATATAAAGTTTGCTAACATTAGCCACCATAAGCTACTGGTTTCAACATTTTATCTGTAAGAGGAACAATGTGTTATTTAATCTTTCAAACGAATAACCTTCTACATCTACATTTGCTCCCAGTAGATCGCACACGCCAGAATGGACAATCCACATATTTCTGAATGTATAACAAATGGTGCAATACCCACACCTCTCTATGTGCCATCCAGTATAATCCCTTTACCTTTACAGTCTTTATTGTTTTTATTTATTATATCTTGATTTTCAACTTATGTCTCTATTGCACTATCCTGTATGCTGCTGGAACAATGCAAATTTCCCCTCTGAGGGATTAATAAAGGATTGTCTTATCTTATCTAGTTTCTTATCACAATATTAGTTTGATCTCTGGCCCCCATTTCTTTAATTCCACCTGCTGTTGAAATTGTTTCTCTCTGTCACTCTGCATGACGTATCAATCTCCTCCCTGTCCTTTCACCTTCATCCTTCTGTACTCCAGAGGCCTTGCGGCGGAGCAACCTAGCCTTGCGTCAGCGCTGTGAGGAGATGGAGGGATGGCAGCGGAGGACAAGAGAGGAACGTGAATTTCTCAGCTGTCGCTTCCAGGAGGCCAGGGCCCTGGTGGAGAGACTGGCTCAAGAGAACCACTCCTTACAGGGCTTGGTGGGACCAGCCTCCTCCTCTTCTAATCACTGCTGCAGCTCCAGCCAGACAGAAGATCAGCAGGGGCGCCCAGCGAGGAACGGGCCGCTGGACGGACCACAGGTTAGCTAGTTAGATTCACACATCTGCTGCCTCATATTCACACATTGTCAGGTGTTTTTTAACATATTACTTCCACCATTACACCACTTCCACTGTTGTATATCGTAATCCTGTGTTGGTGTATGTAGAGATTATATATTATTTCACTGGTTAGTATTCCTATTGCTACTGTAATAGTTACTGTAATTTCACCATATTTGGAAGCACACATGTAGTGGTGATGTGCAAATGTAGCTCACAAGCCAGTAATATTTTAAAAATTACTGATGAAACACTTGTGGATGCGTGTAATTGAATATATTTATTGGCATTTGACTTAAAATTGATATGGAATGATACATTTCATGTGTTACTGGCTTTGTCTTCACACACACACAGCAAAACAATTTTGTTTGTTTGGAATTAATCAGATTGTTATTAATGCAATTAGAGAGAGAGAGAGAGAGAATGTAGGGGAAAGAGAAGGAAAAAAGCAAGAGAGTCTCAGCAGAATAATCTGGTAGAACAGATGTTACTCTGAGTCTGAGTCTGAGCCCATTAAATGTTTGTTCTGTCCCCTCCTGCTCTCTGTGATTCAGCCAAACTCACAATCTTGTTTTTCTCGTTGACAAATTTCTTCAGGTATAAAATAATGATTTGCCCACGGGCTCATAAATGCTGCGTGTTACACTGCAGTCATTCCCGCGCTGCTGATCAAGTCATTATTTTGTGATAACATTAATGACAGCAGAGGAGCAGTGGCAGTGTGGGAAAACAACTACATTCGAATTGCGCTGCTGCTTCTAAAAAGTTTCCCGTGGACATTAAAACCACTTATTTCTGTTGTGTCTTTCAGACTCTAGATCAGCGGGAGAGGAAGAGAGTTGAGGAGACGGATCAACACACACAGACCATGCCACCTCGCAGCCTGGTAAGATGGGCGATGCTGTTGATGCGGGGTGTTTTTCTTTACTTCAATTTTGATACATTTGTTTATTCATCTAATTTGTATGTCCGTGTGTCTAGGGCGATGCAAGTGTGCATAGCTCCTTGGGTAGCACCCTCCCCTCTCCCCCCACCTCACTTTCAGAGGTATGGGGGGAGATAATGGGCAGGGAAAACGGCCAGGTGAGCAGGCTCACTCCATCCCACTTTCAGATCCCTGACACCTACCTTGTGGCCGTCCCACCTCTAGTTTCATGCTTCACCCCCACCTTACCTTTCATTGCATTCAGGCTGAGGTTGGAAATCCCGACTTTCTACTCGGATAAAGTAATATGGGCTGAATTCTAAATACAAAACCTGGCACTAATCACCATGCAGCGTTTAAAAAATATTACACTTGGCACCAGCTATATAACGAGAAACTCTGTTTTACATCAGGCAAAATAAATCTAGAGGTCGTCCATGTTTTTTCCTTTTACTTCCGAGCAGGAACACTGGATTGAACTGTAGTTGGACACCAGAAATGTCTCTGCATCTTACTTTGAGTGGAGCACAGCATTAACTCACAGCTCTAATCCACCAATTTATCCCTTTTTAAAATCCCCCTCTCTCTCCCTTTGTAAACCTCAGCTTGTGTTCCCTCACATCTCGGTGTATTTCTACTTTTTGCTTGGTGCCGGTCCTCCAGCCCCGGGTGTGAACGTGGTCTGTCTCTGTTCCCTTCCCTCCTGTCATCACTTTTCCCTGCGTCCACTCATCCCTGGGTTCTTTCACTTTCGTGTCTTTTCTCCGCAGCCTGTGGAAGGTGCGAACGAGTTCCTCCAGTTGCTGAAGAGCCACAAAGAGAAACTGGAGGAAGGGATGAGGGAGCTGAGGAGAAAAAACGAAGAGCTAGAGAAGGAAAGGGAGGAGGGCGACAAAGAGAGAGAGCGAATGCGCCGCTGCATTGACCAGCTACGGACCAAACTGGCCCAGGCACAGGTAACACCGCGACCTGAACACATACAAACTAACACGAACCAGCGCAGTAATGTAGTACTACAGATGAGCAGGAGAGACATACACTATATTGCCAAAAGTATTCACTCACCCATCCAAATAATTGAAATCAGGTGTTCCAATCACTTCCATGGCCACAGGTGTATAAAATCATGCACCAAGGCATGCAGACTGTTTCTACAAACATTTGTGAAAGAATGGGTCGCTCTCAGGAGCTCAGTGAATTCCAGCGTGGTACTGTGATAGGATGCCACCTGTGCAACAAGTCCAGTCGCTCCTAAATATTCCACAGTCAACTGTCAGTGGTATTATAACAAAGTGGAAGCAATTGGGAACGACAGCAACTCAGCCACGAAGTGGTAGGCCACGTAAAGTGACAGAGCGGGGTCAGCGGATGCTGAGGCGCATAGTGCGCAGAGGTCGCCAACTTTCTGCAGAGTCAATCGCTACAGACCTCCAAACTTCATGTGGCCTTCAGATTAGCTCAAGAACAGTGCGTAGAGAGCTTCATGGAATGGGTTTCCATGGCCGAGCAGCTGCATCCAAGCCACACATCACCAAGTGCAATGCAAAGCGTCGTATGCAGTGGTGTAAAGCACGTCGCCACTGGACTCTAGAGCAGTGGAGACGCGTTCTCTGGAGTGACGAATCGCGCTTCACCATCTGGCGATCTGATGGACGAGTCTGGGTTTGGCGGTTGCCAGGAGAACGGTACTTGTCTGACTGCATTGTGCCAAGTGTAAAGTTTGGTGGAGGGGGGATTATGGTGTGGGGTTGTTTTTCAGGAGCTGGGCTTGGCCCCTTAGTTCCAGTGAAAGGAACTCTGAATGCTTCAGCATACCAAGAGATGTTGGACAATTCCATGCTCCCAACTTTGTGGGGACAGTTTGGGGATGGCCCCTTCCTGTTCCAACATGACTGTGCACCAGTGCACAAAGCAAGGTCCATAAAGACATGGATGAGAGAGTTTGGTGTGGATGAACTTGACTGGCCTGCACAGAGTCCTGACCTCAACCCGATAGAACACCTTTGAGATGAATTAGAGCGGAGACTGAGAGCCAGGCCTTCTCGTCCAACATCAGTGTGTGACCTCACAAATACGCTTCTGGAAGAATGGTCAAAAATTCCCATAAACACACTCCTAAACCTTGTGGAAAGCCTTCCCAGAAGAGTTGAAGCTGTTATAGCTGCAAAGGGTGGACCGACGTCATATTAAACCCTATGGATTAAGAATGGGATGTCACTTAAGTTCATATGTGAGTCAAGGCAGGTGAGCTAATACTTTTGGCAATATAGTGTATAACAGCAATGACAACAGACAAACCTGACTTACCCAAAGAGGGGTATCTTTGAATTATAGGTCAAGAAAAAGCTAAAGAAGTATTAAGCACAAGGTGTCTCATGCGAGAACGTTTCTGTATTGTTATCATAAACCTCTCATACTTTTCCTGTGAGCTTTACTCTTTATTCAAGTATTTCAAGTCAGCTTCAGCAAACCCTTTTTAAAGGAAAATTCTTGTGTTTTTCAACCTGGTTCTTATAATTGTGGCCACTCTGACTAATGGGCATGTTGACTTTACACTCGTCACCTCCATTGCTGAGGTTCAGGAAACTCCACTCGAGCAGTGCATATCGGGGCAAGCATTGCGAGCCTCCTAAATTTTACATAAATCATTTTAACGCTTTAATGCTCTGATTCCGAACAAAGTAAACGCAGGAAGTAGCCCCCTGGATTAGCTGTTGTTTCTCACTACATAGGGATCTACTTCTGGGGCAACTTTCCAGCTAACTAAGCTAGCTGTCCGCCATCTATCCTAATGAATTTGAAATCAGCACAAGCGTAATTTTTAAAATTAACGTCAAGGAATTTTAGATTGGATAAAACATTATTGAGAACTGATGGCCTAGCTCCTATTGCTTGTCTTTTCTATTGTTTCCCTCTTTTACATCTTGTGTGTCACTAAATATTAGTGTAGGAGTACATACATGTACAACAGAGATGCTACGGATATGGATAGACACAAGAATCAGCTGCCTCATCTGATCTAATTGTATGAATGTTTTTTTTACAGGCAAGCAATGTTACTGAGGAGGTCGTTCAACATCGCTCTGAGGCTCAGCACTCCTCCGACTGGTATGATGCATTTTCCTAATACGAAATACTTAAGTGCATTGTTTGAAACTAACGGCACCAAACTGACTTCCTGTGTTTAACTAGTTGTCATTAGCAGCTTTTGGACTGACTGCTGTAATCTTAACTATACTGTACATCTGCAGACACTTGCAGGCTTTTTTATTTCTGCGTTTCTTCTGCCTAATAAAAGCCTCACTTTTAGATGTCTTTCTCCTCCTCCTCCTCCTCCTCCTCCTCCTCCTCCTCCTCCTCCTCCTCCTCCTCCCTCTCCTTTTGTTCCCTTTTCCAGCTCTAGCCTGGCTAAACTCACAGAGCAGCTTCAGGCCACACAGGGCAGGTGAGCCCACAGCTCTGTGCGGCTTTCTCTCTCTCACTGTGTGCATGACTTCTTTCTACACTTCTGTCCCTTCACCACAGTGTGTCTGTTACTGGTGTTACCTGCCTGTCTCTTATTTTTCAACTCAGTTTGTTTCCTGTATGTTGTTTTGGATCTGTTGTTTGCTTGTAAATAAGGCATATTTTAGATCCATGTCTTTCTGTCATACGTTGTGTGATGTTTGCCATTACAACAATTTCTTATTCCTTCAGTAATAGACGGATTTTTAACTTTCCTCTAACTTGCGGTTCCTGTCTTGACATTAAAAGATTAAGAGTTGCCTTTTGTTAGCTTACCTTTTAACATCATACTGGCAAACCCAAATTGATAGGAAATGATTTCAAACTTATTGTAGAGTTGAATGATTTAAGAAAAATATTTGCAATTTTACTGACCAAAACTTCAATTCCAATTTAAATGATTTTATATAAATGTAATGAGAGGCCTATATTTGTGGTCTGTATGCACAACAATTACAGTGAAGCAGTCGCTGGCAGTGAAATTCTGCCGTGGGAATTTCAGGAAAAACAGTAGAAGGGATGTGTTGTATTTTCCCACTACATATTCTTGTTCTCAGGCTCCCTCCAACAATGCACATACAAAAATGTACAATGAAAATCACACAAGTAAAATGAGGAAAATAGAATCTAAGACGAGACATAAATAGTGGAAAAGTTCAAATATAGGGGAAAAAATGTTATATATTTAAAATAAGATATAATGTGAAATATACTGAGGTAAACTGAGGTTGTTCAGTAATGTAGTAAATGTATGTGCTTAGTGAGAACCTAAAAAAGTCAACTTCAAAGTGAACTTGCCTAGTTTTCTATAGAAAAGTACCCAATTTAGCTCACATTAAGATATTATATTAGTGTTTTACTTGACATTACTACAATATATATTATAACAGTATTCAAATATTAAAAATAGGGCTGAACAATTAATCGATATATTGTCGAAATCGCAATATGGCCAAGTGCGATATCCAAATTGCATAAGCTGCAGTTTTTTGACAAAGGTAATATGTCACAACATACCAAACCATTATAAATGAAGCATTGTGGTGCTACAGAGATGTCCCCCAATTGTTCAGCGCTACTTTATTGTAGTGATACATATTTATTGTAATTAGATTAAAGTCGTTTATTCATAAATCTGTTGTGTCTGTAGGTATCGCGAGTTGGAGGAGAAGCTTGATTACCTGCAGAAGAGTTCAGCTCAGCGGGACAGAACTGAAGCTCTGCTCAAGCAGAAGGACAAGGACTGTTCTCAGGTAAGTAACTATGAACCGCTGTGATTTTTACTCCCGTGAACCATAATCCCAAATTTTCAAATGGTGGTTTCAGATGGTGGCGCTGTAGCAAGCAGCCTTAGATTGTCAACTGTTACTCTGATGCCTTAAAGCTGTCTGTATTTTCGCAGCTGGCAAAGGACTGTGAGGCTCTGAAGGCTCAAGCAACTTCCCTATTAGGAGAACTGAATGAGAGACAGAGCTGCTTGGACAAAAGCGAGCATGAACGCAAAACGTTGGAAGAAAAGTAAGCTGTCACGTCAGCATGAATACTTATGCCGAGCCTTCTGCGTTCACCTGTGGGTGTGCATGTGTGCTGATGTGTTTCTCTGTGCTCTGCTTGTGTGTAGGCTGTGCAGTAAGGTGAAGGCCCTGCAGGTGGCAGAGCGGGAGCTGGAGCAGCAGAGGAAGCAGCATCATGTGGCCATGGACAAGCTGCTGCTGCAGACCCAGAGCCTGGAGCAGGCTCTGAAGACAGAGAGACATGTTGTCACAGAGGAGAAGTGGGTTCAACACACACAGATAACAGTGTCTCAACTGGTTATTTAACTTCTGCTATTATGATATTTAGAAAGATTTGTTCCAGAGAGTGAAGCATTTCTTTCACATAAATTAAAACAAGGCTTTTCTCTAAATAAGGGAAAAGAGTGGTGATCCTGTCACATTGAATTAAAAATTCAGTGAACAGGAAAATAGAAACTCCTGTTCAGTGTTCAGTTCTTGTGCGAACAAGATATTAACTTATTCACAAAAGATAACAGATTTGCAGAATTTGTCAGGACTTCAGGGTCTGAAACACAGATGCAGTGCTTGATTGTCATTATAGAACTGTGATGTTAACTGTTTCACTGTGGTAATTACTGCTGATGGGTTTCGCTCAAAATTCGTCAATACTTTTACCAGCACGACACCTGAGATTTGGTATACTGTACTGTACGGTAAAGTTTGTTTCCCTTTCTTCCTCAGGAAAAAACTGACACAACTGCAGCATGCCTACACATGTCTTTTTAGAGACTACGATTCTAAATTGAAGAGCGAGGTAAAAACATATTCACCCTGATTAGTTTTGCTGTTTAGCTTATGGATTCAAACATTCAAGTGTGTGTTTGTCTTCCAGGGAGGAGACCTGTGCAGCCGACTAGAGGAGGCAGAGAGAGCGCTGGCCCTGAAGCAGGACCTGATTGATAAACTGAAGGAGGAGGTGGAGCAACAGAAAGGCTCACTGGAGACTGTTCCTGTCCTCACTGCACAGGTACAATCACACAGCTGTTCAGCACGTCTGCACACAAATCACTTCAGTTGTTACGTTCACTTCAGTCCAAAGATTTGTGGTCACTGACTTAATAGTTTGACAAGCACTGCATCACTGTTCATAACTCTGTGAAGACAGGGCACTGACTTCTTCCATTCAATAGCAATTTTGGTATGTTGCTGTTTTTAACCGATATATTCAGTTTAGTGTAAAAAAAAAAAAAAAAAAAAAAAAAGGGCCTTTATGCACGGTTTATAAGGTGAATACCTTATCAGAGTTATCACATAAGGATTGCATGGCGTTCTGGCTGCACTCAGTCACGGCTCCATCGCAGTTTCAATGTCCACGAGAAACATTTCAGCAGCGACATTTCTATTATAGTTTACAGTTGTTTTGTCGACTATTTTAACAAATGCTTTGAGGCTGTACTTGAGTAGGACAACCTTTTTGTTGCTTCTAACGTCGTCACTCTTTTTGGGTGTCAGTATAGCCGATATCACTGCACAGCTGCCGTCATTAGCCTGTATTTTTATTTCTTTTATATGACAATGTAAAACAATGATTAGCTGAACAGAAAAATAAGTAAATGAGAACAACTAGGTGAATTTGTCTGTATTGAAACACAGTATTTGTGATTACAGAGAGCAGGAGGGGACAAAAAGAGGTTTAACGGGCGGTCTCCCTCCCTCGCTTTTCTACTTTGCTCTCAAACACAAAAAAATGGTTTTCCTGTGTATGTGAAGACAAACTCAGATACAAAAGAAAAGCATCATTAATAATTAATTCCCAGTGAATACAGGCTTTCATCTGGACACGGACTAGGTGCGCGCACACGCACACACACACACACACACACACACACATACACACACACACACACACACACACACACGCTAGATTGGCAACAGATTGTGATCCAATGCAAAAAGCTACTGATTCAGTCAGTGACAATGATGATCCGGTCTCAGAATTCAGTGTTAAAGATTTGTTCATACATGTCGTAATGCCCTATTCTAGTGGGGTATCTACTAGTCCTGAAATCAGGGTGGGCCTGAGCCTTGTGGGGGCCCGAAGCAGAATTTAAATGTCACAAGCAGTATAAATTGCATTTAAGCTAAGTAAACATCATGGCAGTTCATTTAGCCCGTCCTCTGAGTCACTTTAGCCCAAATCAGCCTGTATCCGCCACACACACACATTTGAACATGTTTATGTAACACAGGTACATTGAAATGAAAAAAAATGGCTGTTGTTGAATAAAGTCATATCTCCCTCCCCTTCTCGCTGTCCTTGTGTTTGCTCAGGCTGAGATCTACAAGGCGGATTTCCTAGCAGAACGAGAAGCAAGAGAGAAGCTGAACCAGAAGAAGGAGGAGCTGCAGGATCAGCTGACTCAGGCCATGGCTGAGATTGACAGGCTCAAACAGGAAGCCACATCACGGTAAAAACAAAAAATGTTATCTCTATAGGAAAAGAAAAAAAGCATAACGTGGACGTTTATGTACCGCTCACGCAGTTGATAGCTCAGTCTATCTTGGTCTGTGCTCCAATTGGCTATTTTGAGTGACATTCAAATCTCTGGCGTCATTTCTGATAGGTCAGGGTTACATAGTCCTTGTGTACTGAATTTCTCTCCCTGCATCAGCATCTTGAGGTGACTTTAGCTGTACTGCAGCTGCCATCAGAGGAAGGGCTGTTTGGTCATTGTCAAGACTGACACTTCATGTCTGAAGTCAGAGCTGCATCTACCTCTGCGTTATAATAAATACTGATATTTCTAGACATTTCTTAAAGCGTGATTAAGCATTCAAGTTGTCTATGTTCACCTCTGACTCAGTGCACGTATGGAGCAAATGAAGCTGAGACATCTGGAAGACTTTCCAACACGGGCCCCACACATTCCCCCTCCACAAGGTACATTACAACCAACACACACTAATGCACACATTCAAAATAACATGCACATGGAATAATAGTAACAGAAATCAACAGTTTTACAGTAAAAAAGTTACTATTGAAGAAGTATTTGATTGCACTTGTAATTGCTTGCTACTGGGTTGCCAGTTATGATGTTGTGAAGTATTTGACAGTGGAAGAAGTATTCAGATGATTTACTTCAGTAAAAGTAGCAATACCACACAGTAAAAATACTCTGTTACAAGTAAAGCTTGTGCATTCCAAATGTTACTAAAAGTAAAGAAGTATTAGCAGCTAAATGTACTTAAAGTATCAAAAGTAAAAGTACTCATTAGGCAACAGAACGGCTCCTATTATTGTATCTTATATTATCGATTATTATTATTGATGTAAGCAGCATTTTAATATTCTCGGGTTAGAGCTGATATTAAAGCTGCACCAATCATTATTTATATATTAACAATAAATCAATTGACTGTGTGTAATGTGAAAGGTGTTTCTGATGTTTCTGAACCTATAGAGAATTCTCACACACATTGTAACTCTTTCTGGTCCACAAAAACAAATGGGAAATGTGTTTATAGATATATTTTTTCAAGTTGTTTTAACTTGCTTTCTTTCTCCCTCGGCGTAGGTGTGTTCCCCGGTCCAGCTTTCAACACGGTGCCCCCCGTCCCCTCGTTCCGCAATCAGGGTTTGGTACCAGTCGGTGATCAAGGGGCAGTAGGAGCTGAGGAGCTGCCAGATTTATGTTGTCCTAAGTGCAAGTACCAGGCTCCAGATATGGACACGCTGCAGATACATGTCATGGACTGTATACAGTAGCATGAGCATTGTTCAGCGCACCATGACACCCACACACGCATACAAATATTCAGTATATACAATATATTTACATTTGTGACGTTCAGCGTGTCTGCTCCCAGCTCCGGGCACAGCCTGGAAAAACATGTTTGGTAGTTACACCTTACTCTCTCTACCATGCAAACACATACATAATACATACTGTGGATCTTACCATTTTAAAAATCAAATATGTTGGAATCAAGCGGCAATCAGATGACAGTGTGAACAAGTTAAAAAAAGAAAGACAGAAAGATAATCAGCATGGTATTTTCCCAGAACTGCTCCATGGATTCAAATTCTACTGTAGCTTTTCCATTCTGCAACCGGTCCTTTTCTCGTCATTCTTTCTCCCAGTACCTGCTCTTTTATTTCCCCTCTTCCTCCTCCCCATGCCTTGCCTTTGAGATTGCACACTGATGCACATCAGTATTTGTAGATGATCCCTGATCTGAGGATGTACCTACACACTGTGGAGTCAAATACTTTGATTGCATCATCCACATCAGTACACATCGGTAATCATTGGGCCTAAGGTGAAAAAAGTGACAATTCAGAGAGGCACTCTCCCCCTAAAAGGAGGAAACACATGACAATGTGAATAACCTAGTGAGCTTTAAATAATATAGAATATTCAAATATGTTTTGGTTATAAATGTTACTGTCTGCATTACCTCAAAACATGTATTATTATGTATTAGAGATGGATTTACTCTTATTGAAAAAAAGTAGCCATTCTCTGTGTTCTGTGTCTGTGTACACCTTTGATTGCACCACTGCTTTATCTCTGATGCTAGACCTGACCCTTAACCCACACAGCCCTTTTTGTGCCCCTCATTCTGTCTTATCTTGACCCGTGGCACCTAGCTATTTATCTATCTGATGGTAAGCACATTGAGGGTCCTTCACAGTTTGTGTGCATATTGTCTGTAATTATAGATAATTTGGTGAAAGAATATTGTTTCAAACTGTTGAAGATTTACCAAATAAATCAGTTATTCATTAGACCCTGTCGTTTTGTCTGGTACTCTGTGTGAACCTCGAGGTACAAATGCGATGAAACCATTTATGACGATTCGGGGGGAAATCATAATTGTTTTCCTTTTTATTTTTTTTAAAACTTCATCACAACAGCAATATTGTTAATGCAGTTACATTGTAATGAATACAGCGTTCTTAAAGTTCTAAAGTAATAATCCCAGAACGGATATAAATGGGTCGATTAAAAAATATAAAGAGCAATGATACACCTTACAGCAAGAGCAGATGGTAAGGCTTTACAACCGTCCTGTGCCCCGTCAAGTTCAACAGCGAGGGACCGGAAATCATAAATTCTGCCTTCAAAATAAGGCGTTCGCTGCTATATATCTGACCACTATGCCTTCGCTTTGTGTTTAAATGAACTTTTTCTAATATTTTAGTACTCAACGTCAAATGACAAAGTCATTTGGTGTAAGTGTGTGGTTTAGGCGGTGGCTTTTGTGACTCTTACATGGACATGCACACTATGAATGCATACGGTGAACGTTCCGACAGGAAGTCGCATTGGTTTTATTTTGGTTAACTTTACACTAGTCTGTTGTTTCAAGCCGCGCTCGCCGAACACACACTCCATTCATCCTTGCGTCCTTATTTACCGGTGTACGCGACTGGCGTTGTGTGTTTGAAGTGGTTTTCAGACAGGCATGTCAGGCTCAACTTCCCCGCCTCCCTCGGCAGAGGCTGTGGGAACCGAGGGGTGTTTTCCCCCTGGATACAAGCCTTTCAAACCCGAGGAGCATGGCCTCGAGCGCGGGTTCCGTCTCACAGCCTTTTCGGACCTGAAGGGATGAGGCTGCAAGGTCCCGCAGGAGGCTCTGCTCAAACTCCTGGCGGGACTGGAGGCGGACCGGGCCGACGGGACCGGGAAGGCCGGAGATCAAGCATCGGAGTTCGGCCAACCGTTGCCCGGCCCCCGACTCGGTAAGAAACAAATTCGGAATTAGCCGAGCTAGCCATCACGTCCCGTACATCTTGTCAGGAACCCTGGTGGTTAACGTCAGTTAGCTAGCGTAACTGTTGCTAACCATGCTAGCTTGTGTTAACTCATATGGCAGCTCATTTGACAGATGGACATCTATGGACGATTAAAAACAATTCGTTTTTAATAGTTTGTTAACATTACAGTCATAAGTTATCTCGAGGCTACATCGCAAATACATAAACCAAACAGGAGCTAGCTAAGAGTGTTCAAAAAGAGGACACAAGTTCCGTGAGTTGTCAAATTACCGCACGCTGGCTATGATTCAGCAGAAATACGTTTGATGCTTCGAGTGCAAAGTTCAGGCTCATGGTCAAACATTTCTTCTTGTAAAATTTCGCAATCTTGAGTGAAACTGCTGCTGTACTTAGTTTGCCTTCAGAGATGTAGCAACCGACAGTTTGTGGAGAGCATTGTATGTATGTAGTTGCACTTGAATGTAGTTTGAGTGACCGCAAACAGAAATTCCTGTACAATTCATACTTTGTGATGCAATCCCATGTAACATTCCTGTAATAAATATCTTTTTATTAAACAACACTGTCACAAGTACACATACAAACTACTGAAATAGTAGTCTCACTCTCAACACTTTAAATACGTTCATATGTATTGCAGGCTTGTATTGTAAGAGTCTTTACTTCCTCCCTGCTGTGTGTTTCCAGGTGTTGGGATGGACTGCTGTGTGATTCCTCTGAGGCATGGAGGGCTCTCACTGGTCCAGACCACAGACTTCTTCTACCCTTTAGTGGAGGATCCCTACATGATGGTGAGTTGTTACTGGCAGGTGTTTCCCTCTCTGATGTACTCACATTCATGGGCACCCTGCCAGTATTTGTTGGTAAGCTATCTAGGAAGTGGGGGGGGGGGCAAAAACAAAACAACAGACAGCCATGATTCCACCTGGGCATGTAGTGTTCAGTGTGAATCATTTATAATGTGTGAAAATCATCGTGCTCTGCACACAATTGTAGAAATCTGCACACAATATTTTGTAGTGCTGCAAGTAACATTTCTTTTAATTATCAATTAATCTTGATTCATTATAGAATAGTCTGCAATTCATTTTCTCTCCATTCACGAATCAGTTAATCAACTAATTGTTGCAACTCTACTGTTCTGTGTTGTGGTGTTTTTATTGCCTTTTCCTCTTTCATCCTAACAGAAATTTAATCTTTGACTTTGTCTGTTGGATATGCACAGTATAGCATCATTCAACTACTGTGTACTGTGCTCATGATTTGTGTGTAAATCATACACAGTGCTTACTATACCTTAAACAATATGTATTTTATGATGCATTTGCTGTTAGAGTTTTGAAGTTGCACAATCACCAAATGCTGACTTCATGTAACATGTGCCTTTACATAAACTCTGTCAATTGTCTACTCTCTGTGGAAAAGATAGCATATACTGCAACCTCCTACGACAGACAAATCTGAAAAATCCTGGATGAAATGGGGTTATTATAAAACCCAAGAAGTACTGTGTAATGTCTGTCATTATGTTATTATAATTTTCTGTTGTTTTTTTTTAACTAAACTATATAATTAAAAATTGGTGTCCTATGTTAAAACTAATATTTTCTATAATATGTTTTCTCAGGGCAGGATAGCGTGTGCTAACGTCCTCAGTGATCTCTATGCCATGGGCATCACAGAGTGTGACAACATGCTGATGCTGCTGAGTGTCAGCCAGAAGATGAATGACAAGGTAGCATCATGTGTGTTCGTGGATGGATGCCAATGTGTTGACTTTGCTTTTATTTGTTGATGCCACTTTTGTGTATCCTCTACCAATCACATTTGTGCAGTGTATCTTTTTAACATTGCTTTGACTTGAACTGAGGTCTGCTTTCACGATTCTATCACCTGTATGTGCATGTATGACACAGGACCGTGAGCGGGTGATGCCGCTGATTATTCGAGGGTTTCGTGATGCAGCAGAGGAGGGTGGGACTTCTGTGACAGGTGGCCAGACGGTGATCAACCCCTGGATCATCGTAGGAGGAGTAGCGTCAGTCGTCTGCCAGCCTAATGAGTTCATCATGTGAGTCCGTTAAACTGTTACTCTGCATCTTTGGTAATGGCACTTATTCATTGTGGATGAAATAATATTAATTGAATATTAGTTACCCGAGCTGGTTTGTTAATAATAGGCTCTATTGATGATAGCTGCCACGGCCCTGCAGGCCCCTCTGATCTGTAGACCTTTTTCACAGCTGACATTTTGACACCTCAAAATTGACCCAGGTCAATTTTATTTATATAGCCCAATATCACAAATCACAGTATATATCATATATGACAGTAAACGCTTGACTGTTGGTTGGATAAAAATATGTCACTTTGGGAAAGTATAATCACTATTTTCTGACATTTTATAGACTTATGATTAATCAAGAAAAAAATCGGGAGATTGATCCGTAATGAAAATAATTGTTAGTTGCAGCCCTGAAATACACCAAACAGCAAAATGAAGCCAGAAAGAACAGGATACATCAAACAGTAGCTGTTTTAAACACAATAAAGTGTTTAGGGTGGATTTTTCTGTTGAAAAGTTTTGACCCATTTCCTGTCAACACAATATTGTGTAAATCATTTGAATTTTTTTTAAAGAAGTCTCTTTTTAAAATTTGCATGTTATTGCTGTCCTGTGAAAACTATGCATTTCCAAAATGTTCACTTCTTATAAGCTCACTGTTTTCAGCTTTTTAACGATGCCTTTTTCTGATAGTCCCTTTATTAATTTTTATTTATTTTTACTTGTATTTTATATTCATTTCGGCATCTTGTGTAGTGCAGCACAATTTCAATACAGATTAGCATTTTAACATGTTTTTCCTTGTCCTGTTTGCACCTGCAATTACATTTTCCCAGCCATTAATACTTTGAAAGTCAAAGAACCCAAATACATAAGTAATACAAAGAACCCTCAAAAGTCAAGAAAATAAATCAAATATTTTTTGCAGGCCGGATGGTGCTGTACCAGGCGATGTCTTGGTTCTGACTAAACCTCTGGGGACGCAGGTGGCTGTGAATGCTCACCAGTGGCTGGATCAGGTCAGCCACTTGACTCAGCTCACATGTCTATTTATTATCTGGAGTATTGTCATTATATTCATGTGCTCACCCTCCCCTTCTCTGTTTTTATATCTCACCAGCCTGAAAGGTGGAACAAGATCAAGCTCGTCGTCACCAAAGAGGAAGTTAAAGAGGCCTATCAGGAAGCCATGTTCTCCATGGCAACGCTAAACCGCACAGGTACACTACACTTTGGTCATTATGCCCTGAACTAACAACATTCAAAACAGGTTTAAAACCTGCTACTAATCCCAGACCCATAACAAAATATGGACAGCAAGCGGCAGCTTGCACTGTTTATATGCAATTTGTGCTGAAAGGGCCTAAAAAGGGCGCATGGTTTGGGTGAATACCTGGGTGGAGAGGCATGTGGGACTTCATAGCCTACAGGGGCAATTAGAGGTGAGTGAACTCTGTAAAACAACGCAAACTTCATGTAATGTTGTTTATTTACAGGTACGTCTCCCCTGGGTGACGCACAAGTGACGTCATCGGTTGCAAATATCAAACATGTTTAAAAGAATCTTCATGAGAACGACTGACAGCGACTCGATCTGAAGACTTAAGATCAGAGTCTTTACATATCACACACCATGTGATTTTATCTACCAGCTGACCCAGACTGGGACAGAGCCGGGCCAACTTGGTCCGATCAGTCGTCACGCCCAAATCATATTCATAATCAGTCGTAATGTGTGTCCCCCACCTTAAGAGAAATAAAATCTGACAACAGGTTCTTTAAAAACTTGACTGTACAACTACTAACTACGACAAAATACAACCATATGCAGGAATTCAATTTTGAAGATTTTATTATATAATTATATATATATATTATTATTCTTTTTATAATTTAAATAGTTATATTAATCTTACATTATATTTATAATTTAAATAGTTATTTTTATTATTATATTATTATTTTATAATTTAAATAGTTATATTAATCTTATATTATATTTATAATTTAAATAGTTATATTAATCTTATATTATATTTATAATTTAAATAGTTATTTTTTGTTATTTATATGATTTTTTTGTTGATGTTTTTTTTTTTTTGTTTTTTTGGTCATGTCTTGTTATTGGCTTGCTGTGGGTGAGGGAGGGGAATTCAGCTCAGGTGCCTCACTTGGACACCCTTCTTCTTCTGTGGTTTCTTCAACCCCAGACGGCGGAGGGCTCTTTTCCAGGCTGAAGTGGGCTTTGTTGTCTCTGGGAGCTTCTCCTCTGAGACTTTGGCCTCCTCCAGGAGTTTTGGGGCTGGTGCGCTAGGGCGGGACTCCTCCTGCTTGCGGGGCTCATCCTCACGCCTGGCGATCTTTCTTCGGGGAGGCTGAAAGTCCTCTCTCTCAGCCTCGAGCTCAGTGGAAAGCTCAAGGTTGAGTGAGGTCTGAATGTTGAGCTTGGTTTTCAGCTCCTCCAGCTCTCTCCCTAAAAACGTCTCCTTCTCAAGGGAGTTTCTCTGCAGGATTTTCATCTCCTCTGCCATCTTTTGATGGAGGGAGACCTGCTCAGCCCTCAAGTACTGGACCAGATACAGGTCCTTCTTCACCCTTTCTGCATGAGCCTTTTTCTCTGTCTCAAGCTCACGCAGAAGGTTGTCAGCCTGCTGTCTGACCGTGAGGACCTCAGCTTCATACTTTTGGCAGACCTCATGGTGTGAAACTTTGATCCTCTCCAGTTCTTCTTGGAGAAACTTGCTCTTCTCCTTCTCCACCTGGAGCTCAGCTGAGAACTTCTCATATCTGATCATATGTGCCACTTGCAGCTCCTCATAATCTTTTTGAAGGAGCTTCTTCTTCTTCTGCTTGATATTATTGCGGACCTGAGCGGCAATCTTGGCAGTGCTGAGAGTTTCTCCATCGCTGTATTTTTGGAACCTCTGTAGTTCTCTTTTGGTTTCTTTTCCCCTGTTAATGTACATTTCCTTCAGTCTTTTCTGCCTAATCAGCTGTTTTTTTGTTTCTTCCAGCTCTTGGCAAAGTTGGACTCTCCTGCCTTGCTCACGCAAAAAGTTGGCCCTCTCTCTACCCAACAGGTCATTTAGCTCCCTGACTTGTTGACAAAGGGCATCGCGCTCCATCAAGGTGTTCTGCAGAGTCCTTCCTGGGACCTGCTGTCTAAAGGTCCTCTGGTTGCGTCTGGAGTTCCTTGCTTGCTGCATTTTCTTTGGCTGGTAGAATCAGTCTCAAAGTAATGCTGTTGTCTACACTTGTAGTTTGTCTGATGAACGGATGTTGACTGTATCAGTGGTGTCTGTTATCTTGAACGTTTCTCTGTCTCACGGATGTGTCACCTGGTGAAAGGTTTGAAATGATCTGACTGCCTGAACAGCTGCTGCCTTTTATATAGCCTTGACAAGTAGCCTATGATGTCACTAACCCTAACCCTAAATTGGAATTATTCCTTTGATGAAGCTTGAAGGCTACATTCTATTTGGCTTTGATTTTGAGAGTTCCGGTTCCATTTCTTCTTCATTCTTTTTTTTTTCTGCATGTTTACATTCAAAATCGCGATCTGTTCAAATGTGAACAAAATGGCTGCCCCTATGAACTTCTGCAGTCATCACCTGTTCAGGAAATATATTTACTGTTTCATTTACAGCTGAGGGATTCTGTAACGGCTGGTCCCATGTGACCACACCATTGGTCTGAATTTACACCTTATAGTCTTTTTAAAAAATTATAAATTGACTGAACATACATTGCCCTACTTTTTAGAGGATTTCACTTTAGTTGAAGTTTCTAAAGTCATTCATATTCATATGTTTTTGTCTCCAGCGGCAGGCCTAATGCACAAGTTCCAGGCCCACGCTGCAACAGACGTGACAGGTTTCGGGTTGCTGGGGCACGCCAACAACCTGGCAGCACAGCAACGAAACGAGGTTGCCTTCGTCATCCACAACCTACCAATCCTGGCCAAGATGGCTGCCATCAGCAAAGCCTGTGGAAACCTTTTCAACCTGGTTCAGGGCACGTCAGCAGAGACCTCTGGTATGAAAACTGAGATCAACGTATAATAATTGTCATAACCCCTGTGCGGAACTAAAATCCCTCTTCCTCTCCTTCCCTTCAGGCGGGCTGCTTGTGTGTCTGCCCAGAGAGCAAGCGGCCAAGTTTTGCTCGGAGATGAAGAGTCAGAGCTCCGGAGCTGGCGGTCAAGGGGCGGCGGGCGGAGCGTGGATCATCGGGATCGTAGAGAAAGGCGACCGCCGCGCTCGTATCATTGACAAGCCCCGCATTATCGAGGTCCCACCACGAGGGAGCCAGGCAGCAAATCAGGACAACAGCTCCACCAGCCCTACTCCTAGCCCCAATTTGTCATAGACACTGCCCCCCCCCCCGCTGACACTGGTCTGGTGTGTGTGTGGAAGTTGCTGTCCATCTCATCCCCCTTTTCAGTCAAAGTGCTGAGAGCATTCTTTTCCAGTGGGAGAGGGAATGGACAGCATTTTTTATTTATCCATCTTTGGAAAGAGCTGCTGAGAGAAGGCTTACCTTTCACCATTTTGGGAAATAAATGTAAATTCAGGGTAGACCGCTGTATTACCCCACCCCATCCCTTTTTATTTAGATCTGCACTCCCTGCCTTTCCTTTTCCCCCCTTTCCTACTCCATATAAACAACCGACCTTATAATTTAACTGAATGCAAAAAAAAAGGTTTCTGGAATATATTAATTTCACTTCTAAAGAGAAAACATTCCAAATCAATCTTTCTAGCGAATAATGAAAATTTAGTGTGAATGTGTGTGTGTTTGTGTATTTTATCATTTGACTTTGCTGTGGGGAAGTGGAACAGAGGTTTTTGTTGACTTTTTTTGGTTATGGATGCGGATGATGTTCATGTCTCATGTTGGTGAATGTGTCGTGGAACAGAAATGGTTCATCAGTCCTGGCACCTGGCTCTGCCCACACAGCCCAGAGGAAGGCTTGAGCAGCTTCCTTTGGACCGGCTGGGTGGTGTTCAGAATGTCCGTCTCTGTCGGCTGATTGGCCGTCCAGCACCAAGTCCCTCCCACCCTTCCTTTTTATGAAGCTCTGCCTTTTAAACCCCAGCCAACGGGGGCAGGTGGAGTGGATGTTTGCCTTTGGATTGGGGTCGGACTTCGACTGCTGGAGGTCTAAAGCTCTCTGTGTTTGTAGATTTCCTGCTTTTCACAATCAATAAAACCATCATCGACTCAACATGTGAGTGTAGTGTGAACAAACTTCAGTTTTATGATTGATTAACAAAATGCATCACATGTACAGCAGACATTGTGAGTTGTCACAGCAGGAAAAGCACACATGTAATGAATACCATTAATGCTTCTATGTAAGTGTCCCAGTAAGACAATGGAGCAATCATTCTCTTTATTGATTACACCTGTGCTTTTCCTGCTATGGCATGTCAATATGTTTGCCCTGAAAAGGGTCTGTCGTAAAAAATAGTTTCTATCTCCCTACATGGAGTTTAAATAAAGTTGAAACTGTTTGCAGCTTGATAATAACGTCCCAGAGTTACTTGGGGGGGGGGGGACAGAATTTACTTTTAATTTACTACAGAAGTTTCCTAAAAATAAAATAACACTGCACCCCAACATCGTTAGCAGTGGTCATCCTACCTGTCAGTACATTAATAACATAGAGCACCATGGACAGCTCCTCACCAGGATCAGCACTTTGGACAGCGCAGAGTGTTAAAGGGGCATGCCACCACTTTTACACAATTTACCAGTCAAGAGGAGTACAAGTGTGTATATTGTCTCCTGTGACTCTTAGGAAGCCCTTAAAAACTTTGTTTCAAACCATATGTGTTTCACAATCAAACATTCATGATTACATAATAACAATAATCAAACTTAAAGAAATCCCTTGGTATTTGTTAAAAGTTTAAAACTCAAAATATAATCAACATGCTTTGATCAGATCTGATTGACGACATAAAGAGGCAACCCCACAATCACCTGTCCACTTTAAACCAGGAGCAGAGCACAAACAGAACAGCAGATTGTGTGTTCATGTAGGATCACATCACTACCTGTACAAAGCTCAGAAAACAAGTTTTCAAGGCCTTTAAGTCTGGGAAGAACAACCCCGATGATATCAACAGGATTATCTCAATTTGGCTCTGAGACTACAACCTCTTAACAGAAAGACTGCATTACAAACTGTGGGATGGAGTTTAAAATGTGGGTACTTACCAGGCAGGGAGGGTTTTGCAAAATATACTATCAAGTTGCATTATGGGAATTATAGGATCTAGAGTTTTTGGACCCACTGTAGGGACTAAACACCAGAACATCTCAGCCTCTGTGGCACAGGTTTTGACAATTCTTTATTAAAGTCTCGTAAGCTCCCAGACCTCCAGGGGCCCAAAAGCTCCAGGTTCACTGTGTGTCAGTTGGTTTGTGCAGCTGTATAGTCTGTATAGTTGCAGCTGGATAGATAACTAGTAGAGCCACTGAACCAGCTCTCTCACTGACTTCTGCAGAGTCTGATTGAGACAGACTGGACAGTATCTGTGATTATGACATAGACACAGGATGACTTCGCTTTGGCTGTTGCTGTCTCTGTGATTGTGGCTGGAGCCATGGCTGTGCTTTGGTTGTTATGATTACGGCTGTGACACATTAGTTTATAATGGGTGTAACACCAACTAACGCTGTACTGGTAACACATCTATCATATCTGATAGAGATCAAATTCTGTTTGGCTCAAAGAAGCTTTCCTGGCTAATAGTAGTGGCAGTAAAGACTAGTCACAGTCCAGCAACCATAGCCATATCCAGATTATCATAAATTTAACCACAAATGCAAACCACCAAAAAATAGTCCGAGCAATAACCAGATCCACAGCCACAGCTTCACCACCACAGCCAGGCAGAGCAGCTTCAGCCAGTGGCTGTTTACTGTCGGAGTTCGGCTTTTTGAGAGACGTAATGAGCAATAAATGCAGAATGTGAAGTGTCACATCATCTCTCCTTTCTGTATCTGCAGAGTATTTTCCTAAACTGGCAGTGTATTACAGCTGTACTGGACCAACACACTAGCTATTCCTGTTATCACGGTGAGCGCAAAACTTAAAGCAAGGCAACGCAAAAGAACCTCAGAAAACCACAATTCCCACCGTGACCTGCCGGGGGATCCATACCAAACGATACAGGTTGAGGAACTGCCTGTTGTGCTTCTAGATGGCAGTGTTGTTCCTACACCAACCAGCAGAGAGCAGCATATGATTAAATACAGAAGCTAAAAGCAGAAGAAGAAATGCGGAAGTGCGCACCGTGTAAACAACCGAGTCACTCAAATAGCGTTACGAATGAAATCCCGCGTTTGAAGTGTTCAACGGTAAAGACAAACAACTGGATGTGTTAAGACTGGTGCAATGTCGCGAGTGTTATTTTATATTTACACGGTCGAGACGTGTGTGTGTGTGTCAGTGAATAAAAATGTTCAGCTTTGACTCAGATTTGCAGGATAAAAGCCTGACTTACTCTCTTCTGGTCAGTACGTTAATAATAATACGGTTGTTGTCGTCATATCTGTCAAACGTCAGCCCCTATAAGCCGCTTTTTGTGAGACAGCTAATGTTTAACATCACGTACATGTAGCTACTGTAATGTGAGAGCCATGTTGTTTTCTGCTGTGTCAGTGAGCGGGCTGTCTGCGGCCACCATGCCTTATCTGGGCGGTGAGGAGACGGTGAAGGAGCTGAGGAGAGCCCTGTCCAACCCCAACATCCAGTCTGACCA
This sequence comes from Enoplosus armatus, assembly GCF_043641665.1. Lineage (NCBI taxonomy): Eukaryota > Metazoa > Chordata > Actinopteri > Centrarchiformes > Enoplosidae > Enoplosus > Enoplosus armatus. The sequence continues at coordinate 5,862,676 of NC_092187.1, forward strand.
GCTGCGCTACAGGAACACCATCCTCAAAGTCATCAGGTAGGTCACAGACACAGGGTTTGGTGTTGGAATTCAATACAACATCCCATAAAGTCTACTTTTAAGATGCCTATAATATTCAGGTACACTATAGATCTATAAGATTTAAGTCCTGGTTGATGTTACTGGTGGTAACAGCATGTCTGCTTTAATACAACAGCAAACACTCCTTGAGCAGCTACCTTGTCAGAAATATAACAGAGGAGCAGCTGGTGTATCTGCTTACATAGCATTGCTTTAATAAAAAAGTCAGTCAATAATAATTACAACCGATTTCATGCTGCACACGGCCAGAGTAGTTTTCCACACAAGCAGGACACAGTCAAGTTGGTTGCCTTGCTGAAGGCTTGTACGTGTATAAGCCAGCAGCCACAGGGGAGCAACAACTGGGTGTCATCAGAGATGCCATGTCATGCCTGTCAGACGTAACCCATTACATGTAACTGAAAGACCCTGTTACTCTACAAGTATTGTGTTGCCCATGTCAACCCATCATCGGGTTACATTTTTAATGTGTCCAATACTTTGGTTTATTACCGAATACCTGCAAAACTAATGACATTCCCATCATCATTTCATGCGCTGCACTTGGTGCTAACACGCTAAACAAAGACGTTTTGCTGTAGCTCCCCACTAGCTGGGTGTAGACTCTGCCTTGTTTATGTTTAGTTGTTCTTCCTTTACTTTCCCCTAATGTTTGATCAACCCTGGTTATATTGTAAGTGTACCATTCATATCTATGTGGAGGCAAGTACTCTCTCCATAAAATAGTCCCTTAAATGCAAGTATCTAAAGAGATCTTGACTTCCAGACCACATTTTCAGGCCCTGAAAGCTCTTATTTAAGGTTAACAGTGGAGTCTGATTTCTTTACTCTTTCCCTCTTTCTCTTTCTTCCTTTTTTCTTCAGGGCGATGTCACAGGGTGTGGATGTATCAGGCTTGTTCAGTGAGATGGTAAAAGCATGTGCCACAGTCGACATAGTCCAGAAGAAACTGGTCTATGTCTTCCTGTGTTCCTATGCCACTTTAAACCCAGAGCTGTCTCTGCTGGTCATCAACACGCTGAGGAAAGATTGTCAGGATCCGAACCCCATGGTCCGCAGCCTGGCTCTGAGGAACATGACCAACCTCAGGTGAGGTGCTACACACCAACCTCAGTCACATCAGCCTGTGACTGCTAGAATAATTCGTTTTTTTTATACTGTGTGTCTGTGCGTCCCAGGTTACCCAGTCTGGTGGAGTATGTGGAGCAGCCTCTGACAGCAGGACTGAGGGACAGAGCAGCTTGCGTTCGACGAGTGGCTGTACTTGGCTGGGCCAAACTATACAATCTCCAACCCAGCTCGGAAATAGGTATGGTGGATGGATGGCTTTCTTGCTTCTGATTTCCTTCCCCATTGTCATACTTTCTATCTATCCCTGTTATTCAGTGACAGTTTTGCTTCACCTGCTTGTAAGGTGTATGGAAAAGGGAGGCATATTTGAGGTATGAAAGCTCCAGCAGTGTTTGTAGTACTCAGAGAATCTTCATTATGAAACAGACACATTGAAACCCGTGGCCTTTATCAGGGTCATCAGACAACACTCGCATAAAGAATTGTTTTATAGGCAGCTTTTAGTGTGACGTCATCGTGAGATGAACCAGAATGACTGAGAGCCTATAAGGAGATCAACATGATGAGTTGATTTTGTACCTTGAACTGCACAGATTGCAAAAGTAATGGCCGTAAAATGTTCAATATCCCACAAAGGAAACCTTCCTGTTAGCTCAGAGTGCAGAGGGTTTTAATACGGTGGTGGATAGTTTCTCACACAGGCTGGTGATGAAGAAAGATTTAAATTTTTTAAAGTTAATATTATTTGAGCTGTAGAAATCTGGGCTTGGACTGAACTTACCTGAAACCTCTGATACGATAGCATTTAGATGATTTCTACAGGACACAGCAGCTGAGTTTAGACTAGACTACCGAGATGGGGTTTGAAGAGACCATGTGAACAGCTCCCTTATATCTGTTCAGGCTTTACAGTACAAATAGCATCATGTTTTTATGACAAATACGTCTTAAATAACATCTTTTTTTATCACTAGTCCATCTTATGCATTGGGAACAAGAATTAATGCACATTAAGAAAAAGAGCACAACATTATTATTATTATTATTGTTGACAAACATAGAAAACACAGCTCTTTACGTGTGAGACAATACCAAATCTAAAATTATAACCACCAATTTATATGATCCAATTCAAATTTTACACAACACAAGAAAGGCATTAAAAAGTAACCATACTTAATAGAATTCATTTTAATGAGCATTTTATTTTCTGTACTTTCCTGCTTCCAGTTAAGCAGAATATATTTACATGCCAGCAGACTGACAGTCGTCATCATGTTGCACTTAGAACGACTTTCATTATATTTACTTCTGTAACACCAAAAACTGTCGTTAAAGGATCCTCCTCTACCAGCAGTTCAGTTATTGTTGACGTGTACATGCCTAAATATGTTGTCATGCTCTGTGTATATGCATCCACATCAGGTCCACAAACCTCTGGTTCATGATTCTTCCAGATGCTGCAGTGGTGAATGAGCTGTACAGCCTGCTGAGGGACCCGGACCCGGTGGTGATGGTGAACTGCCTCCGAGCTCTGGAGGAGATCCTGAAGGAGGAGGGAGGAGTGGCAATTAACAAACCTATCACCCATCACCTCCTCAACAGGTTGGCCCAGAGTTAGAACATCAGAGAACCATGTCACTAAATGGAAACTGTCAAAACAAGGAAATCTTTTTCTGTAAAATGGCTCTTCTTCATTTTGGAATAAACCTAAACCGCATTCAGCCAAATTGCAGCAGTTTTTATCTTCTAAGTGGTTATACTCGCTATCTTTTACCCCAATGTCTAATCTGGGGAGGAGGAGATTTATGATGTTTGTGAAAAAGACACAGCTGCTACTGAGTGCCCTTTGAGGTTTTACATAAAGAAGCCTTTGTTTTGTCTTCCTCATGATTTTGCATTATTTCCTCATGTGATCAGCAGCACTGAGCTTGTCTCTCTGTGTAACTATCAACAGTGTATCTTCAGAGACTATCAAATCAGCAAAGTTTAATTGCTCCCCAGATCTTCCTGGTAGATTTCTCTCTGCATTACTGGCAGGGAGAGCCTTTCTAGATGCTTCACATCAAATCACTCAGAGTTTAAAACTGCAGGCTGTACATTTCCAGGACATTTCCTTTCTTTCCTTTTCTTTGGGATATTTTGTCTCCAGCATTCCCAGAGGAACAGCTTTTTTAGCATTTGATTTTAAGTCACAATTAACATGAAAAACATAATTTGATGATGTCAACATGGTAGTCCTGAACCAAATTCCATGGAAATCCATCCAATAGTTCTGGAGACATTTCACTCATGCATGGCTTAAAAGGCCCAGTTATTTCCTCAAACAGCTGTTAACAATGTTAAAATATTGACAACTACTGTGGCCTATTAGCCTCTCAAACCAGAGTTTTCATAATATGAAGATATGACATCCAACCGAACGAGCACAATGTTTTTACCAACAGCTATAACTGCAGTTTTCAGTTGGTTACTATATTTACACAACTTTTAGCACAGGCCATCCCATTGACAGAGTGAGCAGGTGCTGCGGGTCAGACACTTCAGTAATATACACGGCTGCCCATGTTGTGAGGTCGAACTCTGTGTGTGTCTGTCCCCTCAGGTTGAAGGAGTCTGACGTTTGGGGTCAGTGTGAGGTGCTGAGGATCCTCCAGCGCTACCGGCCTCAGTCAGAGGACGAGCTCTTTGACATCCTGTCCCTGCTGGATGCCTCCCTGATCAGCCCCCACCCCCCAGTCATGGCCGCCACCCTCAGCCTCTTCCTCAGCCTCTGCTCCAGCCTGCCTGCTGTCTGTCTGGCGGCCCTGGAGCGAGTACGCGGACCCCTGCTGGCTGCCTGCGGGAGTGTGTCCAGAGAGATGAGGTTCACTGCCCTCTGCCACATACAGGTCAGTGGGAATGATTCAAGTTTGGGGAAAGAGGGTAGAGGGTGTGAAAGTGTCTTACAGTGTGTGAAAGATTAACAGGGCCATATCTCCTTTTATTGTAGCAAGTTTTAATCAGTTACATGTGTCCATTTTAGAGTTGATTTTTTTAGAGTTATGTGTGTGCACTGTAATATTTGGCTTATTAGCTTATTTATTTTTTGAAGTGCTATTTTGTCCAATCAGCTTGACTAATCTAGGAAAGGCAAAACTGTATTTATACAGCCCATTTGAAAACTCACACAAACCAACATTTCTTCAAACCTAAATCTTTATTTGAAGATATGTTTATTAGTTGTTGTTGTTGTTGAATGTGTCCATGAGATATAGGACAACTCCGAAGAAATTCTGAATAAGACCCGACAACTGGACAACATTGTTTGCATGAGAAAGCCTTATCATTTGCTTGTGTGTGTGTTGGTATGCCGAGTGGCTACAGACACAAAGTATGTTATTTTTTGCATCGCTATTTTTTTTTAATGAATGAAATTTTAATTATATTTTCATCAGTGTAATTCTGCTGTCAGTGGGAGGCGGGGACACATTTTGAGAAATGAAATTGTGTCCTCTTCTAGCTGCTGTTGCGTTCTCTCCCTGGCCTGATGGGGGCGCACTACAAACGTTTCTTCTGTGGCTATGCAGAGCCAGCCTACATCAAGCAGAGGAAGATGCAGGTGAGGCCTGTTTAACTCACTGCTGCATTTCTGTGCATTTTTTTTGCAAGTCACATATTATTTATTTTGACCTCTTTTGTTTTTTTTCTGCTTGGTTATGTTGTGCTGTTTCTACTCTACAGCAGCTGTGCTGCAGTTTGCAAATAGTTATATCGTCCAACTGAATCTAGAGTTGAAACAAATTATGCCGTAAACGTCCCTCTTTAAAATAACCGCATAGTCCCATTTATAATGCTTCAAAAAAGCTTTAAACAGAGGAAAGCTAAAGGGATTTTTTCCCCTTCAAATTCCATCATTGCTATTTCTGTCTGACTTCCAGGCTAGCTGTTTCCCCCTGTGTCCAGTCTTTATGCTAAGCTAAACCGTCTCCTGGCTCTAGCTTCATATTTAGCGTACAGACATGAGAGTGGTATCATGACTTCCCAAAATGTCAAACTATTCCTTTAACTTACTTGAGCGATTATTTTCAGCAAGTTGGGAAGCTAAACGTGCATGGAGAGAAATCAGTCTTTGAATCCTTTTAGAAATGTGTGTAACCACACATATGGATTGTAAGGTGAACCCACAGCAGGCTAGTACTTCACTCAGTTAATGTGCTAACAAAATGAGGACAGTAGCGGATTCATTGACTACCAAAATTCTGGTTAAAGAACTTGAAAGGTTCAGATAGTGTGAGACAGACGAGTGTTTGGAGCTTCACCCAGTCTGGATATCTCAGTGTCGGCTGATTCAAGGTTAACTGATTTGTTCCCCCAACCTTATGGAAGTGCAACACCTTTTAACATGCAATGATCAGCAGCAGCCGTCCAGCACTTTGATAATAGTAAAGTTAGTACTGTTGTGTTTGCAGGTGCTGGTGGAGCTGGTGAATGATGAGAATATAGTAATGTTACTGGATGAGCTGAAAGGATACTGCACTGATGTCAACACTGACACTGCACAGGCTGCAATCTCAGCTATAGGTAAACACACACAAGCACACACACCATTATGTGGCAGTACAATGCATGACAATGGACACACTCTCTTGTCTATACTGCTTTCCCTGAAAGCAGTATAGACTTAGACTTTGTTTAAAAAAAGAAACAACAATATACAAATAATAAATACAGATATAAAAAATATGGGGGACAAAATAAATATATACATGGAAAAATGTAAAGTATGTACAAATTGTGCAGATTTATGTGCAGATGTATGTGCAGTTAAACAGTCTTATAGCTGTAGGAATGAACGACCTGCGGTAGCGCTCCTTACACCGTGGGTGTAACAGTCTGCTGCTAAAGGAGCTGCTCAGGGCCCCCACAGTCTCGTGCAGGGGGTGAGAGGTGTTGTCCATGATGGATGTCAGCTTGGCTGACATGAAATATATGTTGTGTTAAGAGTGCTGAAGAAATTCAATTTTTAAAATCTCATCACCCCGTGGTGAAGGCGTTAGACTTCTTATGGTTCAAGTCATGCTCTCACTCATATTCTGTGTTTTCCTATGCGGGCTGGCCGCAGGTCGTATTGGACGGAGCTACAGCGACAGATGTTTAGAGATCCTTACCGGACTGCTCGGGCTCAAACAGGAGCACATCACTTCTGGTAAAACCTGACCCCCCACACATACACACTGCATACAGACTGTACTGAAGTCTGTCAATATGCAGCTGCATTTATTTAAGTGACTTTCAGACAAAAGAGCCATTTGCATTATGTCACAGTTGACAGCACCTGTTTTTCCATGTAGTCTGTCTCCACAGTAACTCTCTCTCTGTATCTCTCTCCTCAGCGGTGGTGCAGACTATGCGTGACCTGGTCTGGGTGTGTCCTCAGTGTAGCGACACTGTGTGTTTGGCTCTCGAGGGATGTGAGGAGACGCTGCAGGATAGTCAGGTCAGACTGCATTGACACTGTTGTCAAAAATGTAACCATGTCATCAAACATTCACATCCTTTACACAAGTGAAAGTAGTAATACCACAGTACTCCGTTACTAGTAAAAGTCCTGCAATCGAAATGTTACTTGTTACGTAAGTATTAGCAGCAAAATAAGTTCTCATTATGCAGAATTGTTCCTTTTAGAGTGTTATTTTATTGTATATATTAAAGGTTAAAGGGCTGAAAAGATATTTTCTCAATCCCTTTTGCGGTGTAATTACGTTTGGTCTTCAGAGGCAGAGAATTTCCCAGCAAAACTGACAGTCACAAATTGCGTGCGTTGAGTAAACCTCTGTTAACATGTCTCCTCTTATTATTTGTGTGATCCTCCCTAAAATGCAGAGTGATACAAACGCTCACACAAATGACATGCAAGTCATGACTCCACCCTGATGCGTCTTTCGATAAATACAACAACAATGTGTCTGGAGGTGAATGTATCATATCTATCTGAATCTGATCCCCAGTAGTTTACACTGATTGCGGACACTCAATCATCATTTTGAGTTGTCTCTGACAGGTGTACAGTTGCACTGGTGTAAATTTTGCATCTATAGATTGCTATAGTAATGAAATCAGTTTTTCAGGGGTTTTAACTTGTAAGCAGCAGTCATATGGTAGGTGATGAAGACGGAACTAATTTGAACTGCTTTATATTTATGGAAAATCTTAATCCGGAAAGTAACTAGTAACTATAGCTGTCGAAAAAAGTAGTGAAAAGTACATTGAAATGTAGGGGAGCAGAAGTATAAAGTAGCATAAAATGGAAATACTCAAGTACAGTACTTGTAAATATACTGTGTAACTTTACACCAGAGGTTCGAGAGGGCTGTTTTTTAACAGCCAAGGGTTATAACGCCTGCGTCATCAGACGCAAACCCTTCTGAAACAACCTTGAGAAATATACTGAATCCCTGCCAACTGCACAGCTCCTGCCCTGTTGCAGATGCATTTAGATCAGGTTTTAGCAATATGATAATGTCAAGCTTGCAAGCAAATGTGGTTGTTACTACTGAGTTTTTTATTTCTCTCCCCTCTCTTTCTCTATGTTTTTAAAAGATGTTGACATGCTCCTGTCTGCATTTCTTACTCAGTATGTTTGCATGCACACAATAACCTGATTACTGTACATAAACAAATGAAGGCAACTGTTGAATTGTAGTTCTAGTATTGTGTTATATACATGGACGGATTGTGAGAGAATGAGCCTCATGAAAGTCACTTTCTGTCATTTCAGTGACATTTTGCAGGTTAACCACAACACATTCCTGCTAGTGGTTGAAAGCTGCACCTTCTGAATTTTCTCACGCTTGAGATGAGGAGAGGCTCTCTGGCTTGTCACTAGAGCTGACACTCATCTTCACAAATATTATACAAAATACTATAAAGTACTATGTAAAATATTACAGCAACAACAGTGGTGGAAGAAGTAGTCAGGTCTTTAAGTTAAAGTAGCAATACCACAATGTAGAAACACTCTGTTAGATGTAAAGCTTAAATTTTACTTAAGTAAAAGTACAAAACTTTAGCATGTAAATATTCCCAAAGGTAGCTTGTGACATTAATTGCACAAAGACAACTCAATTAAGATGTTTACATCAAGGCACTTAGTCCGGGTATAATGTAATATAATGTTGTTGTTGTTGTTGTTGTGTGTGTGTGGTTGTGGGTGTGGGTGTGGGTGTGTGGGTGTGTGTGCAAACGAACAGTCTCTACCACCTTCTTGCTTCCCTTTCGCTGTTGTTTGTCTGCCTCAGTCTGCACTGTTATAGAAGAAGCATTCACATCCTTGACTTAAGTTAAAGTGGCAATATCTGAATATAAAAATACTCCATTACAAGTAAAAGTATCGTCATCAAAATGTGACAAGGGACTCTGGCTATTAAATAAATGTAGTGGATTAAAAAGTGCAATGTACCTCTGAAGTGTTTTGTAGTAGAAGTTGCAGAAGATGAGGGAGAAGGATATCAGTATGCTTCAACAAAGTTTGTCGGATCGTTGAACAGCATCTGAAACCCCCTCTGTGGGCTCTAATAAGGGTCAATAAGATTTTGAGTTTGTGAAACGATGTTCAGAAATAATTTAAAGTTGCACAAGAGACTCAAGTTTGTGAATGTTGTTTGTGGAAAATATTTGCAGTTACAGCAAAAACTCTGAGCATGTCTTAATAATATTTGTGCACTAATTATATAAACAGTTACACAAAGACTTTTGTGAACAAAGCAGTAAACTGTGAAACTCAGCACTCGAATTTTCCGCACTGTGTGTGACACTGAAGTTACAAAGAATTAATTTTGGCCCTGCTTTCGGCTGTAAAAGTTAAGTGACACTGCTTTGGATCTGCACTCGGATGTTTACAAAAGTCTTGGTTTAACTTCTCTGTTGATTTTACCACAAATCTTTTCTACACATTCACAAACTTAAAGCTTACAAAGGGTGATATAATCAATTATGAACATCATTTCACAAGCTCAAAATCGTATTGAGCCTTAATCAAGCACACTTGGTGTGTGTCTGATCTTTCCAAAACTGACAATCCAACCAGCACGCCCATTTTATGCAGTGTGGAGGTGAACAAAAGTAGTCAGACTTTGAACTTCTTCATACAAGTATTTCTGTCTCTTTTTTCATTCAGCGTTCCCCCCCAAACAGCATTGTGTGTATCCATGAGGGCTAATAAATACATTGAATGAATTTCCTTCCTTGAAAAACATTTGCAAAGACATTTTTTGGAAGAATTTAGAACCTACATTTGTTTACATCCATGTTTTTTTTTGCTAGCAGTCTTCTTTGAATGCTGATCATAATAACAGCGTGAAACCGTCAGCATGACTGTGTATCATGTCATCCGCGTCACTACGCTCACTACTAGAGGTCAAAAACTCCACAGGGTACCTTTTAAACCTGAGCAGGAATCTGATCAGCCTGAGTAACTCAAAACATCTCACTGGGTGTCCAGGGCCTTTAAATTCAGTGTTAATCCTCTTCTTATTCTCCTCATCCTCCATTAGGGTAGGCAGGCCTTGCTGTGGTTGCTGGGCGTGTATGGGGAGCGAATCTCCAGCGCCCCCTACACGTTGGAGGTGTTCATTGATGGAGTGAGGAGCGAGGCCTCTCTGGGAGTGAAGATGGAGCTGCTGACGACCACTATGAGGCTGTTTTTGTGCCGGCCTGCTGAGACACAAGACATGCTCGGAAGACTTCTGCACTTCTGCATAGGTGTGTGTGTGTGTGTGTGTGTGTGTGTGTAAGAGAGACAAAGAGATGATATTGTTAACACTCTCGTGTTTTCCAGAGGAGGAGACAGACATGTGTGTGCGTGACCAGGCGCTTCTCTACTACCGCCTGTTGCATTGTGGGATAGAAGAGACACGAAAGGTCATCCAGGGTCGGAGGTCAGACCCTTCTCTGGGTGTTCTGATTGGCCGCCCCGCGGAGCCCATCAGCCAGTGGGCATGCAGCTTTAACACTCTGGAGCCTCTGAGACAGGGCACCGTAGAGACGGAGTCCGCCAGCAGAGGAAGCCCTGAACATGTGACCTTTGACCCCAAGCCTGACACTGACCTCTCAGACACACTGAGCTGTAGCCAAGTTGAAAAGGTTCATACAGGTGAGTATACAGTGACAAGCCCAGACATACAGTACAATACCTTCAGAAATCTAACTTTGTGTTATAAAAGTCCTCTTAAAATTGTTTAATGTTACTCTTTTGGCATTGACTCTACACAGGATGACCCACAATGACAAAGCAAAAACATGTTTTTAGAATTTTTTGCAAATGTATTGAAAAACTGAAATCTCTCATTTACATACAGTCAGTTTTCAGAACATTTGCTTTGGCACTCTAAATTGAGCTCAGGTGATGTTTGCTTTGATGATCCTTAAGATATCTCTAGAACTTGATTGGTATTCTGGTGTGGCAATTCAGAGTGCATGTCAGACCTTAAACCAAGCCATGAAGTCCAAGAACCTCTGTGATCATATTGTGTCATGGTATAGATTTGGGAAACTGTTCAACACGTTCCCAGGAGTGACAGTGAGCTCCATCCAAACTCAGTAACCTGACAAGAACGTCATCTTCCTGACCAAGAACTCAAAGGCCACTGTAACAGAGCTTCAGAAGTCCTCTGCAGAAATGGGGGAACCTGCCAGAAGGACAACCATCTCCGAAGCACTCTGTCAATCAGACCTGTTGGTAGAGTGGCTAACTCCTGACTCAAAGTTATATGACAGCACCTGGAGTTTGCCAAAAGACACTTGTTCGTTTTCTTGCAGAGAATTAGAAGAGAAGACTGATTCCGTCACGTCTGTGCGTTCAATATAAAGATGGAGTCAGCAGCTGGTTAGCTTAGCCTAGCATAAAGACTGGAAACAGGCTAGGCACCTGTCAATGAAACATAATGGCATACAGCAGCAACATACCAAACGTCAGCAGCACTCACAGCGGTGCTTCTAGCTAAATTCTAACAATGGTAATGATTTTTAGCTTAGTTTAGTGGGATAGCATGCTAACATTTGCTAATTAGCACTAAACACAAAGTGCAGCTGAGGCTGATGGGAATGTCATTAGTTTTGCGGATGTTTGGTCATAAATCGAAGTCTTGGAAATTTTGACCTGATGAAGGCGCGACATGAAAAGTTAAGTAATGGCCAAAGCTTGCAGAGACTTGCCCAAGAAGTCCTGAAGCTATAATTGCTGCCAAAGGTGCTTTTATTAAGCACTGAATAAAGTCTGTGAATACTTTTTCATTTGCAAAAAGAAGTATTAATGTGTTTTTGCTTTGTCATTATGGGTTATTGTTTATAGAATTAATTGGCAAAAAAGTCTATTTAACCCATTTCAAATTCAAATCTAAAACACAATTGGGACTGCCAATTGTCCATGGTTTTTGGACAGAGGTTTTGGATATATTTTACATTATGTTACCTACGTGAGGTTGTCTGTATGTCCCTAACTGTGTGTCCCTGGAATCTCCCCTGCAGGACCCTAAGCGACACAAATAAGAAAATGACCATCTTCTCTTTATTACAAGTAAAACATGCTATAGCCCATTTTTGGAAATCAGTTAATAGATCAAAGTTGCACTCCTGGCTCGAAAAACGTAGAAAAACTTTAAGGGAAAAACACTCTGAGAAGATGGGGCGATATTACATTTTTTAGAGGGGTACAAATCTTTAGAAAACTTTCTCCTTGGATTACAAAGTGTAGGCATATTCGTTTCCTTATATGTTTATTTTTTTCTCATCTCGTTCTTTAACTTTCTAAACTTTTGTATGACCTGTCAAGTTGTATCTATCTATAACACAATAAGTAAAGTGGTCTGACTACTTTCTGAAGCCACTGTACTACTGAGAAAGGTCACAGATATCTAAATGGGTCCCGATGGATCCAGCGTACATACTAAGTTGTGTTATTTTGGTCAAAGACTGAGAATGCCCCCCCCAAGGTTAGGGCCCATTTCTGGTAATGCAGTGCCATTTTTAATCACACATCTCTTCTTCTGGCACTCATTCTAACTCCCTATCTCCCCTTCAACCTTATCCTTCTTCCCTCTCCCTTCCTCTGTCCACCATTTGGCTCCCTGTTGCTGCATCCTTACCCTCTCTCTTCTTTCCACTTCCTCCCTTTCCCTGCATCCTCCCCTTCTTTCTCTCTTTGCCCTTCCACATCCTCTCCAGGCTCAGACAGTGCCAATCGGTGTACAGACTCCTCGGCTGATGTCCCCCTCAGTTTGTCCCTCTCCCCGGCTCTCAGCCCAGAGGAGTTTGAGCGCCTGTGGCTGCAGAGACATGCTGTGCAGGCTGAGAAAGGTAATTTAATGGAAGGAGATTCTTCCAGGACAGGAATTATGGTTGACAGGAGCAAACGGGCCTGCCATAAAAAATATAAAACCAGTGAATGAAAGAACTGTACTTAAGTACAAATTTGAGGTACTTGCACTTTATTTGAGTATTTTCTTTTCATGCCACTTTATACTTTTACTTAATTCTGTCTGTCTGAGATCAGTTTCTCTGACTTTGCTCCTTGTTTTTTTGTGGTTAGGTGCTGAGAACATGGAAGAGGATTATGTGTGCTTGGAAGAACACGTCCAATGCCCTGCCATACCTCACTGTTCGCCACAAAGCCTTCAGGCTGCGATGCAGCTGGTCAATATCCAGACGCTGGCCTTCACTCCGCCACACACACTCCCCTGGAGGGTCTACCTGTACACACACACCCAGCACGCACACTCTGGCGACACGCCCCACAGCACGCTCATACTGGGGGAGCTGCTGTACACTGGAGAGGCAAATCAGAGAGTAGTAGTAAAGAAAGCCATGGGTGACGGTGAGGTGGTGGTGGAGGGCAGGGAAGAGGAGGCCACGGCTGGCGGGTTGAGTGGGAGAGAGTGGCTGAGAAAAGATGGAGAAGAAGAGGAAGTAAAAGTGACTCTGAAACAGCAACCAAGACATGACAAAGCTCTGAAGGGGTTTCTCTCCATCATTACCACTGTACTGCACACACTGTCCTGAGAGAGACACTGAAAATGCATTACACAGACAGACAAACACATCTTTGTACTCACTGTATATCCTTACCAAGGTGCTCACTGATTGGTGGAGGAGGCACTGACAAAAAGGCTGTCACTTTGCAAAGTCCTCTCACTCTCACTCTGAGTTGTCAGGCTACCATAGTGCAACAGGAAACCGCACCCATATACACATGGTGAATAAGGGATAAAACCACTTCCCATATCATCTTGCACATTTGAAGTTGTAACAGCCTCAATAATTGATGTTAGAGTGGAGTCTTTACAGGAGTAAAAACTTTCAGTAGAGAGGTAAACTTCAGCTGAGGGACATTAATCTCCTCAATTTTCAGTTTTTTTCACAGTGGGGCCATAATAAGTAGATTAAAGAATAGTTCAGGTTAGATAAAGGTTTGGCCTGATGGGGGCACTATAGAGGACTAGTTTCACTGCACCAAAACAGTATTTCTCCCTCTTGGGACTAATGTTTACAGACAAACACATGCCCTGATGGAAGTAACCATCTTACTCCTGCACAGGCTGCAGAGCTGGGCAGGGGCCCTGAAACTGACAGGCATTATGGATATTGTTTTTATGTCTGTGCGCTCACCACTGAGCTATTGTCAGAATAAGCTCCCATATTTCCATCCTCACGCTTGAATGTAGATAAAATGTTTTTGATTTGTGTGTACTTTGGGGGCTATCATGATAGCAGCTGGCTGAAGGTAAATGCAAACACATGAGCAGACTTAAAACAATAAAAACACGTGGATCCATTGTTGATTCATTCACTGCATTGTTATGAGCTTGCATGAGTTTTAATGCAGCAGTGGAGAGGTTTACTCCACTGAGCTCCTTCACTCAATATGACTCGGCTGGTTTGTACGCAGGCGGGCGGTTGGATGTCGTTCAACTGTGACGATACACCTGGATCAAATGAAACCACGGCCACCTGGTTGCCCGTGCTCACGCCCATGCAGCGTCGTGGAAGACCAGAGCGTCCAAACAAATAGGAGGTGGCAACACTGGCTGCTGTTATATGCAGAAGTGTTAACGGGCGAGGCGTCCTCCCCTCTCCGTTAGTGCCGTCTGTGATTTTCCGTGCCTTATACGTACAATATCTAGGAGGCGAGTGACGGCCAGCCGCCGGGCTGCAGCCACCAGGCTGAGGGAGGTGAGTGGGCACGAGTTTCTAATTTAACTAACTGTTAAACTGTAATGATACCTGACTCACTGCTACTTTTCTTCACGTGCTGACTGTGTTACCCATTTAGCTAACTTTTTTTTATTTTATTTCGCTACTTTTTTCGGGAGGAAGGCGTAACATTATGTGCTGACGGTATCGGTTTATTTTTAATTAGTTTTATACTGTCGCCAGCAAGGCTGGCTTTTCGATGGAAACGTTACCTTTTTTAAATGTAGCTATAATTAAGCTAGTTAATATAACTAATTACAGTTAGCTCGGTTCGCAGTAGAAACGACGCAAGTTAACAGTGGGAAACGAGGGAAACTTTAGTATTATTATCTGTAATTCTTTTTTTATGCTGTTTATTTTTTAATGGCCTATTCAACTGGTTCTCAGTAACAACCAACAATGAGTCCATGATAGTAACTATAACAACGTTACTTTTATTGACAGACTGTCCCTTTTGAACGTTACTGCTGTAGTTTCTTGTGGTAGCTTTTTATTATGGGCATATTTATTTATTTTAAAAGAAACTCGTGTTAGCTAACGGTATACTAATTATACATGACTAATTATAGATGAGGAGGCCTGGTCTATAATTAGTTTCAGCAATGGAGGTTCAGTGTATTTGTTGACAAAACAAAGGCAGCATAGTTTGAAAATCGTATAATTAAGTGTGTGCTGTGTACCAGGTGTAATGTGACTGGGTTCACCTTAACGTGATTCCTGCACTATAATGACATCCTTACTTCTCAGTGCGTGTAAACCGAGCAGAGGGGTGTAGCTCGTCTTAGCTAAATATAAATCCAAGGGTCACCCTCCATTCAATCCCTTGTCGACAGTGTTTACACAGCACTTCCCCATTCCCACTCACTGTAAACTGTAGATGCCACAATCCCAGGGCATCTAGACAAGAAGAAAGACACAGTGCACAATAGCAATCGAAGTAGAAATACTAACTAGGAGGCTGTCTGCACTGTCTTATGGCTGTAGTCAATGTACTATTACATTGTGTACTTTATTTGATCTCATTGATCTCTCAATTATCAAATTATGTATTTAAATGAGTAATGCTGAACAGTTAAGTTTAGGTGTGAACCTGTAAACACAAAAAATACTAATATGAGAAATAAGGAATAAAAGTCTTTTTGTAGTTGTTTGCTGGCAGGTTAGGGTGCCCCGGTAGTGAATGCACTTTTATAATCTTGATTTTAATAATGACAGATTTGAACAAGATGTAAGCTTGAGTTTATATATTAAAAACTCAACTCTATGCTATCACAATGTATGGTTGTTTGAATCAAGTCTACTGAAAGCCAGTGCAGGCATGTTGAAACCGTCAACCTCTGTGATTGACCAGCAGCGGCTTTCTGAACGAGCTGATGTCAAGAACAGGTGTTACCACTGAATCAGGAGAACAGTTGCAGAAGATCAGGAAATGATAAAGGAATTAGTATAATTTACAACACGTCTCAGCCTAATAAAAGTATTTACGACTACATCAGGATTGTCTAATATTGTTACAATTGAGTTGTAGGGTAATATTTGATGAATTCAGCAGGCTAAATGCATCTAGACAGCTAGGTTTTGACATCAGGCAGCTTCTACACAGTCTGGTTAATGTTCTGATCAAGGTCAAGTGATAACATTCGGCAGATGCTGAAGAGAATATGTTGAGGGACTTTGGGGTTCAGATTATCTCAGGGGTATATTCAACAGCGCTGAAGTGAAATGTCCTTTACTAGACTATCTACAGTATCTGACACATACTGTAAATATGAGCATGTAAATGTACACATTAGGCTCCTCAACACACGCAGTCCAACATGTTCAACCTGAAACATTTATTAACTATATCCTGAATTATTTACTGTTGTGCTGACTGAGTTACACACCGGCATAATGGATTGTGTACGTGTGTTTGTTTGTTATGATAGGAAATGCGTCGTCATTCAAAGAAGAAGAATGTTGTTTTGGGGGTGCTGCTTCTCATCGGGGGATTATACTTCATTAGCCATTCGGACTTCCTCATTGCTGTGAGTGCTCACCCACAAAAACTCACAAACACAGGATGAGAACGTGACATGGGTCACATTTCAGCCCATTTGATGCCACACCTTCATTGCTTACAGGAAATGTCTTTTTTACAAGGAAGTATCAGGCATCAAAGGCTGCACTTCAAATAATAAATATTTGTTTTGCAGGGCCTGACAAGGGCACACGAACCAATCCCAAATGACTTAACTTGGCAAGCAGAGAGGCTGGTCAGTAAGGAGTCCTGGGTCGAACAGGGAGATTACCTGCCTCTCAATGTGTCCTATCAGCTGCTTGCTGGAGCACCATCCACCCAACAGAGTGAGTGACACACTTTGTTTGTCCATTTTTTTGCTGTATTAAGGTGAAAGCTGAATTGATGTGATGGTTATTAACTTTGTCCATAAGTTATTTCCAAGCTGCCGCCTTGTTCCAGGAAAGGAGGCCATTGAAAGAGCTGAAAACAAAAAGTGATCTGTGACTGAGTGTTTAACTGAATCACAGTGGTTACACAGGAAAATATGGAATATCATTTTTTGCGCCACTCTTGTGCGTACTTGCACTTATTGTATAGTCGGCATATTGTATGTTTTTATATTTGTTTTTCTAATTCCTATTTTTAATCTTTATTTTATAATAGCTTTTAGCACAGCCTCAAAAGTATGCCTCCTTTTTTCAGGTGGCTCCAAGAAAGGGAAAAAAAAAACGCAGGTTCACCCAAAATATTGAACCTGGCTCAAGTTCTGCTGCAACATGACGTCATCCGGGAAAGCGCTGTTGTTTTAACATGGCATATTTTTTTTCTCAATGCCCACTAAGCAAACGCAATGTAGATGTAAGGCCTAATGAAGTTGTTTAGCAGTTTAAAGGTACATTACAGTGTCACCTGTCAGAGGGCCCAGTAGACTTATGACTGCATAGCCTGACACCCACTGCAGGGCCTAGTGATGGTCAAAACACAATTTTACAACAGTACTGGGCTTCTATAGGAATGCTCACCCAACTTTTGGCACATTTCACCATGTGTATTCATTAATTTCGCAGATGCTTTTATTCTAAGGGACTTAAAATAAGTCATTCCACCTCTATAGGAACAGGAGCTAGATGTCAAAGATTGTAAGTGCATCCCTCCAAACAAATGACTAAGAGAATGATTAGTGCTACAGTAGAAGAGAAGTGCTGAGAAGTGTTTATAAGTAAAAAAATTTATATGTAAAGCCCACACATTTGACTTTTCTGTCCGGACATGTTTCAGGGTATTTGTCAGTTGGATTGTCATCAGTGAAGAGGACGAAAGGTAGCTATCTAATTCCCACCTTGCAGTCCCTCTTCTCCCAGTCATCTCCTGAAGAGCGCTCTTCCATGGTGGTGGTAGTGCTGCTAGCAGATTTCGATGTCAGCTGGAGAATCACTACAGTGGGGGAGATCGAAAAGGCATTTGCCTCGGAGCTGGAACAAGGCCACCTGGTGGTCCTTCATGTTCCTCAGGATTGGTACCCTCCTGTTACAGGTGCAGTGCATGTGTGATCCTACTAGTGTACAAATTCATTCACACAATGCTGTGATACTGATACAAGTCTCTCTGGTTCTCTTGCAGGCCTAAAGAGGAACTACAACGATGCCCCAGAAAGGGTATCGTTCCGCTCCAAGCAGAACCTGGATTATTCCTTCCTGATCCACTACAGTGCCGGTCTTGGTCGATACTACCTCCAGCTGGAGGACGACATCACCTCTGCAAAAAATTTCCTTACCACCATCAAGAGGCGCATTGAGGAGCAAGAGGCGAAGAAGGCCGCCTGGGCAATGCTGGAATTCTCAGCTCTCGGCTACATCGGGAAACTCTACAAATCCGCTCATCTTCCTCTCCTGGCCCGCTTCCTCTTCCTCTTCTACCAGGAAATGCCCTGCGACTGGTTGATGTCTCACTTCCGAGAGCTGCTGACTCAGAAAGAGCCAATCCTCTTCAAACCCTCGCTTTTCCAACACATGGGGATTTTCTCCTCATTCCAAGGGACATACAACAAGCTAAAGGACAAGGACTTTGAGGAGGGCTTCTACACCAATCCTTCAGCTGAGGTTTACTCTGATATGTCCTCCTACAACAAACACTTCCCCAAACTGGCCTGGGATGCCGGGGAGGGATTCTTCTGGGGGCGCTCCCCGGAAAAAGGAAATCACCTAACTGTGGTGTTCACAGATCCTACGGTAGTGACAGGGATATTTGTAGAAACAGGGTCAGGGGGAAAAGACCTCCTGGAGTCAGCTCAGGTGGAGATAGGCCAAGACGTGGTTACCACCGAGAAAGAGCACAAGACTTGCAGAGAGTTCAAGTTGCTGGGGACGTTCGAGAATGGGAGGTTTGAGATGCAGGAGATGGACAAAAAGTATAGCTCTGCCTCTTCCTGTCTGAGGATACGAGTCACAGATGGGCAGAAGGATTGGGTGATCATTAAGAAAATCAGGATCTCAACAAAGCTGAGAACACCTCCAGCATAGGAGTGGACATTCTTTCTTCCCACCAGGATAATAATTTATCTTGGTTTGATCTGTTGGACCTTGTATGCAGGTTGAACATGTGACTTTAGTGCCTTGTTAAACCGTTTCCCTGATGAAACGACAATCCAGCGCTTTATGAAACTGTGTGAGGCTGCTGTCAATATGAAGAAAATGTTTAACCAAGCTCTGTGGTAACTTGTGTCTCTTCAACATGAGGAAATTTGCAATGATAAAAGTTCGTATCAGCTGTAAGCAAGCAACTCCATGTGTTAAATATTTTTGTGCGTTATGTATCAGACAAACAGTTTGAGGTTTTAGCACACTCATGAGTGATGGGAACAGGGCCATTCTGTGTTGTTGAGGGGTTATTTACATATGGAATACAGGTTAGATTGTAAAATGTAATGTCCTTACTCAGAATACACCCGTTAGTATGCTGACCACACCAAGAGCCTTACAGTGTTCAGGACTTTGTTCAGGCCTCCACTTTGATTTTAAACTACAATTTATTTTTCTTGTGATCACTTTTGTATTGACACCATTCATTCAATACAGGTACGTTATTGATACAGAGTAGCTATCCCAATTTGATTACACGCAGCGATTGGGATCATGTTTGTGCTCCTTAAGTCCAGTCCACACATTTAGTGTTATTTATTTAATTTTATAGTCTCTGTGTTCCTGGAGGAGCAACATACTTTCCACATTTTCAATTATTCATCAATGTGTTCTCCTTTATTCCTGCCAGACCATATAAAGATTCAGATTTTCTTCTTCATATGCTGCCCATCATGCTGCAAAATGTTGCACGTATCCTGGAATTTGAGAGGGCCGAATCAAATCACTGACTGACAAACGCATATCAGCAGTCAACTGCTGTTTCTACAGAGATGAAAACAATGGCTTATTCTTTTGAGATGTTTATTGCAGCTGGAACTCTCACTGTTACCCTGGTCGGCTTGCAGAACAAGAAGGTATTATTATGGCGGGACTGCTGATGAAACTGTAACCACAAAAGAGGAAGAAGCCGAGGGGGGGTTGTTACATCCATAACAACTGATTTTTCATGATTCATGTATTGGAAATACTTCAGTACAATCAGCCATGCAAAATTAAGTCAAAACTGGCACTGTTAATAGGCATTTATTTTTGTAGTTTTGTGTTGCTGTGCATCTCTGTGTTTCTGCTTGGAGGATGATGGTGGTCCCTAGCTGGCTACTTTCTCCGCCACATTGCTCGCTGGTCTCCCTTTGCCAGTACTGGGCCTGCTATTGGTTCCCTCTCCAGCAGCAGGCCTCGTAGCTGGCTCAGCTGCAGAGCACTGGCTCAGAGGCCTGTCTTTCCCAGTAGCCTGAAGAACTTGTTTTTCTTCAGCAGGCTGACCCACGGATCCAACCACAGCTGCCAGTGAGTCCTGGTTTTGGCTGGCGGTTCTCTCGCCTCCAGTGACGGGGCAGTTCTTAGATGCTGGTCGGACTTCAGCTGCAGAGGATGGGGCAGCACCGTCCTGCTGTACGTCCACATTGGTCTGAAAGGAATGAGAACAGACGATGGCCACTAAGCTGATCTGAACAGACAAAAGGGGCACATTCTTGTTCATACAAATTAAAAGTTGAATTCATAAGCAATAAAACACTCACGCTCACTTCAGTATGCTCAGGAGTTTTGCTGCCTCAGTCTTACTTGGTCTGGTATAGCTAATGGTGGCAAATGTTAGCTAACATTATTGCTGTATAATGGACATTACCCATTAAATGTGTTGATTTCATGACTCTTTTCTACTTGTGCTTCTGTTACATTGTGTTTTAACATTTATCATGATCCTGTATTGGTCACTTGTGGCCACAGTACAGCTGTGGCCAAAAGTTTTGAGAATGACACAAATATTAATTAATTTTCACAAAGTCTGCTGCCTCAGTTTTTATGATGGCAATTTGCATATACTCCAGAATGTTATGAAGAGTGATCAGATGAATTGTAATTAATTGCAAAGTCCCTCTTTGCCATGAAAATGAACTTAATCCCACAAAAAACATTTCCACTGCATTTCAGCCCTGCCACAAAAGGACCAGCTGACATCATGTCAGTGGTTCTCTCGTTAACACAGGTGAGAGTGTTGACGAGGACAAGGCTGGAGATCACTCTGTCATGCTGACGGAGTTAGAATAACAGACTGGAAGCTTTAAAAGGAGGGTGGTGCTTGAAATCATTGTTCTTCCTCTGTTAACCATGGTTACCTGCAAGGAAACACGTGCAGTCATCATTGCTTTGCACAAAATGGGCTCCACGGGCAAGGATATTGCTGCTCGTAAGATTGCTCCTGAATCAACCATTTATCAGATCATCAAGAACTTCAAGGAGAGAGGTTCAATTGTTGTGAAGAAGGCTTCAGGGCACCCAAGAAAGTCCAGCAAGCGCCAGGACCGTCTCCTAAAGTTGATTCAGCTGCGGGATTGGGGCACCACCAGTGCAGAGCTTGCTCAGGAATGGCAGCAGGCAGGTGTGAGTGCATCTGCACGCACAGTGAGGCGAAGACTTTTGGAGGATGGCCTGGTGTCAAGAAGGGCAGCAAAGAAGCCACTTCTCTCCAGGAAAAACATCAGGGACAGATTGATATTCTGCAAAAGGTACAGGGATTGGACTGCTGAGGACTGGGGTAAAGTCATTTTCTCTGATGAATCCCCTTTCTGATTGTTTGGGGCATCCGGAGAAGAAAAGGTGAGCGCTACCATCAGTCCTGTGTCATGCCAACAGTAAAGCAACCTGAGACCATTCATGTGTGGGTTTGCTTCTCAGCCAAGGGAGTGGCCTCACTCACAATTTTGCCTGAGAACACAGCCATGAATAAAGAATGGTACCAAAACATCCTCCGAGAGCAACTTCTCCCAACCATCCAAGAACAGTTAGGTGACGATCAATGCCTTTTCCAGCATGATGGAGCACCTTGCCATAAGGCAAAAGTGATAACTAAGTGGCTCGGGGAACAAAACATCAAAATATTGGGTCCATGGCCAGGAAACTCCCCAGACCTTAATCCCATTGAGAACTTGTGGTCAATCCTCAAGAGGTGGGTGGACAAACAAAAACCCACAAATTCTGACAAACTCCAAGCATTGACTATGCAAGAATGGGCTGCCATCAGTCAGGATGTGGCCCAGAAGTTGATTGATTGAGTTTGCATAAACTCAGTGTAATTGTCAATAAAAGCCTTTGACACTTATGAAATGCTTATAATTATACTTCAGTATACCATAGTAACATCTGACAAAAAGATTTTAAAACTTTGTGAAAACCAATACTTGTGTCATTCTCAAGACTTTTGGCCTTTTTCACTCAACTACTTTGCGGACTTTCTTCTTTGCTTGTGCTACTGTTTGTAGGATTATTAGACTATATGGTCAGCATAATACAGCAGCTTGAATTAGAAAGCGGAGGCATATCAGAAAGACAAGTAAGCACCACATACATTCTGCATGCTGCTCCTTGCAGAGGGATGAGAGCGCTTTTATCGTTTCCAATTTCCTGAGGCAACACAAGAGAGCTTAACTTATTTCCGCTGGCTTTCCACAGGGACACGAGCCTGGTCTACAGTAGCTCAAGTCACTTGGAAATATAAAAAAATTTATTGAGCTCATTTGTGTTTTGCTTCTCCTCCACTCCTCAAAACATTTGGCAAATTAGATGGAAGTGCCAGGAAACGTGGTTACAGTCTTGTGCAGTAAAGCCTGCCTCCCGTCAGGGGTGGGGTCAGAATAATAGCCACTCAACCAATATGGTTTGAGTCTTTGTTCAGGGTGTTGATTGCTGCGTTCAGCTCAAAGGTCACATCTGTCAAGCTTTAAAAACTGGAAAAAACACACCCTGTGAAAACATGGGCTTTTGACATAGATATTATGAAAACATAAAGCAGTACCAAAACAGGTTGGAGGGAGCTTTCTAGAGCTTCTCGGTGAGCTCCCTCCAACCTGTTTTGGTACTGCCTTATGTTTTCACAATATGCAGAGCTTTATCCTCCAGGAAAACACTGGACAATCATGGACGTATGTTTGTGTGTGTTGCCTCCTGTTAACAGACTGTGGTCCTAACCTGCTCGCCGACATCCTGCAGCCTATCTGTGTTTTTGCTGCCCCTGTGTGGCTGAGACTCGCCAGTGTGCTGTGGGTCCAAGCCCCAGGACTTCAGCCTGTTGAGACCCTCCACAGAGCGGCCTGTGGAGTTGATGCGGCGAGCTGGGATACGAGCAGGTAGATCCCAGGTCCCCTTAAAGTCTGGCCATGCACTGCCCCTCTATAGCATCACACACACAAGGGAGTGGAGTCAAACATAGATTCACAACGACAGAAACAACAGCAATTTTTAATGAAAAGAGAAAAAGAGGTTTAATATGCGTTCACCTTTACCACTCCTGGGAGTAGATGTCCTCTATCATCAGCAATGAAGGTGGTGTGGCCCTCCTGTGCAGTGGGTCTCTACAGATACACACACACACACACACACACACACACACACACACACACACACACACACACACACACACACACACACACACACAGTGATGAGTTGAACTCATTCATCAAATTTTCAGATGACAATGCTGCTCTTGAAACTGCCAGGCAATTTGAAATACAACTACTATAGTACAACAGGACAGGACTGCTGATATAACGTTATCAAACGTTACCTCATTGAAGTGCTTAGACTCACACCAGTTCTGCAGCCTCTGCGACTTGAAGGCACTGTCATACTGACCGATGGGAAGTGTAAACTAGGTTATGTCAGAATGCATGAGTGAAACAGAACAGCAAAAAGTGTAATGTTCCCATTTTTCATCATTAGGTTACCTGGTTTGCTGAGTATCTGGACGACATTTCCGAATCTGTCTACAGCCTCTGCGTCTGTTTTTGTTGACTCGTTGCATAGCAACATGATCTGAAAAAATGATGGAGTTTGTGGAATGTGTTTATAAATACAATTAATAAATGACTATTTGAATCTGTGTTTTTTCTCATTATTAATGATTTTTATTGCTGTGTATTTGCTCGTTGTCCCATGTCCTCAAAAAATAATTTTACCTTGGAAGATGTAACCGAAAGTGTTTAGTAGTAGGTTAAACTGATGAGGAAAACATATCGTGTTTAGATATCGAATAGATATTTAAGTATGCTTTCGTTTTCTTCCATTTGAACGTGTCTTTACATATTTCACAAAGTAACCTCAGAAACAGAAGATTGGCCGACGACATTTATTGTGACATTCTTGACCGGAAGCCCAGTTATTTGGCTTCCGGTAACTAACGTGCCTCCCAACTCTGGATGTATGCTAGCAACAAACTAGACTGAAGCTTGTGAAGACGTCCAGCTAACTAAAACACGTTTGAGTTCCACTTGTTTTTTAAATTAGGAATATAGTTACACCAACCCTGACTTTAGCATACGAGCGAGTGTACTTTGAGTTACGTTTAAACTCAATGCGCTAGCTAACTAACTAGTTAACGTTAGTTGCCTTCTTGTCGACCCTCCGTTACATTCTGCTGATGGTCCATGACCCATGGAGGGTCCGTCCTCTCGTTTACCTGCCACCCCAGACGGACCGCTGTGGCTGGCGGGCAGGAGAGATTCCGGAGGGGATGCAGAGTCTGACTCTGCCCGGGACATTAAAACACACTTTCGCGTCTGTCGCTTCATTATGGAGACAGGTAACCCACGGGGCTGTGTGTGTGTGTGTGTGAGAACAATTCATCTGCTCAGGATAAATGGTGAACTACGGATGCCAGGAAAAGGGGAAAAAAAGATGTAAAGTTACGCATGATAAAAATAATAATCTTGGTAAAACTCCTGAGTTACTAAATCCAAATTACGAGATAGTACGTCATTTTTTTACTTTTGATTCATGGCAAAATTATGACTTACCATCTCATCACTTTAAGGAGCCCCCAAGGGTCACGGCGAGAAATGTATTTATTGATTTATTTGTTTATTTAGCAGGGACAATGGACATAGACTATCCCAGAGTTAGCTGGATAGCTACATTTCATCATCAATCCCATGGAAATTAAGAAATACTAATCAGCCATTGACCTCGCTGTCTTATACAGAGAGAATACAGAATTTGTTAATTTAATGTGTGCTTGCTTTTCTTAATCATTTAGGTCTATTGTTAAATTCACCACACATCTGATCCACCAAGCAGCACTTATTCAACTTTTAGCTTTTGCCTCCACACTATTGATTGTTTACGACTGTTTGTTTTGGTGGAGAAGATTGTGATCATTTTAAGCAAGTTATTGTAGACATTTTGAGACATCATATTATACTAGCCTGGGTCTAGAATTCTGAATTGCAGCACAGATGTTTCTCAGTGATTTCAAGTGAATAATTAGGAGAAAGGAAATGGCAATTCAGTGTGTTTATCAGCCCATATTCAAACTTTCTAAATAAATGTATAGATCTGCAATAGATTCAGTAGATGGCAACATATGAATATGTGTGAATGAATCTATCAAAGATGATGAAACACCTAATTTGATGAAGTGAAGTGTGAGTGTACCTTTAAAGAGTTGGCTGCTGCTTCTTCCTTCCCTGCTCAGGAGTGAAGCTGGGTATGCGCTCGGTGCCTGTGACCACAGCGTGTGTGTTGTACCACCGTTTCTTTGAACGTGTCAGCTTGCGTGCGTATGAACCCTACCTGGTGGCCATGAGCTGTGTGTACCTGGCTGGCAAAGTGGAGGAGCAGCACATCAGGACCCGTGACATCATCAACGTAAGCCACAGGTAATGTGCCTTGTCAAGAGTAGATACTACCTACATTATACACTGCTCTATGGCCCCATTTAAGTCATACTGCTGATAGCTGTAAACTCAGCAAACCGTTTAATTAAGTCCTATGAGAAAGATGGCAGATACAAGCCTCTCACATGGAAACAGCCAGCTTTCAGATGTTGAATGTTACCGAAGAACTAGTGGTTTTTGTCTTGACTTTGTTGTCACTGGTGAGGACATTTCTTTAAAATCACATAGAAGTATTTTTATTATTGATTAGTCTGATTGTAAAAGATAGTAGATAGTAAAGATCCATCACAATTTTCAAATTATGTGTTTTGTCCAATCAATAGTCCAAACGCGAAATACATTCAGTGTGCTGTCATAGAAGACAAAGAAAAGCAGCAAATATTCATATTTCAGAAGCCGGAGCTGGTGAATTTTTGGCATTTGTGCAGACTAATCAATCAATTAATCTACAATGTGTTTCAGCTGTAGTTCCATTTTGATTTCACATGTTGAATGATGTGATTGTCAATAAACCAGGAACATGTCTTTGAACAGCTCGGCAGAAATATAGTTTTGAATGGGAAGTTGAATTCCACTTACTCATTCGTTCTGGAGCTTTCAACCATATTACACAGTTTTCATCAGCAGGGGAAGTTTGATCAGTTTTCATGGAGCTGTGTGCTCACAGTGTCACTTTAAGGATTTCTCGTCCATGTTAGCTTAAAAGTAGAGCTTGACAGTTCGTTCTTGATCCTTGAAGCAGTAATTAGCCAGTCTCCACTCAAGGTCCACATACTAAATTCTTCTGCAACTTTTGACTGTATCACACAGTCTTCATCCGCAAAAAATATCTGAATGTTACCAGGAACATGACCTTGCTTTACACTGCAGCTGAAAGGATTAGTCGACTAATCAATTTGCATAAATCTGCAACAATTTTGCCTTTAAACGAGCCGTCAGGACTCAGGACCGTAAGGTTGTGATGTCACAACTACACAGTCACCACACCTTTAAAAAAAAAAAAAGAATTCGCAAATTAACAAGTAATGAAAATAATCTTAAATTGCAGTAACATAATTAATCAGGGTGTTTCATCTAATGTGTCTGCAATGGTTTGATTTAGCAGTTAATAAGTCATATTGGCCAATATGGTCGATGGTGGTCGACAATGTTAGTTTTCAGACGTGACCTGACAATAAAGTTAAATACAGTTCACCTCAACTGAAGTGGCTCAGAATTGTGAATTGAGTGTTTTACAGCAGGACATTTTTTTTTGCTCATCACAGTTCGAAGTGGTCACCTTGAATGCTCTCCGCCTCCACCTCCCTCCCTCCCTCCCTCCCTCCTTCCGTTCCTCCCTCGCAGGTATTTCAACAGTGGCAGCGCTCCTCTAGAATGTGACAAGGAGTTCTGGGACCTGAGGGACAGCGTGGTGCAGTGTGAGCTCCTCATCCTCCGACAGCTCAACTTCCACGTCTCCTTTGAACACCCTCACAAGGTAGTTGTGTGTGCATGCGCGTGTTTGTGCACGTGCGCGTCTACCTGTCCCCCCTATTTAGTGTTGAGCTTCCTTGTCTGTCGCTGTTACTGTCTGATTTTGTTGTCCAAATGTGTACAGACAGTGTCTGTGTGTACAGACGCGATCTGGGTCGAAGAAGTGCTTTCAAATATTACTTTCCTTGGCTGATCTGAAATCTTTTAGCTTTCCTAACTTCTTTAATTTATTCCTTGACTCTTGCAGTCAGTGATCCAGAAATTGTAAGTCACTCAGGTTCAAAGTGTCTTGTACAAGTGACCGAAAAGTCCATGAAAATAACTTTGCTTACCTGTGAATGGCTGATAACCCTTGCACACATCATTAATCTGTCACCTAAACCAAAACAAAAAAATTGAATTGCTATTTGACTCAAATAAAGAATGCGTAATGTGCAGTAGTATATTGTATTTTTTCTCTCTGTCTCTTTCGCTCCAGTATTTACTTCACTACCTGTTGTCTGTGAAATCGCTCGTGAACCGCCACGCTTGGTCTCGAACCCCCATCGCTGAGACGTCCTGGGCGTTGCTTAGAGACTGTTACCACGGAGCCATGTGCATCCAACACACACCCCAACACATCGCCATAGCAACGCTGTACCTGGCTCTAAACAGCTATGGAGTGGAGGTGCCTGTCGGGGAGAAAGAGTGGTGGCAGGTGTGTGTCCGCCGCAGTGTGTTCATAATTACGGAGTGAAGAGAGAGAGGACTGATAAAAAACGTGTGTGAGCACAGAAAGAGGCTGTGTATGTATGTGGATATAAAGTTATGGCAAACAGTTGCCTGTTGACACATCCAGCAGATGTGGAGCAACATTAGCATTCATTTTGGGTCTCTGGCCCTCTCATGAACGTAATTCCAGTACTCATTCAGCAAATGTAGAATGTACCATGTAGACATGTCAGAAATGTAATTTGGTGAGTAAGCACTGAAATCAGTCGAAATGTCAGTTGAAGTGTAAGAGGTGAAAGCAGTTAATCAGTCATTTGAAGAGCAGAAGTAGTTCAATTGTGCACTGTAATTGTCAATTGGTAGGTAAACAGTGACAGTGGTTAAAAAGTTAGCAGCAGGGTGCAACTCCACCCACCCACCTAGTATAACCTCATTATGCAGCTAAATAGAGCGGGTTGTAGCTTAAAAGGGTTAGCAATATGACATGATTAATATAGCAGGTGTTGCTAACTAGTATCATAAACGTTTATTGTCCCAGACCAGATAGTCAGTCCTGAAAGCTGATGTTGCTGCTGTCTGTTCTCTCATTCAGGGAACTCCAATATAGTAAAATCATATCGTTTCCCTCTCTGTGGTTTCTGTGGTTGTCATGGTCACACGACGAGCTGTGGCGGCAAGTTGAAAAAGTTGACCATCATAAACTCCAAATGCAGCAGCCAACAGCTGTGCGCATTCTTGAGAGTGCCCCCCCGCCCTCCTTCTTCTTGCTGCTGCCTCCTTAAACAATGGAGGAGGCAGCAGCAACGGCTCGCTATTTAAAAGCATGAACAACGTACTTCACATGTATACTACAAAAACATTTTTTATAATATTTCTACAACAGTTGCAAGAGCAAACAAAGCCTGTTTTTATAAGACTTTTTATACCCACTGATGAACCAAAACAGAGAAATGACCAATATTGGACTTACACTTGCCAGGTAAAGTGCTAACCTTGTGTCTGCTGGATGTGTAAATAGGCACTGTATGCTGACAAGTTAGCCATATCAACGTAAAATATGTTAATATGTCAGTGTTGTGTTTACGGCTTGTTTCTGTTGCCCCCAAGTGGCCAAAAAAATCACATCTAATTCTCAGAGGCTTTATTGGTTGGCCTTTTTCTTTATCTTACATTTGCAAGCGAGGGTCAATGAGGTCAGTTTACAATAAAACCTATTTTCTCTTTTACCCCTAGTGGTATCTAGCCATGGAGAAAGTTTTGGTTTTGGCCTAGGTTAAATACATATACATATCTGCCTTCAACCCAATAACAACATTTATAGAACACAGCAGTAGTGTGTCTTTCCAGAAACAATGTCTCCGTTACTCTGGATAATCCACAGACCTATCTCACATTTCATTGAATTTAATTTAATGCATGTGCTGTAGTCAAATTAGTCCCTCAGGGTACTACTTTATGGTATGACGGACACAAACAGTAGCTGTAGTCTTGCACAGGTGTCCCCTGCTTTTAGGGTCATGCCAACAGCAACCCTGCAGCTTTGTACCGTTGTGCACTTTAACCAAAGTGACAATACCACCTGACCATCCAGCTCCAGCCAGTCTTCAAAGCAAAAGTGTTAAGTATTAATTGAACAGTGGTGGGAATTATAGTTTTCCATTGTCAAACTATTTTACAAATGATGTGTCTTTTGTGAAAGCTTTGATTTTATAAGCCACTGTATCCAAATGCAAATGGAAAAAGTAGAGATTTGTTATGGTTTTTCCACTTCAGTCCTCAAGGCAATGAAATCTAGGTCGTTTGAAATGGTGTGTGGACCTTTGATGTCCACTGTTTATTCAGGCCAGGTGTGGAGCTGAAGTCTGTGTGTGTGTGTGTGTATGTATTCGTGTAGGTGCTGTGTGAGGACGTGACCAAAGCAGACATCGATGCTGTGATCTCGGACCTTCTTCAACTCTACGACATGGAGGCCAAGTGTATCTAAAGGACACACCTACAAGACTTACACATAGGAGACAGAGTTGTTTTGTCTGTCTGTGTGTGTGTTTGTGTGTGTGTGTGTTTACTTGTGTTTGTGTGTGTGTGTGTATGTTATTCTCTGCATGTAAGTCTCGGGGTTCAGGTGCGTCTGTGTGTGTGTGTGTTTGTGTGAAAGAGAGGAACACTTTGTATTGCCCCAGTTAGTCTGTGAGCTGTGACAAAAACACACCTGCACTACCGATTCCTGCCACCCTGGGGAGACATTTCTTGCTTTCTGATCCATGATCTCTCAGCCCTGCAGAATACTGATGTGCTCTGGAATATATCATCAGCACCAGGTTTCTCAAAAACATCCCAGCCCTCAGCACCAGAAATCTCTTCACACTCCGCACATAAAATACATGTGTGGCTACTACAAATACCACAATATGGATTTGATGGGAAAATCTAAACTTCATCAGCCAGTTGTTAATAATTCAGTCAATAATTTCAACAAAACCGTAATAATGCATGGGAATGGTGACTTCAATAAGATGATTATTATTGAATCGCATTATCCCAGCACATTTCTGCATTAGGATAATAGCAGACAATAATAAATATGTAGTTGAGGTTAAGTCTTGATTGTCTGATTAGAATCCAGACCACCTTGCTGCATAAATCTGCATATTAACAAGGAAAATTGAATTTGTGTCCTTACTTTTTAAGATGCATGACTCATCTTGACATTGTATATTGTTATATAAAGTATGTGTATATAAAGTATATTCACACATGGATGCATTAATTGGCTTAATGACCTCCTCATCATAAGTGTTAACATATCATGGTGATTATAGTGGGTTGTTTGGCAGCTCAAGTGCCTCTTGGTTTATTTAGTCTTGTCTTGTGTGTTTTTGCAGTGCTGCCATTCCCAGAGATCTTTTCATGAATTAGTTAAAAGGCAGTTTGTATTTTTTGGCGGAGGACCAAGCAGGTGAAAAATATGTGGGGATGTGATCTGCTGTATGTTTTAGACTAATGCTTCTGCTGTTGCTATTACAAAGTTTTAATTTGGACTGTGTATTTTCCGAAATGAATAGACCCTGCCCTTTCAGGGATATGTCTGGTGATATTCTATATTTTCTTCTTGTCAATCAATCCCATGAAAAAACCAACACCAACAATGAACTGACAATACCAACAAGTATTGTGTGTGTATCACAGCCTGATATATCTTCTTCCTCTGTGCCATAGAGCTCCATTGTTCTCCAAAAACTATTAAAAACACATCAGTGAGCCACACTGTTGCCCTGACATGTTCCTTCATTACTGTGAACACACACACTAGGGCTGGACAATATATCGAATTTTATTTTCAATTACGGTTTTGGTTTTCCATGATTATGAAAACAAGATAATCGAGATGAAATGATATTGTGCCGCATTCTGTTTCGCTATGATGCTCTCATTTTGTCTTGTGTTATAAATCCAGTGCACCTCTTTCCTTTACAGCTATCCCTCCCTAAAAGCCCAAACTCGCTCTCAGCCAGGCTGTGGCATGTTTAGTTAGTTGTTTAATCATCTGCAATTCAGTGGCAAAGTGGTCTATGACCAAACAATAAAGGAGCAAAAAAACTAAAGCCCCCTTGACTTCTTTCACCGCAACGCTTCAAGTTCAAGGAAATCCACTGTTAAAAAGATAAGTTTTGTTTTTAATGTTCAATAAACGCATGTTGTTTCAGAGTCAATGAGTAATCGTGTTCAATAATCCTGATCTCAGTATTGATATTTGTGCCGTAATCGAGCAGCCCTAACACCCACTGTAGTTTATTTTGAATAAATCCCACGGCTGCCCCAAATACTCACTGGAGCACCAAATGTGGATTAATCCGCTGCTGAAAATAGTCCCTAACAAATGCACTATTTCCTCCTGTTTGAGTAACAAAAACTACAGTGAGTAGCTGTTTTAGGAAATTATTAAGCCTCTTTAAAAAAACTATTTGTGAGCTGTTAAAGATTTACATCTTCATTAGGAACCAATGGGCTTGGGGCTGAGTGTCAGACATTTTGAAAGTATTGAGAGAGAGATATTTAAAAAAAAATCACAAATAAGAAATTTTACAGCACAATATAAGTGGTTAATTACATAAATTCAGATAAAGCTTTCTAGAGCAGTATGTTAAATGTGAGGAGGTTAGAGAGACACTACGATTGTCCATGGGATTGTTCTGTTTTCAGAATATTTGTGGAAAAAATTTTGTGTTTTTTTGCATTGTTGACTATGATCTTTCTTCGAGTCCCAATTTATGTTTACTTAAATATGATATTTCATATTGTGTGTAACTGAAGAAGTGAGATGAAAAAGATAGTTTATGTTTGTTATCTGCACACCAAATATACAGTACAACTGCTGAGTGTTAGGAAAGGTTAAAAGGTGTTTCAAGTTTACTATATATAAGAGAATTAACATTCGCAATAAAGGGAGAAAAAAATAATCCCACAGTGGATTTTTCAATACAATAACTCTTTTTTTCTAAAGTACAAAGTAGTGACCTAAGTAAGATATAAGGCATGGACACACTACACCATTGTTAGATTTGTTTGATATATTTATTTAGTATATATTTAGCCTTCTTTTTTTGTAATTTTGCTTATGTATGCACGTGTGTACATATGTATACATGTTTTCTTCTCTTTTGACCATGTTTTTGTAAGTCTGACAAGGATACAAAACAGATTAAATACATTGGTTATAAAAACCATGTTGTAGGTTGTCGTCTTTTAATGGGATTTGTTGACAAAATTAGCCCATCTGTGAACACAGCAATGTGAAACAGTGTGACAGCCCAGGGCTAAAAGCCCAGATAGCCGAGAGGTAGCCCGGACTCTGTAATATGATTGGCCTGAGTGGAGTGTGAAAACAAAGTGAGCGTTGAGGTGACTTGAGGACACCATGTCCTGATTTTTCTTATGGTGAGAATGTTTCAGGGAAATGTAAAGAAACAAAGAGATGTAACACTGCCATCTGTGTGAGTGGTGGTTGAGTTGTAATGTGTGTCTGCTAGGATACTGTGGATACTGTTAAAGGTTGCTTTAATTTCATTTTCTTTAATGTACAAAGCTTATCAGACTCTATTTTTAGAAGAGGAGTGTTTTGGCTTACTTACCTTTTTTGCATTTGTAAAATCAGGTCTGCCTGTCTCAAGTGTGTGTGTGTGTGTGTGTGTGTGTCTGTGTGTGTGTGTGTGTGGGTCCAGGATAAAGGAGTCATAGTCACATGATCAACACTGACACATCTAAGTGTCTCTTTCTGTCTTTTCCTCTATCCCTTCTTGCTCTCCTCCTCATGCATTCTGCCTCTCTTCCCGGGACGAGAGACATTGCGTGCATCCCAATAGCCTCACGTGTCATACAATATTCCTCTTCCAGACACATTCTCTCCCTTCTCATCTGTCACTCTCCTCTAACTCCAGCCCCCCCCCCCCCCCCCCCCCCCTCATGTAGCTGCTGGGGAAAAATCTGGCTGTCTTTCTCTTAGCTGCTCTTCATTTGCTCCCTTCCTGTCACCCTCTATCCACCTCTTTTGCCCTCTATCTCCCTGTCGCACCCTCTCCCTAATTATTTGTCTTCCTACCACTCTTCCACTCTTTTCCTCTCACCCTCTGTCTCCCACATCTTTCCTCTCTCCTCTCTTCTGTGTCTCCTCCCTTCTCCCTTTCTCTCCTCCTCCCTCTGTCTCCCTAATGTTACATTAATAATGGAGAGGGTGCATGTTCAGTCAGACTTCATGAATTAACCATCAGATGGGAAGGAGTACTGAGGGAAGGAGTAGGGAAACGGAGAGTGACATGGATGGATGGGAGGTGGACAAAGGGGAATGTAAGGGATGGAAGGAGGGATGATGAGAAAAAGGAGGTGAAGAGGGAAAATGGCAAGTGAAGGAGGGGAGCTTATCTTTGTATCACACTTCAACACTCTCCAGCCTGCTCTGATCGCCTCTCCTCTCCGCTGCATGCCTCTGATCTGCTTACACATCACTTCAGCCTTTGCTCTGGGCTTGAGGGGAAGTCAGAGGGTCACACACACACACACACACACACACACACACACACACACACACACACGACCAGCTGTGTGTGTATGTCTCTGTGTGCACGTGTGTTTATATCAAAATGACAGATTGGGATGTTACTGCTATATCAGGCCTGCAGTCTAGGAGCTGAGTGCCCTTGAACTGATAAAAGCTCTGCAGCCTTCAGCCTCAGACCTATTAGACATCAACCAAGCGCTCCTAAACACTCTAAATGCCTAATGCATAGACAATAGATTTAAGAGAGCAAGTTTGTGTGTGTGTGTGTGTGTGAGTGTGCATGCTCTTGAGGGGTGGCGCAAAAAGAGCAGTCCACTTGATTCATCATCTATGTAAACAGTGAGATGAAAAGATGGATGGGTCAGCAGACAGACAAAGCCATCAAACCATCAGTCAGAAGGCTATCAAGACCTTTCATGATGCATTAATACAAACATTGTTAGATTTGACGTAGGAGGTGTTAAAGCCCCTGAAAACGTGATCTAAAATCTCAAGTATTTCTCTAAAATAATAGATATTGTATAGGTAAAACTGAGAAAAGTTCAAATAATCTTTAGTTATCATTTATTTCAGAGTTTAAGACTCAACAAGAGTCTACAGCCATGCTAGCGGCTCTGTGAGGCTGTACTTTGAGCAAAATGTTTAAGTCAGCATGCCAATATACTGATGTTAAAGAGGTATAATGTTAGTTTAGAGTGTTAGTTGCAAATTAGCAGTAAACAGAAAGTACAGCTGAGGCTGATGGGAAAAGGTTTTGCAGATATTTGGTCACAAACTAAAGTATTGGACAGACTAAAGTTTTGCCTGATGATGGCACTGGACTAAAAGTTCAGGAATCACGTAAGTGATTCATCCTGAGGAACATGAGTCTCTGTTTCAAATTGAATCAATCCATCCAATCGTTGTTGAGATATTTCAGTCTGTACCAAAGCAGTGGACAGACATTGCTATCACTTGAACCATGCAGCTAGCATGGTTAGAAACTGTTAATCTGCTTCATCAGGACTGTGGGTGTGGTTTGATCAGATTTGATTGACAGTTGCCCGGCAACATGAGCATACAACGCCATAACTGTCACCACACATTTCAATTCACAGACATTCATGGTTCCCACACAATGTATCCTACTGACTATGGTGATCCCCTTATTTTTCTGTTAGCGCCATCATCAGGTCAACATTTTCATTCGTCCAAATACCTGCAAAATGAACAACATTCCTGTCTGCCTCAGCTGTACTTCATATTTAGTTGTAATTTGCAAAATGTTGGCGTGCTAACATGCTAAACTAAGGTGGTGAACATGGTAAACATTACAACTGCTATATCACTATTCCACTGTGAGCATGTGGACGTTGACTCTTGTCTGGAAGCTTGGCTGTCTGACTGTAGATTTTGGTTATGTTAGTTGTTTTATATTTATCATAGAGATGAGTCTAAGGTAGGTGTGTGAAAGCAGCTTGAGTCTGTGTTAGCGCAGTTTAAAATGTGTTTTAAGCAGGCCACTAAGGCAGAGCTCATATTATTAGATGATTCCACCTTTTTTTTTTCTCCAGGTGAGATGTTTGGAGGATTTGTGTGTGTGTATATTTGAGGAAATAATAAAGCAGATTAGTGCTCATCCTCAAAGAAAGTATGTCTGATTTTTTTTTTTTTTTTTGCATGTGCCTCTGGGAGATGGTGTGGAAGTTAAAGATAAGAGGAGCTTTTCATCAAGATGTGTGTATGTGTGTGTGTGTGCCTGCATGGATGGGCAAGTCTGTGGTCCATCTCCCTGCAGTGTAGAGGATATCTATTAATAAGTTCATCTGATTCATCTATAAATACATTTCTCCTCTTTCTCCTCGCACTGGCTCGCTGCATAACAAGCTTTGACAGTAGCCAGTTGGGTATAGCCATGCATGAGGATGGGGGGGGGGGGGGGGGGGGGTTATATATATGTGTGTGTGTGTTGACGGGGGCTGCATGAAATCAACGTATGATTCTTTGTTCTTCAGCACTAGGGTGTGCTAGCTTTCAGCACTGCGGACAGCGCCTCGGGCCTCAGCTTTGTTTGGTCGCACAGAGCAGGCAAGGAAAGGTCTGCTGCTCCCAAACACACCGGCCAGCACTGGGATTATTCCCCCAGACCCATGAGCTGTGGACCAGTCAAGTGCTTCCCAAAGTGGGGACCCAATCCCCTGGTGCTCTTTGAGTGGGCTCCACGGTGTCCCAAGGTATAATGAATGTACAGTTGTTGCACTGCACTTCACAGAGTTCACTTGTCACTATGACTTAACGGAAGTTAACATGAAGGCATAAAGTGCTGGAAAGTAAAGTAAGGACATGTACTCATGTACTGTACTTAAGCACAGATTTGAGGTACTTGAGTATTTCCATTTTACACTTCCTTATATTTCTACTCCACTACATCTCAGAGGGAAATAATGTACTCCATACAATATTAGCTCCACCTCCTCATCCACCTGCTGCTTACATATTGATAACAATATAATCATGTAATAAATGATGATATGGAAGTAAATATAGGGTTACCTACATAAATAACGAGTACTTTTACTTTTGATACATACATTTTGCCGATAATACTTCTGTACTTTTGCTACACCATGTGTATAAAGATGACTTGTTTTAATTAGAGGTCCTCCTTGTACAGTGTTTTAGTATGCACTCACTGTAAATCATTTTAAGTTGGTTCAACTTAACAAGCTTTGACAGCCCCCCAAGTCAATTTCATTTATATAGCCTAATATCTCAAATTTGTCCTAAAGGGTTTTACAATCTGTACAGCATGAGACACCCTCTGTCCTTAGACCCTCAATTCAGATAAAGAAGCCCCCCCCCCCCCCCCCAAAAAAAAAAAAAAACCCTGGAAAAAATGACGAAACCTCAGGAAGAGGAATCCCTCTCCCAGGACAGACAGACAGGAAATATGTTACATACGTGTACAGAATAGACCAACGTAATGAAATTACAATATGGATAATCTTGATGACAAATTATAGATAGATTGTAAACATATATGAAGAATACGGATGAGTATGGAGGACGTCGAGCAACTTCAGGTGTCTCCAAACAGACCTGAGTCACATGACCTCCTCTCCACCATGGAGACCTGGAAGAGGACAGACTACACACACACACACACACAAGAGACAAAACTCAAACACACTATTCACACAGAGAGGGAAAAAAAACACACACGAAGGAAAAGAGAGAGAAAGGAGGATGAGGATCCAGATCCAAAATATCTGGAAAGAGCCACCGACAGCCAGGGGAGAAAGAGAGGTCCCAGGACAGCCGATGGTCCACCACAGAGAAGCCGGAGTGAAAAGAGAGGACAAGGAGGCACAGCTGTGCTTGTGGAACACAAACAAACAGAGGGTTACAGAGATGCAGTGGTTTTCAGAAAGTTTACAGTATTCTCGTCAGCAGGACAAACATGGACTATCAAACTCTACACTTAATAGATTCATTGAGACTGAGACCGACCCTCCAGAAGGATAATGGTAACAGATACGAGGCCTGAAGTAATCAAAGAATAAGCAGCTAGCTGAAAGTTAACAAGAGATGATGATTTTCAAGGATTTAAACGCCTCAACAGTGTCAGACTGTCTGATGTCAACAGGGAGGTTATTCCAGAGGAAGTGATAGGTAAAGGCCCCGCAGCTAGCTGACTTCTTTACAACTCTGGGGACAGACAGGAGGCCTGTATTCAGAGAGTGGAGAGCATGGGATGGGATATAAGGTTTAAGGACATCAAACAGATATTAAGCTGATCATGTTTCTTTAGAAACGTATTTCAATGAGTTGAATTAACTCTCAGCTGTCCCCTTGGAGGAGGTGTGGCAGTGCTTAACCAGTTGAATTTTGCATTTGTCTCCTCACCGCACAGTCCTATGGGGTCTGAACTTATAATTCATTTGAAAATATAACTTTTTCAGGTACTTCATGCATGAACCGTGCCACAAGTGCCAAACAAGTTTGTTAGATTAGAAAGACAGGAGCTCTATATTTTGAATGAATATTCTTTAAATGTCAAATGAATTGCACAATTGTCAGAGTATTCGATCAAGTTTGCGTTTGAAGAATAAAGAAAGTTATTGAATGTTCTATAATAGTGACATTACACATTAGTTAATAACCTCTAATAACATGATTTGGCTCACTGTGGGCATAACTAAATTAACACTGATGAGCACCAGCACACTATTAAAGAGGAGTACAATTATTACACGTGTGACATATATGTAGGTTGTTGTGGGAACCCCTGCACAAGGCTAAACACGAGCAGAAATGTTACCAGCAGGTCTGGTTCTGGATCATGTCGGTGTTAGTGTTTTTAAAAGATGGCTCTAAATACCAACTGATAATACCCTACTCTAAACGCGTACACTGCGGTGTGTCTGGTGTCGTCATCACGCAGCCGAGTAGGTGGGGGGTGACGTATAGAGAAGCCCCCCTCACCCCCCCTCGCTCGGTTCTTCTCGCGGATGCTGCGACCGAGCTCCTGTGCGCGCGGGCTCTCGCAGCGGCTCAACCCCTCCTCCTCCTCCTCCTCCTCCTCCTCCAAAGATGTCGCATGAGCTTCTCCTCTCACCGCGGCGTTTCTTTTCTTTTTTTCTTTTCTTTCTCTCCCAGTGTCCTTAACAGTTAACCGAATTCGGTCAAATTAGCAGCTCACACTGCCGGGAGCAGCTAGCCCTCGTCCAGGCGCACGGACTGCCCCCCCTCCCCACAACGGAGGTGTTTAAACCCTCAACCCGGCGCATCCTCTCTCTCTCTCTCTCTCTCTCTCTCTCTCTGTCTCTCTCTCTCTCTCGCGCTCTCTCTCTCTCTGTCTCTCTCTCTCCTCAACCGCCGCAGAACTCCGCCGACCAACCGTCAGGTGACCGCGCGGAGCGGAATATTCATCAGCACCGTCGTCGTCTTTCATCCCTCCACTCCTTCGGACTTCAGGCAACCGGAGCTGCCGCAGCCCCGGTCCCCCCTGTATCCTCTCATCCGGTTTGGGACATTCTCCGCTCCACTCACACGCAGATTAACGGGGATTCTGCCTCCCCGCCCGCGCGCTGATGCTGATGTCCTTGAGCTCGGCCTGCACGGTGAGTCGGTGAGTCCGTGCGTGCCCGCGTGCGTGACCGTTATTTACCCCGGGCGCCCGAGCGCCGTTTTTATTAGGCAAGATGTGTTGGTCGCGCTGTGATTCATTAGTAGCATGTAGGGAGGTTTTTTTTACCGGACCTGCAGAATGTGAAACGGGGCCTAATGTGGCATTTCTCATCACAGGCCTGACACAGCTGTAATAAAAGCCTATACAGTAGGGCATATCATAATACCCTGGCACACAGCGATATGACATGATGAGGGAGAATGTGTGTATGCGTGTGCGCGCGTGAATGTGTTTGCGCGCGCGTGTGTAGAGCTAATGATACATTTCCATCCGTCCATCCCTCCCTTCGTGTCCTGTGTCAGTTGATGGAGGGCTGCCGCTTGCCTCTTGGTTTTACCGGGCGCTAGTGTGTGCCGGGCTATAGGCTATTGGGTATCAATTGCGTTGTTTGTCTCGGTTACGGCGCGTCGCACCTGCAGCGCTGAGCCGCGGGGGTGTCGGTTTGATCTGGTAATGATCTCTGGCCGGAGGGACCTTCACAAGTCGCCCGGCGCAGGGTGGGTGTGAGTTGGGCAGAGTAGGCCGGCGGTGGCCGGGCCGGTAACCTTGCGGAGGGACATAGGGTAGGCAAGTGGCGCACCATAGGCTCCACTCTCTTTCTCCTTGCGCTTTCAGTAGGCCTACAGTGTAGTTTCTCAGCTTTAATCAGGACCTCCGCTTGTTGCCATATATGTGTTGAGGATGAGGATAAGCAGAGGGATGAAGCTTAGGTACGTCTGAAGGTGACCAGGAAAGGTCGTTTTGTGTGGGAAACACTGTTGCATGGGGCCATTCCTGCACAGAAATGCACAGTGTTGCTGGCAAATGCAAGAATTAAGTGTGTGTGTGTGTGTGTGTGTGAGAGTGTGTGTGTGTGTGTGTGTGTGTGAGTAAGTGAGTGTGTGTGTGTGTGTGTGTGTGTGTGTGTGTGTGTGTGAGAGTGTGTGTGTGTGTGTGTGTGTGTGTGAGTGAGTGAGTGTGTGTGTGTGTGTGTGTGTGTGTAGCTTTTGGTGGAGGTGGATAGTGGCTCATGTGGGAGGGACATGGGACACTGTGAGTGT
Source organism: Enoplosus armatus (assembly GCF_043641665.1). Classification (NCBI taxonomy): domain Eukaryota; kingdom Metazoa; phylum Chordata; class Actinopteri; order Centrarchiformes; family Enoplosidae; genus Enoplosus; species Enoplosus armatus. The sequence goes on from NC_092187.1 coordinate 5,902,810, forward strand.
GAGAGTGAGTGTGTCTGTGCATGTGTGTGAGATGTAAGGGGGACGGATACACTTCAGAGTGGACATTGATCAGTCTTAACCGGGTCTTTCTTTCAAAGTTCAACCCCCCCCCCCCCCCCCCCAAACCGCCAGCATCATCATCCTCGTCATCGTCAGCATCATCCCGTTGCTTTAATGTGCTCTACAGTAATGCAGATATCTGTGCCCTGTTGGCGGCCCACCTTTAATGGCTCCAGCCACTGACTGTGTCGAATTCTAAGTGTGCTATTCCCGCTGGGCTTTACAGAAGTGTGTGACTGGCACCGAGCCAGCGACGGCAGGCAGCAGCCCAGATACAAGGGCCCCGCCAGAGGTGACCCTTCAGATGCCTGTCAGAAAGTAGGACTGCAGGTGCACAGGTGGACTGCAGGCTAGCCAGTGTAGGCGGGGAGACATGCACACACACACACACACACACACACACACACACACACACAGAGCAGTAATGTGAACACAGTCAATCAGACAGGGACACATGAGTACACACGTACGTGTTTAGTCACATGTGCTCAAGTGCGTGTATGTAGTCTGGGTTGCCCCATCCAGCACACAAACACACACACATGCAGTCACAAAGCATACGAGGCCCTGCTGACCTAGAATCATATCCCGTGAGGACCCTCTCTCCTGTGTCTTCCCCACTCTGTACCCTTCTCAACCTTCTTTCTGCGGTGATAAAGAGAAAATACCAGAGGGAAAAGAGTGGCCACTTTCTCTTAAAGAAAAAAAACAATCAAATTGCGCCGACCCTCCGAGGGATGGTGTGCGGAGAAGCCGGGCAAGCATTCGGGATAAATGGGCAGGCCGCTGAGGATTGGGGTGACCTTTTGTCTGACTCTTTTCATGTTCAAACACATTTTCAGCCAGGACAGCCCCCCCCCCCTTACTTTCATTTTGAAAGCACTGTGGTGTATGACACATTTGTATGTCTGTGTCATGACAGAGATCATATAAGTGATGTGTTTACTGTACATCCGTGATGCTTGCATCTGGTGGCTGTGTGTATGTTTGTATGTAAGAGTCAGGAATGTGCAACAAATTGGGTAACAAAGTGGGTTTTCTTAATCTATGTAATGCAAACTCACATGTGCACTGCACACATCAAAGCTCCGAGACAAGCAGAAAGACACGGTCAGAGTTAGTCGCAATAGTTGGGAGGCTGAACAGAAGAGCTTTTTCTTGCGTGAGTGTTATAAAATCAGACAGAATCAGTGAGTAAGAGACTGGGCTGGGAAGAAAATGCACGACTGGCTGAGTAAATAAATGATTGCAGTAGCAGGAAGCAGATAGACAGGGAGAGCGACAAAATGAGGGCGTCAGGAGAGGGGGAAAAGAGGAAGGTAAAATAATAACAAGCAATGAGACATCACAAGACAAGGCACGCAAACAGGCGGTGAACCCCTATAGATAGAGTAGAGAGATAGATACAGTTAGAGCGATGGGAGAGCAGGCAAATAAGAAAAGATGGAGAGCGAGAGGAAGCTTCAAAGGCAGAGCAGGGTGACTCAGTCATAAACTAACACTCTCAGTCAGGATAGAGGCATGGCAGGGCAGAGAGGAGTAAAGGGAGGGAGAAGATGCAAGAGGCAGAGGGAGCTGAGGGAGAGCGAAGAGTGGAGAGGAAGGAGGAGAAAACGAATTAATGATGAGATTCACTTCTGGGTTTTTTTTTTCATGCTCATCCGTATGTAAAATACCCTGATAGGGAAATCAGAATACGTTGTGTCATGTGTGATGCTGAGAATATTTAGTTACAGGCGGCGCTAATTGCTCATGTGGGATGAAGCTTCGTCTCAGCTTCAGTCAGTGTGGCTGAGGGAAAGCAAGTTGCTGTTCTGTTAGGCAGTACTGAACACTATCGGTGTCAGATTTATTTTAATTAAATCAGTTCCAGAGATGGGTTGAAATGTTAATTCACTGATTATAAAATTGTTTTTTCGGTGGATTCAACAAGAGCGGCTCACTTCAGGAAATCTCCCTCTTTCAGGTCTCACAAGCCTTTTATTAGACTCAACAAATTGAACGTGAATTACTTACTCGCATGGCATGGTTTGTGTTAAAGTGCACGTACCTGGTTTGAAGTAATATTACCTGGGTTAACCTAAAGGAACAGGATGGTAATACTCTTATTATCAAAAAATCCCATCAAAAGACCCAAACCAACAATGAATTGTGCCATAGAGCCACACCATAAGCCACACTGTTTGTTGGATGATATGTTCCTTCATTACCATAAACACACACACTGCTGCTGTAAATACTCACTAGAGCACCAAATGCGTATTAGTCCGCAGCAGAAGATAGTCCTCTACAAACACACTATTTACTTCTGTTTGGGTAACAGTTGATAAAAACTTATTTAAGGAAATTACTGATTAAAAATGAAAATATATATTTATGATGTGTTTAGTTGGAACCAATGGGCTTAGAGCTGAGAGCAGGAAGTCAGAAAGTATTGAGAGACGGACCACCATGTTGTCTTCTCATGTGGTTTCTTGACAACAAGAAAAATATAGAATGAACGCCATCCTGTAACAGTTTATTCTGGTGGTAGTGATGTAATGCTATCCAGTACAGTTAATATCAGATGAAATATGATCATATTCATATTTGTTTTCTTCTCAATACCATCATGCACATGTTTAATTCTTAGTGGATGAAACATTCAGGAGATTGTTTGATTTTTGGAGCTTTTTGGAACAGGTTTGGTGGGAAACAATGATGCAAACCTCAATCTAAGACTTGGTTAGCGCTTTAAGAATAAGTCTTTGTCCATTTTTTCCTTTTTTTGATAATATTTAAAGCTGCTATTATTAATGTTTTTATATTAACAATGGATGAAATGACAATGTACAATATTAAAGGTGTCACTTGTAGTGATGAACGCTCAGAGAATTATCACCAACTCTGCAGCTCCTTTGATCTCGTCGGCCATTTTAGCATTTCATCTTTTAATTCATTGTTTTACGGTCTGCAACCTCACTGTTTTGGTTTAGTGTCACTGCTTTTATCAGAGGTGTTTACAGACGCAGCAGGCAGCTGTTTTCAGCTAAAAAGGCTAAAAACAAAAACAAAAGTACGCTACCTACCCAGCACCAAACAGCAGACAGACAGTCTGTTAGCGACTAGTCTGACTCACCGGATGTAGACTGTTGCCATTGGCGGACTATTTCAGGAATTCTCCTCTCCTTCCGCTACTGCGTGTTACCTTGTTGCAAGGGCAGTGTCGCTGCATCCTGGGCTTAGCACTGCCCAAGACGATTGTGATTGGAAACAAGCCAGGGTGAGACTATTTAGCGACTAGCTGGTGAACATAAAAACTCCAAATGAATACTAATGAGTAACAGTCTCAGCTGGATGTGTAAATAAGCTACTATTTTCTAACATGACTTTATACTTCCAGTCATACTTGTATATACGTGTATTTATTTAGATCAAGACCAATTAATGTGTATTAATGGTAGATTTTTATGCACTGCATCAAACTATTGTTTCAAATCGTCTCTGCCTCAGAAATGATTTGATGTAATAACAGAGAGTGAGATCAATAGAGCACAGTGGTAATGTTTTATCTCTTCCTTGCTCTCTCTTAGGTCCTGGTGGTGCAGCAGTAGCTACCTCTGAACTGGATCCACTTCCTGTCTCTGATTTATCAGCCGCCTTTGCCCCACTCGCCCCTCTCTCCATCCGTCCATCATCCCTCCATCCCCGTCTGTAAGTCCGTCCGTCAGCTCGTCTGTCCGTCCGTCCGTCCGTCCATGGACTGGCCGTGACCCCTGGAGGGAGGGGGACAGAAACGAGGAAAGAGTGGAGTCGCAGAGGAGACGAAGGAAAAGAAAGCTGGATTCATTCAGACCTCACGCTTCTGAAGTGCCCCTGCTCGCTGTCCTTGATCCCCCTCACCCTCCTCCTCCTGTTATGGAGAATTAAAGGAGCAGTGGGAGGCTAGGCCGAGATAGTGAGGAGAAAAAAATTAACAACCAACGCCCCTTTGTTGCCCTTAAATAAAGTAAAAAAGGGTTTGGGTGCATCAATATATTTGCACCTTTTTAAGTACGAAATCAAGACAGAACCGAGATTCTGACTGTTGAGCACATGAACAACCCTCCACCAACCAAACGAAAGGAGAACTGAGACTACGGAGAGAAAGGAGGACCAAAACATAAGAATAACCTTTCTGACATGTCAACAACAGCCACGATGGGTGAAATGGCAAACAGTGCTGTGGAGTTTTATCCCAAAGGGACTCGAGGCGGGGGCGGAGGAGGAGGAAGGGCAGATGGCAGCCATGCAGGGGGAGACTTCGGGGTCACGGTGGAGGAGCTCAGGGAGCTGATGGAGCTCCGAGGGACCGATGCCCTGCAGAAGATCCAGGACAGCTACGGAGACACAGAGGGGCTCTGCCAGAGACTACAGTCCAGCACCACTGATGGTGAGCAGGCATGGACGGAAGAATGGTTGAATTTGTAAAAAAGTAGATGGATGGGTGAGAGCACAGTTATGTAAATAGATTGATGGGGGAATATTTGGGTGGATGAGTAGACACATGAATGGGTGGATTTGTAGAGGATGAATGGAGATACACTGAGATGAGTTGAATGAAGGGGTGGATGACATTGTACTTTTGGTTGGAGTCAAACAGAAACACCACAGCATGAATGGTGTTGCTGCAAACCAAATCATCTGCCTGACGTCATCATCATCAAACAAGTGAAAACAGATGTGGTCACCAGTCATCTGACACGCTGACAAAATGTTTTGATCACAAAAACTGACCAAGACAACACACATTTGATTTTACTCATGCATTATTAATGCACAAGAAAATGCAGCAATTTCAGACAGAAAGATGCAGAATGAAATGAAAGCACTTCCATCAAACAGTAAAAACACATTTCACTGGTGGAGTATAATCCTGGCTATAGGAGGTAGGTGTTGTGGTGGAGTTGGCTGCTCGGAGAGCACGGGTGGATGAATTAATTAAAGATGGATGACGGGATTATAGTGGATGAATGGATGGAAAGCAGATAGAGTGAATTAATAAATGGATGAATGGAGTAAAAATGTGCAGGGATTGACTAGAATCTCAGATAGCACACCTGCAATTATTCCAGACTTGGTCTGTAATTGTGGGTTCATGCATAAGACTGCAACTGTTTTCATTCTTTCAATTAATCATGTTAGGGCCGCAACGAATGATTGTTCTCATTGTTGATTAATCTGCCGATTCATTTAAGATATACACACACACACACACACACACACATATATATCCTCACCTTTTATGACAAGGAAGCTGCAAATGTTTGGCATTTTTGCTTGAAAATGATTAATCAATTATCAAAATAGTTGACGTAATATTTTGATGATCGACTAATCAATTAATTGACTAATCCTTTCAACTCCAAATCATTTAGTCATTTTAATGACACATAATAATTAATAAGCAGAGCCGAAAGATCGGTCGATTAATCGATTGCCTGAAAACGAATGAGCGACAGTTTTGATAATTGATTAATCATTTAAGGCATTCATCAAACAAAAACTTTCTCTGATTTTGGATTTGCTGCTTTTATCAGTGTTTTTATCATCGTAAATTGAATTTCGTTAGTTGGACAAAACAAGCAGCCTGAAGAATCTTCTGACAATGTACAGACCATTAATTGCAGAAGTAGATTAATCCATAATGAAAATAATTGTTAGTTGCTGCGCTATAAAATGACAAATCCCTGGTAAAATGACCAGAGCTCAGAATATGAGTCGGCTGATCTCGTGATTTGACTAATTGATTAATCGACTGATTGTTTCTGCACTAATGCTGTACATTTTATTGATACCTTTAACTTGCAAACTCTCACACACAAAAGAACAAGTTAATATAATTATGCCCATCAAAGATTTGTAATAACTACTGAGGGTAGAATTTGGGATTCTGTGTCTTAAGTGTGTGGACGTGCATGTACACACTTGTATGTTCTAACAGGGGTGTGGTACCACACTACGCCCACTCCTTCAACTAGTTTGTAACCTAGCAACACAACAGCAGAGAGAAGTTGGCTGGGAAAGTCAGCAAGAGAGAGAAAGATGACTGAGAGCTGTGAGATGGAGATGGTGAGGAACAGAGAGGGGTGAATGGAGGAGGAAGTGTGTGTGTGTGTGTGTGTGTGTGTGTGTGTGTGTGTGTGTGTGTGTGTGTGTATGTGTGTGTGTGTGTGTGTGTGTGTGTGTGTGTTTTCAAGTGTAAGCAAACTCTGAGATGTGTGTGTGTGTGTGTGAGAGAGAGAGAGATGGAGAAAGAGTGAGAGAGTTGGTGGGTGTTGAGTTACAGTAAGTCTGTGTTGAGTGTTGCTAATTTGATACTGTGAGCTGGTCAGGAATCAGTGCAGCAGGTCCCAACAAAGCCAGCATACACACACACACAGAGTCATGTATCTGCAGTTGTCCCTACAAAGCCCAGTTGGCAAACAACACACACAAACACACACACACTTGGACCGTGCTGTGCTGAATTTCACAAATTACATATGCTGTCATCTGGCATGACAAGCCAGCCAAAGTGCAAACACGGCTGCAGAAAGATGTTTTCCCACCTTGGAGAAATCTAAAGTCATTACTCGAGCTGCTCAAACTTGTGACTGATCACTCCGATCCCACAGCTCAAGATATTTTCTGCTCCAGATCTGAGGCGTTTGACAGTGCAACAAAAGCTGCTGCCTCTGCTCATTATGATTACAATAAAACTAATCACAGAGGAGAGAGGAACATGAATTGGCAGATCAGATACATACATGGGGAATTTATACAGTAGAGAAATACTTGTGCCAACAGAAATGCATATTTTGCAACAGTACTACACAAATAGATAGTGTATGACACACACACCGGGGTAAACGCACCATGCGTGTATACATTATAATGCTGAGCATCATCTGTAATGTGATACACAGAGTGGGGGTTAAACCAATAGTCTCTCTGTCTCACACACAGATATGGATACCAGCACTGCAGTATGAGACCTTCTATCCACATTGAATAGACAGAAAGGAGGAGCAGGAGAAACGATGAGAAAGAGAAAGAGGGAGTGAGAGAAAGAATGTGTGTGTGTGTGTTTGGTGATGGGGCGGGGGGGTGTAAGGGGTGAGGAAGGAAAGCTAGAACAGCTTGCCGCATTGTCAAGGACACATCAAGGGGAGATTGAGAGAGGGAGAAAAAGAGAGAAGGAGGAGGAGAGCCAACGAGAGAGGCTGTGGAAGAGGATGAGGAGGAAGGGAAGAATGGAGGGATGGATGAGAAAGGGAGGTAGAGAGGGAGGGATGGACTAATGGAAGGAGGATACAGCTCGCTACGATTACTCAGCATAAGGTCACCTGTTTTTTCTCTCTCCTGTCTCTCTCTGCCTCGCCTCGACCTGAACCCTGTTGAGCGTCATATTGCTACACAACTCTTCGGCAACGCTGGGAGCAACATATGACTCCCCACAGCAAGCACATTGGACCAGGATGTCTCCGAACACACACACACACACACACACACACACACACAGAGGCAAATGGATGCAAAGATAGTCACCGATCTTGGCCAACCACAGCATACAAGTTGCCGTTCCCCCTCCCCAACAGCCAATCAGTAAAAAAGAAAAAAAAAAGCTCTTCTCCAAACCTAGCACACTGGAGGAATGACATCACCTGTTGCTGGGCAGAAACCTGTTAGAGACAGGAAGCCCTGGACCTGATATCCTGGTCACCATGGAAACTGAATCACTTAGGGGTGAGGTTGAAGGGGAGAGGAGAGTGAGGATGGAGATGAGAGAGAGGAAAGTAAACTTGGAGCTAGCAGCCAAAATTCATTTTACTGAATAGAGAAAGTTTGTCTCGTAGGTTTTGTTTTTTTGGGAGTGATTCTTTGTACTGATTTTGCATCTGTGTAGCAGTGTGAGTGTCTGCTGTCTTTGTGTGTCCTAGTGAGCGTTGAAATGGTTACTGATTCACAGAATTCTCACTGAAATTAAATCAAACTTTTTGTTAAAAGCAGCATGAAGGTGACGAGCATTGTGAATGTGCTACTACGTGTGCAGATGTGTTTTGTTAATGTCACTCCCGGCTTGTCTTTCACTTCTGTCTTTCTCTCTGTCTCATCCTCCATCTCCATCTCTCAGGTCTCAGTGGGGACCCGGCAGACCTGGAGCATCGGTGCCAAGTGTTCGGCCAAAACCTCATCCCCCCGAAGAAGGCCAAGACTTTCCTGGAGCTCGTGTGGGAGGCCTTACAGGACGTCACCCTCATCATCTTGGAGGCCGCCGCCATCATCTCCCTCGGCCTCTCTTTCTACCAGCCTCCTGGAAAGGAAAGCGAATGTAAGGAGCAGATGGGGGCGGGGAGGATGGTTTGGGAGGGTTAGAGGAAGGTGGGCAGTAAGATCAAATGTTGGGCAAAGCTGGATGTGAAAAACAGCAAGATCGTAGAAGAAGACAAGTCATCATCACCAAACAGTATCGCCCTATCACCAGTATCCTGGTTAAAGAAGAGAGCAGGAACATGGAAGGTTGTAGGAAGAGAAGAAAGGGAGAAATTTAGGAGATGAAAAATAGTTTTGGCTGTTCATAGAGCAAGTTGGGGGCAAAGGAAAAGGGAGAATGATGAAACAGAGAATTAAAATAAGTCTATGCAAAGGCTGCTCAACATTGGCCACGAGTGGCGATTACGTGATGAAGGTTCATTTTAAAATGTAGTGTATCGCAGAATCCATCCAAATCCAATCCGCTTATAAAGACTATAAGGTGTTATTAAAAAAAAAAAGCTAGTATGTGGACCTTGAGTTAAGATAATTTGGTAACACTACCATTTCTGAGAATTAACTTTCACACTCAAGAGTCATAAAATCAGCAAACTGTCTCCATAATGTCAGCTACTGAACAATATCTATTAAAGTTAGCTAACATTAGCCTCTGTAAATGGTCATACCAGACCAAGTAAGGCTGTAGCAACAAAATCTCTGAGTGTATTTAATTGAGAAATGGGTTTTACTGCTAATGAACTATTAATACAACATAGTGTAAAAGTAAAGAGTCATAAAGTTAGCAAACTGATTCAGTGATGTCAGTTACACGGCAATATCTACCTAAAGTTTGCTAATATTAGCTAACATTAGCCCCTGAGTGTATTAAATATAGTAATGTGGTTTACTGCTAATGAACTTCAACTTAATTTGTCAATATTGGGACAATGTAAAATCTCAACATAACATAACAGTTGCACAAATGAAGAGTTATAAAGTCAGCAAACTGATTCGGTGATATCAGCTCATCTAGCTAACATTAGCGAACATTAGCCAGTGTCATACAAGTATAGCAGCAAAACTAGCGAGTGTATTGAATTGAGCAACAGTGTGTTTTATGGCTTATGAATTAAACTTTTCATTCATAAGAGGGAGAATGTATAAAGTGTGGAAAGTGAAGAGGGAAGAAGGTTGAGGCAGTTACACTAGACATCCCAGTTTGTCCGGGATTGTCCCGGTTTCAAGCTCAGTGTCCTGAGTCCCGACAAATATGTGTAAAACACTAAAATGTCCCCATTTTCAACATTCATTACCAAATTGTCTCGGTTTTCACCACAGCTAAAATAACAACATTATACTTGTTTCATTTACGTTTATCATGTTCTGTCCCACTCGTTATTACCTAAAAACATAAACAATGCACCGCGTGTCTGAATTCAACACACGTCTGTATGTGTGTCAATCAATCAGAGTGTCGTTGTCAAGGCTGTTGCTAGGCTATGAATCATGGACAAATCATAGACAAACATGACAGAACCTGTCAGTATGCTAACAGTTAGCTGTCATGCCGAAGACAAAGTTGGTCTTTTTGACTTTTCTAAAGAGCTCCAGGAGGCTTACTCCTTCCTTCGTAAAGTATATAACAACGAAAATGCTGCGTTCATGGCGTCCATGGTGTTGAAAGGTATGCTTGGTAGGTGTGTTAAGTGCTGAAATAATAGTAGATAGTGGATGCATACGCGGTATAGTTCAGGGTGTTTGAAAATATGGTCACCCTAAGTTACACATCAAAATATTTGCAATCTCCCTTTGAGGTGTTCATGTAGCACATCCCAAGTTTTACCAACGCGTAGGATTCAGCTGAGTTGACATTGCATTGTTATGCTGAATTCACACTTAAATGCCGCTGCAGAATCTGTTGCAGATTTGTTACTGTTCATTTTCTTGTTGTTTGGATAAATCAGAAAGATGTGCTATGTAATGATCTAATCATATCTCTAGCATACTAATATGAGGAGACAAAAAGTTAAAGGGATCGCCAAATTAATGCCGTTGGGTTTCTGGGTGTATTTATCACAGTAAGAGGTCTTGATAGAGAGGAAGTGGGCTCGGTGAACAGAAGGAGGAAATATCGGACACTGTGGTTCAGTCTGAAACCTCATAGTGCGCCCTAGATAACAGCAGCACATCCTTATATTCATTTCATTAGGTAGGGTTGTGCAACATAAGCATTTGTAGTCATGTACTGTATGACATGACATTTTTTTATATTTGTGAATGGTAGTAAATTATATGATGATAAACACTAACTCTAGTTTATTTACATTTGGATCATAGATTGTCCCTTTAATGTTGCTTTCCATCTTACATTTGATAACTTATGGTAAAGATAGTGAACCTATCCAAACTAGCCAAGAGCTGTGATATCACGTCTTTAGCTGTGTACTTCACAAAATATCCAACCAACCATCCCTCCGTTTCCCTCTCTCCAGCATGTGGGAACGTGTCGGGGGGTGCAGAGGATGAAGGCGAGGGTGACACCGGCTGGATTGAGGGTGCAGCCATCCTGCTGTCTGTCGTGTGTGTTGTCCTGGTGACGGCGTTTAACGACTGGTCCAAAGAGAAGCAGTTCCGGGGTCTGCAGAGTCGGATTGAGCAAGAACAGAAGTTCACTGTCGTGCGGAAAGGAAATGTCATCCAGATCCCCGTTGCTGACATGGTGGTGGGGGACATGGCCCAGGTCAAATACGGTAAGGAGACCATCACAAATGCTTTCTGTATAAAAGAGCAGCAACTTATAAATAGTTTCACTATCGATTCATCAGAGTATTTATTCTGACCAGCAGAGAAAAAAATGTTTGCATAAGTATTTCAACAAATGTCTCCTATCAACGTTCATTTGAGTACTCTTTCCACCATTGAATAAAAATGCTAAAACTGGGGTTAGTCTGCATGTGTAGGACAATAAATCAGCATCATGCATTGACATGTCCCTAACAAAAAAGGACATAAACTACAAGGTAAATCAAACGCTGATCTGTGCACGTCTGTGTTCAGGGGACCTGCTGCCAGCTGATGGTATCTTGGTCCAAGGCAACGACCTGAAGATAGATGAGAGCTCTCTTACAGGAGAGTCTGACCACGTACGCAAGTCTGTGGATAAGGACCCGATGCTGCTCTCAGGTTTGTTTTCTATGATTTTTACTTTTTGCCATCCTGGTACTACTTGGAGGACATCATATGGTCATCATGGCATAGACACATTTTTGTGAACACAATACCAAAATATTCTTGAAACATCATATATAGACCACAGGTCATCCCTGTACAGATCATCTGATTACATCCTGGACTAACAGTCTTCGGGTGGACAAATTAACAGAAACTCCTGACAATGGTAACCTTTTAGGCTGCATTTTGTACAATGTCTACAAGGGGTGGATAAAGTAACAGGATATAATGCTACACCACATCATCACAAACTACATTACTTTATCTTATATACATTTTATTGTCAGGTGTTAATGCTAACAAATGAATGCAAAACATACCTAAATCCATAGCCTTTTTAGCATAATTGGTAATGCCCTACAAATATTTGCATATACGACAACTGGCAATCAATCATAGAAAAAATAAGATTACATGAATAAATAAAATGTGAAATTGTATACATTTTTGAATACTAAAATGTTTGTTGGAGTTTAGTTGGTGACAAAACTTTCTGAGGTTCTGCTGGATTTCTAAAATCCTTACTCCTCATGGTCCTGTCATGAGCTGTATTGAATGGTAACAAAATAATAATTAATAATTGTTAATAATTGTTTTGTCTTGGTTAAGTGGTAAGTAACTCTTTATCGGAATATTATTATTATTATATATTACGCATTATTTGGTGACCTATTAACTTTAACACAACGAGGTTTGGATTCCTTTTCTACCAAAACTATTTGACCTAACTACGTATTGTCTGGATCACTTGCCAGAACTATGCTTTTGGGACACTCCACAAGTTTGCTTTTTCCTCTGCTTGCTTGATGACCTCTCAGCACTTCTTGTGTAGCGAGAGCAGCTCAGACCTATCATATGTTATGCATTAAGAAAACAAAGAGAAAGAACCTTATAAAAAATGTTGGTTAAAATATGTGGATACATTGGGGGGCACTTTGCAAGCACCACTGGTCTCTTCATTGAATTTAAACCAGTAATCTGTTTGGACGTTAAAGGTACCCATGTGATGGAGGGCTCAGGCAGGATGCTGGTGACAGCTGTGGGTGTCAACTCGCAGACGGGCATCATCTTCACCTTGCTGGGTGCTGGAGAGATGGAGGAAGAAGGGAAGGATAAGAAAGGTAAGTGAAAGAGAGGAACCAGTGGAGAGAGCTACATTTACAGAAATGGTGTTTTTGGACTGTAATGTTGAAGATATACATTGGAGCTTTTTAGTAGTTTTATCAGCTCATATAGCAAGATGAACAAATACTTTGTTGAAATATTTAAACCTGTAGAGGAAGTAAAGGGATGTTAACAAAACCCAGGAAAGAGGACAGTTTCTCTCATACATCTCTTTATGGATGAATACTTTACACTGATCTCGAGTCAGTTAACATGTACTCGCATACATGGATGGATTACTGAAGGGGCCTACTGGGCACAGGCCAAGGGCTTATGGGGTCAGGGGCACCTGGGTCAGAGCCTCTGTTTGAAGTGACTGTTAGTATTTATTGTTTGAAAGTCAATCAAATGAAAAAACAACTAGCACAAATAGATGCAAAACAAGAGGGGGGTCGCAAAATGACCACACAGAGACACAAAACAACACCAAAGAGATGCAAAACAACCACAAAGACGTAAAACAACCACAAAGAGATGCAAAATAACCACAAAGAGACTCAAAACAGCCAGCGTCTCAAAACAACCGCAGAGAGGCTCAAAACAACCACAAAGAGATGCAAACTGACCACAAAGAGACTCAAAACGACCAGAGTCTCAAAAAACAACCACAATTAAATGCATGACCACAAAGACATGTAAAACGACCACAAAGAGACGCAAAACAATCAAGGGGGGGGGTATTTTACATGTCTGTGCCCAGGGGCCCATTGTCTCATAATCTGTCCATGTGCACACATTACAGTGTGCGTGTGTGTGTATGGGAGTGTGTAGAGTTAGTTGGGTGCCTAACTGATTTCAGATAAGAGCTAAGAACAGGAAACACACCAGTTTAACCTCATCAATAATTTAGCCCACATCCTCTCCATTCCTCTCTCCACTCCGTTTCCCCCCACTGTCTTACGTTCTCATGCCCCCTCTCCCTGCACCTCCATCTTTCTCTATTTCTCTCCCTTGGTCTCTTGTTTACCCCATTCCTCTGCCCTCTTTCACTTTCCTATCTTTCCCTTTGCTCTCCCCTGCTCCTCCTACCCCACCTTAATCTGAGAGAGAGAGAGAGAGGCTGCAGATTGAATCAATTATTGAAAGAGCAGGGGAGAGCGAGGGAGCCGGGGAGATTCAGGGAAGAGTGTTGGTTGGTCAACGCATCAAGCATTAGTCTATGCTCAAATTTGTTTTTGGAAGGGCCCTGCAGTCAGAGTCGAGCTGCAGACAACAACAGAGGATACACGTACTTTCAGATGCACTTAAGGTTAATATCATTACCAGTGCACTCATCTGTGCCTCCACCACTGCAGTTCTCACGTCTGCATGGGAATGTGTGCAGTATTGTTGGCATCTTGAAAAGGAGAAAACATCTGTGGCATCCTGGAATGCAAAAATGGACAGCGACAAATTAGCTCATGATGCTTATTTTATAAAAAAAAAATACTCTTATCGCTTGTTGTCCTCATTCTGTTTCCAAAGTGTTAGTTGCGCTCTAGGATGTATTGCACTCAGTGCAGCAGCGTCTGTGGGCTGGATCATTCAGACAGTCATTTACTGGAGCTAATACATTATTCATAAGACTTCTACAAATGCCATAACTTGTTAGTTTTTCCTCATGCAATGTGGGTTTGCTATGGGGCTGTTTACTTTTCTCTTTGATCTGTCTCTCATTTTGAGACTGAGGTTATATTCAGTTCATTTTTTTTTCATTCTATATAGTCACCTACAACCATTCTGCTAGTACAGTTGTGCATACAAACACATTTACTACTGGAGTTTTTTATTCTTCCCTTTTTGCTCTCTTTTGTTTTCCCTTTTTGCCAAATCCTCTCATGTGCCCCCAAAACCTTCCTTCCTCACACATTCCCCAAACAGAGGACAGTACTCAGTTGCTCATCTCTGCAGAAGCCAGTCACAGCACAGTCACCAATGGTATGTGAGCATAAAGTTGTCTGCCCTGCCCTGCTCCTTTCCTCAGCCAATGAATGGACCCCAGTACACGGTGCAGTGAAAGTGACAGTGACCTATGATGGACTTATACATATAGATATGTTTCTCAGTCTCCTGACCCAGTGTATGAAGATGTGTGTTCCTTGATCACTCCTCCCTTTAGTATTGTTTCTTTGTGTTTTTTTTGTTTCTGGAAGTGTGTCTTTGGCTGTCCTAAGATCATTATCTTTGTACTTACCTCTGTCTGACTTACCCTCCCTTTCTCTCAGGAAAACAACCTGATGGAGCTGTGGAGAACAATCAGAACAAAGGTAAAAGCTCATGACATGAGTGTGTGTGTAAAGCTTGATTTGGATGTGGGATGAGCTTACTTCATCTTCACGTGTAGTATTTAAGAGAGTGTATATGCTTGGTTTTGTGTGTGTTTCAGCCAAGAAGCAGGACGGGGGTGTTGCCATGGAGATGCAACCCCTGAAGAGTGCAGAGGGAGGGGAGGTAGAGGACAGAGAGAAGAAGAAGACCAGCGTTCCCAAGAAAGAGAAGAGCGTGTTGCAGGGCAAGCTCACTAAACTGGCTGTTCAGATTGGCAAAGCAGGTAAAGAACTGTCTACTTAAACTTGGCAGGTTTCACACTCTTTGAGCAGCCGTTTAGGAGCTTTCTACACTACAAATGAACACGGAGAGTATATTCTGTAGCCGTCAGTCCCACTGAGCTTTTCTGGCAATGATTCTTCCTGAATACGAGGAATGAATTGTGGGAGTTGTGTGAAACTTTGCACGTAAGGTGCGAAGAGTCATAGTTAGAATTATTTGATGTTACCGCTCAGTAACAGACAGACGTGTAAAAGATGATATTCTCAGGTGCTATAAACTGTGGAGGAATGTGATCACGCAGGTGAAGGAGTGAAGTAAATGATGAAGCACTGTGCGGTTCTTCATTCACCGGGAGGCATTACTTCAAACCTAAAATAAAAACAGAGATATCGAATGAGGACTGACTGAGTGACACACTGATGAATTGAATCGTTTTAATCTCCCTACAGGTTTGGTGATGTCGGCCATCACCGTCATCATTCTGGTGCTGTACTTTGTCATCAACACGTTTGTCGTTGAAGGTGCGTGTGTATACAACTTCCCAACAAACACACATACATGTCTCAGAATGCACCCCTTTTCACTTCTGGACACATTTTACTGACTACTACTAATAAACTGATACTATTTTGCTGACTATGACTTACTCTTTGAAGTGGACTATTTGTTTGGCCTTAATATGCAGTATGGTGTGTGTTGCAGGTCACACATGGTTGCCAGAGTGCACTCCGGTCTACATCCAGTACTTTGTCAAGTTCTTCATCATCGGAGTCACTGTGCTGGTGGTGGCTGTCCCGGAGGGCTTACCTCTTGCTGTCACTATCTCTCTGGCTTACTCTGTCAAGGTAGATCCATCCAGTCTAATGAGTGCTTAGCAAATGGAAATGTAGGAGCTGTTGGCTCTTTAACTAATGTAACAATGTGCACAGAGACCACATTGGAAACAGCCGGGTGAAGGAGTGAATACTGGAGAAGGAGGTGAAGAATCCGACTTGACTAATATAGATGTTTAAAAGTGAAATCAGGAGGAGGTGTGAGCATTCAGGGTCCGTTGTCAATGGTGTAATTCCCACTGGGGATGGTGGGGGGCATGTTCCCCTCGCCTTTCAAAATCCTACCCCCCCCCCCTCACTTTTACAGTCTCAGTTTGATTTCCTCTTCAGTTATTACTGTGCACTCGAAGCAATACGCTTCACTAGCAGCAGTGAGAGCTCTATGGGGTTTTTCACCTCTACATACTCTGTGATTGTTGAAGGTTGTTGGGGCTGCAGGCACTACTCAGAGATCTAAAGGCCTCCTTCTCCCCCTCTTTTGCAGGTAAAAAAATATATATATTAAAGGGATAATTCAACGTTTTTGGCAAAAACACTTGTTTCCTTTCTTGCCAAGAGTTAGATGAGAAGATTGATACCACTCTCATGTCTATCCATTCAATATGCAGCTAAAACCAGAAGCCTGTTACCTTAGCTTAGCATAAAGACTTGAAACAGGGGGAAACAGCTTGTCTGGCTCTGTCTAAAGGGTACAAAATCCACCAGCCAGCAGGTTTAAAAACTGTAGAAAAACTTGTAAAATCTACAATTTTTGGTTTTAGGTGGGTTATGTGCCAGGCTATTTCTTACACAGGTGCAGTGACTTCCTGGAGGCTCCACTGGTTGCCTGGCAACCTCACAGTGATGAGGAGAAGGAAGTCACTTTGGATTTTGTACAGATTAAACAAATGGAATATATAATGTGTTAATCAATGAAGGGAATTTTGTTACCTTTGGACAGAGCCAAGCTAGCTGTTTGCCCGTGTTTCCAGTCTGTATGTTAAGCTAAAGACATAAAAATGGTGTATATAACCATCAACTTATATGCACTGCAATGTTTCCAAAATATTTTGCCTGCCCCTGAATTTTAATTTAAGTGAACAGTTACTGAATTTTCCCTGCCTCCCTCTCTCCTTCCTTCCATCGATCATTTCTCTCTGCGTCTGTCCTTCTGCCTTCCCTCTATCCATCATCATTCACTCCCTCCTCCCCTCACACATCCCTCTGCTCTCCATCACTATCTCATATGTAGAAAATGATGAAGGACAACAACCTTGTACGCCACCTGGATGCGTGCGAGACCATGGGCAACGCCACAGCCATCTGCTCCGACAAGACCGGCACCCTCACCACCAACCGCATGACTGTGGTGCAGACTTTTGTAGGCGAGTGAAAAGCAAAACTTCAGAAATGATGTGAATTAAATGAAATTCACCAAGCATATCTTTATTGATGATTTGTGCTGCCTGTGATCCACCATAATGAAAACACAATGTAATGCTAAGATTGAATAAATGTTGAGAAAAAGGGGTTAGGGTTGAACTCAGCTTCAAAAACATCCTCACTGATTTGGAATCAAAAGACTTGCGGCCCAATTTTTACTTTGCCTTGATTAGATTAGTGGTTCCTTAAGTAGGTGCTTTGTGCCTTAAGAATGGGAAAAGAATGGTGCAAGATCTTCTTTTTTTTACAGTATATTTTAAATAATGTCACCAGACAAAAAATCGTGGCAACATACATTAACTTCTACATACTGTACATTTCTATATTTGGTTTTCAAACATATCAAAATGGGAGAATTAAGCAATAAATATCCAAATCACTATATTAAAAACTGGGAGAGCTGAATCCAAAAATCCAAAATAAAGAAAATTATACTGTACATTGCTATGTGCAAAAGCTATTTGCTTTCATGGTTTTCGAAATGTATGTTAGGTTTAGACACATTTTAGACATTTGATTTTTGTTAGTTTTAGTAAAAAAAAAGTGTATTTTAGTCTTTAGTCTGTTACCATATTTGTTGTGTTGGTCTATCGCGAGGTTAGTGGAAAGGGCACTGTTTACGTGTTTACACAGTGTCTGTGTCACTGCTCTACAGTAATACAACAGATCACTTATTCACTAAAACACTGTCCATCATCTGGGTTCAGCTCGAGAGGAGAAGCTAAAATGTCGGATGACGTTGTGATATTTTCTTTCTTTCCAACATCCAGAGGAAGATTTAGATGGTGGAGTGCCGACATTAATCCTGTACTTTCAAAGCGGAACTTGAAAGATAGCGGACTGAAAGTAATGTTAATGTTACATCCACATCCACTGCACTTGATGTTGAAGTTACATTAGCTTATCTTTTTATAAATGACATTGGTTGGGTGGTTTGTCCCAGCTGTTTTGTTGCTGCTTCTTGTCTAATTCTCAGTGGATTGTGGATGAATGTAGAACATAAATCAGTTTTCTCCAAGAACATCAGATGACATTACTGACAGAGACACAACGTTACTGAATGCAGGATTCTTCTTATTAATGGTGGTGCAACAGGTCAAGCTGCTAAATCAACTTCTGAACAGGAGATATTTTTGGGCTGTGGAGGAAACAGTTTTACTGATTAGGAGCTTCGTGTGTGATTCTGCAGATGCATGCAGGTCGTTGAAGACTTTAACAGTAATTAGTTCATTCGTCCATTCATCTGTCTTTCACAGAATTGTTTCGTTTTTATTCGTTGATGAAAAATCAAAAACATTTTTAAATAGCTTTCGTTATCAAAGGTTACTTTTGATTTAGTTTCAGTCTTGTTTAGTTAGCAAGAAACACATTTTAAAAAGGATTGTCAGAATCGATGAAGCAGAGGCAGAGATATCCAGACTTTTAGTCCTCATTAGGGGTCAAGCTCCAAAAATGATTGATCCTACATTTCCCATAATGCAACTCAATAGCATCTCCCTTCTTTCAAACACGATGCCCTAGTTTGTAATGCATACTTTCTATATAAATGTATTGCTGCCAAGCCTAAGCTGACATGGCCAGGTTAGGCTGATGTCATCAGATGTCATTGTGGGTAATGTAGGACGATATCTCTGGTTCTGCTGCAATGATTTTAATACTTTCTTTAAAACTGTCCATCGTGACTCCAACAATGTTATATTGTTGGAGTGCAATGCTAAATTGGTGGAGTACTTTTTAGTATATAAGTTACTTCCAATTTGATGAAGTTGATGTACTTGGATGCATCCACGTGGTTGAAATTCACTTATTGTAAGTCATTTGAATAAAATGAAATGTGTCCACATACATGGATCTAATCAATATCATGGGCTGTTCATATTATCTGATTTACAACGGACAGACAGGAGACAGACATAGCATGTATGCTGAATGTATAGAGATTGTAACTGATATGTATTAAAGTTAGATTGTTGTTGCCCAGGTGACGTGCACCACCGTGTGATCCCGGACCATGGACAGATCAACCCACGGACTCTGGACCTAATAGTCAATGCTATCGCTATCAACAGCGCCTACACCTCCAAGATCTTAGTGAGTCATGCACAGACAGAGATGCCATTGTTTTGCAGAGAGTCATTTTCTGGCTTTATTCTCTTTTCTTTGCAGACCCTTCAGTAGTGCTTAGTTAATGTTAGTCAGTGTTTGTGCTTTTGATTTAATGTCCCCCCTTTTTCGTTTTCTCTTGCCTCATCCATCTCTTGTCTCCTTCTCTGTCTTCCTCACTGCCTTCTCTAATCTACCACCTCAACTTGTTTCAATCTCTTTATCAGCCGCCTGATGTGGAGGGGGGTCTGGCTAAGCAGGTGGGCAACAAGACGGAGTGCGGCCTGCTGGGATTTGTTTTAGACCTTCAGCAGGACTACACCCCTGTCAGAGATCAGATCCCTGAGGAGAGACTGTACAAGGTAGGAAACCATGCACCACATCCACCTTCACAAGTTATTTATAGTTTATTTATAGTGCTCTAAAAGTTTCCTCCTGCAGCCTATCATTTATGTTGCCTTGTTTTTATTTGCATCATCTTGTTTTCCACATGACTCTTCATTTATATACACATTCAAATGTTCATGTGTAAGGTGGACTGACAGTAAATACATTTGACCCCTTCACACTATGTTAGATTCTCAACCTCTCAAGTCAGTAGCTATTGTTTATTACATTGATGTAGGTGTAAACCCTCAGGTACACCATCCAACACACTCAGAGCTGGGTTAGGGACATGTTTGTTTTACTCTCCTGAATCATACATGTCTCCCTCTCAGGTGTATACGTTCAACTCAGTGCGTAAATCCATGAGTACGGTCATCAAGCTGCCTGACGGTTCCTTCCGCCTCTACAGCAAAGGAGCCTCTGAGATCTTGCTGAAGAAGTGAGTGACGGTGGAGGATGAGGGAGGTGGAGGTGGTCTGGGGTGACATTAGATCATGTGGATACATAGAGGCAAAAATAGTTCAGAGGGTATTGGGTTGAAAGGTTTGAATGTAAGAGACAAAATAAGTTGAACTCATGAGTCTTTTTCATCTCTGTCACTATTCTCTGTCCTTCATCTCTCTCCAGGTGTTCCTACGTCCAAGATGCTAATGGAGAACCGCGCAGTTTCCGTCCACGTGACAGAGATGAGATGGTCAAACAGGTGAGACTTAAAGCTCCGATGTGGAGAATAGTATCTTCAATATGTCATTCTCAAATTAATTTGGATGGAACTGTCTCATAAAGGCAAAAAAATATAGTTTTATATAGTTAGACATTTTGACATCTTTCTTGCTGAGACTTATATGAGAAGATTGATATCACTCTCATGTCTGTACACTAAATGTGAAGCCAGGGTATGATTAGCTTAGACTGTACAACTGTACAGCTAGCCTTGCTTGTTTCATCTGTACACAAACAGAAATTTAAAAAGCGACAAGTTGAGTTTTTTTGTGGCTTTTATCCAGTTGAAACAAACAAGATATTACATGTTAATTGGTGAGCTTGAAACCTGCAATAATTGGTTTTTCTTTTTCTTTTTTTTTGGCCACTTGGGGGCAGCAGAAACAAGTTGATATTGTGAACCTTATATATACATTTATACAGTTTAAAGTTACATGGACAGTGCACATTAATAGACATTTCTGTAAATGTGCCAGTTTAGCCATCTTGGCTCATTTTCAGCGACAGTCCCCGGACTGGTGTCTTGACAGCTACAAAGGACACATAAAATACTTAAAAAAAAAAAAAGGACAACAATACATAATTCAGTACATTCAATTCACATACATTCATTTTAAATTAACAATATGTGTCACAGTCTCTGATAAGTGTTGGCAGACTGTTCCATGTATGAGCTGCTCCTCCTCATAGGTATTATACAATCCCCTCTTGCCACAGACCTAGTGTGTCATCAGTTGTTTTTTACTTTATAAAAGCACTAAGGGGGCGAGGAGCCAGGCCATGCAGAATCTTACAGACAAAGACAAGCATCTGCAAATTTGATAAGATTGTCCCAGCACAGTAAATTAAGATATCTTAGGCAGTAACAATGGTGATGAGTGTTTGGCTTCCTGTCAAGCACCTTAAGAGCCTGGTGGTAGACTGACAGTGCAGGTTTGAGTGTTGTACAGGAGGCTTGTGCCCAGCTAGTCAAACAGTATTATAAATATGACATGATCATGGCATTGAAATATAGTGTATAAGTTGAACTTTACTACATTTGTTAACATCTTAATTTGTTTTTAAATGTTACATTAGAATAAATTGTTACACCAAGTTATTTGTCAGCTTTTCCCCTGCAACACAACATTAAGTGTAAGATTACCTGTTGACCTCTTAACATTTATGTTTAACTGAAGACAGGAGCTATTAAGCCACTGTGTGACATAGACCATCACTGCTGGGAGCTTACATGCAGCTAGCTGTTTGGTCGTGGCATTACATAAATGACGGTATCATCTGCGTACATTTGTATCTCAGCTGTTTCCCCCTGCTTCCAGTGTTTATGCTAAGCTAAGCTAACCTCCTGCTGGCTCTAGCTTCATATTTACTGTACAGAAATGAGAGTGGTGTCAATCTTCTCATCTAACTCTCTATAAGAAAACGAGTAACCCTATACTTACAAGATATCAAACTATTCCTTTAAATGTTTTTTATGTTTACAGCATTTTTGTAATGGCTGTAGAACCTGAGATCATGGTTTAGTCTATGCGCTGCTTTCTATTTATCATATGTGCTGTTTGACCTTATTTGGGTACAGGTGCCACAGTTAGTGCCTCATGTTTCATGTAATAATCGTTCATTTAGCATTGATTAGAATCTTTTCTGAGATGAGCCATTGTGTGCCTCGAATATAGATACAAGGCAAACTTTGAAAAGCCGAAAACAAAGCCAGTGTTGTGTGTTAATAAGGCCATGTTTGTTTTTAAATTAAAAATCTTAATCTGAAAACTAACTAGTAATAATAACTGTGGAATAAATGTAGTGGAGCATAAAATACAATATATCCTTCTGAGATGTAGTGGGGTTGCAGTATAAAGAAGCAAAAAATGGAAATACTCAAGTAAAGTACAAGTACCTCAGAATTGTACAGTACTTGAGTAAATGTACTTAGTTACTTTCCACCACTGAACAAGATGCCATAGATGAAGTTATTACACCCTGAAACTGTCATGATAACCACAACATTCACCCACGGTACTGTCATGATCTACTGTACAGCTCTGCTCTGTACTCTGTAAGACAACTGTTTCAATGACTCAGTCTGCTTATACCTAAATATGCACCAGCAAAAATATCTTTCACACATTATAGATAATATAATCACACTGTAAGCATTACTGAACACAGTGTGAGTGGAGACTTATATACACTCCAAGTCTGTTATACATGAAACTGCTTTGGTGGATCAGTCTAGTTGTAACTAAAATATTTATCAGCAAAACACATGTATTTGTTCCACATACAATATATTAGATTCGCCCATGCAGGCTGAGCGAGCATTGTTTCAATGACTGACAGGCTGACTGACCTAAATTTGGCTCATGATGAACACAGCTTGCGCCGTGAGAAAAATAACTCTCCTCCTTACACAACTTTATTTCAGCTCAGTTATTCAGTTTGCAGTGTGGCAGCTTTATGTCACCTCTTCTTTACATCATATTGTCGTCCCTCTGCTGTCTGCAGTAGGCTGGGGGTCTTTTGCCCTACAGCTCTGTCACAAAGCATTCCCACAAAGGTACTCAAGAGCTCATCACACATAAACTTCAAACTGTACGCCAGCAATTAAATCCAGTTTTTATACGTCAGCTATTGAAACATCAATCTTTGTAGCAGTCTGTGGTGTGATGGGTGGTGAGATTTTGTGGACCTCTTCCTGACCAGAGTAATGATTGATTAATAGGTGATCGAGCCAATGGCATGTGAGGGGTTGAGGACCATCTGCATTGCATACCGTGACCTGCCGGGCAATCCGGAGCCAGACTGGGAAAACGAGGCAGAAATAGTGACAGAGTTGACCTGCATCACTGTGGTTGGGATAGAGGACCCTGTGCGACCTGAGGTGCGGTATTGTTGTCAGTACTGTCAGTTTGTGCGATCCATAATATGTGATTATAACCTGTATAAGTCCTCGACATTGTGTTTTTGTGTGTCCCTCTAAGGTGCCTGATGCCATCCGTAAGTGTCAGCGTGCAGGCATCACAGTACGGATGGTGACTGGTGATAACATTAACACAGCCAGGGCCATCGCTGCTAAATGTGGCATCATCCACCCTGGGGATGACTTTATCTGTCTAGAGGGCAAAGACTTCAACCGACGAATCAGGAACGAGAAAGGAGAGGTGAGTTGGGGTCTTGAGTGGGTTAAGTGCCGGGAAATCTTACATAGCATTTTATTCATGTTAAGTTTTCTACTGCTGTACTGAATTAAAATGAGTGGTGAAACATAATAGTCACCAACATAACTTCTTACATACTGTATAACATTTCATTGCAAAGACTTTCCCAAAATCTACAAATGAAATCTGGCACAAACACTCCCGTCCTAAAAGTTTTTTGTCATGATTCAAGCAGAAGAACTCATCAGAAATGATGGCCATTTTACTTACAAGTGCAGCCCTTAAATCATCTTCTAATTACCAATGAAACATAAATTAATCCTAAATCACACAACAATGAGACCAATAAACCGACCTGTTTCTATAGCGATGGTAGTGTGCCTGAATGTAATTGTGACTGTGTCTGGTTAACTTTTGCTTCACATGAGGCTCCACACTGTTGTCATGAGTTTTCATGATAGGCTGCAATTAACAATTGTTTTCATCATTGATTAATCTGTTTTTTCTGTTAATCGTTTAGTCTATGAAATGACAAAATTTCCCAAAGCCCAAGGTGACATCTTGAAATAGGTTGTTTTGTTCAACAAACCCAAAGATGTTCAATACACAAAGATATTTGACAAAGAAAAGCTGCAAATCCTCTAATAATCTGGCCATTTTTGGCATTACTGCTTGTAAAATGACTGAAACAATTAATCAGTTATCAAAATACTATTTTTCTGTTTATCAACTAATCGATTAATCAACCAATCGTTGAATCAGCTTTATTTGTAATTTAGGTTTGTATGGAACATTAATATACCATCTCTCCCATTTGCTGAGTGTCATGAATGAGTGTTGGAGGTAGTATTCAGCCTTAAGTAAAAGGATCAGTACAACAATGTAAACGTGCTACGTTGCATAAGTCCTGCATTTAAAATTTGACTTAAGTTCACTTGTATTTTCATTTTTTTGGACTTTTCTCAAATCTTTGTTTTTTTGGTGAAATATATATATATATTTTTTATTACAGGTCACAAGCCAATTTAATCTGGAACGATGTATTGTATTTTATAAGCTTATCATGTTTTGTGTGTAAAATCGAACTGTAAAATTAATGTATTGGAGTAAAAAGTACAATAATTCCTTATTAAATTTAGTTGAAAGTAGCACAACATTGTACTTAGGTACAGAACTTGATTAAATCTACTTAGTTATGTTACTTAGTTGTTTTCATAACTAAAAACATAAATTAATTATACAAAAATCCCTCAGTTCTGCAAGTACATCCAAAATGTCCCAGCTACAGGCAGATCCACAAGTCTCAGCCTGATGTTTGGAGGTTCCCGTCCCAGATAATGTATCATGTGGTGATATCCACTGTAGTAAGTGCACACTATTAAAGCCAACATTTGCAGAGGCATTGCTTTCATCTAAACCACTTAACTTTATAACTTGAATTTAGCAGAATGCTTAATGGGATGGATAGCTGCTGGTTAGTCTCTGCTTGTCCATGGAGTGTGAATTTAAATTTACACTCTAAAGTGCTGCGTGTAAATTATCATTATGTAAGAGCGCAGTGTGGTTAAATTGATTACAGGAGAGCTCTGTATAAGAGCCAGTTTCACAGTGCATCTTTGATGCTTTATCCTCCATCACATCTGTGTACAGTTACATCTGCCGTACACTCTGGATCAACAGTGACATCTAGTGAAAGAGAAGAATAGTCAATAGCTTCTCTGTTATGTTGTTCATCATTAAACACTCATTTTCCACTCCATCTGACTGACAGATTGAACAGGAACGCATTGACAAAATCTGGCCCAAACTCCGTGTGTTGGCTCGATCCTCGCCGACTGACAAACACACACTGGTTAAAGGTGAGTCTCAAGTTTATTAACCCAAACACATGCACACACACATTCATTCACACACTTAGAGCCTTTGTTTCCATCCTATTTGTGTCCAGGCATCATCGACAGCACAGTCATAGAGCAGAGGCAGGTTGTTGCAGTAACAGGAGATGGAACCAATGACGGACCAGCTTTGAAGAAGGCTGATGTGGGCTTTGCCATGGTAACCTGATATATTATTCACCATTAATGTTTATTTGGTGTTAAGCCCTGTAGTTACATGTGTTGTAGTAAGCACATACAAGTATGTTATGCTAATAAATGTATTAAAAAACTATAAATATATTGTATTTTATTTCGAATAAAACAATTTTTTGTATAGCGTGCATTTGATTTTGGCCACAGCTCTTACTCATGCCAAGTGGTAGCACTCGGAGGCAGGACAACGCGATATTGAGACAGTAGCACTCCAAAATAATTTGGATGCTTGAATGCTTGCATGAATCACGTCATGAGTCTCTGTCTCGTCCTCACTCTATCTCATTCTGTGTCAGGGTATTGCGGGGACAGACGTGGCTAAAGAGGCGTCTGACATCATCCTGACTGATGACAACTTCAGCAGCATTGTGAAGGCGGTGATGTGGGGACGAAATGTCTACGATAGCATCTCCAAGTTCCTGCAGTTCCAGCTCACGGTCAACGTAGTGGCTGTCATAGTGGCCTTCACTGGGGCCTGCATCACTCAGGTAGACAAATTTATTAATAAACATACACACTGACACACATGTATTCCTACACACACACACATATAATGGACACACAGACGTCACTTCTGTGGGCATCACTCACCCTATATCTGCTAAGATGAAACAAATGCTGAAGTGCTCTTTATGCATTTTTACACCAAGCTAATATAAACGTCCTGACACACACAGAAACATTTACATGTTTCATATGCAAGGAAAATCAACTTGCATATGCATGTATATATCCAATATTATTGATAAAATAGTTTTGCACTATACTTTTATTGAAAGAGAGTTAAATACATAAAGAGCAATACCTTAAAGAATACATTTACCCCCTTTTCTCTGCCATTTTTCACCCTCTAAAGTCATCTCCTCAAAACAACTAAGCCAGTTCAATTCAACCCACCCTTATATAATCCCTGTCCTGATCTGAACACCATGGTCCCAAATATGAATTTACAGACATGAAAAAGAAAAAAGAAAAAGGGACAAGACCACCAGCAACTTATCACTGTGATCGATTTATCTAATAATCGAGAGAATAATCATTCAGATTCATTGCTACTCTACTTATCACCATAACTGCAAAAGTGCTGCCTAGAACTACATAAAAAAGTTATGAAGATAAAAGTACATTTTAGCTGAAAGGTAGGGTTCATAAGTTGTTAAAAAAAACACTGCAGTTACATTAAAGTGACAAATGTCACATTCAAGAACAAAAGTGCTCAATGTGATATCTTTACAGACCCCTGTAATGACTTTTCTTTCCATGATTTATTATAACAGAAATAAATTTTACAATCAGTCACTCTGCCAAGTCGGAATAAGGAGTGTTTCTCCTGTTCTTCCCATTCTGCCAACAGTTACTGCATCAGCATCAGCCTCACCTAAGTGGAGCCTACCGTCTGCTCAGGTTGCCATGGTATGAGCGAGATCGATGCTAACTTTCTAGGAATACACAATAACAAACAAAGCATTCATCTAAGACTCCTCTGTTACTGCTGACAATCAATTTATCTAAGGGCACACAGGCACAGACATGAGGGCACTTATAGAATGTCATTTACTGCAGCTTTAGCCTACTTCTACTACTTGACAGTGCAAAGTCACTCACTGTCAATATCACCGATTGAGCCGATAATCTGCTAGAAATGTAAGCATACTGACCCATTTTAACTGATCATAACACCATGGAACAGAAATAAAACGATACAAATTAAAGAAGCTTGACTGATAAATGAACAGATTAACTGAAACTAACGCCAAAAAAAAGGTTAACGATGGGAATCAGGGCCTTGTGAAAAGAGAGAGAAGCCTTTCCACACATCCAGTGTCAGTGAAGCTGGACTCATCTGGTTCGTGACACAGGCCTGTGGTTGCAAATCTCTCTGCAGGACTCTCCTCTGAAGGCGGTGCAGATGCTGTGGGTGAATCTGATCATGGACACGTTTGCTTCTCTGGCCCTGGCCACTGAACCCCCCACCGAGGCCCTGTTGCTACGGAAACCTTACGGCCGGAACAACCCGCTCATCTCACTGACCATGATGAAGAACATCCTGGGCCATGGAGTGTACCAGCTGATCATCATCTTCACGCTGCTGTTCATAGGTGCGCGCGCACACACACACACACACACACACACACACACACACACACACACACACACACACACAATATTGAAACAGCTGGCTTTGATTAATAGATGTATTGTGTAATCACCACGGTCAGGTTTTGTGGAGAAGACACACACATGCAGTGTTAAGAAGTCTATCTGTCCTGCAGCAGATCAAAGACACCTCTCATGTCCTCTTCTCACCCTGCAGGCGAGCGCATGTTTAACATTGACAGCGGCCGCAACGCTCCACTCCACTCCCCTCCCTCTGAGCACTACACCATCATCTTCAACACCTTTGTCCTCATGCAACTTTTCAACGAGATCAACGCTCGCAAGATCCACGGAGAGAGAAACGTCTTTGACGGCATATTTGCCAACCCCATCTTCTGCTCCATTGTTCTGGGGACCTTCGCCGTGCAGGTAAGGTTAAACCCTTTAACGCCCTTTGATGGTTTTCTCTACTGTTTGGTAGAGAACATTGTTGTGTGAGTTGTGGTATCTCAAATTAGTAATTAGTTGTACTTAACTCAACCTAACTGGGCATGAAGTTAGTTAGGCTCAAAAACCAGACCATTGTTTTTTTTGAGATGGTGACTTTAAGGGTAACAAAATGGCTCTTGGCATGTTTATGGTGTTTTTATGTAGTTTAGATTCAGAGGGCTGACTGAACAGAATGATGTAAATGCTTACCCCTGTAATAATGCTTTAAGAAACATGCTTTATCAATCAGTTGAAGTCCATTAATGGTACATTTATTTTAACATTGCTCACTATTTATTTTACCCAATCTGAATATTTCTATAGTAAACAATCTTTTGTAATTTTAAAATGTCTGTAAGATAGATCTAATGTTATTCCTCTGCATATTGTATATATGTAATACGAATGCAATCCAAAACAAATTCTACCTTTCTAATAATGTTCAGTTTAAATTGTTAATTTAACTATATGTTTATTATTGACGTTGTAGTTTGCTGTGGTGTTGAACTGAACTGCCCACTCCATTTACAAACAGAAGAATATTAGAAACCCATTTCAAAACAATGCGGTCCAGTTCAACACCACCAACAACTACAACCTCAATTGTAAACATATAGTTGAATAAGCAAATACTTTTAACAAAACTGATCATTATAAGCTTCGTAAAGGAAGAATTTGGGCAGAGCTGTTGTACTGGATTGCATTAGATTGCATGAGTGAACCTAATGAAGTGGCCAGGGAGTGCATGTACAGTGACCCAATAGGTAAATGAATAATCATTCAAAAAAAAAACATTTAAGCATAATAGCAGTTGTGGATGAACTTCAGTCTGATCACTGGGGTGCTGCAACTTCTGCCCAGAATGAAGTGTGTAGGAAATACTCCATTTTCTTGTGCTTGAATATAAGTCAGCAGTGATTTGTGGAAATCCTCAGGAAGAAGTGGCGGAGGAAGAGAAGTTGCGCTGTTGCACCAAAAGAAAACAGAACAAAGACTAAACTGCATAATTACATAACTTTTTGTTATTTTTATATGACCAATAGTTCATTTTCTTATTTGTTTATCTTTAAAAAAGGTTTCATGTGTATGTTAAAATGCTTTTCTCAGGTTTTTGACATTAAATTAAAATCTATTATACATCTATTTTATTTCACTTTAATGGAAACAAATCTATGCAGATCGTTGAAAGTGCCCTTTTACTGGAAATGGACATCTCAGTGGTTTGGCACAGGTTCATAATTTAAAAAGTGCAAGGTTAGTTGGAAAAGCAAATTGTGAGGAGAAAAGTGCAGAGAAAGAAGACGTAGAGAGGAGGGAAAAAATTGTGGTTGTTGGGTGACTATACTGTATTTCTAAAGCAATACTGACTTGGTCACCTTCTTTGTCTGTAAAAGTATAGAAAGTGAATGTGATCATTTTCAGGCCTTGACAGCTTGTTAATAAAAAAAAACCTGATTCTGTCCCATAACACAAGTCTAGATTTAAGATTTCAAACTCGACCAACCACAGGAGGACTGTTTGTTGAACCGGCTCACAGTGAATACAGAGGAGATGCACTGAGCAGGGAATTGTGAGTACACAAAAACACAGACAAGCAAACAAAGACAGAGTGAGAGGTGGAGAGAGAAGAAGAGGGATACTTTCCAAAGCTCTTCAGTTGTCGGTGGTACTCTGGGGAGAAACAAGAGAAGAGAGAGAGCTGGAGGGGGATGGCAGTGATTTGGAGTGTGAAAGCGACGAAGAGACAGTTCAGAGGGATTTGGAAAAGAAGAGATGAGAGAGAGAGCTGAAGACTGGAGGCAGCTTGAGAGAGGTGAAAGAGAGAGATAAGTAAGAACGATGGATCCCTCCTCCCTGCAGAAAGATATTATTACTGTATGTGAGACACTGTATCGTACTCCCAGTGAGATTTATGACAGTGCGGTTTGGTGTCAAGATGATAGTGTCACTCTGATAAGCCTTGTTCGGGGTGTAAATGATCATGTTGCTATTTAAAATGCTGTCGCTACATCCACTGAGGCAAGCAGACCTATAGGAGCACGGTGTTACTGTGGTCCAAATTTAAAGAGACAGATTGGAAATGAGCCGCAGGGCTGCGTTTATCATGTTGGAACCATTACTAATACAGACTAGTTCTATAAATTCACTTAATGTGTCATTTTTACACAGTGACATGAGCTGGAGTGGAGTGATTGTTATGATTAATGTGGCTGAGGTCAGACTGCATCTAATTCGCTTTCAGGCATTACAGTAACACCACACACAATGTGTGCTGTATTTCCTGTTAAATAGATTGGATTAGTATGAATTATATTGAGAATGACCCTAAACGTTTACTTATGAGTCTAAAAGTTCTCAGTAAAACGTAGGACTTAGAAACTTTATATAAAGAAGCTAAAAGTAACTTTGATCAAAGTCTGTGTGTGACTCTTTGCACTCCTGTAAAACTGTCTGACTCACAATGGACAGTAAAAAAAAAAGGGTCCAAATTGATGCAACAGAACCAGAGATATCATCTTTTTTATTCCACGCATTCTTCGTTCTTGTCAAAACCTGGGGCCTGCATTACCCACAATTCAAGTTTCTATATTTAGAATTAGTTTAATTTTCTCATTTGTTTTGTTTTTCATTGTTGCTCTTTCAAACTCACCAGGATTATTATATTTACTTACACTTTTTATAATTGATATGGATGTGGTTTATGTGTGACTTGGTAACTTTATAAAGCAAGTAAGAACACATTGTAACAAAATCTTTCTCTTACAAATGAAAAGTCGAATTCATAATAATAAACAATAAAACACACTCTTGCATTCAATTCAATACACTCGTGTTTTGCTGCTAGGTCTGGTGTGACTACTAGTGCATGGCGGCTAATGTTAGCTATTGTAGCCAACTTTGCGTAGATATTGCTGTGTAACTGACATTACTGACTAAGTATGTTGACATGTTTGTCCATGTCCCCATAGAGAAATAGCATTTAACTCCCTGTAAAACCACATTTCATATGTAATTCATATGTAACAGACAGACAGGAAAGTGGTATCGATCTTTTCATCAAACTTTCAGCACGAAACCGAATAAGCATATTTCTCAAAATGTTGAACTGTTCCTTTAAATAATTCGGGAGCCAAGACCATATCGTAACACTTAGCAACATAAGATTAAAATGACCCCATACTTAGAATATTGAAGCATTTAAGACCAAGATTTTACTCTTTATAATCTTTATACACACCGGCCCAGAGAACATAATGTCCTCCTACAGTGTTCCTAGTAAATATACACACAGATATGTTTCCGTGGCCTGATGTTAGCCCAGTCAGATTGTGAAAGGACGGTTTATGATCTTAATAGCCATTAAGGGTTAGCTAAACGTCATGAATAATTAAATACAATGCTCAAAATACAAAATGTCTGCATGTGTTATCACACATCTTGGTTTTATTGTTCTTGGATGCAGCAGGGGTTACAGTGATAATGCCACCTTGTATTTCCTACTTGAAATCGTGACAGACTAGAAGATGGAGGTGTTGACTGTTGACACATCCTGGTGTTATTGTGTTTTTATTTTACAGTCCAGACTGTGGTGGGTGCAGCAGAGATAGATGGTGCAGTGCTGGTTTCTCCCTCCGCACTGTGTTTCTATGTGTGACGATGATGATGATGATGTCCATCCCTGTGTTTCTGCTGCAGATCGTGATTGTGCAGTGGGGAGGGAAGCCCTTCAGCTGTGCCCCTCTCAACATGGAGCAGTGGCTCTGGTGTCTGTTCGTAGGAGTTGGAGAGCTGCTTTGGGGGCAGGTAAGCAGCTCTTCAGCGTGCTGAGTCAAACCACACTGAGCAAGTGTAGGCTGGGAGGCCTGGTTTACCTAGAGTTTTATCTGAGGTGAGGCTAAGGAAACATTTTCACACTGACTTAGATAACACCTCTAGATCTATTCTATTCTGCGCTGAAATTAACAGTTGAAACAATCTGGTGTTTTCTGAACCATCATGAGTGTAAGAGGGTTGGAAAAGCTCACAGCTGCTCAGTAAAACGCCACACTAGCCTCTTCAGGTCACATCGTAACATACCTGGCTTCCAGGTGATCGCCACGGTGCCGACAGAGCGGCTGCCATGCCTGAAGGAGGCGGGACTGGGCCTGGAGCCCGGGGAGGAGGAAGGGGAGGAGATGGCTGAGGATGAGGAGGAGATTGACTGCGCTGAGAGAGAGCTGCGCCGCGGACAGATCCTGTGGTTCAGAGGCCTCAACCGCATCCAAACCCAGGTACTGTTCAACCGGACCACCGAAAACGAACCATAACAAAACCTCTTTCACAGGAATGCACACACACAGATATCCAGACAGCACAACACCTCAACCAGAAGCTGCACGTGGTCATGACACACACGCAGTTTGTTTATGGTGAATTACAGATAGATGGGGAATGATTGAAACAGGATACGTGAAAACCAAAGACAATATTATTAAGAATCACAAAGAACATATGCCTAATGTTTGCACTTTTTTAACCCAAGTGCTTTATGATGAAATGCAAATTATACTGGGGGTATTGTTCCTGAATTGTATAATAACACAGCCTAAATAAACTGCCAGTATCATGGCCTTTACACACTAACATGAGAGACTTTTGGAAAGAAAGAAAGAGCTCCTCACTGACTCTTCTTTGACAGATGTACAATTTTAGTTAAGTTTAAACACTGTATCTGATTTGTTCTTCTCTCATCCTGTCAGTGTTGTTGTTCTGACTTGTGCCAAACTTTCATTCCACTTTTTTCTCTCCAACACAGCTCACTTTTCTGTCCTGCTCAAAACCTCATAAAATGGCTTTGACTTGAAAGTGGTATTTTATAAAACATCACAAGAGACGGATAAATGCTGTGGTTGTGTGTGTGTGTGTGTGTCGCTGCAGCGGCACTTGTGTGTATGAGTGTTTACACAATGTGTACTAATGCTAAGTAGACAGACTGTTGGCTTGCTTGATTACTTTAATTGATTGAATCTTGCACTGCTTTGTGCGAGGATGGACGTTAAGACACCAAAACAGCATCAACATGAACAACAATCAGCCTCCTAAGCGGTGTTAGAGAGCCCGTCCAGACTCTCTGCTTAAGTGCCTGTCTTTGCGTAAAGTGGTCAGTTTTTCATTGAGAGGGTTTGGTCTGAGTGTGCAGACAACAAGCACACACACAACCTCATATACACACACAGTCGTCATTTATAATTCTTGTTTGTCAGTAGTATCCAGAAAGCAGTTGTGATGCGTACCACTGATTGCACATTTGCCATAAAAGGGAATTCATATGCTGTTTCTATCATTTCTGCTGTGACAGGAAGTCTTTTAAAGGGACCACACACACTCACACATGCACACACACACTCAGACTGGCCTCTCCTGCCCTCACTGAGTGCTGCTGTTTTGTCTCTGTCCTGCAGATGGAGGTAGTGAGCACGTTCAAGCGAAGCGGTTCGTTTCAGGGAGCGGTGAGACGGCGCTCCTCCGTGCTCAGTCAGCTCCACGACGTAAACACTATCTCTACCCCCTCTCACGTAGCTCTCTCCACCGCAACAGCCAATACCAGCCCAGCCCCCGGGAGTGAGTCCGCCGAACGCATGTACACACATAAACACACACACACACACACACACACACACACGTATACCTGCATACACACTTGCAGTCACTTTCTCTCTCTCTCACACTCATTCGTAGACACAAACACACACACTGCTGCACGGCACGTGGACTGCAGTATTTTTACTCTCAATGGTTGTGTCCCCTCCGGCTCGCTCGCTGCTCGTGTGTGTGCAATGTCTCCTCTATTCTTTTCTCTTATTCTCCCTCTCAAACAGCACCCAGTCCTGACCGGCTGTGTAGTTCTGGTCTAATCTGGTCTGGTCCAAACCCAGTCCCGGTCCCAGTCCAGAGTCTTGTTTTGTTGTTGAGTGTTGGTGGGTGCGGGAGGCGGCTCACTGTTCTCTCTCTGTCCTGAGGTGTCCTGACAGAAATGGAGCAGCATTGTTTACAAAGAAAGAACGTGACTCATGTTTAAAAGAACGAAAAGAAGAAATTTAGGGAACGGAAAACAGTTTGATTTACTCCGACAAGGAAAGGGCGCAAAAGTTCAGAGAGCAAATGGCAGCTCCTCCTGCATCATGTGTTATTTCCTGTCTGTGAATGAGGTCAAGCGTGGTTACTGTGGTTGACCTCTGCTGTAAACATCTCCCATGTAAAGGAGTGGTGTCAATTCTTTTCTCTAAAAACCCAAGAATATAGTGTTGCTGTAACAATTTTGTGACTCCTATCTTACTGTAGAAAATGCTACGATGAGATTTCACTGCCATAGAATTCATACTCATTACCAAATGGCTTTCATATGGCTTCTGCAATTCTCTAAACTGTAAACCTTCGAGTATAAAAGCCCCATAACACACTGCTGTTTCCAAGACTACAGTAAAAAAAAGTTCCCTCTTCCTCTATCGCTCTTGCTTATTTTTCTCCTTCTTGTGCTCCTCTCACTTTTGTCCAGTGCTGCAATTGTTGTCAACTGGTTATTTCTGTAACAGTATTTCCAGCTCCGACGTCACAAGTTTGGCCCCCCTGATGTCTCCAAAAAGTCCTGATTTTTTCTCTCTGTCCGGTCTGTTTTTTCCCCTCTCTCTCCATCACAGTTCTCTCCTCTTTCTTCTATATTTATGAGATATTACAGGTTCCCTGTTTGCAGATGTATTCTGTGAAATGTCTTCTTATTGTTCTTCATAAGTAGAGTTGTTCTTTTGTAGAGGTATTTAGATTTTACCAGATCTAAATACAGGCTCTTGTGTAGCATACTGATAAGATTTCTTTAGTAGGTTTCTCTTCATTTGTTTCTCTTTTTTTTGTAACTTACTTTGTCCTTTACCTCATCCCTTTTTGTCATCCTCCCATCTCCTCACTAGAGTAGCGTCCACCCCTCATGTTTTCTCTTGATTTCTTTGTATGTCAGTTCCGCGCGTGTCTGTTTGCAAGTGTGTTTACGTGTGTGCATTTGCTGACATATCCGAGAGCCGTAATTTGACTTCTGTGTGTTTCTCTGTCAGTGTGCGAGTGTGTGCACCTCGTATGCTTGTGTAAGAGTGGGTGTGCGCGCATGCGTGTGGTTGTGCTGTCTCTTCATTTGATTGTCTTCATCCGTCTTCTCAGTTGCTTCTCCTTACCTTCCTTGCTCCCTTTCCCTCCATCCTTCCCCCCTTCCATTCCACGCTGCCTTCCTCCTCACGGTGCTCCATCACCTGTAGGTGTAGAGACAGAGAGGCCCAAGTTGGCGCTGCTGACGCCTTGTTGTTGTGATCATTCTGCACAGACACTAGGAGTTACCTGGGCTTTCTTTAACTACTTTGGAAACACATCCTTCTCTCCATCACTTTACAACATCAATATAATATGCAATAAAACGTATTATATTACTGTTCAGAGCTGGACACTAACTGCCTGATAGAAAAGACAGGAAATATGACAAAGGTGTGGAAGGAGGAATGTAAAGTCCAAGTATGGAGCTAGGGTTCAGGTCCCACCACTGCTAGCTCATTGCTTGCTTTTTCAATTCTTTTCCCTTAATTCAAAGAGCTGGTTGTGTCCAAAGCTGTTACTCAACAGCAGTATGACACATACTTGCATTTTGAAGTCATCCTCTTGTGGTTCAGTTCCTGATGACAAACCAAATGGATTTGGACAAGGAGGGAATGTGAAGGAGCAAGCATTAACTTTGAGTTTAATGTGACCCAGGTTTGCTTCTCTGAATCATGGGTCAAATAAAATGTACAAGTGTTCCCGTTTGCTTTAGTGTTCAGGATGGGGTTTATGCAAAAAGTAGAACACAAAAAAGTATATCAGACTTGATTTTACTGAAAGGATATGTCTGGTAATATTCTATAGTTTTCTTATTGTCAACAAATCCCATGAACATATCAAAACCAAGAATGAATGTATCCCACTATCAAGTGTATATATATATATATATATATATATATATATATATATGTTTAGCAGGTTTAATGTTTACCATGTTCACCGTCTTAGTTTAGCATGTTAGCACAAAGTACAGCTGAGGCTGATGGGAATGTCATTAGCTGTGCAGGTATTTAGTCATATTAGAGAAGTTGCCGTGCCGCTAGCTAGAAACACATCAGTGAGTCACACTGCTGCACTGGGTGACATGTTCCTTCATTAACACAAACACACACACTTTATTTGGTCTCAATCCCACATACACCGTGCTGCTGCCCCAAATACTCACTAGAGCACCAAATCCATGACTGAAATTAGTCACGAAGAAATGCTTAGTTTCCCCCTGTTTGAGTAACATTTGCTAAAACCGCTGTTTTAGGACAACCTTAGCCTTTGCTTTACATTTATGACCATTTTTTAAAGATTTACATCTTCAGTAGGAACCAATGAGCTTGGGGCTGACTGCCAGAGTGAGGGCAGGGAAGTCAGAAAAGATTGAGAGGTGTATTAACACGTTGGTTTTGGTCTTTTTGCGGGATTTGGTGACAATACCACAAATACAGAATATTGCCAGCCTTGCCCTTTAAGTGCTTTCCTATGATTGCCTAAAATCTGCTGATTTGGTCTGATATGTGAATCCCCAAGCAACAAACACACACCACAAATGATTGCCTACGTATTATCAAGACCGCTCCCCCTTTACTGCTGCTCGTCCAAAGTTAGTTTCAGGGTCATTAAATTACTCCACTACCCAGAGTTCTCTGCAAAGCAGCCTCAGCCCTCAGACTTGGCACTTTGCCCTGTTGCAGTATGATGTGCGTAAGTTCTGACGTCGACACCATCACCTCCCTGACGATTACAACCAAATCTATTATCACTGGGTCAGAAAAGAGTCCGGGGATATCGCAAAGAAACATCTAAAATATTAAACAGATATCAAAATGATATAAGTAGATAAGTCTCTGTGTCTCTCATGTTTTCATCCGCCTGAGCTGTGCTGGACCTTAATGATCCCTCTGGATCTTTAGAACTGATCTATGGATCCAGTTTGTTTTCATTTCAGACTGGACTAGTTTCATCCACCTGCAATTACAGTTAAGTTGAGAAAAGAGATGAATAACTTTATAACTTTGGTAAGGAAAGATAATGGGGAATAGGATGTATAAGCCGAATCTCAAATCCATCCTCAGCTCCTCAATTCTTTGCTTAAGTTCTTTCATATTCAAAAAAGAAGGTTTCAGCCTCCGCCCTCACTTTTTGCTCCTTAAGTGGGATATGAGCAGGAGACATGGAGAGAATGTGCATTGAATTGAGGAAGGTGTTGCTGAGGTGTTGCTATGGATTAGAGCTCAGTCATCACATATCTGAGGGGGGGGGGGGCTGCTCAGAGTCAGGCCACACGGTGGGAAATATGAGCCATTAACCAGTCATGTACCTCACAGCTTCTCCTTGTATTTATGTTGCAGTTTCTTCCCATCAGCAGTTGTTTTGCACACAGCAGCCTCTCTACCTTCCAGCGCCTATTTCCTTCTCGTACTTTAACCATCATCGTTTTTCCATCAAGCACTGCTGAAAGAGCCGACAGGGAGAGAGGGAGAGAGAAAAAGAAAGTGGGTGAGAGAAATAAGTAACACAGCAGTGCCCTGACCTCCAGGCCTCTCTGGTCACACTGTGGGCGTCATATACTCGAAAGTTTACTCTTTCCATGGAGACAAAATGAAAACAAATCAAGCGCTGACGAAGTGAGAGAGTAACATTCTGAAACCTTCTCAGTCTGCATGAGGTGTTTTTCTACTGTCTGACAGGCTCTTTGGAAAAACAGATAAGCACTGAACCTACTGCTTGACCGTCTGTCTGTACGTCTGTCTGTCTGTCTGTCTGTCTGTCAGTCTATCATATATGCCAGAGTCATATATAGAGACTCCTCCTAGTTTGGCCAACTGCAGCACTGATCTCCATTCATCCACCTCTCATAATCACAGTTTGGACTCCGGTTGGTGTTGCAGTCGACATAAAGCTTCTTCTCCGTTGATCTCATTTGGCCAAACTGTCTCTATGTAGGGCTCTGCCTGCCTGTGCCTGTCAGTATATTTGCACTGAACTGTCTCTGTTTCTTTTGAGCTCATGCTGCTTCTTTTCCTCTGTTTGGGCTTGGGGGAAGGGTGCATGGACCAACTGCCATGGCAAAGGAATGTGTTTACGCACGCATACACCATAAACTGCATAATGCACCTTGAAGTACACTCATAGACCTCACTCTGATGTGTGTGTGTGTGTGTGTGTGTGTGTGTGTGTGTGTGTGTGTGTGTGTGAGAGCGAGAGAGCGAGAGAGACAGAAAGAGAGCGCGCAAGTGACAAAGATCTGATTCAGCATGACCTGGCTGCCTCTCTATGTGTGACAGGGCTGACGCCCGAGCTTCGCTCCGGCCTTTGAACCAATCACCTTCTGTTTCTAGTAATCTAACCAATCACATGCTGTTCTAACCTGCTGATTCTCCGTGATGTCATCTTTCTGTTTTGCAAGACTTGTTTTTTTCTATCCTGCAGCAACTTCATCATCAGCATCATCATCATTTCAATCACTCTGCTCTCACTGCTGCATGGCTGCAGTACATTTTGCACATTTGCATGTGTGTGTGTGTGTGTGTGTGTGTGTGTGTGTGTGTGAGTGTGTGTGTGCGCGTGTGTGCGTGTTTGTGTGTGCGTGTGTGTGTGTGTGTGTGTGTGTGTGCGTGTGCATAGAGATGCTGACAGACTAACTCACTGTCTGGCTGTCAGTGTGTTCGAGTGTATGAACCAGATCTCTCTAACAAACAGCACCCATGATTGACACCTGCCCGTTGCATGCAGACATCAACCTATGATGTGGAAACAACTCAACTGTTGGTTCACTCAGTTACACTGCTGCTGCATGCATATTTGTGTGTGTGTGTGTGTGGTCACTGCTATAGGTTCTTGCCAATTTCTTATTTTATTGTACATTAAACTAACACACTCACCATTCCTGCTTCTTCTCCATCTGTGCCTAACAACACCTTCATCTGTGTGTGCATGCATGTGATCCAGTGAGCTGAGGTACGAGTGTTTTCCCCACACATGCTGTATCACCCCCCAAAACACACTCACACACACATACACACACACACACACACACACACACACACACACACACACACACACGCCACATGTGTCTGATGTGAAGCTTCTGCAGCTCCTGTGGTCTTTGTGATGGTGGCTTTTGAATGCTCTTGTCTTGTGAGGTCTGATTGGTGTGTGAGAACTGACAAAAAACGTATCATTAGCCAACTCATTTTGAAAAACTTTTTTTAAAATTTTATTTCACTTTTGTCTGTTGGGAGACACACGGGATCAGGTGGACGCTCTGTCGATGCTGAATTAGTCAAGATATTTATGTTACCAAGGTTACAGTAATACAATTACAAAGTTTAAGAACTGACCTGATATCTTCAAATGGAGCCATGCACTCCTGTACAAAATAACTGAGGGCAAATCCCAATTCCCTCCCGAAAGAATAACATAGAGGAGACATTACTGAAGTACAGACAACATCATGAAATTGAACAGTACAGTAGCAGGTTGAGATTGTGGATACACTTGCCTTTAAATTTGGCCATAGTTCCAAACTCATGCCAAGACATCCTGTTTGAACAAATTCATGAATGTTGTTATTAATCCATTAACAGATAAATTTAGCTCAAATCTTGTCCAAAGTTGCCTAAACATGACCACTTGTTAACCTTTTCACATGACAATCCTTATGATGAAGAGTACACTCTTTATGTTATTTGTTTCAGAACTTTCCCTCTTTGGCATTTACATTTGCCAGTTACTTAAAGAAACAGTTTGACTATTTGAGAAATACACAATATGCTTTCATGTGGAGGGATATATGTTAGCCAGTTAGCTTAGCTTTAGCATATGGACTGGAAGCAGGGTGAAACAGCTAACCGGGCCTTGTCCAAAGGCAACAGAATCCACCTGCCAAGTCCTCTAAGGGTCTGGTTATGCTCAAAAATAAGTAATTCGTTCGACGTGTTGTTTGACCATGAGGGAACGCAGAAGTGTTTATACCTGATCCAAAAAGCTACACTGGAAGGTGGAGTGAAAAGCTGGCCGTCATAGAGAGGCGCATATTTGGTTGTGAAGGTCAAATTTGAAAAATTATTGGAATTGTCGAACACATCTGTAACGTCTGTAAAACCTAAACAAATGAGATATAACATGTTAATTGGTGAGCTTTAGAGGTGCTGGTAGACAGACAGAGCCAGACTAGCTGTTCCCCCCTGCTTCCAGTCTTTGTGCGAAGCTAAGCTAAACGACAGGTGGCTATAGCTTCATGTTTAGCGTACAGACATGAGAGTGGTATCAATCTTCTCATCTAACTCTCGGCAAAAGAGCAAAAGTTGACTGTTGCGCTCTGGTCCCACCCATCATGGTTTGATCCTGCCAATAAGATCATTTTCTGCCTCCAGAGCGGCTCTCAGTCAAAGACATTTTTATATAAAATAAACCGAAATGCCAATGTGACCATTAAAAGTTGTCTTGTATAAACTTTGAATGACGCCACCTGACCCTGAGTGTCTGTCTGTCTGTCTGTCTGTCTGTCTGTCACTCTGTTTGTCTGCTGGAGGACACAAATCTGTCTGTCTCTGGGTTTCCCATGTCTCTTTTTTTGTCTTTTTCATGTCTGACTTTCTCCTCTCTCTTTCTTGTGGTCCCTCGTCTTCCTTCCTTTCGGCAGATGCGAGTGGTGAAAGCATTCCGTAGTTCGCTGTACGAGGGCCGGGAGAAACCGGAATCCCGCAACTCCATCCACAACTTCATGGCCCACCCGGAGTTCCTCATCAACGACCTCATCCACAACATCCCGCTGATCGACGACACTGACGTGGACGACGAATCAGAGCTCAGCAGATACCAGCACCTGCACCCGGCCCTCCGCAAGCCGCCGCCCCCTCCCACCCAGCCCCAGCCCCCGGCCCGCGTCCGCCCCACCCGCCCCTACCGCCAGTACAGCCTCCCGGTGACCCCGTGCAACCGAAACAACAACAACAACAGCAGCAGCAGCAGCAGCAGCAGCATCAGTTCAACAGTCACCCACGGCAACAAAAACAGCACCAACGCAGTTACCCCCAGCAACCGGAGCCCCTATCACCACCACCGCCACCAACACCACCATACCCATCATGGCAGGGACAGGCCGGTGAAACCCTCCGCCCCTCACCTGGCCCATCTCTACTGCGTGGAGACCTCCTTATAACTGAGCTGAACGTGGGTCGAGGGGGGGGAGAGAAGGGGTCTTGGGGAGGGAGGGGGGGTGGAAGAGAGGGCTGAGGACACACACATGACATTTTCATCCAATCTCCCTTACAGCAAGCTAACAAGAGGGAGCGAAGGACGAGGGAGGCACAGGAGGGAGTGGACAATGGCTGGAGACTTCTGCTCGCAACTCCCTGAGAACATTGCGACTTTCCCTCCCTTTGCCCTTGCTCCAGCTCTCTCAGTCTGACCCCCTGACACCACCACCCCGCCCTTCACCCTCGAACCCACCACCCCGGTCTGTCGCCCTCCCTGAAGAACCGGCCCACCCCCACCCTTCCTGACCTCACCCACACTCGTCACACACACGCACAGGTCTGCTCTCGCTGCGTTGTCCTGAGCGATGGTGGGTTGGGGAGGGAGGGGGATGGACATCCACAAAAAAAACAACACATCCCTCAACGCTTCAGCAGGACAGGGCCATGTCAGGGCCAGAGGCTGACTCACTCTGTTTCTATTGGTGTGTATCATTAGTGTTGTTGTCATTATCCACCCCCCCACCTACCTACCCACCTACCTGCCATGGCACCATCGTCACCACAACATCGTTTATCTGGCTAGAATCCACAGCCACTTTTAAGTCACTACTTTGCTTGCGATATAAGTAAAACGCTTTGTTAAAGCTTTAACTAGACTTCAGTCAATTCCATCCTCTGATTCATTTATTTCTCAACATAATGGTGCTCATTCATTTCTTTCTTTTACATTGGTTTATTTCTTTCTTTTCTCTCTCTCTCTCTCTGAAAGTTTTACATTTTACATATTTTCTTTTCTTTCATTCCTCTCTCTCTTTCAATGTGTGTATGTGTATTGTCTTGTCTCTTCTGAAAAAAACAAAACAAACAAAAACATAACAAAAACAGAAATTGCAAACAAAGATACTGTTCATTTAAACCTAATAGTAAATAGAATGGCTGCAAAAAACAACTAAAGGAGGGGGGCGGGGGGATACATATATATACAGTATATGTATATGTATATATAATTTGAATGTTTGGGAAGCGACAACACAGAACTCTTCATGTTCATCACTGTTCTTTCTCCAGCCCAACCTACCCAATCCTTGAATGCCACCCCATAAGTCCACATGACCTGTTATCTGTAATACTGTCCACCCTGCTATGAGATGATACAGTGTGTGGGATCTCACATTAATTGTGATGTATACATGTATCCATACATTAGCCCCCTACAGGACTAACTTTATTTACAGCCTCCTGCCATGTTGATAAACTGATGAGTATGTATGGGTAATATCTATGGACATCGCCCATGGCTGACGTCCTCTTCCAGTCTCTTCATTTCTGTTACGTGTTCCATCATCTTCTCTCTTGCTGTTCCTCCGTCCGTTTTGTTGTTTTCTTTGCTCACTTAGTCTCGTCTCGTCCCTTCTGGTCTTTCATCGGTGGGCATGTGTGTGTGTCAGCTTTTTTTTCTGGGAGGGAAAAAGCTGAATGCTTGTGAAGCATTAACCCTTTAAATGCCATCAAACACACAATGCACAGGCGATGGCCCTTTAAGACTAACGTGTACTCACTTCAAACCCGCTCCTGCTCACGTGCCATTGGGTCGTCTCCATCATGTACCAGTGCCCTCTCCATGACTGTTGTGGACAAAGAGATTGTTTCATTTGATCTGTTGGATGTTCGATCCAGTCATTTTTACAGAGGAGAAAGGAATCACTGTTTGATGTTGAAAAGCAACCAACCAACCACTCGAGCAATCCGGCCAATGTCTAATGTCAGTGTTCAGTTTTAGCTTTAGGCCCAAAGCCCGCTCAGATCTATCAGGTACGACCAATGAGAGCTTATGTGTCATGTCTGTGTGTCAACATACTGTGCATTCCCCATCATCATGATGTACAATTAGTTGATTGGGATACCTCAAAAGGAACAGTTTGACATTTTGTAAAATGTGCTTATTTACTGACCACTCACTTGTGTGTACGCTAAATATGAGGCTACAGACAGCCGCAGGTTAGCTTAGCTTAGCATAAAGAGTGGAAACGGGGGGATAGAGCTAGACATCACACACTTATAAACTAAAAG
Source organism: Enoplosus armatus (assembly GCF_043641665.1). NCBI lineage: Eukaryota > Metazoa > Chordata > Actinopteri > Centrarchiformes > Enoplosidae > Enoplosus > Enoplosus armatus. Next base: position 5,946,729 of record NC_092187.1, read on the forward strand.
GGAGACAGTGGGTTGACTTACAGTCAGCACCATCTGACCTGCAGCTAACACCGTCGCTACTGCTAGCGACAGGATCTAGGAAGCTCATCATCTTAGAATGGCTTGGCCGGGCTCAGTAACTTCCTGGAGTCTTGTCATAATAGTCTGGCACAATAAGACCACGTTTTTAAACTATGATATCATTAGTGAGCTTTAGAGGTCCTGGTCGAAGGGTTTTGGTACTTTTGGACAAAGCCGGGCAAGCAGTTTCCCCCGTTTCTAGTCTTTATGCTAAGCTGAGCTAGCAAGCTACTGTCTTCACCTTCACATTGAATGGACACATACGAGAGTGGCATCAATCGTCTCATTTAACTCTCGTCATGACAGTGAATGAGCGTATTTCCCAAAATGTTGAACTAGTGCTTTAAGACATATCATGTTGAAGCTGTCTGATGTAAAAGGGCATATCACGCTGCATGAGCCCACCCCAACAAAAAAAAAAAAGAAGAAGGAAAAGAAAAATATTTGGATAGCCACCCATGTGATGACGGGCGCAGCGCTCGTGATATCACTTTCCACCGTGACCTCCACCTCAACATTCCACGGAACATAACATTCCAAACCACCGCATCATATTCCAGACTGGGTGTGAGAGTGCTCTCCTGTATCCCATGTTGCACTAGGTGTGGGTGAACCGCTGACTTCATGTTGCCTCGGAGCTTGACTGCAAAGCAAACCTGGAACCCCCCCCCTTCCCCCTTTCTCTCTCTCTCTCTCCCTCCCTTCCTTCCCTCCCCCCTCCACTCAGTTATCCACTGATGTTGACAGTTATCAACTGGTCCCACCACCAGAGAAAGGCAAGGGCAGACAATATGCAACAGACTGCCATGTCAACACCTGTACTCAGACGTAGGATTAGAAATACAGTCAAACAGAGATGATAACACAGCGAGAGAACATCTGTCCTGCTAGTTCTGTTTGAGGATGCACGCAGGGCTCTCTGGGAACACCCTTACCTGTACAGAACTCTGTCTTCTTGAATGCCCATCATCATCGCCACCACCCTGACCTGTCGGAGCGGGCGGGTGGTGACATTGTATTGGTCTGTCTGTTTTGAAGCATGCATTTGGTATCATTAATGTCACTCTTTATGTGTTGGTAAATCATTTAGGCTACTGTCACTACTGTGTGCTATGATCTCTCTCCACATCTGCTCTCTTCCTCTCTCTCTCTCTCTCTCTCTCTCTCTCTCTCTCTCTCACACACACACACACACACACACACACACTCATATCCTGTTCAAGTCTAACCTATTCTATTTCAGCACCTCTTAGCACAGCTCTATCAATGCTTTCTACGGTATACAAAAACACACAGACACACACACGCATACACACACACACCGAGCAAAAGGCGGATAATCTACAGTGGTATAAATTTGACTGTCCAGCTCCAGCCATCTCTGTCCATCCGTCCAGCCACGTTACATCATGATGTTGTGAGACAGTTTCACAGAAGGCAAAACACAATGTGAAAAAGAATATATTATATTTATCAAAATTATAAATTGTACAACTGCACCACTACTGTACAGATCGCCCAAATGTGCACATGTGCATCTTTGATTTACAGGTACTATGTTCCTGTTACACTTTTTATTTTTATTTTTGATGTTTCTTTCTTTTAAGCCTATTGCTTTTTGTAAAGAGAGGAACAACAAAATGGAAGCGCTTGTATATTATTATTACTATTATTATTATTATTATTATTATTATTATGGTTATTTTTGATTTTCTCCACCGGTGCGCCCACTGATGGAAAAAGACAGTTGCACATTCTCCTGAGCATATTCTGAGGGCTGTGTTTTCTGTCCACTGAACAGCCCCTGAAGTGTGCAGAGGCGTGGAGATGCTTATAGTCTCTTAAGACCAGAGACACCACTCTGTAAATAGAGAACCGGAGATACAAATGTACCTCATTATGATCTAAAGGACTGGACAAAGTGGGGACCCAGGGAGGATGGAGAACTGGAGGGTGATGCAGAGCTAGAGACTGCAGAAGTGCAATGCATCCATGCATTGTTTAGGCTGCCCTTTTAGATCTGCTACAAGTATTTACTGCCATGTTGCGATGGGAAGAAATTAAGGTTTTACATTATTCATTATACATACAGTTGTAAATATTGTGTGTGGAATGGTCCCCCTTCTTGCACAATGCAGTGCTGTTCTGCAGACAGAAAATGCAGCCTTAACTGTGCTGAAATGAAAAAAGACCAAAAAAAAGAAAAAAAAACCCATAAAGACTATTGAATATATTAAAGAGTTACCTGCCTGTTATTTAAGCGAATAAATATCTATATATGAGAAAGAACACACCTGTATACTGTAGACTAAATCTGTATGGAAATCTAAGAGAATTTAATGGGAATTAAGTCCAACACCTTTTGTCTGTATGAAAGAAAAAAATACATCAAAGTATTCTACAATAATAACTTTGACAAAGTCTGTGTGGTCCTGTGTTGTTTGTTCACAATGATGCAAGACTGTACTTGCACTTTAAACCTCTGAAAGAGTGGCCTGTTGTTTTGAAAGAGATGCAGCGTTTAATATTCATGAAACCTGGCCATATTAAGCCCACTTGAAATTATAATCTCAAACAGAGCCTGAAGAATGTGCAGTACTCATGCAAATGTGAGTTTGTTCTCTCATGAAAATGTCATGTCTTCTTGTGAAACTCACTCTCCCTTTAACTCTAAGTGGGCCAAACCAATACACCTGCTGTGGTGAAGGTGCAGGGCCAAATGTCTTTCTCCATTAGACCTTATTCACAGCAGACATAGGGACTTGTCAAACAGGTGTAATTAACAACGTTACTTGAGGCTCCTTTCCATTTAGGTGTGCCACTTCAAGGCTGGCTTGAAAAGATGGGGCAAGATGCCACATGCTACTTGCTTCCCAGTAACTGCCATCAGGGTTGATGTCTATATTTTTGGTAATGTAATCAAAATTTTCCTTGTTGGTTTTGAAGGATCTCTGTTTTGCCAGAGGAGCAGCATTTTGCTAACCCGTTTTGTTAATTGGTTTGAAAACAAATATATCATTGATTTTTCCAATATTTATAAAAAATGCAAATAATTCTTTATGGGGTAATCATCCCCCACACCAACACATTTCCATGTGTAGATTTTTTGTTATGGATGTGTAAAAATGAATAAAAGCACAAATGCTGTTTAAAGAAATTGACTTTATCATAAAAAGTAAATCATTAAAGTAATTCATGCACTTGAATAGAGTATGCTTCAATAAATGTTAAAATCTTTAGATACCTAAAGTTGGTGAATAGGTTACAGGTCACTCCTACTGATAGTTTAACAGATCATTAATGTTACTTGTTGCATCTGTGCTTCTCCTGATATATTGGCTGTCCAGGGCTCCGTTTATTCATCCTCTTACCTCAAAGTGTGGTGACCAGGGTCTATCTTAAACGTCTGCATTATGTCCCAAGTGCTGATTTAGGAGGGAATGCTCGAATCTTTGTTTTCGTTTCCAAATATCCTCATCACCGCCAATATCCTTTAATGGACTTTGCTCTGGTCATGTAGATGTGCAGCATCACTTTTAAAGGTGTACATATTATATATTTGTTCACTTTGGTCAATGAAGCAGTGTTGGTGACTGGAAAACCTGAAATATTGGGTTATTTTCCAGTCTACCTGACTCTTTGGTGAGATGACCTGTATCACTTCCACTTACAGAGATCTTCCAGTAGGTGGTGTCTCTGCAATAAGGCGCTGTGGTGTCTTCAACCACTTTTCTAACCCTTCTTTATAAACCACATATCCATCATTATCATGAATGGACACTGGCATTAGGAGTGCAGATATGCAAACTGAGCAGTTTTGCCACTATATACATTTTGACTTGACATTGTAGGGAAAAAAAATAAGGGCTCTGGTGCGTTCAAGTGTCCCAGTAAGCCAGCTAACCAGATAAATGGAATTCAGCCATCATTCATTTTATTATTTATTACCAGTAGCAGCAACTGGAACATATGGAATGCAGCTTTTATGACTTCACCTTTGTTTGACAGATCAAACTATCTGCAGTAATAAATGTATGTTGGTTTACAAATACAGTGATTCATCTGAGCCACATCTAACCCTAACCCTCAGTCTACCAAGTTTACTTTATTAGATACCATATGATCCTGATATATGATGCCCGTAGCTTTTGGCACCAACAAACCGAAGAGGGACAGCTCTTTATGTCCAAGAGGAATTTTGTAAATACACCCCGTCAACTGTTTGCTACTTAAGTATCATACTGCGTTCAGCGTTTATAATTTTGAGGAAAGTGTCCCCAAAACCTTAAGCACTTGAAAACAATGCCGAGCTCTACTGTAGTAATGCATTTAAACACATAACAAATGGGCCATGGTCAGCTGACTCTGAAATTCAGTACTTTTTTAAAAAACATGCCACAGACACTGCTAAATAAAGAGGCTTGGCTCTCTAATATGCTGCAGCAAGTGGGTAGCATTTGTCATCTGTTTAAGTCTGCCAATCAGCAATTGATAACTTGTATAAGCAGACAAGAGCTTGTAGGTGCAAAACAACCTGCAGAATTGTTTGAGGTCAACTGTCTTTAAAATCAAAACAACCTAATGACTCATCTCTGCAGTTGAGTTTATTTAATGGTATAATTCCTTGAAAGTTCGTGTTTGTCTTGCTGTCAAAGGAAATAACTCAACAGTATGAACATCTGAAGTTAACTGTCCTCCAAACATCAGAGCTGACAAAAACAAGCTAAGTCATAAACACTCACAGGGTGTCGTCTACAAGCCACTTTCCAAAATTTGAATTTGGTATGCTACATGTGACTTGATCAGTTATTAAAGGAACTCAAATGGAGTCTCATTTCATTTCACCAGTCTCGTGTTATTCTGATGACCTTCAACTTTCCATGTAAACAAACGTCCAGTGGAGAATAAATACTGACACAGCACATCCCTTAATTGGTTTCCATGTTAGCCGATATCGGCACGATAGCGGTTCAAACTTTACATTCTCTAGCATAAACGTTTGGTAGCTGATAACATTTCATGATGTCTTCGCTAACCTTTAAGAGGTTCTTCAATGGAAGAACATATGCTGAAATTCTGCGGTCTCCCTTTAAGGCTCATTCTGTTGTGTTGACAAGGTTTTAGCCCATTTACTTCAACGAGAACACCAACTACAACGTGGCTGTCCATTTGACAAAACACAAACGGTTGTTTTTAATGCGTCTCTCCTAGCAACATGCAGTCTTTATTTCACTGCTGTATTGACACTCAAACCTTCTCTAACTAATTCAGTCACAGTGAACAGCATGCTTAGTTTTTTTTGTTTTTGTTTTTAAACAAAGCTGCATTATCTTGGTGTTCAGATGAAAGCACAGACTGCCTTGAAAAGTCCTGGGGGTTGTTGTGTTCAAGGGAATTCAGAGACATGAGTCAGCCACCTAACAGCACTGCTTTCATCATTGTTGTCAGGGGAGGGGAAACACATCAAACTCAGAAATTGGGGTTGTACAAGTGCAGAGCAGGATGTAAACATCTCCTGTCTCATCTTATCAAGTCACCCTATTTGCCATTTATGAGCAGTACATAAACATTGACTAAATGGTTTAGAACATGATATTTGTAAGCAGATATAAGTGCTTATTAATGCATTTGTCAAAAACTAACTTCTGCTGCAGGCACCATAAATGGAGACTGCTGTATTAACACATGACTGACAATACAGTAAAAGGTATTGTATAATATACAATAATATTTTAGTGTTACAACCGATTTAGTAAATGTTTATATACAGATTATACAAGCTAAATAGGGGACTTAAATAGTGTTACCAGTATTAACAGTAGTTTGTTTTAAATATTCAGATTTTTTGATGTTTACATTAGATCTCCAAAAAGATGTGCCTTCCATCTTAAGTCTGCACCAAATATAAATACCCACACAATTTCATACAAAAACCAATGTACGGTTGCTGTTCAGCTGTTAACAGCTTTGTGAAACACACTTTCTTGGCACGAGTTCAGATGACGAGATAAGCAATACCACTTTCATATCTGTATGATAAATACTAAGCTAGCCAGTGGTGCTTAGCTTAGCATAAAGACTGGAAACGGGGGAAACAGACAGCCTAGCTTTGTTCCAACTAAATCTACCTACTACCACCGCTAAATTCTTTTTTAATATATTTTGTTTAATCTGTACAAAAAGTGAAGTGTAAAAACCTCAACTTGAGTCTTCATGCCAAACTCAGCCAACAGGCTTCTGGCCATAGCTTCTAATTTAATGTAGACATAAGTGGTATCGATTTTCACATTAACTCTCAACCAGAATGCAAATTAGCGCATTTTCCAAACTGCAGAACTATTCCGTTAAGTCTGAATCAGAACTTCATACAAGTACTTCAAAGCACCGTCCCAGGAGACTTCTAAACAGTATGTGCTCTCAACTGCATTAGAAAAACAATGATGTAGGTCTGTGGAATTGAAGGGCTTTTCCATGGTGGGGTGGTTAGTTGCGCCGAGCTGAGCCACAGCTGTGAGCAGTTGAGCCATGCTGGCACGATGCATTTTTTTCACTGCACCCCACAGCAAGGTAAAGGTGTTTACCTTGATCATGTGTTGGAGGTTCTGGTCACAGACCACATTAAGAGTCTGTCGCCTGTAGGTGGTCATCTAACAGCTCACTGTAGCCGTTTGTGTTTGTACTATTCCTCCCTGCAAAATATACCTGTTTTCTCTCAAGAATAGCACCGCTAATGAAGCTCCGCTAATTTGGTCACAAACAGTGGTGCGTTTCTCTAACTTCTTCACAATAAAAGCTCTCCACTGATTTACCAGTGGAGAGCTTTTATTGTGGAGCAGCATCAGCAGACACTTAACACACAAAGTAAAATAAGGATGATCTCCTAAAGTCTGAGCAGACTGAACTTTCAGAAACTGATCTTTCTCTCGCCACCAGCACAGCCACACAGCTCAGAAAGACAGGGGGTTGAGACCATCACAGGAGGGCCAGAGTCAGCCCTGCTTGGGAGCAGGGCTACCAGGATAAATATCCCCTGCTGTGAGGCAGTAGTGGAAATGCATGCCATTAAGGCTTGGCACGGCGCAGCTAAAGCAGACTGCCTCAGGCACATGAAAACCCCTAGTTGATTTTAACTGTAATTACAAAAAAAACCTTTGATGACTGAATATGAGTAGGCTCAACTATGATTTGAAGTAAATGGGCTATAACGTGGGCAGGATGATTAATCCCTGTGGGCCCTCTCATACTGCGTGCTTTGTACTTCCATCAAATGAGGACTTGGTCATTTGTTTTGACAACCTTTACCAGACTTGACCCAAATGTTCAGGAAAAGTAAGACCTTTATCGGCAGAGAGCTTGCTGTTTAGAAAGAAAGAGAGAGATGCATTAATATCAACAGTACACAACAAGACACAGTAGATATTTGTAATTCAAACTTAACAAAAATATGATTTATTTTTCCAACATTTCTCAAAGGTCATTTACCTCAAACAATATGTATTCAAAGATATGTACACATTTATGTTTTGTTACACTTGATCAAAACTGGCAATTTCACCACTTAAAGCAGATCATTTGTATTTAATGAACATATATGTGAATATATACAAGACATAATTATGAGACTATTAAGCCTCTAGTAGCGTCTCCAAGTAATGGAGCAGCTGTAGTCAGCCCCCCAAAAATGCTGGATGAGCTATGCTTACAAACACCTACAGATGTTGTGGAGTATTGGTCAAATATAATCACCTTATACCATTTGTTACCGATACTACCTTTAAAAAAATACCAGGCCGCGTTGGCAGCTGCTTGTCCAGCCTCGTCACCTTCCACCAGCAGAATCCACTTTAGCATAAAGAAAAATAGGTGCCGCTAAATGAAAGTATTCTTTTGTACAATGGTGCTGGTTCACAAAGAGATCAATTCTTACTAAAAGAAATTATACACCGACTTATCTTTTTCCATGGATTTTTGCATTTCCAATTCGACAGCTGACTCAAGATCACTCTTTGTGGACCTTCACCCTTATCTTAACATCTTAGCATTCAGGATACTGTGATTTAACTCTTAGTTACATGTTAACTACAATCAAATCATTTCCTATAACCATAAACAAAAGAAATTATAAAAAAGTACTCAAAATCCACTAACTGGGAAGAGGAACTGTTTAAAATTCGAAGTACTAAGGTTGCTGCTGAACACCTCAAGCCTGAGAAAAAGAAACAAAAAAAAAAAAGGTCTTTTCTTTTCTGATCCTTACCATGGAGTCAAGCAGGTAAAGCAGGTGTTCAGAAAGCCACTCATCCCGCATGGTGGATCAACCATTACCTAGAAGAAACTGTCAACAAGGTTTAGCAGTAACGTGTACTTAATCCATCATCACACAAAAACACATGCACATTCAGCAGTTCGTAGGTAATCTTAACTAATTCAACAGTGTTCATCCACCCTGAAGAAGTTCAGTACACTGAGGCATATCAAGTTCAGTCTCAATATCTGAAAACAGAGTTAAGTACTTGACCCTACATTTTGAGCGATGTGCTTGCACTCTCTGCACACTTAGTGCAGAACTCCACTGAGACGTGGTTCTTGTCCACATGCAGACACACGCCACCAGATGTCTCTTTCTCCTCCACTTTCACACGCTTCCTTGGCAAGGCGTAGTCGTGGTCATTTGAGTCGGCGCCCTGGAAAAGCGAGCAAGATAATTTCATCCCATTCACACCGCTCAGCCTGGACAAGAGCTGGGCTAACATGCTCTCATTGGCCAGCACAGCCCTCAGGTACCTGGTCTCATCTTCCAACTCTTCCACTCTCTTGGTCAGCTGAGAATTCCCCTGTTTGAGCACACTGTTTTCTGTTGACAGGATACCAACTTTCTTCTCCAAGCTGTTGACATATTCTTTCTTCTTGAGACGATTCAATCTGGCAGCAATGGCATTTTTGTTGCTCACATGGCTTGACTGATTTTGTCTGTTCTTCAAATCAGACGACAGTCTCTCTGGAGAGGAGGCTGTTGAAACTTCAAACCCAGAATCTCGATCATGGGCACTGCACCCACCATCAGCCAACTCAATATCGAAGAGTGGGGAAGTGGTATCTCTTTCAAGTGTCCATTGTAAGTCTTCAATTCCAAACAGGTCCTCTAGCTCTAATCCAGTGGTGTCAATATCTTCAGAGGGGAACCCTGCAGATGGACTCAGGAGATCTTCGTCTGTTTCCACTGTATCTACCACTTCAACCTCCACAGACTGCACCTCTGTGTTGTTCATGGTACGGCCTCTTCTTCTGGTGATCATTGTGGTTTGACAGTGGATCTGCAAGGATGCTGTCCAGATGATATCTTGTTATTCCTCAACTGTGGAGAGAAAATGTCCTATTAATGTGTAATCCTGCAGCAATTAACAGATTAATTTATCAAAGAAATGTATGGTTTTCGCACTTATTTTAGTCAGTGTAGCATAGTAAAGGCTGTTAAAAACATTGGAGTGCTTTTTTCCATTTCATGAAATAAAACAGACTAAGCAAGGAGCTCTGCATTTTCACTATGAACTTTGGACAAATCTATAGCTCACTGTGGACTCTGCAGTAAACTGAGAATAAGTGATTGCTGACACATAATGATCTAAATGATTGTTGTAGCATTTTGAATTGTAACTTATGAACTGGGAAGCCTATTAACTAAGGTTAGTCACTCAAGCGTGTACATACATAAAAACAATCAAGTGTTTTCAACGCACTAAACGCGCAGCACTGTTCAAAGACCCTTAAGAGTTTCTGACCAAACCTTTTAGACCGTGACAACTACTTTTAGTTTACTCATGACGTCCTCCATTTTCCTACAGGCGCAGAAATAGCTGCGGTGTGTGTTGGCTGAACGCATTATCAACGTAACTGATTTACTGCTTAAGCTAGGCCCAATGGCATTAGCACTGTACGATGCTTTACATAGAAAGCTCTGTAACTCCCCGTCGCATATATATATCACTGTACATAATTTGCCCACAGTTGCATTACTTTGTAGTTAGTTAGCGCAATCGACAACGAATGACTGTTACTTGTGACGTTAAGCTTACTAACATTAGCTTGCTAACAAGGCCTTGACTGTCCTAGCAACACACTTATTATAGCAACCTAGCATCCAGCTAATGTTAGTTGAGTGTGGCTAAGCTAAATTAAGTCACCCTGTTGGATGTCCTGGTGCATTAAACAAAAAGTCAATATCTACCCAAAATGATATTAGCAATTTTAATTAGCTGGTTAACGTCAACTATTTAACGCGCGCAGTTTCCGATAGCTGCAGCTAACACAGCTAACGTTATATAAAGCCATGAAGCGTTACCCAACATAATTCATGTATGACGCAGCATCTTTTAGCGGTACTCCTCCGACCAATAACTTACCGTTCCGTTAAAAAAAATAAACTACTGGAGTCCTTCGATGAAGCCGTGTTAGAGACTGGACGCTTTCTCAACCACTAACAGCATGAAGAGGAAAGGAATAACAATAGCGCGGTCTTACAAATCGAGTCGACGACGTGCAGCGGTAGCAGCAGCAGCGACGACGACGGCGACTTCTTCTTCGTGTTTATTACGGATCACAAACCAACTTTAAAGCTGCATACCGCCACCTACTGTATCGGAAAGTGTAGATTTAGGGTATCAGAACAACTGAATATTGACTTTATAGACTCTATAGAAAAACAAACATAACAAAAAAATAAAATCATACCCTATTTCCCAAATCTGCCTGTATTATATGACCCACTAACCCCCTTTCTCATGTTTGCCAAGACACTTCCGGACAAATTATTCAAAATAAAAGTCCTACTTAAATTTACTGAGTGGACAAGAGCAACACTTCACTAAGGCGCAGTCATACAAACTCAGTCGGAGGTAAGTCAATACCTCTCTGACACAGTCTCAAAATAAATTAAAATGATAAGCTGTGTAAAAAAATGTTTTAAGTGTTATTTGTTGCATGACATTACATTTTACAGGCATTTCTATTTTTCAGGTCACTGTAAAAATGCATAAGAATCTCTCCTGTTTGTATTCTTTAATTTGTACTTTGTCATTTAACTTCTTTGTCCTAATGCTGCTATGTTGACTGGGTCTCCCTTTTAAGAGAAACAGAGATAAACAGAAAGGTCAAAAATATTTTTAGTTTTTTTACCATTCACAGGAACTATATAATTGACTATAAATAAAATAAATTGACTGGGTCCATTTTACAATCATGCTTAAATTGGCTAAGCAGGCAGTAACAGAACAAATATAATTAGTAAGTAAACAGTTTTTTGAACGCAGTGCTGCTTTCAGTCTGAACGCCCTCGAGAACAGAGAGCCTGCTCATGCTGCAATTAGCCATTCTCCAAGACATCTTTTCCAAACCATTATGCTGCATTTCAGCTCCATAAATCTCACCCTCTAAAAGAACACAATCATATTCCTTAAACATGAGTGCACAAAAGAAACTGTATTACACAAAACTACCTGGTGCTTACAACAATATCCCCTTTGTCAGGGTTTTCAACTAAAAGGCATCTACTCCAAAACCCTTTGTAGGGACCGACAACTGTAATAAGTGCAAGTTAACTTGCATGACAAGTGTAAGAAAAAAAACCTCACAACACCATCATAATGAATGAACCACATTCCAACTCTGTCTCACATTCTTGCCTTACCATGAACAGTATATGTTTTATAGGATGTTAAATGTCTGCCCTTAGCAACCTATTGTAAATATTGTAGACACAATGCACAGACACAAGGCTTTTACAAATGCTTTACGTTAGGGCTGCAACAGTTATTTTCAAAATCAATTAATCTGCTAATTATTTCTTTTGCCTGTTACATGTCAGAAACTTCTGGACTGTTGGATGGATGAAACAAGTAATTTCAAGACGTCACCTTGGTCTCTGGGAAATTATAATCGGAAAATAATCTGCAAGTGCAATTTGTAATTATTTGCAATGCTAAATGATATAAAATGCAGTGAATGTTTGGTATTCTTGCCTGAGAAATGACTCTGATAAATTACTTTTACATCTTTAATCGATTAATGAACTACTTTACATATTTGTTTTATTCTGCAACAAACTCAGTGTTGAAGTTTTACATATTTTTTCTTTTTTCCAAATGTCCAAACAAGCACATATTTCACAGCATTACAACATGACTCAAAACAGTTGCAGTCCAGATTTCAGCTTGGTAACATCACTGTGGTTCCAAAGAAGGCCATCAGCTGTTCTCACTGGTGCAGAGGCTCCTGGGACGTTGTGGGTTGTGTTGCTCTCCAGGTCCACCGGCTGGTCAAAGACAGTCATTGTTGAGTAGGTTTCTACCATGAGGCATGAAGGGTCATCTGACTGTCCAGGGACTTTGCCAAGAGGATAGTTCTTCCACAAAACTTTATCAACGCACACCTGCCATGGTGAACCTCTGAGCAACTTTGCTTTTTCAGCCTGAGCATCTGCGCATTTGTACTCCTGGGAGGACTCGCTCCTCTCAGAGTCGGCCGTGGAACGCCAAAGATGGCTGTGACTCCTTGAATGCTGCAGCTTCTCATGCAAACTCTCCAGTGTGTATAAGGGCTGATGTTTCTGCTGCGGAGAAGTATCAAATTCTGAGTGTTCGGTCTGTGTGTAGATGGAGCAGAGCTGGAGCAGCCTCTGCCGCGTTTCTAGAGGGAGAGGATGCTCCATGTCGTCCAGGATTAACTGGAGCAGGTGAGGCGTGCTGATACAGGGAGCATCCAGGCATGCGGACAGCAGCTGCTGCCACCTCAGCTGGATGCGGTTTACAAAAATCCTGTCCTTCATTCTCGCCTTCCTCTGTACCTTTGTTTCAAAATGGTATTCAAATCTGTTGCTGTTACAGAGGATGACTTCTGAAATCCAAGCAGCAAGGTAGAAAGCCCTGTGATTATTCTGCTCTTTGGCGAGCAGCTTCAGTTCAGCAAAGAGCTTCTCCAAGATGAGGTGAATAAAGGATGGCGAGTTGAGCATCTTCAGGAGGGGCAGCCAAAAACGCAGGAAGGTTTGACGGAGTCTGGGTTCAGTGGCACAGGCATTGTCTGAGGTGTCACAGCCTAACGTTTCCAGTTGTTCAACAGTAGGAACTAGAAATCCATCCTCCAACAGCACATCAATCAGCAGATCACTTGACTCCAAAGCAAACTGCTTGATCTCACCAAGTAACCAGCTCATGTCTGCAAAGGGGGCTGGCCACGAGCTTTTACCTTTGTCTTCAGGGAGCCCGTCAAAAGTCTGGAACTGCTCCTTCTCAAAAGATATCAGAAGTTCCCGTGCATTCTTGTAAGCTTCCATTTCTTTTTGCCTTGCAATGAGCTCATCATCTTGACGTTTCAGGTCAATCTCTTCGTCCTCCACATCTGACTGTGACTCCCAGTCCTCATTAGGCTCTCCTTCCAACTGCCTGGACCAGTACTCCTGCTGGAGCCAGTCCAGAACCACCTTACATCCCTTTCGACACCATTTCAAGGTAGGGAGCTTCCGGTGTGTGAAATCATGCCTCAGGTCTACAACCCAGCCTGGGATGTTCAAGTTCCCAGCCAGCCGCCTCAGTGGTCGGGCTATTCTACCCTGTTGTCGCTCAGTGATCAAATTGATGAACCTCACCAGGGCTGCTCCATAAAGCAGGACCAGATCATTTCCGTCCAGCTGTCCTGACCTGTCCAGCACCTGGCACCTCACCAGGTCCGCTGTGCAGTCCACTGCCACGGGACTGCTGTTGGCATACCTGCCTCTCCACGCTGATATCCTCTGCAGTGCATACCTCTGTAAGCCGGAATCCTTCGAGTAAAGATACTCCAGAACTTGATCCCACTCAGCTTTGTTGACCCATGCTACCACATGGCGTTTTTTCTCTGAGCTCTTTTTCTTCATTTTAATGGTGGAGGTGGCGAACGGTAAACTTACGTTAACACCGTATAAACATAACGTGCTTATACGCCGAGAAACTGATGTCTCTGACAGTCACTCTCTTTAATCTGTAGCTAAAACAGCTTTATATTGCAGCGTGACAGTGTTTAGAGCTACCGATTGTGTCGCATCCCGGAAATGACATGGTTACTTCTTCTTCTTCGATGTTTAACGGTCGCCGGCGTCCTTTGTGTCGCACTGCCACCTTCTGGAAGAACTGTACGCCTACAGCTTCCAACATCTTTTGCCTTGTCCACGTCCACCGCACTCCAGTCTGCTCTTTACTCCTGCTCTGTTAATAATAACAATAGCAATAACTTACTTTATTTATATAGAATCTTTAAAAATACAGTTACAAAGTGCTTCACAAATAATTCGAAATAATAACCCTCACCATTACAGATGAAACAAAACAAAACAAATAAAAAATAAAACAGTTGATGCACAAAAAAAGCACGTTTATAAAAATGTGTTTTTAATAGCAATCAGTCAGCAAGGTTGCAAGACAAATCTCAAGCCTGTTCCAGAGTTTTGGGGCTCTGACAGCAGGAGCTCAGCCTCCTTTGGTTTAAGTCTAGATGTGTTAGTCTGATATCAAAGTTTTGTTGTGAGATCTGTGGCTGCCTGCAGGTAGATAGGGCCATAAAAGTTCACAGATGTATGCTGGAGTTACAACATGTAGTGCTTTAAAAGTAATGAGTAAAAGTTTAAAATCAATCCTGAAGTTTAAACTAAGTTCAGTGTAAAGAGGCTAAAATGGGGGTTATGTGGTGTCTTTTGTTTGATTTCCTCACATATTTATCACAATACCACTCTATTTTGAATTGAATGTAAATGTCCCCCCCTTATCTCCTGATCCCAATGCTGTGCCACTCTTTATTGATTATCTTCCATACAACGTCCTTTCCCTCTGATTTTGAAAGTTTAATACAGATGTCTATGTTTTCTTTTTTAACAGCTTGTTTGTCCGCTCTCTCATTACCCAGAATGCCCACATGAGCAGGAACCCAAATGACTGAAAAACTGGATGCACTTGAGTTAAGACATGTATCACATGAGTCACTACAAACTAGAACATTGTTTGCTTTGATTTGTTGAACCCATTCTTAAGCTATCAAAATGGTGTAAATCTAGTGTAAATATATTAAGAAATTTGAGGTTTGTTTGCATGTCAATTCTGACTAGGAACAGTGACTGCAGAACCTATATTACCTGTTATAGGATCCTTCGATCCATCAGTAAAAACCTGCACACAGTCAGTATATTTACATTCGTTATAACTATAAAACTCAGACTCTTAGTCTGCACATTTCTTGCCTTAATTTGAAGTAATTCCACATCTACCAACAGAGATTGTAGTAACCACGCAGGTATATAGGCCACATCACAAACTCCTGCTAAATAGGCCAACCGTCAAAAGGAGCATTAATAAATAAAAACAATAGAGGGCAGCAATGCGCCATTGTAGCGTCTAGTCTGCTTAATCCAAAGAAGAAGAAGAAGAAGAAGAAGAAGAAGAAGTTTGGAAAATGGCGGGTGCCTTGAAAGATAAACATCTTGAACGACATATTTATACTGCATTGCAGGTAACAGAAGTTAAAGTAATGGGGAAATAATTTCAAATAACTTTACATAGACATACAGTGCGCACTTTTCGGGAAGTTTGGGTAATGTTTCTTATTCTCGCTAGCCACAATCGGTTAATTTAGCACTTCTTTACATGATTCGTTCACAGAGCATCCCCTACGAACCATCGGAATTAAATCATTAAGTTACGATATGTTAATTGGTATTTCAGTGATCCTGCGGGTGTTTTCTGTCTGTCCGGAATTATAACATGTTAGGCCAGGTCTGAAGCGACGTTTAAATCAAACATTTGACAGGCCGGGGCAGTGAGCAGCACAGTCTGTGGAAACAAGATGTTACACATGTTCATCAACCTGTAACTGAAAAATGGATCCCTCCTTCAGACAGACAGAGTGGAAAGAAGTTTGGACCTTGACATTAATGTCGCAACCCAACTAAACATTATTGGCAAAAGATAAGAAAAGACATTGATACTTATTGCTGATGTTGAGGACGTGATAGTTCTCAGCATGCAGTTGTTTCGGAGTTGGAGATTTCTCCAGATATTTTTGTTGATTTTTCATTACAATTTCAACCCTCTACCTTAACCAAAACCTTGAATAAAGCAATGTCTGAATTGCTGCACCTTATTGTTTTCTTTTTTCATATGAGCCACTGGCATATTACTATTGTTATTGTTTGTTGCTAAAAAGCCTATTTTTGCAATGAAAAGAACTAAGTTAGTGTGTAAACTTGATGTCTGTCTATGTCTTGTCTTGTTGAGGCTGCGTCCTGTCCCTTGGTGGAAGGTCTGTACCTGCAGGAAGCAGACACCATGCTGCAGCTGCTGTGTGCTCCCTCTCAGCACCGCACTGACATACTGGCATGGATCTGCAGCAGGTAGAATCAGCTACATAGAGCATCACCCCTGTTCTCATCTATCAAAAATCATTTGTATATGAATATAAACAAATCCCTCCGGCCTGTCTTGACCTGTCATTTTACAGTATCAACCCAAACTTTGCCAATTCCAAGGCGATGTCAATGAGATCCAAAGACCCAGATGTTTTGATTAAAGGTAACGTTGTCTAACTTTCCTGGTACATGGTTTACAGTCTTGCATGTCTTTTGACAGACACCTTTATGTGCGCATGCACAGGGTAGTTGGTATTTACATCGTTTGTCTTTGGTCTGCTTTTGTAACAGAAATGGCTGTGCTTGGGCAGGAGCTGATGCTGTGCAGAGCAGATGACCTGGACTTGATCAGAGTGAGAGGTTGCATAAAATAAGTGTAGATGTAATCCGATTTACAGATATAGATACAAACAGAAACATGTTTTGTCTGTGTCATGTGTCAAACCATTTATCCAGGGTGATACAAGTCCCCACAGGCAGCTTCAGTTCCTGGAGCAGCTTTTAGCTCTAGTCCCCGCCTGCGAGAAGTCTGATGGGCACAGAATGAATCCAGAGATGCTACTGAATGAGCTCTTCGCTGCTGAGAATCTGCCGCACCTCACACAAATGCTCAAACCCACGCTAAACCCCTGGCCTGCACACATCAAGTATGTATGCTGTCACACACGTCTTTAATCTGCTGCATGTTGTGATTCTCATTTTTTAAATATACTCCCAATAAGAGACTGATTCGTAGAAGTTTGGTGGATGTATTGCATTGTTTTGTGCAGCATCATTGTCTTAATATTTATCTTCTCATCAACCTCTCCCACTGCTTTTCCTCACCTTACAGGGCTTTAAACAAGGGCACCAAGCCATCTCATAAGCCAAGTAGAGAAGATGCTGCTGATATTGATGCCCTTCTACAGCGGACTCAGTCAGCTCTGGAGCAGCTACAGTCAGAGGTGATGCCTGCAGTATTGTAGAGCCTTCAATTTAAACATTCTGTGCTAAATTATCACCACGAGAACTGAAAATATTTGTCTAATGCTATCTGTGCGCCCTCTGTTCTCCTCAGTGTGAATTCCTGAACAATGAACAGACTCCTGACGTCTTCTCTCCGAGCTCATTGCGTGTGGCGGCGTCTGACCTCCAGCAGCTGATGGCTACTTTCAGCCACGTTTACGAAACAGACTTGAGAGCTTATTGCAGCAGAGATCCCCCCAGCTTCAGCACAGAGACCGACGTCTTCCAGAGAATACACCAACTACTGCTGGCCTGCATCACGGTACTCACACATACGTAGAAAATGGATGCTAACCTACACATACAAAAGAATCTCTCATCTCAAGCCTGAGCTGCAGAAACAAGTCCCACTGACGCTTTTTCCTCTTGCATGTGTCGCGTTTCTCAGGAGTTAGAGATGCTAAATGAAGTATCAGAAGCTTCTGTGTCCATGAATGAGGACGTAAACCAGCTCCAAACACAGCCTCGCTACTGGAGCCAAGGAGAGAAGCGCACGTTACGTCAGTAAATGTTCTCCTTCACATGCACGCTCACACATACAGTTAGCTGCACGTTGTTTAATATGTTTTCTGCTTTTGTTCTATATTTTCCAGCGGACCAATTGGAGGAACTCACCAGACAACTTAGAGACTTTTCCTCCCTGCTGGCATCTCGTATGTCATGCAGTGCACGGACACCGGCCAAAACCTTCAAACCATCAGAGTGAATGTTGATTGACTAATGGGACGAGGGTCTAATCTGTGGTTGTGTTAGATCTGTCAAACAGAATTGAGACCAGAAATTAGTGTTTGATTTGACAAAGGTTAAGCAGTGACAGTATCTGTGTCAGAGGAAACTAACACTGTTTGATGGACTCACACACACCCTGTGTCACTGAGGTGTTGGACAGGCTTTGTGTATCATTCTTATCATAATAATACCTGGTCTGTTCTGTTGGGATAATAGTGGTCTTATAATCAGAATTCAGTTTTTGTTTCTCACCCTCACTTGTATTGTCCTTACTGCAGTACTCAATAAGTGTGCATATTTTATTACTGAATAAATGTAATGTTTTTAACTTAAATTTTAGTCCCAATAGGTTTGATAATTATTGTTCCTTTCTTTTCTTTCATTTTGTGACAATCTTTTAGGGCTGCAACAATAAGTTGATTGGCAGAAAATTGTCAACAATTCCAATAAAGGGTTTTAGGCAATTTATCCAGTAAAAACTCAGGCTTTGCCCATGTGAGGACGTACTGCTTCACTGCCGTTTTATATCATTTAAAAATGGGGTATGTTACGGATGGATAGAGCAAGCACTTTAATGACATCACATTTGCCTTCACAGAAAATATCAATATCTCAGATGGAGAGAAACACTCAAAAAGGTTTGACACAACAACAGGCAGTGGGTTTTTATATTTAATGATACACTCATCACATACAAGTATGTACACTGTTTAACTCATACGATCCCATAACTTCAACATCTCTCTGGTGTCAAACAAGAGTCCAATAAAGTGGCAGTAGTCCAGTGTTTCAAGGCGTTGAGTGGTCCTCTCCTCCACATGAACGCCTCTCTGCCCCCTTGGC
The DNA here is from genome assembly GCF_043641665.1 of Enoplosus armatus. Lineage (NCBI taxonomy): Eukaryota > Metazoa > Chordata > Actinopteri > Centrarchiformes > Enoplosidae > Enoplosus > Enoplosus armatus. The sequence goes on from NC_092187.1 coordinate 5,965,789, forward strand.
ATGATGTTGAAACAGTCCCGGGAGCTCAATCAGAAGCCTTTGCTGGTCAACCATTCCTTTAGCTCCTTATCGAAGTAACCTTTGACCTTCAGGGTCATGGTGACCTCGTTGACCTGTGTGGGCAGCTCTCTCCCCGTCACCTCCCGCAGGTACTGCTTCACGTCCTTCTCCAGAGCCCAAATGTCCCCCTCCACTTTTCGTACGAGCGTCGTCCTGCGGCTGCCGTGGGTGAAGTCGGTGTAAACCGGGATGTTGTGCATGCGGGAGCGGCGGATCATGTACGGCAGAGGAGGCGGTGAATCTGCCGGAGGGTTCCAGCCGGACGGGGTAGGACCGGCGTGTTTAGGCGGAGCGGGGACCCGTGACGGTGGGATGAGCCGCTCTACGAACTTGTATTCATCAGTAGACTCTAATATTACCGTCTTCCGTTCTTCTGGAGCAGCGTTACAAACAAACCTGAGCCCGACAGCGGCGGCAGGGGGCCCCGCCGTCCGGCTGTGCAGGCTGAAAGCTCCTCGCAGCGTCCTGCGGAGCACGGTGGACTGAAGGGTGAAGCAGGCCGCCATGTTGTGTAGCAGTGTGAAGCAACACGACCGGAAGCAATCAACTACTTCCGGCAGCATTAGGCAATTTTATTTTTAAAACATATTATTTATGATAATTTAATTATATTTAGAGCTTAAATCAATTCCGTGTTTGTTTTTCTTAATTATTTATATTTATAGGATCCTTTTCGTGGCAGACATTCATAACATGAAAAGCACATGGTCCATTATATAACGAGCTGCTCTAACTATAGATAGGTTTCAGAACAAAGTGTTACAGGAGTACTCTAAAATTGACATTATTAAAATTAGGACGAAGTATTTAACATCTCTGCCTCCATCAAAAGTAAAATAAGGGCATTTTAAATAAGTTTAGTATTGAAGGTATATTTGCACATTTTGTAAACGTTTTTTGTAGACAGTTTTTTGTTGCACTTATGATTGCAAAAAGAAATCCTATATAGTTACATTGATTTTAGAATCTTTATGCAGGACAAGGAGGTTAAAAGGTTGAATATCTGGTAGGCTATGATTTTGCTGGCAAAATATTTTTTTACCCAAATGTTTTTTAAGCATTTAAGAATATTTGTGGTAAAACAAAAAACCTGTAAAACAGCAAAGTGGCCTCTACTGGACAATGTAAATTTAAAAAAAATGCATAAAAGAAATGTTGAAGGTACTACATACATTTACAAGTTTAACCACTTTTGCATTGTTTCTTTTTTACTTGTTAAAACAGGGCTTTACTTTAGCAAATTTACTCCCTTGAATGTGGCATAAGTAATGAAAGACGAAGGTGCTTCCAAATCAAACTTGTGGACTGCATTCTTCTTATTATTCAAATATTATGTCAAACAACATTTTATGATACTGAGTGTTTTTGTAAGGTGGCACATACAGAGGAGACAGAATAAAACCTTTATATTATTCACTCTGGGAAGAAACGGAAAACCTAACAATATAACCATGAACATATTACTGAGAAAATGAAGTCAAAGTTAAAGTTGCCCTGTAAAGTAAAACACATTAGTTTCAACAAGTTCACCTTAAATAGAGAGACACATAGAGGGAGGGGTCTTTTAATGTCCGTGTAACTGGAGGAGTTGCCTGACTTGTTAGTCAAGTCTACTCCCTCAACTTTTTTCTGTGGCTCGCTCAACAGAGAGCTCTGAAACTACATCTCAGCCCACATTCATCACATCAACAGCAGAAGGACGTTTTCCTCACAGCTGCTGTGGAGTTATCAAAGAGAGGAGAATGGACACAGATCACAGACGGAACGGAGAGGACGTAGCTCTGAATAAACTGGGCGACATAGAGGTAAGCAACACAGACGGACAAGCCCTGTCCCTTTACTCTTCTGTTGTGTTCTGGTTCTGTTCCAGACCAGAGGAATAATAAAAAGCTGATAGGTTCAGGAATTGCTGAAAGCACATGTTTACTTGAGAAGTTTATTGTTGTTCATCCAAGTATCCCAATGTGTTCCTGTTACTGTACATAGCACTGAATTGTTTTACTTGTTGACTTTGATAGAAACAACTCAAAACTGTATACAACATCATTACTGTAATATTACACAGATTTTAAAACTGGCACATGCAGGACAAATCCTGTATGTGAATGTAAACATCAGATCCTCTAAAGGCTGGTGGAGATCATTGGTAACACATCACACTACAGTACACAGCAAAATGTCTACTTCCTAAAATATGTTTACATATATATATAATGGCCCATGGCACCCACATTGGGTCCCACTGGTGCTCTAAAGCAGCGATTCCTAAACTTACTTTTGGGCTTGTGACCGGTGGTGTCTACTAGTGAGCCCCTATAATTGGTTGCATATGTGTTCCCCCCTTGTTTAGTTTGAAGAATTGTAAAAGGCTAGTAACACCTACAGTTATCCAGTGATCCCCAATAAAAGAAGGTAAAGATAAGAGAAAAGTCTGAAAAAGAGGAAGGTCTTGTGGCCCCTCAGATTTAACTGACCCCTTGATTGTGAACCACTGCTCTAGTGCCTATTTGGAGGGATGTCATTGGTGACATAACCCTGTGTGAAATCAGTGTTTCTTTCCATAGCTGTCAGCTTTGCATCGAGATGAATGAAACCTTTGTGACTCAGAGGGAGTTGCACCCAGGTGTGACGTCTGTCGTCTACCTGTGCTACAGGATTGGACAAAGTCCTGAGAAAAAGCATTCGCCACCGATGTGGTTAAAGCAAACAAAAGTCACTTCCTCTCAGTGGTGCAGAGGGAGATGAAGGTAGGGACATTGTGACCAGGATGAGTTTTCTACCCAGAACAACAGTTTACCTGTCATCAGGTACAGAGTCAGTTTCAGTTCACTCTCTCTGCTCAAGCATAAATCAGTTCAAGTGACAAATTGTGAGGTTTCTAGAGTTGTAGAAAGAGTACGCCCCACAGCATGTTGTGTCTTGTTGCCTCTCATTGCCCCGGTGAGTCATCGCCTGTCGCTCTGCCACTCCTCCACTTCTCCACTTCTCCTCTTACAGCCACACCTGAGTACATAGAGTGCTTAGTATCAAAATACATAACACCTTTCTGTGTTTGGAATAAACCATAGTGACGCGTGAGCACATGTACAGAGAGCAGAACCCCAAATCATGTTATCTTTTACTGTCAAAGCTGGATCTGTATGAATGCAACAGTGGCTGTAATATAGCATCTGCATGACTTTGTTCTTGACCTGAAACTTGTCCTCTCTGCACTCACAGGCGGCGACGGTCCCCTCTGGAAAAGTGTATCGCCGCATCAACATAAATCACTACGCCACTAAGAAGACAGCGGCTCAGAGCATGCTGGACGTTGCCTTGCTGATGGCCAACTCGTCCCAGCTGAAGACCGTTCTCTATGTGGGGCCTCATTACCGTTTCTACATCCCCCTCATTGTCCTGCTGTCTCTGTCCATCACCTTACAGGTCATAGTGGGGCTGCTGCTCGTCTTTATTGGCAAGGGACCGTTATTATAATTCCTCCTTCTCCATCTTTCTTGCACTTTAAATACATACATTTGATCTTAAAAAGTAAGTTTGGTGCAAAGAATCAAAGCAGGCATACAAAGTGTTTTTAAGAGGTTTACAGATTTTGATGAATCAAGAGAAGACAACCCAACTTGTCTGCCTGACCTAGGCTAAAGTGAACATCAGTGGTTTTACTAACTAATACATAACTAATGCACTCAAAGTCCAGATTCTCTGTCCTTTGGCTAAAATATAGACAAAAACAATTGGCAATATAATTATCTTTCTTGCTGAGAGTCAGATGAGAAGATTGATACCAAACAGAGAATGATATCAATCCTTTCATCTAACTCAGCAAGAAAGCAAATAAGTGTATTTCCTAAAATTTCAAAATATTTATTAAAGTTTAGTCAAGCCATACCTCACATGCAACTACTTTATCCACTAACTTTATTAAGAGCCTTTCATTACAAATATGATTTGTCAGACTTATCAAACACTCAACTCCACTCTTCTGTGATTTGAATATTCTTTCTATTTGTAATATAAATACATATTTAATATATATATTTTTTTACAAGTGTGTATATCAGCAGTGTTTGGTACCTGCAACATTAATTACATTTTTTAAACTAAACTAAATTAAACTAAACTAAACACCCCTCCTTTATTAAATCAGATAATTTTGTTTCTGCTGTCCTGCCATTCTTTGCCAGCAGTGAAGTACGACCTGAACGACGTCAGGAAACACAGCAAATTGAACGCGATGAACAACGTGGCGACCGTCTTTGTCTTCTTCACCGTCCTCATAAACATCTTCATCACAGCGCTGGGATTTGAGGGACATGCTGTCAGGTAGGCCCTGACAGAACACACGTACAGTGGGCTCTCTTGCTGTTGTAAACTCTTGTAAACCTTGTTCTTGTTTTTCTTCCCAGGTCATTTGTAGCACCTGACATGTCAATATCAGCACCTCACCTTTCCCCTCTGCCCAACGACTTTAACATGACTGGTGGCTTTTAGACCAGCCTCTGGACCAAAACAAGGCATTACCTTGTTCACCGGTTATCTCAAAAACTTGACAAACGGTTGTGGACTCCTGTTGAAATTATGACTCGTTTGGGCAAAGATTCACCAGCTGGAACAAATGTTTGACTCCTGATGGATTTACTGGATCCATATCATCACAAAAATCTTATCCTCAGAGACCGTCGACCACAATCTCAACTCAGGATCACAGCAGTTAAATTCAACTTGACCAAAGATTGACAACTAAAAACCTCAGTTTGGATACATTACCACTGCCTCATCTTCCTTCAGACTCTACTGCAGTGGGCTGACCCCTGACCTTTGCAGGGTTGAACTAATCTGTTACCAAATGAACAGAATTAGTTTTTTCTTTTTTGCCAAACTATTTAAAGCTTTCATCTTGTAAATATAAATGTGCTTTATGTTGTTTCTATTAAAATGTTAGATTGGTGGAATTGATCTTGTTTTTGTAACTAAATAAATAAATGAATGACTTATGTCTACAGAGAATTTGACAGTTTTGTATGTTTGGAAATACATCTCTTATTCTGTTAATATTTAACTCACATTTTTGCATCCTTTAAGAATTCCCTCCCCTCAAATTCTACAGAAAGTTCAAACACTATATTGCAAAGAGAGGCTGACCTGATTTCATTTTTCATTTTATTATTAACACATAGACAACAGCCTTTGGTTTTTGAATGGACATGATGTGGAGGACAGCCTCAGTTGTGCAACATGACATCATGTATATCTCACAAATAAGAAGAAATCACATACAGTATGTTAGCATAAAATAAATCAAATAGACAAAACTCTGCATAGCTGGGAAACATAGTGCAACATTTATGCAAGAAAGCAAAGAAATGAAAGGAGAGGGCTGGCATTGTTCTTTCTTTTTTTTGTCAACAAATCCTATGAAAAGACCAAAACCATGATCAGACTAACCATGTGTTAGTCTGCGTCTCAATACTTTCTGACTTTCCTTTTCTGTCTGTGACTCTCAGACCCGAGCTCACAGGTTCCTACTGAAGGTGGAAATCTTTAATGGCTGATAAATATATCGTTTTTTTTTACCCAAACAGGAAGAAATAGTGCATTTTTGGGGGACTATTTTCAGCAGCGGATGAATCCGCATTTGGTGCCCTAGTGAGTATTTGGGACAGCAGAACTGTGTATGTGGAGTTGAGTCAAAATAAACTACAGTGTGTGTGTTCATGGTAAAGAAGGAACTTGTCAGCCAGGGCAACAGTGTGGCTCACTGATGTGTTTTTAATAGTTTCTGGAAAACAATGGAGCTCTATGGCACAGAGGAATTAGATATATCAGGCTGTGATACACAGAGTATAATTTGTCTGGTTTGGGTCATTTGATGGAATTTGGTGACGCTACGAAATATAGAATATTGCCAGCTCTCTCCACTAATGGAGAAGAAAAGCCTTTAATGATAAAAAAAACCCTGCCATCCTAACGACAAATCAGATCATTGAATCCCAGGATTGCCTTCATTGTTTGTCACATGGCAGTAGGCGTAGTAGACGACAGCTGCTAACACCGCTACCAGCAGCAGCAGCCGAATCACCTTCCACATGCAGCCTCCGGACTTTTTGACCGGCTCTCTGGATCGTACTGCGCTGTGATTGGCTGTTCTGTTAGTGATCTGGACAGGGGGTCTGAAGCACAGGAGGTGAGAGGAGATTTAGACCAGGTGATGAATCCATTTGCTTGAACGCACCATTAGTTTATTCTGAAAGACTCACTCTGTGTCTTGGTCTGATTCCTCGTCTTCATCTGTCTCAACGTTGCCTCTTCGTTTCAGCCTGGATGGAGGAACACTTCAATTTCAATCTCGCAATGTGGTCAAAACTCACTGCTGTCAAGTTGTTATGAGACCAATGTGCAGCATATTCCCAGTGTTGGAAAGTACATTTACTCAAGCACTGTACAAAATTAAGGAACTAGGTATCAACTACCATATACTTTTTGTCCACTACATTTCAGAGGGAGACTTCATACTTTGTACTCCACTACATTTATCTGACACTTATGCGTAGTTACTAGTTATTTTGGAGCAACTAAAAATTTGCAAGAGCATCTTTATAATGCATCTTCGAATTTATGTTTCGCTCTGTCTCTCTGATAAAATAGTACTGCACATGTTAATCCTGCTTTTTCCAGACATTAAATTTCAGACAGTTTTCTCTGTCTTCAGTCTGCGGTGATGAATCAGGTGCAGAGAGTGTTTGCATGAATTTACATTCCCTCTTCCCATATGTTCACCTCTAAACAGAAACGCCTTAATATACATGAGACCTTTCATGAGACCTTTCAATGTTCAGCAGTGGTGCCTTTTTCCCATTTTACTCGTGGAAAAACCTCAGTGTGGTCATTTAGTAAAAAAATAAGACGAATTTTACTGTTTAACACCTATAAAAGAGGCAACAAATCCTCAGTAGTCCCCCAGAACATCTGATGTGTAATATGGGCCCAACAACAGATGTTTTGCCCTCTCACAGGTTAAAATCCTGCATCAACATAGTTTATCATTTGCGCTTTTTCCGTGTGTGTGTGTGTCTCTGTACTCACATTTCCCCGTGAACCTCATGTCTGACCTGTGACAACGAAAGCAGGATGGTTCGTGAGATTATTTACAGTCACAGAGCCAAGCAGAAGAATTTGGCACAAACACAGAGGGAGAAGCAGACTATCAGGACTCACCGGACTGCGGTATGTGATGTAGGTAATTTCCTCCTCTGTGAAGAAATAAAAACACTGACATAAACATTTAATGGCTCTACTGTTTTTTACAATATGATAAGATGATCACTGAAATAATAAAGTGTTCACAGAGAATGAACAGCAGATGGCAGGTTAGATGAGAAAAAGGTGTTAAAGTTTGTGGTTGACATTTACATAAACGCCTGTAATTATAACCAGTGTGTTATGTAAGAACAGCTCTTCTATTGTTGTGATGTTTGATGCTTCAGAGCTCAACACTCAAAAATATGGCCGACACAATAAGCACGATTCTGGGTTGGAATAAATATTCCTCTCAATTCAGCAGGCGTCAAATCAAAGACACCAGTATTCTGTGCAGATTACTGGATGTCTTCTCTTATTCACAGAGGTGGTTATGCACTCTTTGCAACAAGCAGCAAGTTAATCACAGAGCTTCATTATTGTTTTTAAGAACGGACCCAAAATGACCCAATCGCCGGCTGTTGGGCTGACTGTGGCTGGCTGGAAAAACTTAACATATCGCCCAACCCTAGTGTATAACTAACAATTGCCTTCTACTAGCCAAGAGCGATGCAAGGCAGAAGTGGACAACTAACTGTAACCCGAGCTAAGGTAATGTAGCTAGCTGTAATGTAGCTATGCAGCATGGATGCTTTGTAATGTTAGCTGATGAAGCAACTTGCACGTTAAGCTCCAGACTGCAGGCACGAGCAACAGGATGCTGACTGCCATTCACTTCACGGCCACCGGTGTCATTAAAAACAACTCTCTGAAAACTCCGCACAGGGCCTTTAACTACATAAATGAAAAAAAATGAATGATAAATATAATTATGGTGGATTTGGTGGATCCTCTAGCCTGTATAATAAAAATGAATGCAATGGTAAGTAAAAAGACACACGTGCGCTTAGCACAAGTACCATGCTCTATCATAAAAATGATTACAGTGACTAGTCTTGATTTGTGTAGTGTTTTCAAAACGACAGTCTCGTCCATGGTGCTCATGTATAATCTGCTCTTGACATGGGTCTGTATTACAATGGTTATTAATAATACCAATATTATGGGTAACATGGATTTCAGGCAAACCAATCAGCTTTCCCATAGGTGTAATGCACGTGTTGACACTTCAGTCAGAGCAAAAATTAATCATTTCAATGATTCACTGATTGATTTACATGATCTGTACATAACTTATCAAGGTATTCAAGTGGACATAACTCATATATTTTTCATCGACCACTTCAAAGGGTATGAAACTTTATTTCAGACTCTAACACTGTGTATGCAATAAGTCAAGCCATGACCACGTTTAATTTCTTTGTAATGTGGCTTATGTGGTTTCTCCATGGTTTGGCATTATGTTCAATATTTTGTAATACAGTAGGTTCAAGTAAGCTTTACAGTCCTGATTCAACCGATTTGACAAAGCACATGTTTCATGCTATATAGTCATTTAAAAATGTCAATTCATTGTAGTTAATAAACAGATCAGAGTCAGGTTCTGGATTTCATTAAACGACTTTTAATAAACAATTAATTGCACCTGAACAAACTCCCCTTTTCACATAACGAACAACAAAACAAAACCAACCAAAACCAAATCTGTGACTGCTCAAGGCCTCTGACAGTCTCTATAACCTCTGACAGGCCAGCCACAGCAACAGTCCTGTCCTGGCTAATTGGAGTCCTGCATTTTGAGCAGACTTCGCTTCTGGTCCACAGGACCACAATGTACGCATGAGCACCATGGACGATTGAAAACGCTACACAAATCAAGACTAGTCACCTTGTGGTTGACTTTATCATTGCGCACGGTACTTGTACAGTGTACATGTGTCTTTTTACTTACCATTGCATTCATTTTTATTATACAGGCCAGAGGATAATCATTTATTTTTTTGTTTTGAAATATCTTTATGTATAATTCATTATATCGATTGCATAATAAACAATAACAGCACAGAACAATTAACACTACAATTAACCTAAATAGTGAACGTAATACCTGCAGGAAAACTAGCAATTTGTATAAATGTTTGTCTGAAACTGCTTTGGTTTTAATTTCACTTTCATACAATGGTTTTAATAGTCCAACCAGCCTGGCTTTATAATAAATAAATAATCTCAAATTTAGTTGTTGTCTTCATACAAATTAATCAAATACATATATATATATATATATATGTATATATATGCGACCCCTGATGGGGGTCAGGACCACTGCTGTAGGACATTCATAGACCCACAAATGAACACAGCAGCAGACTGGACAGCATCCTACCTTCCTCTCTGTAGAAGGTCTTATCAGGAGAGGGTCTCACTGCAGTGTCGCTCTTCATGGCCTTTTCAAGCTTCTTCTCATACAGCCCTCGAGTAGAGTCTATATTCACACCAGCACATGAACTGAGCTTCAATATCACAACCACAGTACATAAATAATATACAAAACATGACTTGTCTGCATCATCTAAGTGTTGGAGGGACTATGGAGAAATGTGCTTGTTAAAATGAACAACTGTTAAAATGAACTGCCGTATTATGAAATTATGTATTATGTTTTTTTTTCTCTCATTAAGGTGAAATACCTCCTAAAATAAAGGATAAGACAGATTATTACTCAGAGTATTTACAAAGGGAGGCCCAAGCAAAGTAAAATGTAAAGAACTAGTAGAACAAATAAAAACATGGTCAATCTATTTATTTCTATATATACATAGATAGTTTTGTACTTTTCTTGCTCTCTATTACAGTTATTTTATTGTTACGATTACAGTTCTCACTCTTATACCTACAACTGTTCAAACTTGATGAAGTGGATGAAGGTATGAGCTCAGTGATGACTTACAATAATAATGAATGAAATAATGAATGTGTGCATTTTGTCTTACCGACTATGGGCCCATGTTTGATGCCATACACAGCAAGCAACTTGCCGATCTCCTCATCACTTTTCCCACTCAAAGACATCTGCAGATAGACAGACAGACAGACAGACAAATATATAAAGATAGATAGACAGACAGACAGATAGACAGACAGACAGACAGACAGATATATAAAGATAGATAGACAGACAGACAGATAGATAGATAGATAGATAGACAGACAGACAGATAGATAGACAGAGAGACAGATATATAAAGATAGATAGACAGACAGACAGACAGATAGATAGATAGATAGATAGATAGATAGATAGATGGAGCATGGAGAGGGAGAAAATGGAGGAGGATCGTTAAACTGCCCGCCAGTTTGTAATCCAGCAGGAAAACGCAAAAAGCTCCGGGTTTACACTGACTGACAGTAAAGGCAACACGAGAACGTTAAAGCAAAAAGCTCCGGGCTTTTTTTATTGTTATTTTTATTCTTACATGCTGTACATACAACACTTTTATTGTGTCTCCATAATGCCTACTCAGAGCCTCGCAGAGTAGCGAAGTGAAACGGACTTCGCGGCTTTTTTCTTAATCTCGCGCGAGCAATCAACGCAAGCGAATAAAGGAAAAAGGTGAATGGTGGATGTGCCGGTTTTAAAGAAGAATAAGTAAGTAAGTAAGTATCTCACTTACCTTTGAATAAGACAGACGAGTTGGCGGTTGAAAATGAAAATGTGGCTAACAGGCAGGAGCAGAGTGAGCAGGCTGGAGCAGAGGAGTGGGTGTAACTTCTGGATATTTGGACGGCGGAACTTGGCACACCTACAGATTGCACTACGGCCTGTCTACTGGTGAAAATACGGTTCTGTTGCTTGATAAAGAAGGTCAATGCTGACTTATACTGAATTATTAAAGAAATGTGGTATATCTGCAAAAGAATATATGTGGTGTTAACGTAATACTGTCACGAAAAGGCAGCAAAAGAACAGAGGTACAATGAAATGAATGAGGGCTGAATTCCATTTAGCTGCTTCAGTTTCAGGGACTTTGTGTCGTTCATGTTGTCACACACTGTCTCTCTGTCGTGACTTACTGGGACACTTCAATAGAACAGAGCCGTCATTAATGTCATTAGTTGTGCTGTTTAAACTGTGACAAGTGAAAAAGGACATCAAGTAATCTGATGTACAGTTGATGATAAAGGCAGATACTATGTTAAATGGTATCAATGCAAAGAAATGTCACTTGACACAAAATGAATAAGGTTCTTTAAAAACAAATATTTTGTCACCACCAAAGTTAGAAAAATACAGAGCCACTAAAGTCCCGCAAGGTGATAGTTTTTGATCTTGTGGACAAGTTAATTATAATAACTTGTGCGCACAAGATAATCCGTCATACATGTCATTTATCCAACAAGAAACAATTATATATTTATTTTATGGATGTATTCATGTGAAACATTCAAGGATGGATGTAGAGCGTGTTTGAAATGCTGTGTGGGACTAAGATTGATTTACAGAGTTTTTTATTCATGAAAAACACCAAAAACACGAGATGAGTCATTATTTTGAAGCACTACGTGAACAAAAAAAGAAAATAATCTACATCTATGGTCATCGACACTCCTTGTATGTACTCCTGTTCTTTTCCTTGTATAACTACTAAAATTGATAATGATAAAGAGCCATCCACTGACAATTTATGTAAAACCTCAAATTATTGTTTGTATTCTTCTTAAAATGTATTTGTTACTACATATGGTTTCTTTCTGAGGCTGTTTGAGCAGCATTTAGACTTAATACAAGACAAGTTGGTTTCAATTACATCATTTTAACAAACGGTTTCATTACAAAAAAAAGGTAAGCCTGTTCAAAGCTCTGCATAAGCAATGTTGTGAAGTTATTATGCAACACTCTCAGTGAGACTCCCTCTCCTGCAGCGGCCTCTGGAGGTAGAAAGCCAAGCAGGCCTAATAAGGAGTTGGAGTTTTCCAGGAAGGGCGTTGGCTGCAGACTCCATAATGTACACATTTTCCACTCACTGGAAACATCTGTGGATATACACTTAACATTACCTCCATGCGTACTCTGTGCTTCATTAAAGCGGCTGATGAGAACAATAATCTTCACATTTAGATAAAAACACTGACGAAGGGTTAAGAAATGTGGTTTTTATGGCTTATTATAAACTCAGTATAGAGCGCCACAGGCACACCGAGTCCCTGTTAGACTATCAATTCATTTTGATTAATCTATGGTTTAGAATCTTAATTCAGCCATTCATTCAATGAGAACCAGTTTTAAAAGTTTAAAGACACAAAACAAACAGCCATTAGATTGACAGAAAAATACTTAGACAACTTTATTGTGTATCAAAATACTGTCTTACAAACACTTTTAAAGCCTTTTTTTATTTAGGACAGGATTCATTTTTTTTTGTTCTGAAAGATAGATTATGCACAAAGCGAGCTGGAAGGATAAGGGGGGGGGGGGGGGGGGGTGGCAGCTGAAGGGGGTGAGATACAAACACTGAGCGGAAAACAAAGCAACATCTGTTCTCTTTTGTTTTTTGGTCATCGTGTTTTCAGGACGTGACAAACCACAACATTATCTCCGGCCCCTCTGTCCAGCACAGCTTTAGAAACTTCCCTTTTTAAAGACTTTTTTTTTTTAATTTAAATGAAAAAAAAAAAAGTTCCATACTCAAAAGGTGAACCACCACAAACACACCACGTGTCATGTTGATGTTATTCTGAATCAGAGGCTTTCTGTATCCTAAGAGTCTCACAACCTAATGAACATGCAGAGCACATGTTGGCATCACACATTAAAAAAAACACACAAAACACGTCGTTTCCCCAGCAGCGGTGTCAAGAGAGCACGTGCAAGACAAACCACGAGTACGCTACTGTGAAATGTGTCTTTCTCCTCCCCGGTTCACGTGTGTCGTTGTGTCTTTAATCTTTTGTAATTATTCCCCTACTCTAATCCATATTGCGGCTTTAAGAACAGCAGTGCCTAAAATTGGATCACACTAGCAGCAGGTAAAACGACTGGGTTAGTTAAAGAGCATCATGAACACCACATGCTGGAGTGGACTGGGTCATTGCTGAGCATTGGTTGTTATAAGTAACAGACAAGCCGTTCATCTGACTTTTATACGAACAATTAAAGGTCTTACGCCAAAGAGCTCTTTTACACATTCTTACATATGAACCAAAGGTCAGGATGGCACATTATTTCTGATACTATCTGGTTCAAGTCCTGTGATTGTTCATATAAAAGCTCAAATAAAACTGAATCCTTTATTTATGTATGTAAGAGTAGCTCCTCCAGTGTAAACAGTAACCTTCCATCCAAATGCTGGACTCAGCGGGGCCAAAATCGACTGCTGCTACACTACGCTATGCTAGCCTATCACTCTACACATGTTCGGACAAATCTACTAATGTCCACTTGTGTCCTGAAATGTAAAAACCCTAAAAGGCACAATTGACTGTTGGCTTACAGTAATAAAAAAAGGTGCATCTTTCTCCTCCCTAAATTTACTGATTGATGTGATTGTAGCAGAAGAATGAAAACAGGAAACGGAGCGAATGACCATAAAGAGAGGAATATTCTTGTGTCTATGCATTCATCTTTGGGAGATTCTGGACTGGGTTACAGTGAAGTTGTTGGTTTTAAAAACTTGTGGAAAACACAGAAATCTGGCTGAGGGTAAACACTGATGTGGGAGTTAGTTTTGTAGTTGGTTAAATAGTTATAAAATAAGATGCAACAAAAAAAAAGCCAGAAATCTTAATTTGAAAGATGGGAGGGACTTGGAGCTGTAAACAATGATCGGTTAGACTCTAGATAGAATTTCAGTTGTTTTAAACAGTGGTTTAAGTTTCTGATTGCGGAGCTGGAGCTTTAGACAGTGATGTGGTAGGGGCTGCCAGGGATGTGTTCGTCTCCCCACTTGACCACCAGGATGTACTCTCCCTTGTCTTTGAGCTGGTAGCTGACGTTGTACAAGCGGTTGCCCAAATGTTTCACTAGGATCTCCTCACAGGGGACCTTGGGACCATCCACACCAACCAGGAGCATGTTACGACCTGTGGACAGAGAACAGACGAGGACGAGATATATTATTATTACTATTAGATTAGTATACCGACTGTAAATAAATGAGACCACTGAGAAGATTTAAAACATGGTGCTTATGTGGCATTATATTCTCAATTCTTAGCATGCGATGTGACATTGTGAGCACAGAAAAATAACTTTTGCAAGCACATAAACTACATTTTGAAATGATCAAAGAGCAACTTTATATGAGCAAACAAAATTCTATTCTGTGCTAAATAAATGTATTCATGTCATGCCATTTTTGTTTTGCTCTAAAGGAACAAAAGAACAACTAAAAAAATAAGTTATTAACATCACAGTCATACACACCTGCTTTGCTACAGTCAACGCTGAAGCTGTTTTTCTGACCGATGAAGCCCTTGGTCAGGCCTACGCCCTTGGCTACGACCTTGCTGGCATCTGACTGGGTGGGAGCCGCCTGCTGAGAACAGCTGATGGCACGGGTCACTGGGTCGACCATGACAGAGGAGGTTTCGTGCATACTGTGGCTGGACACGAGCTTGGAACCTGGAAGATGGGGAAGAGAGTGTAAATGAATCTTGGAGGTATTTACATTCAGTTTTTAATCTTTCAATTTTACATTTTGTCTGTCTGAAAAACAAAGACCTTCCTCACCAGTGATCTTGGCCTTGAAGGGGCTTCCGACGATGTGGTAAGGGCCGCCGTATTTGATGGAGATGAGATAGTTGCCAGGAGCCATCGGGGTGTACGTGACCCTGTAGCCCTCAGGGCACTCCACACAGTCCATCTTCACCTTGGAGGGCCCGTCGATGGTCACAGCCAAAGCACCAGGGCCGGCTTTGCTTGTGTTCACAACAAATTCACATGCAGTTCCTGGATGGAAACAAGATAGAACAGGGAGGGTTGAGGTGACGACGCAGAGAGCCGTTTAGTAGGACAGGGAAAAAACTCTATTTACTTCTATCGTGTAGAGGGGCAGTGTGTTACCTGTGGTGCCTCCCTCCAGTCCTGCTCCATAGGCGGACACCATCCCAGGGTCTCCAGCCTGGCCCGTCTCTCCAACACGGATCTTAAACGGACTACCAGGGATGTGACTTCCGTTGAACTTCACATCAATTAGATAGAGACCGTTCTCTCTGGGGATGAACCGGACAGCGTACTTATCTAGACAAACAGAGGGGAGG
This sequence comes from Enoplosus armatus, assembly GCF_043641665.1. Taxonomy (NCBI): domain Eukaryota; kingdom Metazoa; phylum Chordata; class Actinopteri; order Centrarchiformes; family Enoplosidae; genus Enoplosus; species Enoplosus armatus. Next base: position 5,981,239 of record NC_092187.1, read on the forward strand.
GGAAAGGTAAAGCTCATGAAAACTTCAAAAAGCCTCCCCAAAATGAGACATAATTTCAGTGTGAGCAGTCTGAAGGCGTTTAGATGGGTTTGGTTGTCATCCCTGGGGTTACCTTGGTCAATCTCAGTGACGCAACATTCCTCCAAAGCTCCAGATGGGCTGTGGACCTTTGCGTCAATGACACCCTTCGCCCCGTTCAGGCTGACGGCAAATGACGCTGGCTGGTTCACCTTCAAACCCGACTCCTGCTCGACAACACATACTCACACACTCAACACTGGATCACCATTAATTAACACCATACTAATAACTATACCGACCACGACAATCAACAAACTGTTACTCTAGACTGGCTTACTCAATAGCATTATGATGACCACAGTATCATATTCAGATAACTTATGCTACCATTTACCTTACCTGGAGGTCGCTAACAAGGCTAAAGAGGAGGGCTGTGCAGTGAACAGGCAGAGAAAGCACGTGTTTGTGTAAACTGAAGAGAACAGAGAACGAAAAAGTGACATGTGTTTTGAGAGAACGAGCCAGTGTGGAGGGTCGATGGTTTATCTGTCAGTTTATGTACAAGTGTGAGCACATCTGTGCCTGTGTGAGGGTCGGTGTGCATGCAGCGATACAGAGATTAATGTATGAAAATCAGTGTTGTATGGAAGCCCATTTCCACCAGAACAAGATAAAACATAGGTGAAAAGACAATGAGGATTTTTATTTTTATCCTGCAGAACTTTTCATCTATTTTTTTTTTTTTTTCTGTCGGAAATAGTCTTCAGCAGTGTTGTATGTACTTGTGAAGAGTGGGAAGAGAGACAGAGGAGAAACAGCCCATGTCAGACCTCTTTAACCCTTTAGCGCCCCGTCTCACTTTTAGAGGTGGGAGGCTGTTGGGAGCCTTTAGAATGAGGCACGAGAAACACACACAGTCCTCTAGTATCCCAGAAGCCCTTGCACTGCCCAACAATACAGCAGCAGCTGCTGATCCTATGCCTGTACCTCTGAACTCTTATCGTATACACCCCTAACCACATTGGCTGCTAAAACACTCAATATATATTTAACTTAAAACAAACTATTAAACTGTGTTACTTTACACATTGGTGAATATGACTGTGTCATCTGCTTTGGTTACCGAGTCCACACTATCAAAGTCCTTGTGAGTGGATTGTCTATTATCTAAAACCACGATCACTGAACTGTCTCTTGTATTAGTACAAAAAGTAAAACTACAAGCTGCTGCTGCTGCATAGTAGGCAGTGTCCTGTGGCCTGGTGTGTGTGCACACGGATGTGTGTGTGTCTCAGAGCCTCACCTGAAGACTGGCAACAGTGAGGCGACGTGCGTCGTCTGACGGTGAGGCCACGGGAACGATGAAGGGGCTGTCAGGTATGTGCTCGTCGTTGAAACGGATCGACACCTCGTAGTCTCCTACAATGGAATGGATTTCAAGTCAGAAAGTCACTAAAGCAGTCACACAAACCCTAAACAGGGACCACGACATGCATATATAGATTCAATTTCTTCATAAAAAACAACATTCATGCCAAAAATTATATGGAGTATAACTATATGGAGTGGAACAAAACAAAAAACAAAGCATTAAAGAAAAGACATTCACTGGATGCATAAAACTGATCTGCAGCTTAATTCTAGTCTATTCATACACCTTCCCCTGTCTCTTCTCTCACCAGGCTCCTGCACGATGTAGGACACTCCACTGGAGCCGTCCTTGCGGTCCTCGAAGGCGATTTCAGCCTTGCTCGGCCCCTCCACAGCAATACTTAGACCTCCGGCTCCAGCCTCCCTCGTCCAGATACTGAACTCAGCTACACACAACACAGGGGCCAAAACAGAGTCAGGTACACTGTGTAAAATTACATATCACAGCACACACACACAAACACTGATAATCCAGCCACCACACCAACCTGGTACTCCAGCCTCTGCTCTCTCCAGGCCAGGCCCTCCAGCACGAACCTTATGAGACCCGCCCTCTCCCAGTGGGCCGACTGTAAACTGGAACGGGCTGCCAGGCACGTGCACGCCGTTGTATTTCACACACACGGTGTGCACCCCTGTCTCAGTGGGAACGAAGCGAATGCAGTAGGTGTTGTTCTCTCCCTCCATAATGTCAGCCTTGTGGACCTGGCCAGACGGGCTGGTCACCTCAGCGGTCATGTCAGCTATGCTGATCTCTGAAGGGACAGACAGACAGATGTTTGAATCATTGAAAACACACATGCATAAAGTGAGACCATGTAACTTTTATGATAATGGGACGTAAAGTATCCCTTTATTTCATTTATCACCCCCTGCACGAGACTGTGGGGGCCCTGAGCAGCTCCTTCAGCAGCAGACTGTTACACCCACGGTGTACGAAGGAGCGCTACCGCAGGCCGTTCATTCCTACTGCTATCAGACAGCACTACATAATTCTGTACATAAATCTGCACATCTGTACATATTTTATATTTTTATTTTGAGAGAGGAATAATGTGTTATTTCTTTTTCCAAAAGCTACATGGTCTCGCTTTAAGGTCCCACCCACACCAGGGTTTTCCAAACTATTCTAAAAGCAAAAAAGTTATGTGCAGTATTAAAGTTACACATCTAACAAGGCACGCCAACTGTGTCATAATGTGGAGTTTGATTTCTACCATGACCACAGAGAGATCATTATCAGATTAGTTTCCTGTTATAGTCACCTGGGATCTTGAGGCTGAGGTCGCACTGGCTGCCAACGTTGGCGACTGATGCTGCTCTCCTCTTCCTGGTGATGCTCTCCTTCATCCTGCCCTCCCCTGTTACCTTCACCGTGAATGCACTCCCTGTGCACACACACATACACACACACACGAATGATTGATTCAGATTAGTAATTCAGAACATCGCTCTGCTCTGTAATGCCTGGCTGTTTTAAGGTAAGCACCTGGCACATGTTGGTCAGCGAACTTGATGTTGATGATGTAATTTCCTGGTTCAGTGGGGCAGTAGGTGACCTTACAGGTGCCGTCCTCCTGGTCCTCAGTGTTGATGTCCACTTTACTAGGCCCCTCAATGGACAGGCTCAGGCCGCCATAGCCTGCATGGAAGAAACACGAGGGAGTGGTAATAAATATTAAATCTGGATGGCTGAAAATAAAACGTAACAAACAACAACCACATCTTTATCAAAGTGTGTACCTGCATCACGAGTGTCAATGATGAACTCAGCAGGCTCAAAGGTCCTGGCCTCGCTCAGGCCCTGGCCACTCACACGCACGCGGCTGGCATCACCGATCTCTGATTGGTTGATCATAACAGCAATGGGGCTGCTGGGAATATGGCGACCATTCTTCTTGATGTTCACCAGATGCTCTCCGATCTCCTTAGGAACAAATGAGATGCCTGTGACAGACACGGAGGGGTGGGGTGGGGGGTTAAAACAAGGATTAAAAAGATAACCCATCTTTTACGTCCACTTGTCCTTGCTCACATCAGACACACACTCACCAACATGTCCGTTACGCAGCATCTTCAGCAGGCATGGCTCCTCGCGGCCTGACGGCGTGGTGAGGGAGGCAGTCAGCTGGCTGAGGTCAAGCTCGCCAATGTCCAGCGGGATGTCTGCGGCCGAGCCCACCTTCAGATGGGACATCCTCATGGAGTCATCACCTGAAGACACAGCAGTGACAGGCCAGTTAGGACGCATGCTGACGACATAATCACTCTCAGAGGAGAGAAGACAATGTAATTGTAATTTCATTTTCACTCTACATTTTTCCCCCAGGTCATGCGCAATGTCTCCGTGTCCCTCTTCTTTTGGGTTTCCATGAGACCAGGTATTAGTTTATGTGTATATTTTTTATTTTCTATTTCTTATTTTTATATTTTGTACATACTTTTATTTCTAAATTTATGCTGCTTTCTAATCTTGAATGGGAGCACCAGTACTGTAAAATTTCCCCCCGGGGTATTTCTGATTCTGGTTAAAGTTTTATTTATTTTCGAGTTGTTACAAAAGGATCCAAGCCAATAGGATAATTTCAGCCACACGATGGCCTTCAATGGTAATAAATAAGCCTTATAATTGAGGATTTGAGAGAAGATGATATTACCAGTAATCCTTGCAGAGAAGGGGCTGCCGGGGATGTGCTTGTCATTGTATTTGACCAGGATGCTGTAGTCTCCCGGCAGGACGGGGAGGTAGGACACAGTGCAGGTCCCATCCTGGTTGTCCAGACAGCTGATGTCTGCCTTGGATGGACCCTCGATGGCCAGAGACAGACCACCTAGAGGGACATGATATGAACAGACAGTGTTTTGTGCGATTACGTTAGTCCCTGTGTATCTCCATGGACTCAACACATTTCTACACAAGCTGCTGCATACAGTCAGGTGTATACTCCCATATGTCCGCTACGTACCCTCTCCAGCATCTTTAGTGTTAACAGTGAAGACAGCAGGCTTGTTGACAGTCCCATGGATGAGGCCAGGGCCATAGGCGCTGACATTACCACTGTTCATGTAGTCCACGTAGAACTGTAAGGGACTTCCTGTGAATGACGACAAGAGAGGGAGAGAATGAGAGAACAAAACTTTTCATGCACCTCAGAGGTTGCAAAAACACTTCAGAGGTAAGTTGTACCAGGGATGTGGATGCCATCGTATTTGATGTCCATCTCGTGCAGGCCGGCCTCAGTGGGAGCGTACTTGACAGTAACAGTGCCATCCTTGTTGTCTGTGATGTCAGGCTTGGCCACCTTGCCCGATGGCATTCGGACCTCACCTTCAGCAGAGGACAGAAACATACAGTGAGGCACATGCAACACAGAAATCATCACTAAAGAATGGGGGGGGGTAACTTGTTCATGTTACCGGTTATCTCTCCCTTCTGGATGGTGAACGGGATGACCAGGTCAAACGGTCTCAGCCCTGCCACGTCCAGACCATTCATTCCCATTGGTCTGTCTGTTGCCTGGGAGACAGAGGGCAGAGGTGAGTGGTGACGGGTGTGGTTACAGTAACAGGATACGTCACAGATGCAAATCAACACAGCGCAGGACAGAGGGGTAAAAGCTTCCAAACACCAACAAACAAAATGGGATGAGACAATCATGAGGTGAAATGATTGGAGATGACAATGGTGATCATGGTCAGGATGATGACACCGACACAAACTGCGAAAGAGAATGCAATGAGCACAAAAACACTGGTAGGTCAAAGGGAGGATGAAGATGCACAGTTAGCCATTTTGTAAAATGTGGCGCAGCTGCTATGCCCACATTGATGATTCTCAAAATGGCTGCTTTTGTCTCCTAAGCGAGTTGACATGGAGCTGAACAGATGGGCTGCACAGTGATTTATGGAAATATTTAATTCCCAAATTGCAAAGGAAATAGTTCCTGTGTTGAAGAATATTCATGTTCTTTTTTTATTTAATTGTGGAGCTCTGTTACACGGCCCATGTGTTTAAGGAATCCTGTTTATGAGGTGGAGGGATTGAAATGAGAGAAAAAGCCCCCTCAGAGATGAAACACCTGCAATAAGAGACAGCAGACACTGATGCAGGCGGATGAACGGAGGCCACGTATGATGATGTAGTTGAGAGAAAAGGGAGAATACAGGAAGCTGAACAAAAATTGAGTTGAGAGGGATGAGAGAGGCTGGAGGCATATGTTTTAGGTACCCAGGGCTGTTGAGCGTAGTACTGGGGCATTTGGCTCTGCTGCATGAGCTGGTCTGACGGGGCTCCTTCCAGTGCCTGAGGGGGGTGGGAGGTGGTGAAGGGGGTAGGTAGGGGTGGTGTAGGGGATGGAGAGGGTAAAAAAGATGGAAGGGATTGGAGGGGAATAAAACAGTAGTCAGGGTGATTTAGAAAATGTCTGGCGTCAACAGGACCCAATCACGAAGCTTCTGTAGGGAGAAACAGCGTCAAGGATCTTTGGTCCATGCAGCATCTCTCACTTTTACACCAAACAGAGCTAAGTGTGCGTTGGTTGCTCTGTTTGTTATCCTAGTATATCCAAGCTGTCAAAAATCCTGGAATCGCTGCTCAGTACCCAGTGACTAAGGGTGTGCTGCAGGGATCCATTCTGGACCCTGTCCTGTTCACCAGAGCTGTAGACTGGAGACTGGATCTTGATTCAGACTCAGCTTCCACAGCTTAGGATCTATGATCTTAGCTGCTGGACTTGCCCTCAAAGCCTTGGATTTGATGCAAAAAACTTCTGTTCATCGTTTATATAAATGAGACTGTCTCCTCTGTGTCAGAGTGTAAAATTCATCTTTATGCAGATGATATCGTTTTATACTGCCGTTGCTGATTCTGACCACTGATAAAGTACAACTTTCTTTTAATGCACTTCAAAATGAACTTATTCTTCTTAAATTAGTATTTAAAACTAAAACTAAATTCATGCTATTCTCCAGTTTGAGAGATACAGATTACAATGATATGCATATCTCACATTCTGGGCATAATATTGAGAGGATCACAGAATACAAATCTCTATACATCTGCCTTGGTTAGTTTTACATTTAAATATCACATAGAAGACCTTGTTGGTAAACCTCGACAGAAGCTTGCTGTAGAGGAAGAGGCTATTCTCCGTTGAGCTGCAGGAAAAGGGTTGTTGATTGTTGCCTCCACTCTGCCCTCAGGTTCATTACTGGTGATAATTATGACACTAACCACTGCATTTATATGATAAAGTGCCTTTGCTTTCGCCTGCAGCAGTCTCAGGGAATAGTCAATCAACTTCAAGACTCAAAACACTTCTCTGTAGCTTCAAGATGCTTCTTAATAATTGTTTTCTGTCTGCCTGTGATTGCTTTGACTGATCATGCTCCTTGTTTATTATCAGTTTTTTTGTTTTGTTCATCGAGAGCATGTATGCTCAGCCAAGCTACCCTGTATAAATAAAAGGTTAAAATGCATATCACTCACCGTGACTTGGAAGGGACTGTTGGGGATGTGCTCCCCTCCGAAACGAACGCAGATGACATACTCGCCAGGCTGCGGTGCCGTGTAGAAGATGTCGAACGTGCCGTCCTCGTTTTCAACGACGTCCACGTCGAGCTCCGCTCCCTCGGGCGTGCACACACTGCATGTCACCTTTCCTTTCCCAGCGGCCTTGGCGTCCACTGTGATGACTGTCTGTTCGCCAATCTGGATAGTTGGGCCAACACCGGCTCCTTAAGGATTCAGAAGAAAGGGTCAGTGGTGAGATGTAATATTTGTTAATGATCTTTTATCCATAGCACACTCTTCATTCACACACACAATATTCAGCATGCACATTCCACAACCATGAGACCAGGTTAAAGTTGTAATGTTACTACTATATGTTGTTACCAATGACTCATATGTTATTATCATACAGTTTCCATGTAGAACTGAAAGCAAGATTAGCCAATTTGCCATTCCACCATGCCATCTAACTTACTCTGTTAGTCCATTAGTCTGTCCAATAAAAAAATGTGAGAGGGAAACTTAAACAGTTATGAGAGCAGAACCGGAAAAAGAAGATGGGAGGAGAAAAAGGTATGAGAGAGAGATATAAGAGAATAAGAAGTGGAAAAAGCGAGAGAGATAGAGAATGGGATATCCTGTTGAAAGCTGGTGCCACTATCCTCCATGCCGACAGAAAAGAAAGAAAAGGTAGAGAAGTTCTTCCACCTTACAAAGTGGTTCAGTAGGCTTACCTAAACCGTGACCGCCGATTGAGACTGATAAAAGAAACGGTGAGAAGCACGGGAGCGAGAGAAAAAAAAGTGACAAATAAAAGACAGTCAGGTGGGGGTGGGGGTGGTGGGAGGCAATAACTGTGCTCCAAACACTTGAATGAAAACAAACGGTGATGGTGGAGTGTAAAGCAGGGAGGGGAGGTGTGTGTGTGTGTGTGTGTGTGCGTGTGTGTGTGTGTGTGTGTGTATGTGTATGTGTGTACACAGCGAGGACTTGGGTGAGGAGGGGGGTGTAACTGAGGAGCACAGCGTGAGGAACACAACACAACAATGCATGAAAAATGAGATATAAGCAGCAGGAACGCTGAGAGATGAAATCATAAATGGTCGATATTTCTCACAACTTATTTATCATCTTTCACACCTACAGATGTGAGTTAGAAAGGAAGATTGTGGTTTGTGATTACTGTGAATCACATCATCAAAATTCATTTGGATGAATCATAACATTAGTTTTCACTTTTCCAAAAAAATTAAAATCAGAATAAATCTGTGTTAATTTTGAAGGAGTAGTTTGACATTTTAGGATATACACTTATTCACTCTCTTCCTGAGAGTTAGTGAGAAAATTGATACCACTCTCCTGTCTGAGGCTAAATTAATGTGAAGCTACAGCCAGTAGCCACTTAGCTTAGCATAAAGTGGAACCAGATTGCCTGGCTCTGTCCAAAAGGAAACTAAATCCATCTATCAGCACTTCTAAAGCTCACTGATTGACATGCTATAGTGGTTTTCATACGGATTATTTAAAAAAGATATAATGGCAAGCTGTGTCCCCTTGCTTCCAGTCTTTATGCTAAGCTAAGCTAACCATCTCCTGGCTTCATATTTAATGGACAGATGTAAGAGTGGGATCAATCTTCTCATGTAACTATGTGCATTACCTAATATGTCAAACTGAAACATGTTCTGTTACAAAATAGGAACCATCTTCTGAGCTGCCCTTGTTGCAAGTTTACTGTAAAATGAGGTAAACAGAAGCAGGAAGAAACAACATGAAAAATCGAAGTAAATCTAAATAGGTCAGAGTACTGCTACTTCTTCAAGGTAAAAACTGTGTACGAGTAAGACTTGTGGGCGAGATAATTTTTCCCAATGTCCCCACTATATGAGAACAAATGTGTGTACAGTCTTACTGTCCTGCACATACCTGTGACAGTGCACTTGCTGGCGTCTCCGGTGGGCAGGGCCCTGATACGGTAGGGTGAGTATGGGATCTCATCCCCTCCGTACTTAATGAGGATGGTGTATCTGCCTGTCATGTCCGGCACATAGGATACCAGGTAGGTCCCGTCATGGTTGTCACGGATGTTGGCCTTCTTAGGCTTCCCCTCTGGGTCCTTTGTGGGGGGGGGGGGGGGGGGGTACCAAAGCTTTAAAACAGTTGCCAAAATATATATATATTTTTTTATTATGTGCATCACATGTGAGCACTCACAGTGATCTGCACTGCCAGCAGTCCCTCTCCAGCGTCTTTGGCATCAATGGTGAACTCGACGGGCAGAGAGGCGGGAACCCCGGTGGTGTTGAGGCCGGGTCCACTGGCACGCACCTTACTGGCATCGTGGGTGGGGAGCACCTTCACCTTGTAGGGGCTGACAAGAGGGAGAGAGGAGAGGAACAAATATTCAGACGTTGATTGTGTTGAAAGTGTTGATTGTACACAGAATCTGTGAGTGTTGAAATGCTTTTGTTTGCTCCGTTACCTGCGTGGGATCTCCTCATCAGCATACAACACATTGATGGAATAGGGTCCCTCTCTGGTGGGAACATAGTTGACTGTGTGAGTCTGGTCTCCATTATCCACCACTTCCACGGGCTCCACCACACCTAAACACACACACAGACACACACACACACACAAATAGGTAGAAAGAGAGAGAAGTTAAATACTAAGTGTGACTCAAATCACAAACCACAGGCTTTAATCATGAATAGAGATACATTAGAAACATTAGAACACACGCTTACCTTTGGGTCCTTGTACGCGGACCTGCAGTGGGGCCACTCCAGCTTTGGAGGCGTCCACTGTGAACGCCTGAGGAATGTTGGCCCTCACATTGTTGCCCAGGCCTGGACCCTGGCACTTCACCTTGGTACTGTCCACTGTGTCGCTGACTGGCACAGAGAATGGACTACCTGCACAGACAAGACGTCAGAAAAGTTAGAAAAATGTATTCTAAGGCGCCCTAAGCTGAGATACTGAAGTTTTATAAAAACAAAACATAAATCATAAAGCCCTCCACACTTTCCTCTCTCATCGTCTCTCTATCTGAACTGACTTACAGATAATCGAACAGAAGTGTATTCACAGAATTCCCGTACAGAAATGCAACCAGATCAGATCTAAATTAACTCACTTTAAATTCTTAATAAATACAGCATAGAATATGTTAAACACCATGACACTAATATGGAAATGTTTTCCAACACGGATTCTGTAACAGTTAAGTACCTTTAATGGGCTGTCCTCCGTAGGTGACGTTGAGGTTGTATGTGCCAGGCTCGTATGGGATGTACTCCACACTGCAGCTGCCATCCTTGTTATCAGTGCAGGACATTTTGGCCTCTGACGGACCCTCCATTGCCAGACCAAGACCACCAGTACCTGCTCCTCTGCAGAGTGGAGATGGTGGATATTAAAAATACAAGCAGGAAATGCTTCAGTGACATTTGAACTCTTCCAAGCAAATGTTTTTTGTCTCACTTACCGGGTTTCCACTGTGAACTTGTTGGGCTTGTTGGTGATACCGCCTTTGAGGCCAGGACCATGCACGCGAACACGAGCTGGATCACAGCCTTCAGTGACGGCAACACGGAATGGACTCTTAGGTACTGGAGAGCCTTCATAGCAAACCTCCACGCTGTGTGGGCCTGAAGCATACACACAATACAAGGACAGCTTCAAACTCATGTATTGGAGAATCCAATAACAAACCCACAAATTCTGCACACATAGCTACGTTTGAACTCACCCTCCTCATAGGGAGTGTACTCTACACTGTAGGTTCCATCTCTGAGGTCGGTGATCAGGGCGTCCGTACGGCTGCCAGATGGGTTGCTGATGAGGGTTTTGATGTGGTCCCCTCCGGTCTGTGTGAGAGCACGAGCATCCACAGTGAAGTCTGTGGTCGCCTCGCGGAAAACACCTAAAAACACAGGGAACATACAGCATGTTGGTGAAGTGTTTGCAGCTTGTACAGGCAGCTCACTTTGACTGAATAAACGTAAGCAGAAACACTGTATTTTACAATGACACTGACAAAGAAACTATATTCTAATGTTGATTGCAGTCACATCTGGCTGATACCTGGTCTGCTTTATAAAGGTCAGTATCAGACCTGATACTAACCCGATGAATCCCTAATTACATTATATAAAACTATAATGTTTATTGCAGAATGCTAACAACCGGATAATACAGGATATGCAAAATTATAACAAATATCGTCTTTGCCTCAGATCACTGAAAAATAAATACATCCCAAAACACAAAATAACAAATGTGTGAACATAAAACCACATCTGTTTTAATCTTCTGCAGCAGGTTATTTTACCTTTGCCCTCCACTCCTGGTCCAAACACACGGACTCCACTGGCGTCGACCGCAGGCTCCACGTTGAGCCGAGCGGGGAAGTTGGGCACATCCTGGCCACCATAGCGGATGGTGAGAGTGTACGAGCCGGGGTAGAGAGGGATGTAGGTGATGGTGTAGGTCCCGTCTCCGTTGTCCTGGATGTGAACCTCGGCCTCAGTGCCGCTGTCTGAGATGATCTCGATGGTCAGCTCAGCCGGGCCGGCGTTGGTACAGTCCACAATGAACTCCCCTTTCTCCCCGACCTTGGCACGCTCCAAGCCTGGGCCAGAGCAGCGTACCTGAGGAGAGAGGCGAGAAGGGACAGAGGTGAATAATTAATTATATACATGTTATACATTTTATTCATATATTTTTCCTTCTATAGATGTGTAACAATGCGGTCTGTCAGTAACTGGCTAACCTTGGAGGGATCTGAGGCAGGATAAGCTGTGGGGCTGAAGGGTGATCCAGGGATCGGCGCTCCATCATAGGTCAGTTCAACCTGGTATGGCCCCGCCTCCCGGGGGATGAACTTCACCTGACTGGTCTCTGGGCTCAGCCCGGGCTCAACCTGGAGCAAGAAATATGAACAGGATTTTACTATTTAAAACAAATATATATTAACAGCATGTATGCATGTTAGAGATGCAAGACTTATTTGATTGATTCAATTTAATACATTATTCTGAGAGGACCACATATGGTCTGGACTGGGACTCTTAGCTTCTAAAGATTTTTTTCAGAAGAAAATAAATCATGTGTCATACCTTGCTGGCCACTGGCTTCCCTGATGGTGCGGTCACCTTGGCTGCGACCTTGCCCTGACCGCCAGCACCCTTTGATTTGACAGTCACTTCCTGGTCTTTGCCGACAGTCATCTCTACAATGACACACAAAGCAATGAGAGCGCTGTAGATTAAAGTACAGTTGGAAAGTTGGAAAAAGACTATTTCAGATACTCCATTATATGGTTGATATAGTGTCAAACTTATGACTTAACATCTCATAATTATTATCTATCATGTGTAACTTTTCATCTATTTTCTTTTTTTCCTGGCAGAAATGAGCTTCCATACATAAGAGCAATGCTACAGGTCAAAAGTAACAACATGCACACACACTTCACGAACAAATGACAGATGAACAGAGAGCCCATTCAGCTCTGGTTATGTAGTGCATGTGAAACACAAAATGATGGTACATGCGAGGGTTGAAATCAAAAGGTGCGAAGGTACAAGAGCGACGACAGGAGAGTACGTACTGTCTCCCAGGCCCTTTACGTTGACCTTGCTGAGGTCCAGTGTGGGGGCCACACCAACGTTGAAGGGGCTCTTGGGAATGTTATCGCCACCGTAGGTCACGGCAACTCCCAGAGGACCCTGGGGCAGGAAGGGGAGGAGAGACATAGATGTGATCACACAAATTATTATGTAGGAAAGGGTGGACAGAATAATGCTGAGATGTGTCTCCATATCAAAATGTGCATCTGCTTGTTGGTATGTGAGAGTGCTTCTCCCATATTACCTGCTGCACAGGTGTGTATTTCACAGTGTGTGTGTTGTCATGGTTGTTGATGATTTCAAAGTCCTTGACAGCCTCTCCTTTGATTGGGGCACTGAAGTTGCAGTCCAGGTTGGCCTTTCCTGCTCCTTTAGTGTTCACGGTGAAATGAGTGGGCTTGTTTAATTCAACACCTGAGAGAGAGGAAGAGGATCAATCAGAGTTAATGTGAGTCTGGGCTAAAATAATAATCAACATCGTCATATTAATTTCTATTTCTCAAACTCCAACACTTTTACAGTTACTGTTTTAATCCAGTTTCATCTAGTGCCTGTTGAGTCATTCTGGAAAATTCTCTGTCTCACAGGAAATAAGCTTTTAGGTTTGATTGCAATAAATAGAAAAACTGGGTAGTTGGCATGAGCTGTGATCACCACCATAGCTTAACAGACAATGGAAAGAGGAAGTTGCAGATTTAAACATGGAGATAAATAAAAAAGGGAAATATTTCACACTGAACAGGTGTGTCTTACCACTGCGGCTGAGTCCTGGTCCCTCTGCCTTAACTTTGCTGGCATCATGGGAAGGATCCACTTTGATCCTGATGGGTGTCATTGGAATAGCCTGAACAACAAACAGAAGCAATACTGTGTTCAAGCACACGCATTTTAAAACACACAGAACACACTCAGTCCTACACACGGTCTCTCATTCACGCTACAAACGATGCATGATTCACACTCACCTGGTCAGCAAACAGGACCATGATGGTGTAGCTGCCGGCTCCAGGAGGAGTGTATTTGACAGTGAATGTGTCGTTGTCGTTCCTAATGATGTCAAAGTCGATGTCAGCCTCTGCGGGTCCCACCACTCCGGGGGCACACTTGATACCTATACTGATGTCACCTGAGGACAGGAGACAAAAGTCATCATAACACATCAACGATTTCAGCTGTTGCTCCACAGCCATTCAATGCAGCCTCTATTGTCTAAACCAATGAGTTAAGGGGAAAAAACAAAAAATAAATACACTATAAAGAAAACGGGAGCTGAATTTGTGATCCAAAAAAACAAAACAATGAGCTGAAAGGCGCTAAAATTCTCTGTAAAGCAGAGTGATAATTATCTGTGGTTTGACCGCTTTCACATTTCATTTCATTTTATCCATTGCTGATTAACGAATATTGACTATTGCAGATTTAAACAGAGTACAGATCTCTTGTCAAAGCTACTTTTATGGTTTATATAAAAAGAAAAATACTGTGTGAAAGGATGCAACACTTATATGTCGCTTTACCTTGACCAGCCTCTGCGCAGTCGACGGTGAAGTATGTTGGCTCGAAGGCCTTGAGGCCGGTCTTGGCCACCCCAGGTCCTGACACCTTCACCTTGTTGGGATGACAGCCTGCTCCAATGTTCATCTGTGGTCAAAAACACAACAGCTAAAGAGACTTTTCTTTGATAAAATGTCCTAAATGTGTGTCTGTGTATGTGTACTCACCCTGAACGGGCTGTCTGGGATGTTGACTCCTCCCCAGGAGACCATGGCAGTGTGTTTTACGGGTTTACGTGGGGTGTAAGTACAGGCGTATGTGCCGTTGCCATTATCCTTAACCTGTACGTCCACAGGAGTACCTTCGCCATCCTGTGCAGATGTGGAAAACCAAAGAGTTGAATAAGACAATACTTGAAAGTGGAATAGATCAAAAGGTGTGTTTAACACGAAAACAGAAGTGTTTGAGGGGCTGAAATGATCCTACACGTGCAGTAAATTTCTGGTCATATGCTGAAACACACACAGCCCTACCTGTGCCGCAATCTTCAGAGGAGCTTTTCCTCCTTGCTTGGCATCGACTGTGAACTCGGTGGGCTTTCCAACAGCCAGACCACTGCTTTGAAGGCCTGGCCCAAACGCCTTAACCTGGAATAAAGATATTCATGGAGCTTTAGGAATACAGTCCTACATTTAAAGGGCTAACACAAAAATGATTTCAACATTAAAATAAATAACTGATATCAGTTTTAAATTCTGTTGCAGATGCACAATATGTGTCTCTGGGTGTGTGCATACCTTGTCGGGGTAGAAGTCTTTGGCCGGTGGGTTGACAATCTCAGCCATGAAGGGAGAGTGTTGGATGTCTTCGTTGTTGCAGAGCACATGCACGGCATACTCTCCAGCCTCTGTGGGCCAGTAGCGCACGTCACAGGATCCATCGCCCTTGTCGTCACATTCAATCTTGGCCTGAGATGGACCTTCCACAGAGAAACCTGAACACGGGAAAAACAAACAAACACAGCAAGCTTAGAAGAGCTGTCAGTGAGGAACTTACAACATACTTTCAGGATTATTTCACTGCGCGTGTTATCCCTGTCGTCTCTCTGGCCTACTCACCCAGTGTACCAACGTTGTCTCCAACAGCCTCCACCACAAAGTCAGCAGATTTGCCAACAACACCACAATCCAGCCCTGGACCCCAGGCCCTCACCTTCTGCTGGCCGGCCTCAGCGCCAATCTTGACCTCAATGGGACTAAACGGAGCAGAGAGCGATCAGTCACAATGACGAGTCAATGTAGTCCAAAAGTAGTATTCCTTTCCGTGTGAGTGTGTGTACCTGCGGGGGATGTGCTGTCCTCCCCAGGTGATGGTGATGGTATACGTTCCAGGTGTGGTGGGGTAATAATCAAATCCATACACACCATCTCCAAGATCTTTCCTTTTACACGGCTCCTCGAGACCCTCTGTAAATACAGTGATGTACGTTAAAGTCACTTTTCTTAACTGCTAATTTTAGGAGCCAAGTTAGAAAACAACAGTTTGGAAGGCATCATAACTATATTCTAAGCATAAGAATCATTTCAAGCTTTATTGAAACTAAATTTATGGAGGCCTAAACCTACAATAATTGAGTTTTTGGCCACTTGGGGGCAATGTAACAAGCTTTAATCACAACCTTTTACCACTTAATGAAAAGTTTCTTTTGGGAGTTTTTCCTCATCTGAACTGAGGGTCTATGGACAGAGGATGTCATACATGTACAGACTGTAAAGCCCTTTGAGGTAAATTTGTTAAATATAACCTCTAGCACCTTACTGAACAGGCTACAGCTACTTTACATTGAAAACAGTTGGCAATGGATATGACTAACATCTTGGTTATGACAAACAGTGTCTTATTTACATATGAAGTACAAACAGGGAAAATTAGCATTCCTCTTGTAAATATTCACTTTCCTTTTAGCTCTACTTCTGGTCTCTAACTCCTCAAAAAAAACCTTTTAAACAGTTAGTAGCTAACTTTGTCTGTAGTTAAGTGCTGGGCAGGTAGCATGCAGTGGATTTTTAGAGTTTTTTGTTACAGCGTCTTGCTGCTGCTGGAAACAAGGCTGATGAGAGCGGTCACAACAAACAGTAAAGTTGAGCGCCATGAAACCAAAACAATAACTCTGTGGGTTCGTCACTACAAGCAGCTCCTCTCACATTACAAAAAGTGGCCCGAGCCATTGTTAATATAAAAATATTGGTAAGTTCAGCATTAATGGGCAAGTATTAAATCTAGTATCATTTTCTATCTGAGGATTGTATTCACAAGTTAATCAATGCTTCAAATGGGTTTACAATCTACTTGCAGCACATCAGACCTCTACTAATGTGATGTGTTACCATAGCCGGAGTTGATAAATCTGCTGGCAATAGTAAAAACAAGACTGGTGTTTGCAGTGTTACTCACTGGGCCCCTTGATGGAGACTTTGAGCTCTCCGGTGCCGGCTCCTTTGGTGTAAACCTTAAAGTCTGCAGTCTCCTTCACCCTCAGGCCCTTTGGCTGCAGACCACGACCCTTAGCTTTGCAGAGGCTGGGGTTACATGCTGTGGAGAGACGCACACAATGAAAGAGACTCCAACATCATGACCACATGTGAGTTCAGTGGTGGTTTCAGTGGGGAGAAGAGGAATGAGGTGCGGGGTGAATGATATGAAACCAAAACTATTTCCATCTGAATGGTACATCCATCATTTTCAAGAAGGATGAAGGGTTGCTGGAAAGCTTTAAGTGCTTTTCAATTGTCCTTTCCCGCCTTCCTCCGGCCCTGCACACCCCTCCTGTGCCTCTTATCCAACTATCTTATCCTGCAGAGTGAATTCATAGACCACAGCAAAGGAAGTGAACCTTTATCCTCACACAGGAAGTGGAGTTTCCTTCATATCTCCTGATTACAAGTGTATAAAATAGGAGCTGCTGAGTCACAGTTGGATGCCCTGCAGGAAGCAAAGGAAACCCCACAGGAACAGAGGCTACTGAAAGGGGCTAAAGATATTTTCCAGGGAGCGGACTACTTGGCACGCTTTATATTTTATTATTTCAAAATCTATTTTGCAACTCATGCAGGTCTGGTATACTTGGCAGAACCACTATAACAAATGATAATTCATTACAAATAGAGAAACATTCGTATCATATAACACATTGGTGGTTAAAATTGTTTCTGATTAGTTTCAGGTTATTACCCTTGGTAGTAAGCCCCTATATTGTCCTATATTATAAGGCACTTCTTATAAAGAGCTTCTAGGTTAAAAGTAATGGTTAATAAATGATTTACTAATGCTTTATAGATCAGCTATAAGCCATTTAGAAGAAGTAAAAAACTAATTTGACTAATTTGACCCTTTGACCACTTCTGTCTAGAAAAGAGCAGATGATGTGGACTTATTAACAACTTACTAACACTTACAAGTGCAGACCTGATGATTAAACTATGACTTATTAACATTTTTGACTGAAGACTTCATTGTAAAGCCCCTTGAGGTAAATAGTGATTTGTGATGTTGGGCCGTGTAAACAAAATTGACTTGACTTATTAAAGTAAATGAGCATTAAAGCTAAGTTATACATATTTGAAAGAAGAAATACGATGTTTTGATGCTACCGCTTTATTTATTATTGTAGTATTACTACTAGTCTGGTATGACCAGTAGCTTATGGTGGCTAATGTTAGCAAATATTAGTAAACTTTAGATAGATATCTGACATCAGTGAGTCAGTTCTGTGACTTCATGACTTTTCTTTACTTGTGCTACTGTCAAACTACATTTTAGCATTAGCATTTAGCATTTCCCATCATCCCGTAACGTTATGCAAGTTATGTAGGATCACTTTAATGGATTACCAAAATTTAGAACAGCAAATGAAAAAGAGAAACAATTGCACTTTTTACAACCTGGCAACCTAAAATTAGTTCTTATGAAGCATTTTGAAATGATCTATTAACCATTAATAAAGCCATTAGTTAGACACATATAAGGCCTTTATGAAGGGTGCCTTGTTAGAAAGTGGTACCAAAATGTTTTCACCAATATTTTCTTATTTCTTCTTTCTCATTCTGCTTTTAACACAAGTCTTCTGGGCTTCATGGACACGGCCAATGCATCTTTAAGGTTGTGTTATCTCTCAGAGAGGCAAATTACATTCCCCATATCTGTTGTTTTCATTCCTGGAAAACATGAATCATTGTGCCAAAAGCTATATTTCAAACAATGCTGGTCATGCAATTCAAATACAATTCTTTGTGAATTGTGTCATTGTGTAAACTTAAGACCACTAGTGAGCTGGAAGAAATGAGGCATACGTTTCCTGAGCAAATACAGACTACAGCTTAATGGTGGTGATGTTTCACAGAAATCTGAGAATATGTTTGTGGATTTGTTAGTAGTGTATTTCCTCGTGGAGTCATTTTGAGTTAAGAGCTCCACAGGCAGATGACACACACACCACACATATAAAGCAAGTCCACAGAGGGAAATCAGTCACAAGTAAAGACATGCAATTCCACAAAAACACACATACAGAGTAAAGGATAATGCAGTCAGATATCTACATGGACACACAGCTCACCCACTCATCCATGCAATCTCACACACACACACGCACACACACACAGTGGGTACCCAAGAGAGATCCCAGGAAACAGGAAATGACAGCAGAAGGAAGAGGCCGTTCCAGAAAGAGGACAGATACCACCAGGCCTCTATCAGAGAGAAGATGGGAAGGAGGGAGGGGAAGAGAGAAGAGAGAGGACACCATCCAGTACAGTGGCAGGAAAAGACAGCAAAATATTAAAAATAATATCAAATATTAAAAATAATATTTAAGGATTAAAACATGGTTGTTGCCTTTACAGATTCACAGTGGACTTATAGCTGATTAGAGGCTGAGATCTTGGACTTCCAGTCATGTCATTTCAGTGATTAAACTTATAAACAGGGTTACTTAGTGATACTGTAATAGCACAAGCGCTGCTAAGGAATCAAATCTATAACTCTTACCCTCTCCGACGGTGACCGTGAAGGGACTCTTGCTGATCGGACCACCGGCGAAGGTGACGTAGATGGTGTGCGGGCCCTCCATGGTGGGTTTGTAGGTGCAGCGGTAGCTACTGTTGCCCTTGTCCTCGATGGTGCAAGTCACCGTGTTCTTCTTGCCGGCAGGGTCCATGATAATCACCTCCACCTCGCCAACACCAGCACCTGAGAAATACAGCAGGGAGAGGATGGGATACAGGAAAAAACGTTAAGTTAAGACACACGATAAAACATATGCATGCAGACTTTCTAACTTGATGATAGCAAAGAAACCAAACCTCTCTCACACTGCCTGTGTTATTACCTGCTGTGTAGACGTCAAAGTAGGTGGCTTTGTTGGCGATGTTTCCTGAGGGCTCGAGGCCTGGTCCCTGGGCCGTGGCCTTGCTGGAGTCTCCCTGAGCCATGCCGATCTCCACCTCGAAGGGGCTCTTAGAGATGTGCTGTCCTGCAAACAGCACTGTCACCTACAAAGCAGAAAGGAGAGAGTGAAAATTGTGTTCCCCTTACAGGGAATCTGCAGCATTAAATTCAGTTTCCTCAAAACTACTGCAGGCAGTATTGTTAGAAAATGTTTTTGTATCCAATGACGAGCTGTCAGGAGACGTTTAACACTTATTAACTAAAGGTGGGATTGTTGTGACAGTGGATCGTGCTGCAGGAGGCTGTTTCAGTCAATCAAAATCAAAACTTCTCAGTTTATGATTAATATGTTTGTTTTCCAGCTGTTGATGTGTAAACGTCATTTCATTGACTCCCCTAGGAGAAAGGGAGAAATTGAAAGTGTGCACCTGTGAGACAGCGAGAGAGAGAGAGGGAGCAGACTAGAAAAAGAGAAGTGAAACCAATTGTTTTCAGTTTTCAGTTTTCTTTGGCTTTTTGCCATCGAATTTCTGTTACAGTACTTGTTATGCCAATCATGTCATATATGTGATAGAATTATTATTACTGATGAATTAATTTGTGAGCAGCATGTTGGCTGTAGCTGGTTGAAGTGGAGCCGTCGTGGAGTAGACCTGCAAAAACCAGGATCCTATAAAACGTATTCTGCAGTGTGCAGTGAGAATATCTCAACCTGTTTTTTATTTAAATGTTTGACTAACGAGCATCTATATCTCGAAACGAGACAGAATAGGGCAGGTCGGCACTACAATCACAAAAAAAGTTGATCTCAGAAAATTCTTGAAACAAGTTAATTTGCATTGAAATCAGGTTGAAACATTCACATAACACTGGCAGGCTTTTTCACTTTTTAGGAGAAAATAAAACTTTTTTCATAGAACAATCCATCATATATGCATACTTTGCAGATTATTTGTCATATAAAAACAAAGAAACTAGCAACTCAGCTGTCAGATAAATGTAGTGGAGTAGAAGTATAAAGTAGCATACAATGGAAATACAGTACAAGTATCTCAAAGTAAATGTACTCAGTTTCCAGCTCTGAATTCCAGCATCCCTGGCCGACACTGTAAACAGTCCACATGGCCCCTGAGAGAGTCTTATCAGTCATTTAAGATCAGCCTTATGCATTAAAAATAACTTAGCTTACCTTGTGCATGCCTGTGACTTTGGGGATGTAGAAGACAGAGTAGGTGCGGTTCTTGTCGTTGTTGGCTGTCACTTTAGCCTGGAGGAAATTTGTAAAAGGTTAGTATGCCATGGTGACTGAAAAAAAAGTTAAAAGACAGTATCTCACAAGGACCAAACACCCCAACATCACCAGTGTCTCACCTCCTCTCTGTGTCCTGCAGGGTCCTCCACGTAAACCAGCACCTCTCCCATCCCTGCACTGATGGTCTCGACGGTGAACACGGCCTTCTTCATCACAACATTACCAACCGGCTCGACACCTTCAGAGAGGTGGCAGGAGAGTTGGGACAATACATCAAAAAATATCCAGTGCATATATCATGTAGGACCCCGGATTGAGACGAAAGGGCTATAGGTATGCATGCTATTTAACATCTATGTCACATTTAAGGAAGTATCCAGAACAATCTACAGTCAATGATGAGCTTACATTCCTAGTCCAACCTCTTGGACTAGCTCACAGGTTCTGGGTCCATGGCTTTAAACACGTGAATCCTCCCCGGCTCTAAACTGATCCAGCTGCTCAGCTCAATACAATTGCATTTGTTTCCTAGCTGCAGATGTGTGTGTGTGTGTGTGTGTGTGTGTACCTGGCCCATAGGCACGGGCCTTCTTGGGGTTGAGTTTGGGTCGCAGAGGTGCGCCAGGCTTCAGTTTAGCCTTGGGGAACTGGGACAGGTAGGTCATGACTGAATGTTCGTCCACATTGGGGTCAACAATCTCTTCAGGGGTTATCACCTAAGAGACCAAGACAAGAAGAACAATGTTTTCCAAAAGAAAAGGGCAGTTTTTTCCTTGTTAGCATATTTTCTGATGAAAGAGAAGGGAGGGTACAGCTGTACAGCCTGAAGTAGTGCTCGATTAGTTGCCATGGAGACTTTTACCCACAAATATCAACTGAGTAGTGTTGTGATTTAGTGATCAAAACCACATACCAACCTCTTCCTTGGCTCAGAAAGCACCTGA
Organism: Enoplosus armatus; assembly: GCF_043641665.1. Taxonomy (NCBI): domain Eukaryota; kingdom Metazoa; phylum Chordata; class Actinopteri; order Centrarchiformes; family Enoplosidae; genus Enoplosus; species Enoplosus armatus. The sequence goes on from NC_092187.1 coordinate 6,002,971, forward strand.
GACAAACTCACACGCAAATCAGCAGGCACCCACTCATACAGACACACTTACTGTCTGATTTTACAACCCACAAGACAACAGGGGGACGGACAAAAGCCAGTTTCTTAGCAGAAGCAGAGCTGAAGGCGGAAACAGCGGTGACCACAGAGCCAACTGTCAGCACGCTATGCTGTGCCAGCTGCCAGCGCTGTGCAGATCATGCCAACTCAGACATTCACCAGAGCCACCCAGCGCAGCAAAACTACGTTTGATGATTTCACTTTCAAATCTCGTTTTTTTAGGGATAGGGATAATGAGTTGATGTTGTGTTGAATGGCATTGGCATTGTTGCAGTATGTTAATATATATCCAAAGTCTGCCGACACTAGCTAACATTAGCCACCATAAGCTTTTGGTCATACAAGACCCAGTAAGGCTGAGCAGCATTCCTCAGTGTTTTTGCTTATGAACTTTTAATTTGTGAGAGGAAGAACGTCTTATTTCAAAAGGAAGCTTATTGGTCCACTGTAATGGTATTTATTTTACCTGTGGGATGCCCAGCCAGTCGTCAGCTTGCTGCATGGCCTCACGGGCGTTGTCCACTGGTTTGGTCTGATCCCACTGGTCCCAGTCAGGACACAGACCTGAGGGACAGAAAGGAGGTAAGTTGGATTTACTACAGGAAGCAATAACTCATCATTTAATATATCTAAGTAGAAACACATCACAACAATAATCACAGGATGATAATATTCTGTATTATTGCCTAGCAAAAGAAAGGAGATGCCGCTTTTTGAACACACGCACGCACACACACACACACACACACACACACACACACACACACACACACACACACACACACACACACATACATATATATTTGCAGGCTCTTACAATCTTAGTCACACATTTTGTCTTGCTAAGTGAATGCATAAGAGGGAGCATCAAGAACTACATAAATCGATTATTATCAAAAGGCGTGTCAGGAAGTGAAATGCTTTCAGTATAAAATAGTGAAACAGTATTTCAGTTGGATCAAGGGACACTAAAGTAAACGTGAACTTCACTACTCAAAGAAATGGAGAGCTTCTTGTGTTACAGCCAATCTGTCTGTCTAATTATGACCTACATGTTGACTCCAAAGTTACAGCCTTGGTGACATCCTGCAGATAAAGGGAGAATGCAAAACACGCCATATCTTTATTTGAAGGTGAATCTGCCACAGTAATCAAGTGAGGGGTTGAACATCTGTCTCTGTGGCTCATCAAGATGTCTGCCCTTGAATTCACGCATTAGATGTCATGGTGTTCCTTCATTATCATACGGGCGTATCCTGGCAAAATGTGTCAGCAGTTTTTTATTTACTTGTTCATAATTGACCCTCATCTCTGAGGGTTGTTATTTTTGGACACTGTTGGAAATCTTTTGCTGGAGGGAAATAAAAGCTTCTGTTGAGTCCTTATCTCCGGCTTGAGGCCGTTGGTGATCCACAGGTATGCCAAACATCCTGAGCATGTGAACAGAAACCTCCTTCATGCCTCACTTTCCTTCACCTACATCCCTCTTCCCCTCTGTCTCCTCCTCTCTCCCCACTTTCCTAATTTAACAAGGCCATAATGGGAAGGTTCAGGACTCCCCCTCCTCTCCACTCTGTTCAGCTCATCACCACCCGTCCTCAGCTTTAACTCTCGCACAGATGAGAATTACGCACTTAAGCTTTCCCTGACCTGACCTCAGATCTGCAGCTGTCAATCACCGTTGTATGCAGACAGTTATGATGGTAAAGACATACTAACAATCTAACAATACTGCCAGTGTTTCATGTGACCCTAACTCAGCTCTTATCCTCCAGAGATAAATGTTTCTTGCATTCAGTACTTGGCTGGTGTTAATTTCAGACCCTTTCTGTGGGGGAAACACATGCACACCCAGAAACACACAAAACATTACCCCACCCTCTCCCTCTCCAAGACACAGGAACACAAAGATGTTCCCAAACACACACATCACAAACACTTTCCCTCACCTGGAGCACAGCTGTCGACCAGGGCACCCAGGGCCCGGCCAGTCTGCCAGTCCCTGTGAAAGTTGGTGATGGGAAGCTCGGGCAGTTTGTTCTGGATCCATCCCAGCAGCCTCTGCTTGGGCGTCTTCTGCTTTCCGTCATCCCCCTCCTCATCCTCGTCCCACATGGGCATGGAGATGGAGTAGTGCAGGATCAGGGTCCAGATCAGACCAAGGATCAGCTTCAGGTTCCCATCCACGATGGCTTTAGAGTCTGGAGTTCAGAGGAAGAGAGAGAAGGGGCAGATATGAAGTAATGTAACCATGTTTAAACATTGATGCAAACCTGAAAAACTGGCATCCAGACAGAATCTTGTTATTTAAAGGTATTTTAATACAATAATACAATGTTTTTTTTAACATGCATCGAAGGTCATTTGAAAATGACTGATAAAAGATGACTTTAAGATGCAGCCCTCGTTCAAAAGTCAGCTCAAAATGACCATAAAGAATGTAGAGAGGAGAAGAAAAGCCTTAAAACCAGTTGACTACAGGAAGGACTCTTCTAGGGCTCTTCTACTTAAACCTCAGTGTGAGTGAGGATATGTAATGATATCTGCTTCAGATGTCAAATTTCCCTCAGGAGTGTCTCTGCTATCTGCTATCTAATGCATGACTACGTCTTTAAGGAGGAGTGGGATGCATACCTAGAAATCACTAGTCTGGTCTGGGGAGAGATAGCGGTAGTTTATGTTGACTTCCCACATGGTACTTTACTACCTTTTGTAAAGATTTTAATCTGGCTTCAGACCACATCACAGCACTGAGACTGGACAGATAAACATATTAAATGACACTCATCTGAATACTGATTCAGGTAAAACATCAGTTCTGGTGCTGCTTGGTCTTAGTGTAATGACTGGAAATACGGGTTGGATTATCTGGTTCAGTCCTCAATTGGTTCATATCATATCTCAAAAGCATCATGTGGTGTCCCACAGGGTTCGATTCTTGAGCCACTACCATTCAACCTGTAAATGCTCCCACTCGGCCACATCACAGCTATGCAGACGACGCCCTGATTTACTTAGCCGTCTCACCAAATGAAATAAAGACAAGACAGAAGTCGTATTTGGCAGCAAGGAGGAAAGACTCAAACTTAAGAGCTTCAGCAGCACATCAAGACAAAAACTAAATCAGCATTTTACCACCTCAAACAAACAGCATGCTTGTGATTGATTAATTGATTCTTTACTGCACTTTTACTCCCTTTACTGAATTTGGGGGAACATCATTACTGCACTGTAACTGCACAATAACTATGATCTATTATTTCTCATCTATTTGTATTTTACTTTATGTTATCTCAATTTATTCTATTTTAATAGATTTTATTTATACGTTTCCCTAATGCATTTTTGCAATGTGTAAAGAACTCTGAATTGCCTTTGTTTTTGAAAGCTGCTATACAAATAAACTTAAATGTCTCTACTTTAACTTATAAACATTCTAATAATGACATGAAACTTTAAAAAGGTAGAAAAACCTTCTCCATCTGAGACCAATCTAGGTGATCAGACGGGGAGACCAAGTGTGAAAGAAAGAGTATCATGATTGTAGTATAGAGGAAATTTTCCAGATGAATCATATTGAGTTATATAAACGTTCACATCGGAACATCTGAACAGAAATATGAGCAACTTTATTACAAAATATAATAAATTCATGAGAACAGCCACAATCCTCCTTATATATTAACATGAATCGTGTTGTAGGAAAAGGTTTTGGATAATTCATTATAGATTTCTTCACTTACACACCAGTTCATATTGCAACAGAATGACACAACAGTGCTTCTAGTAACATGTCTGGTTGTTCTACGTTACATTTGAGGCATTTGTCAGACAGAACCACACACTCCGCTGCAAGCAGAGGAGAAAGTGATGCAACCAGAAGCTAGCATGAGTAAGTTAACCACACACACAACCCGACATAAACACTCCAGCGTGCACACACATGTTGCACAAGAAGCAGTTGATCAGGAGGGACGATAGCTCAGGTCCAGCCTTGAGGAAAGGGTGGAGCAGTGTGTTTGTGTGCGATTGGAACATAGTTAGGGAGGAAAAAAGGGGGTTAACGCTCTGGTTCTTGTTAGGATTTGACGCGAGGTGCTGAAGGGTGCACGTACAAGGCCTGACATGACTTAGGCTCTCTGCAGGGTGTCTGAAAAGTTAAAGTTTTGGAGGTGTGTGAATCCCATGTCTGACAGCGGTGTCCAGTGGGAAGTTTGATCAGAGTGTGATTTCCGATTTTTCAACACTCTAATAAGGGCTGCAGAAAGCATGAAGACAGAGAGAATGAGGCTGAAAACACAGCATAACAAACAGGAGAGGTTCCGCCTATTCTGATCCCGGCGCTGTCAACTTAATTTGTTTTGTTATTGTTGTCTAGACGAGAATAATTGTTGGTAGCAGCAGCTCAACCTCAACAACAATGAGGTCTTGGATGATTCTTTTTTTTTCCTTAGATGTTTTTCTATAAGAGTGCAGGGGCTGCAGTTGGGGGCTGGGGCTACTGAAAAGGCTGAATATTTAAGGTCTGCGGTAGGAGGGTCTGAAAGCCAAGAGCTGCGGCCAGAGTTTGAGGACAGGTTGGTATGAGTTAGGGGGGGGGGTTTCATGCATGACATAGATGAGGGGCAGAGCAGCAAGCCAGTCAGGAAATGAAGGCTGTTAAGACATGACAAAAAGCAAATGTAATGCACAGAAACACATGCATGCTTCACATCAAATCATTTAATAATAATTTAAATTAGAGGAGTTCAAAACATGCAGAACTAAACTGGGACATCTCAGTCGGCTGCTCATCTGAATTCATGTTACAACTGAGAGATGTGCTCGCAAGCTGCTAACCCTGCGATACATGACATGTCAGCTGCTCCCAGTGGAAAAATACATGGTGATAAAGCAGAGCATGGGTCAGACGACAGGCCCTGTTTGGATGACCCATCACCATGGGAACTTTGAGGGAACCGGATCGTTATAGCAACCGAGGGGCAACTCAGTCCACTCGGGAACTGTAGGAAAGAAGAAGGAGAAGCAAGAGACAGAGAGGGGAACAAGAGAGAGAAATGTTGCCTGAAGACAGAGATAAAACTGACAGCTATAAACTGTCATTTGTACAGATTGGAGGGTGTGAATGGTGCGTATGTGTCCCACGGGTTGGTACTTGCAACAGGAATGTAGATCAGATAAGGTAGGGGTGTGTCACATGTAGCGGCCTACAAACACACTAAAACAGGACCACAACATTACAAGAACAAGAGCAGGTTTGTTTCAGTTAATTGAATAATCATTTACCTATACAAAGTCAAAAATTGCAGAAAACTGCCATCACAAGCACCACCAATACAATGTACTGTAACTATATCAGTTTCAGTGCCTCACTGTTTTTTGGATGTACACAAAGGTCAACAATAATCAATGCTGTCCAGGACAGAGCATCATCTAAGTGTGGACAGCCTGTCCTACTCACAGGTGCTGTTAGGACATAAATTCCCTCATACTTTCTGATCTGTCTGTATATGTGTTGCTCTTTGATTCATGCCTCTCACACACAAAGCCACTAAACATGCAAGGAATCTGCCAGCATTCCCGGCAGACCACAGTGCACCAAGCCTGACGGAGCCCATATACGGACACAGACTGCCGCAGACTCCCTCTCTGCTGACTCACAAGCCCCCTCCCCCTTTGTATGAGAGAGAGAGAGAGAGAGAGAGAGAGAGAGAGAGAGAGAGAGAGAGAGAGAGAGAGAGAGAGAGAGCGTGTCTGTGGTTGATGCTCCTTTTGCCCCAAAAACTCCCATGACTCATCTGTTTGGCTCGTTGCTGCAGCCCCCCCAGTGACAACGCTATGGCATCATCGCAACCCCTGACCCACAGCCTGACCTGATCCCAGCATCTCAGGGAGGGGGGGGGGGTAGAGGAGAGCGACAGCAGGAGGAAAGGCTCTGCACAATATTCAGGTTGAACTGCAACATCTGGAGCAGATTAATCCTGAGATCTTGTAAGACGCAGGACGAAACAGCACAGCAGGTCTAGATAGTCCTGAGGTGTCTGCCTTCCCTGTCCATCGCTCACAGTATCCTTATATTTATTCATATATGATACATAAGAATAGAATAGAATAAAAACAATCGCAGGACTGTCAGGGGAATTTTGACACAGATTTACTTCACACCCGTGAGCCAATCCACTGATTGCGGCGATTCCACTGAATTAACTGATTACACTGCAAAATGTGGCAGTGCAAGTGCTTGTGCTTTACTGTATACTTCAGAACTAGACTGATAAGTGGGCCAGGCAGATATATTAGCTTTTTGCAAATATATCTGTATCCGTGTTTTTTGGCATTTTAAAAACTCTCAAGTGTCATAGCTTCAAAGTTTACATATCAGTTGGGCTGTATGCATTTTAATACTAATTAATATATGTAACTGTAACCTGATGTGTTACCAAAAATAGATTTTGATGGCTGATATTAAAAAAGTATGTTCACATGTACAGTTTGTACATTTTCATTTCAGTAATTGGAATAAATTACTCTACATTAGGTCTTGAACATTAAGTCTAGTGAGCTAACTAGCAATTGTAATGGAATTCATTTTATGGTAGCCCACCGAGCACTTAACACTCTCCACACAACATTTGCTTTAAGCGTGTTATGTTTAATGTACAGCACAGACTACATACATATTGAACAAATTTACTTTTGGCCAACTTCTCATACATTAAGATAGTCAAAGTGTGCTAGGGCTAGCAGAACAATGGTGCCCCCCCACACACACACGCACACACACACACGCACACACACACGCGCACACACACACGCACACGCACACAGAACAAGCCATGCCTGGAAAAGGGGGAGTGATTGGAGTGACCTAAACCCAGTCAGACAGAACACTCTGAGGAAATGTCACACATTCCTCACTGCTCATATCACACACACACACACACACACACACACACACACTGAAGATGAACTATGGGACATGAAACCCAATAAAATAACTTATCAGAAATATTTGCTTTAGAACTGTGACATGTATTCAGCTTGTAGACTCAAACATCCAAAAGCTGAAAATCATTGACCTGGAGCTCTCTTCTTTCCCTCCCTCCCTCCCTCCCTCCCTCCCTCCCACCTCTCCTCCTTCCCCCTTCTAACTCCATGCAACAAGCCACACTGGGGCTACTACACTTCCTCCTTTTCCTTTCTACTGCTTCCAGTCATCCTCCCTCCCTCCCTCCGCTCTCCTTCTCTTCACTCCCTCCGCTGGAAAAAGTTCCTCCTGGTTTTTTAGCCTTAAAAGGGCAGAAGCAAACTGGATCTTGGCAGCCTCCCATTCCCTGGGCTCTGGTTACAGACATAGGGAGGAGGGAGGACAGGACAGGGGAGGGGAAGGGAAGGGAGTCAGAGGGGGTGGTGGGCCAAGAAAGAAAAGAGAGGAGAAAAAAAAAGGAAGGGAAAAGTGCTGTGTGGGACATTTTTAAAGCCCGCTCTGACAACAGCACCCGCTGAGGATGGGCTGAGATATGTTCACTTGAGTGAGGAGACCAGATAGGCTGAGAGAAAAATGATGTTTGAGGGGGATAGGCAAAGAAGGAAAAATAAAAAACATGAAGAGAACAGGGAGCAGCAAGTAGGGACAGGCTGAGACAGAGGCTGAAGAGGTGAGAGGAGGACACGGGCACCACATGAAATGATGAATGAGGAGGTTTAATAAATACCATGCGGCTTTAATCAACTGTTTGTTTCCTGGAAACATCTGAGAACTAAAATCAACCATAAGAGCAGAGTTTGGGTTTACAAGTAATTGATAGTTCTTGGCCTTGGCAAAAATGATTCAGGTCTGGAAAAGTAGATTCCCTTCAGATGCGTTTCTGGCACGGGAGGCTGTATCTGTTTGTAGGTCAAATCTTGTAACATAATGACAGTAAGCAAAACACACAGCAAAAAAACTCAAACTGACATAGTCCACTGCAGTTTTCTGGACATTTTATATATAAAAAAAGATTACATTACAGGCAACAGTGTCATTGCAGTTTATATGCAAAGGGCCAATTTGTTCAAATATCTCACTTAACAACTGTAGATGGAAGTTAGTTAAAGAATATGTTGCTTTATGTCTGCTTGTTCGGTCTGAACATGAGGCATGGGGTGCTGGGGCATGTTTCCAACTCTGATGTAATGCAATAGCCTGAATACCACTGTACTGAATGGGAATGTGCACTCTGCTAATCCTCAGTATCCACTTGACCAGTCCCCTTTCGCCTGTGCAGACAGGAAGTTATGCTAATGATAATGAGCTGGCAGGAAGTGATCCATTTTGACCTAACCGAGTGGCTAAACTCTCCGTTATCTCACTCTCCGGCCAACATTCCTCTCTGCCCTACCCAACTGCAGTGACTCTCTCACTTTTATCTTGTTTCTGGAAACGGAAGATGAAATGTGATGCTGCAGGACATCCCTAACACAAGCAAGTACTCTGTACACAGGCTATGTAGGTTTCCCAGTGGGTCTATAAAGTGCTCCCTCATTATCCAATTGCTGACGCTGCAGTTGTTGAGTCTTGGGAGTTGCGTTAGCATTGTTGCTGTAATTACTCAGGGACATTTCAAACCTGCATTAGCTGATGTTTTGGCCGCTTAGGGGAAGCACAAACAAACACATCACTCACATATTATTACCTTATGAAGCTGATATGGTGAACATGTTAGCAAACAGTGGCTTATTGACAAAAATGTAGCGAAATTAGCATTTGGAGTCGTGTTTCTAGCAACCTGACGAATGCAAGTCCAAAGTCTACTCTCCTTTTAACTCTGTTTTATGTCTCCACCAACTGCTGAGGGCAATGTCTGGCTGTTAAGTTGCAAAATGCTCCACTTTGGCTGGAAACAACAAAATAGTTGCAAGTTGCAGGCAGTGAAACCAAAACAATGAGTTAAAACAATGGAGCTGAGGGAAACTGCAGAGCTACAGATAATTCTTCTTGGGTTTGTCTTTACGAGTGACATTTTTCATTTTACACGCAGTCATTTGATCCATTGTTAATATAAAATATTGACTGCAGCAGCTTTAATTACAGCTTGCTATGAATAGGGGTTTGGTGATATGATGATATGCTGTACAGAGTAAGACTTTTGAAATGTATCAGCTACAAGAGACTTTGACATACCATTTATACCAAGCTCAGTCTCTTTAACATCCCTGGTTTTATTTGGTCATTGTGAGCAATATTGCAAATGAATAACAAGGACAACTTTACAGCAATATTTAATTTACAAGATTTTTGTGTCAATGTGATGTAGTGACTCTGTCAAGTACTTCCTTCACTTTCATTCATTCATCCATTACATAGATCGTGCTGAACAAGCCAAACAGTGACGTGTGGATGGACCGGAGATCTAACCCTTAACGTGCTTTCAGACAGCGAGCGATTAGCAGCAGCCTCCCTCACTTTTAAGCTACGGCCGGTTGTATGTATTTAAACAAAAACACTGAACATCATGTCCATGTGCAGATGGTGTCATCCAGAGGGAGACTGACCCGCTCTGTCTACCTGTCCACATCTAAAAATCCAATGCAGGTAGGAACAGTCATAGTGAATCAGACACCTGCTACCCCAAATTGGGTTATTCACAGCTGAGTCACCTATTTCTCTTAATTGACACTTTTTCCTCACAGACCAGTAGTGTCATGCTGTGGTTGTCCCAGCACACCTGGCAAGATAATCCTTCATTATATGTGACTGTAAACCCTTGCTCACTTCAATACAGTCGGGTTTACTGGTAGCTAATGGTGGCTAAAATGTTGGCTAACATTAGGTAGATTTTTCTGTGTTGCTGATTTACAGAGTTAGTCTGCAAACTGTATTCCTCGTCTTTGCTTCGACTACTCTTAGTATGTCACTGGTAAACATTCCAATAAACATGATGTCTTAATTTCTTGTTTTACTGCATTGTAATGCTAATCTGTGCTAAAAATAAAAAAATAGGCTAGCCATAGCACAAGTATAGAAAGGTTATAACTGTTAGCAATATCTACACTGCTAGAACTGTAGCAGAAATGGGAAATGAATGGGTTCTGCAATTGTATGTTTTATTGCTTAGGAATTACATTTTTCAATTGTATGATTATATATTATATATTATTTCCTTTAAAAGGTTACAAAGATAACTTCTGCTCTAAGCCCGCTGATCTCCCTTTATCAATAATATAGTATATATCTCATTATTATGTAACAATGTGACAGGAGGAGACACCCTGGTTGTTGCCACACAGGTGTCTGTCTCAACCTGTCTCTGCTCCAAGGCAAAGACAGGAGAGCAGCCAGGTACAAAGTTACACCACAGCTCGGTTTCTTTCACATCCTGCCCGTGTGGATGTCTGGAGGACTTCTTACTATTTCAACAAACTCCACACAGGCTCAGTCAAGTACAGATAAAATAAGTATTTTTTTAAATCTGGGCTGGGCTGCTGACAGACTGGAGCAAACGTCTGCACAAAGAGCACATTATTAAATTAATAAAAACAGTCTCCGAGTCTCAATCTGCTTAACAGCTCGTGTGTGTTAAAGCTTCATCTCACAGATGCATAAACAGGATGATGCCAGGTGAAATGATCGAGCTTGTTCAAACATGGGTGTGATGAGCACAGTGGAATATGCTCATTAGCTATCTCTCTTCACATGCACAATAAGAGCAAATTGTCACAGAACTCAAGATTTAAAGATTAGATGAATGTAAAAACATCCTCTAACTAAACACACAACTATACAGAACCATGCAAATCAGATGGAGAGTTGACTTGACAGTACGAGACATAACTGAGAGCCTGAGCTGTTTGAGCAGTGCTACAGTCAGTGTCTCTCCCCTCATTCACTCCACTGCCTGCTAGATGGCAGCCTTGCCACTCTTTGACTGACTGAATACATTTCCTCTGGATTTATCAGCAATCATGTGTCTGCTGCCGCTGCCAGATCATGTGGGGTTTTGTGAAAACTGCAGAAAGAGAGATTACCTGTTGGGTTGAAACCTCATTACAGTGAACACTAAACTGCAGTCTGTGCTGGGAGACTGCCACTGTGGCTGGATGTACTGTTAACTGTTGAGATTCTCAAATAAAACAAACAAGAGTTTGGCAAGTGTCGTGTGAAGTGACCTTCCTGCTACAGTAGCTCTGTAGTCCAGTTTAGGGCTGAAACAATTAGTTGCTTAATCCATTAGTCAATCAATAGAAATTGAATTGCCAACTAATTTGATAAGTGATTAATCGTTTAAAACAATAGTTTGACTTTTTGGGAAACGTATTCACTTTCTTGTCGAGAATTAGATGAGAAGATTGATACCAATCTCATGCCTTTGCAGTAAATATGAAGCTACAGCCAGGAGATGGTTAGCTTAGCTTAGCATAAAGACTGGAAATAGGGGGATCAACTAGCCTGGCTCTGTCTGAACAAAATCCACCTACCAGCAGAATTAACATGTTATATCTTGTTTGTTTAATCCGTACAAAAACCTCAGTGTAAAAAAAGACAAGTTGTGGTTTTACTGGGGGTTTTACGTCGGGGACTATTTCTTTGGTGGGTGCAGTAACTTCCAGGAAGTCACTGAGCCTGGCACACAACTGCCAATAAAACCACAACTCTATCTCATTGTAAACTGAATAAGTTTGGGTTTTGGGCTGTTCATCGGGATAAAAATGCAATGTGAAGATGTCGCCTCAGGCTCTTAGAATCTTTGGCTACTTTTTAATCTTTCCAGACATTTTATAGCATAAATGACTAATCCATGATTGATTAACGATTATTATTTGCAGCCCTAGTCCAGTTCCACACTCCACTACTGTGGCCTTGATTGCTTTTCGGGTGGAGCAAATTACTGGCTTGTCTTAAGTAAGTCTTGATGACAGTGTACAGTGTTACAACTGGGCGCTGTTGCTTATCAATACATGTCCATTTTTAGCAAGCGAGCTCAGAATAAGTGAAATGAGAAATGAAAGAGGTGTGGACATCAAGATACAACAGAAAAAAAAACTGAGAAGTCATCAATTAGTAAAATGACCCAAAGGGCCGAAAGTGTTGTGAAAATAAAGTTTGGTGAATAAACTGGTGAAAGAAAAGAGAGAAAGAAAAGAGAGAGACAGCTTCAGAGCAACGACAGAGGGAGGGACGTCGTGCATCATGCTGAGCACTTTGGTAATTTGTGGTGAGGGTTGCTGGCTGGGTGTGCCCACTTTCTGCAATGAAAGGAGGAAGTAAAAGAGGAGAGCGGGCTCCTCTCTCATCTTCAGATTAAGTGACTCAAGAGGAACTGCCAGGATGAGGGTGAGTCAGCTGTAGGGACAGACAGACAGACAGACAGACAGTGCTGACTCGGATGGCTCTCTGGTGCCGGGTACTGCGCCCTGAATACCACCAGAGCACAGTTTAATCGCTGGCATCAAGATCAGAAAAATGCAGGGAAAAGGAATCTCCTTTAGGAATGAGTGAGAGTTCTGTGTCCGAAAAATGAACCTCCTAAAATAGAAAAGAAAACATTTCTGAGGCACATTGCATGTGAACTTGGGGACTCTTAGAACTCCGTTTGCATTGATGGTTATCTTATATCGCCAACCACAGCCTTGATAAACACAATCTCTACTGGCGATGTGATTTGTCCACAGCAGCTCCGCCTCTTCCTGCCAGCTAAGATGAAGTTTGGGGTGCTGTAGATTTGACATGAGGTTCAAACAGTGCCATCACCTCACCTGTTGGCTGCAGCGGGAAGCAGCAACATGCGTGTGGAGACCATGAAGTGAGCCAGACGTTCCCCCTGCAGGGGATGACAGGGACTCACTCATGTCTGATTCACACAGACTCAGAGTCACAAACCTCTTCCTTTCCTTCCGACCACAGACTCTCTGTTGACAAAGGTGCCTTGTCTGTCTTAACTCCAGGTGTGGGAGGGTGTAACATCTGATAGGATTAGTCATTCTTATGCAATCTCAACTATGGATTGATTTAACGAGATTCAATTTGGGACCAAGTCCATCAAGGACCCTTGAGCCTCTTTGAGATGTTAGAAAGCACAACACCAGATGGCTGCATTCTGCTAGTTTTGTATCAGCAGAAAATGACTTTAATTCACTTGCATTCTGATAAACAACTGCAAAATCACCCGTGTCGTGAGCAGGCAAGCAGCTGCATGTAGGCAAAGCCCATTAAACCCAGTTTTATGTCACCAAGCGTGAGCCAAGTCCTGTCTAATGCTGCGGAGACCCAGTCCCAGCCCACTGCACGACATGAGCACAGACAATAGCCCTGTGTGTCTCCCTCCCTCCCTCCCTGTGTGTGTGTGTGTGTGTGTGTGTGTGTGTGTGTGTGTGTGTGTTCAGCTCTCCCATCCCACTAGGCCTGAATTACACCCCGGCCCACAGAGTTTGGCTCGCACCGGCCCAGCCCGGCTCAAGCGGCAGGGGAACACAGAAAGCCTGGGGCCCCTCTGCACAGTCAGACCCCCCCCCCCCCCCCCCAAAACAACCATCAAATCTAGACAGCCGGAGACAAAAGCTCTGTGCCCCTGGACACCATGCAGGGAAACGCCTGCTTTCTCACTGAAAACACGCTCGGTAATGTGACCAGCACCGGCAACTTTCCTGTAGACTTCCTCAACACTCGTTCACAGGAAAAGGAGGACTCAAGTGTGTTTTCACCACTCTTTCTTTACAAGGTGACACTTTTTTTCCCTTCTGGGCAGCAACTTGCTCAACTTTCTTCGACCCTGCAGGCATGCTCACATGCACTGTTCTTTTAATTATCACCATCTATCTTACAGTCCTTTCTATCGGTTGCTTAGCAATAGATTTAGATGCTTAGCACCAAATTCTTCAAGAACATCAAACAACCACTTAGAAGAGAGGAGAGGCCACCTGAATGGAGGTGGAGATGAGTTAGAGGAGTTTCTAGACCAAAGCGGGCACACTGGCACTCATTCATTACACTCAGCACTGTTTCTGCGGTGTGCACAGACTTATCTGACTCACCTATGGACACCAGCTTTATGTTCTCTTTGTCCAGGAACTCCAGAGCCACCGACACGTTCTCCAGCTGCATCTGGCGGAAGGTGGGCCTCTGGTTGTACTTTCTGAACATCTTCTTCTGGGACAGGACCTCCAGGAGCCCGATGAGCCGCAGCCCGTCGCTGAGGTCCGTCTGCAAGTTGCCGATCCTCTTGTTGACGCATTTCAGGTGCTCGTTACACCAGCGGGTGAAGGTGTTCTGCTGGATCTTCTTCCACGGCGCATCCTCGGCCAGGTCCTTCTCCGTGGCGGGCATTTCTGCGTCCTTGTCCGTGGAGAGAGCGTTGGGAGCGGGCGCGGCGCTCTGGTGGAGCCGGGGGTGTGAACCACTCATTTTTATGGTCTCGGCTGTCTCTCGGTTCGCTGGCTTTTTTTTTTTCTGGGTGGAGTCTGCTCAACTCTGCGTGGCCGCTCCCTCTTTTTTTTTCTCTCTCTCTCTCTCTCAATTTGTAGCTCGTCTCTGTTTGAGAGAAAAGGGAAAGAAAGAAAGGAGTGAACATGAGAGAGTGACTTATAGCCCGGAGGTAGAGATTTTGCATAGAAAGTAGGCGGTTATGGCAGAAAAGGGAGTCATTTTGGAGGAAACTGGTGATGCACTTCTTCATGTCCAGGACTCCCAATTTAAGAATAAACTGACTCACTTCTGAACTCGTAAAAGATGGCAGCCATTAGTTTAAGACTAACTAAAGCTGTGGGGGAGAGACACCAGAGGGAAAAGTACAGTCAACACATTTCCCAATAAATAACATGACCGTAACATTGTCCAGATACAAGACATTGGTCTGATGAATCCAACTTTACAGATATTTGAAATAGAAATACTAAGTAGAGAAAATGGGTTTTCTTGCCCCTGACTCACCTCAATAGTTAAAGTGTGTTTTAGGCTTTTCTCTGTTTGTCTAACAGATAAGGAAGCTGCAGTGATCGGCTTTACTTTCCAAAACACAAGCCTCATTCTCAGCCCTGGTCTCTCCCTGATTATATGGGGACAGTCTTCCTCCTTCCTCCTCCTTCCTCCCATCATTTGTCACAATGACGCTATGGCTATATGGATGAGAAGGGAGTCGTTTTCTGCGCTGGAGAAACAAACTGAGTTGAAGGGCCCACGTTCAGGGTCCCTGTGAGCATATGAGCTCATGTTCATGGGTCCCCTGCGGCAGTGAAGTAAATATTTGAGATATCCAGAGGGATATGAGCGTCAGTGACTCCTCATAAGGTCACAGAGTTATGTTTGTTTGTGTCTGTTGGTCTGCATTGCAGCTTTGTTCAACTTTCCTTCTGTGTGCAGTTGTTCGTGACTGCAGGCATGGACTGTGTGCTTATTTGTGGTAAATTTCTGCCTTCATCTGTGTGCATGTTTGTGTGACATCACTGTGTGTGCAGCCTTATCTTTAAAGAGGGTTACAGTGCAGATCAGCCAGACATTGAGTGTCTAGACACCAGCCTTACCCACCTCCTCTATTTGTCTTCACTGTACTGACCAAACAGCCGGATGAGATCACACACCAAGTATGCACTATATGATGTACTAATGACAGACTGAGTGTTTTATAGCAGCCGGCAGTTTCTCAAAATATAACAATGTGCTGGTTAATTTGATATTTTTCTTCATTTCCACTACAAGCTCTTTGAGGATAGCTTCAGCATTTGTGTTAAAAAGACATCTCTCCTCAGTGCATTAGAAACGTATTTTCATTGTTTTTTTTCATTGTTTTTTTTCGTCACATAAGGAGGACAGAAAGGAGATAAAGAGGGGATGAGGTGGAAAATGTTATAATGCAGACGTCTTGTCATTTCTGTTCTATTTTCATACAACAGAAAGCCTCCTGGGAAACATGTTCTAATAAAGCAATCAAAGGGGCACAATTTTACACATGATGTTCAGTTTATCAGTTGTTCCGTTTCTCGTCACTGATCTGTCTGTTGAAGAGGTGAATCATTCAGGGAACTCGGACACTAATATCAGCTCCTTTATCGTTTCCATTTCTGTAGTTTCCGCTGTTGCCGTGGTCACACGACGAGCAACAGCAGCAAGTCGAAAAAGTTGAAACATCATAAACTCCGACAGCAAAGAGCCGTGTGTGTTCATGAGAGTGGCCTCCGCCCTCCCTCTCGTTGCAGCATGTGGCATGGAGTTGGAAGATGAGAGCATTTAACAGGCTGGTCTATTGAGTTGAGTTGCATTATGGGAATTGTAGGATCCAACATTTTTTAAGATCGGCTCACACTAGCGACTAAAAGTCAGGATATCTCAATCTCTTCTGCTTCCATTTTGACCATTGTTTTTTTAAATCTCTTATTTATAAATCCCCCAACTTTGTGAAAGTACAATACTAAATCACTGGCGTGCCCCTTTAATATGACTTATTCATTTCCAAAAATCAACAAAACACATACAAGTAAATGTCTTTCGACACATTTTCTTTCTGTGAGTAATAGAGCAGCAGTGGCTGTAGAGACAGAGGGAGAGATGTGACTCTGCAGCTTTCTTGACTAAATAAGGAGCTCAGTGCCAGAAGCCACAGTGTGGCCAGGAGCCATCAGTACTTCTTTGCCTTTGTGTGTGTGTTTGTGTGTGTCTGGTGAAGGGAGAATCTGAAGAATGCCCCTCTCCCCCATAACAACCCTGGAGCCCCCAGCCTTAATAATACCCCAATAAAAGAGCCCTATTAATGTAACACACACATGCACATACACACACACACACACACACACACTGGTACCAGCATGCGTTTTATTCACTGGGCCATTTAAAACAATAGAACAATAGATTTAGATAGTTTTAAGTAGCTCTGGTCCCCCTAGCTGCGTAATTTGCTCCATTTCACAACTTTCATTACATATAAACTTGTCACGCCAGTTTACAGGCTTTGGCTGTAATTAAAATATAAAACTTATGATGGCAGTGGATACTGATTGTGTCGGAGGGCAGATTAACAGCAGCAGAAGTAATTGAAAGAGAGAAGTGAGGCACAGGAGACACAGACAAAGGAAAGCCTTAAGTGAATGGATACACAGAAACAGGAAAGCTTTGAGGGATCAACCGTAGGTTCAGCACATACTGAACTTCAGAAAGCACAATAAAGTGTTGCCTGGAAGTAAGTGAGAGCTGAGAGAACTGGGCAAATATTCACTGCATAGCGGCCTATTGTTTCAATGGAATTCACCAAATAAACAGGAGACAAAACACGGGGCGGGGACAGAAAGACACATTACAATGTCTCAGGATCTGAAGATCAAACTGATCTCTCTGGCTTGTCATTTGGTGCCCTCTAGTTAGCATTTATGGTATGACATTGTTCAGTTTTCTCTTCTTTCAATTGGCTCCTGGGCTACATTTTCTCTCTTCAGTGTTTTGGAAATCACACTCTTCTCATGACCTCTTGGCAGTTTTGCTTTTCTAAATGTATCAACTTCCTCTTTGTCTGTAATTTGGACTCATTCTGGATATTTTCCTGTCTGTACCTCAACAGTAATAGTAATCTGTATTTATATACAGGGAAATAAAAGCCAGAGGAGGAAAGTAACTAAGTACATTTCTCAAGTACGGTATTTCAGAACAAGTTTGTGGTACTTCAGTATTTTTGTTCTCCACTCCATTTCAGAGGGAAATATTGTACTTTTTACTACATTTATTTATTTTTTTGTTTTTTTACATGCAAAACACATTAGGAGCTTATAAAATATGATGCTTATAGTATGGTGCGTTACTATTAAACTACCCAGTAGTGTATCAAGTTCCTAAAACTGGTTGCACATAGACAAATTACGACATTAAGTAATGATAACCACTAACACTATATATTATCTGAAAGGAGTGTTTCTAGATAATGAATACTTTTACTTTTGACACTTTAAGTACATTTTGCTGATAAAACTTCTGTATTTTTACTCAAATAACATTTTGAATGCTGGACTTTTACCTGTAGAGGAGTATTTTTAAACTATGGTATTTCAACTTTTACACAAGGATCTGAATACTTCTTCCATCACTGATAGAAAATACTCTAAAGCACATAAAGATCACCTAACAATATAATGTAATATAAAAGTAGGTTTTCAAATGAGATTTAAAAGCTGCTCCAAAGCCTTAAGCCTACATTCAGTACGGTCGCCATGGAGAACCTCAGGTTACGAAGAGGTACATATGGGATCAAAAGGTTGCTACTGTAAGACGGAGCAAAAACAACTATGCCAGTACTGAAAGAAGACCTCACTGCTGTTACGGTTTTGGGAAACTGAGCCAAATCCGAGGGTGAGCTGAGGAACAGACCTAAATCCTGCACTGTTATTTCACATCTAGTTTACACGTCAGGCCTTTAGCCAAAGCTTACAATGAGTGCAACAGCAGCATAAGCTTCATTTCCTGGATCACAAGAACTACAAGAGACCTGGAGGGTGGAGTGCAGAGTTAAGGGCAACTACTGTTGCTTCAGTGTTTCTGTGTCAGGTGCGAATGAAGTGATGAGAAAATGAGTGCAGCCTGAGAGATAAAGAGCCAGTGTGGTGTATATCAGATATTAGATTAGACACAGTTAGAGCAGTTTAGTTAATTGTTGAGATCAGTGATAGTACCATTATTACTGTACCAGCCTGCAATGCCAGCAGCTTCTCATCATTAGCTGCAAGCCGAGCAGAGCTAACCTCACCAAAGGAAGTTAGATGAACGCTGCTAACCACATGACACATGCACTTATAGAGTGGTGTGGCGGGACAGCGAGTCACACGCACAGATTACAGTGAAGTTATGGTTTTTCCCTTATTGTCATCTGTGTGTGTGTGTGTGTGTGTGTGTGTGTGTGTGTGTGTTTTGGTGACACTTGTTGGGTGAAGGTAGGCCAAGAGGAGTCAAATAAGGACAGGTTTGGTCTACGAGTTTACATCGCACAGTTTCTATGCCAGCACCCTCTTCCTGGCTCTCACCGCCTCTTTATTATCACGGTGTTATGAAACCAAGAAGCTGCAATAACTCTCTCTCAAACGTTTGGCTGAAACATCCAAAGCCTGCAATCTGAAAAGCCACATTTTTCTCAACTGTGTTTTAGATGAAGGGTGTACAGGAATGTTATGACCTCAGTATGAAATCACCTGCCAGAAAAGGTTGGAAACAACTGGTTACGTTCACTTTGAGAATAAAGGAGGCACATTCCAGTCTTTCAGGCTCATCACCAAAGAGAAATTTAAAAGAGAGGAGAAACTTTGGAGGGGGGCAGATGATGAGGAATGTAGTGGTAAGATACCATTACTACTTCCACTAGAGACAGCTTTACTGGTTCATGACAGTAATAAAGCTCATCTTATTTTTTCACCTGATGCAACAATTGGTCCAGTCACATGAACACCAATAATATTGCATTTCAGAATTAGCCACAATACGCACAAACCCTCAGACAAGAGATTATGCTCGAAAGTTGCTCTTAACGCTCTACTGGGGAAAAATATTTCACCGTATATTTTGGAAGATTGACATCTTCTGATAATGTAGCAATTGGCAAAATATATCACACCCCACCCAGACATGGCAAATGTGTGCCATATGGGTGTAAAAACACAAAGATGTAGATTTTTGTGGAACAATTATTAGGTGAAAATAAGCAACATACTGTATGCATTAAAACGTTGTTTTAGACCATACATATGGTTCCTGGTTTCTTTATGAAATTAGTCACATATATTTTCCAAATATATTCTTGGCACCTTTTTCTATATTTTCTGGTTTATTCTCGCCTCAGGTGAAACAGAGATGGACCATGGACGTCACATTTTCTGCACTCTTATAAGCAAAACAGTTTATTTGTATTGTTACATTATTCTCTCCTATACTTTATATTTCCACCCTACAGTTCACTAGAGACTGATGCTACTGTCGCAAATAGCAAACATAAATCATTCTTGGATAAAGAAATATCTGATTCTATGAAGACCAAGAATGTGACTTTGAACTGCCTCTCAGGCCTGTCCTCACCACAAAACAACAAAAAGCATCGAGCAGGGTCATTATTTTACATCATAATACATCACTGAGCAGGATGTTGCCCTATTAGTCTGACAGAGCAACATATGGAAAAACACAGTTTGTCATCAGTTGCTTCTTTCGAGATTCCAACAAGTCAAGTCTTCATTTAAAAGTGTTAAATCATCTCTGGCAAGGTGCCACATGTGCTCTGCTTCCTGAAAAAAGTGTTCACACCCCAAAATGCAACATCACACCCAACTTCAGCTCCTCATCTGATCCATCAGAAACATGTAGTACAACGTGTAAAAAGTAAAATCTTTATAAATGGGAGGATGCGAGGGTCTAAAAGTCTCTGCTTGTCCTCTACATGAAGCAGAGCGTTAACAACGACAGCAAGTGAAGCCCCTGTCATACTTTTATGAGTGAAGAGCTCCGACTGAATATGTTCAAACGCTCTGAACTTGCGGTGTGAGACCCGCTCCCGGCGGCGGAGGGCGCAAGCGGCCACCACTCTGCCCCCCCGGTAAAAAGAAAAAAAGCCTCCAGTGCAGTCAGTGTCCGTGTATTACCTTATTTGGTGCGGAGCCCCTAATTGTTACACCGGAGAGATGCTATAGTCCACTGCTGCCGCTGCGCACGCGGAACAGCGTGCTCGTGCGCGATGCCCCACGAACAAACTGTACATGTAGGGATGAAGTGAGATGGACGGATGAGCTCCAGCCATACATCCAGGTTTACATCCTCTACCGTGACGTCCCGACTGACCCCCGCGGTGTCAGACTGTCTCACTAATTGCACCGATATATGTGTGACCACTCCGAAGCCACGAACCCAGCGGCGAAGCTTCCGAGACATTAGAAAAGTTAGTGGTGCGTGAGGCGTGGCGTGGCGTGGCGTGGCGCACCGCGACGCAGCAGCCCACCCGGTGAGAGCAGCGGACCCTCCGGTACACCGCTGGTCTCCGTCACCCCGCTCCCTCCGGTCCACACGGACTGACGGGGCTGTCATACGGTATTATACATGACAGAAAACCTCATTCATTCACATTCACAGCGCGCAACCGGGACCGCAACCACCCCGACTCAACTTAGAAGAAGACTTCGGTGTAAAACCCATCTGAAAGAAAAACCTCCCGCAGTGACAAGTCAAGCAGCATCACTCACACACACACACACACACACACACACCGACACCGACACCGACACGTCCACAGCGGGACAAAACTTACGTGTGTGTTGTAGCCTGTGATCTTCAAGTGTGCGTGTGTCTCTCCGGTCCGCTCAGTCAGTGCGCGCAGCAGCCCGCAGTTACTGTGTGTGTGTTTGTGTATGTGTATGTGTGTGCTGCTGCACTGAGGTCCCGGACCTCCCTCCCCACGCGCAGTCCCGGTGGGGGGAAATGGGTGTATTGGTTGTGCTGGTGGCGTTAAGTAAAGAAAGAGATAGTTCCTCCGCTCTTTTGCTCTTTTCTACCTCTGCGTGTCCTCGATCTCTCTCTCTCTCTCTCTCTCTCTCTCTCTCGGTCCTCCACCGGGAGAGCCTTAATTGGTAAACTGGTACCGCAGAAGAGGTGCTGGGGGTGTTTCTCTCTCTCTCTCTCTCTCTCTCTCTCTCTCTCTTACATGGGTGACGTCATGACCGCGCCTTCGGGATTTTAAAGGTATGATGTGACCGGCCCGTGCAGCGCCCCTATCTCCCCCATCTCTTTATTTAACCCCTGGGTGTGTGTGTGGATAGATGTTCGTCTTCACTCCCTTCCTTTGTCTTTGTGTGTGTATATGTGTGTGTGTGTGTGTGTGTGTGTGTGTGTGTGTGTGTGTGAGAGAGAGGTAGGTTAGGTAGGTCCCCACATCTCTCTGCACCCTCTGTCCTCTCTTTCCTGTTATCTGTTATTGTTCAGACAGACTGGTGGACATGGGGAGCTGTGTGTATCTCTGTCAAATCCTGCTCTGACTCAACACGGGGCTGGGAGGGGTGTGTGTGTGTGTGTGTGTGTGTGTGTGTGTGTGTGTGCGTGCGTGCGCGCGCGTGTGTGTGCTCTCCAGCTGAGCATTGGCTCAGGAAACAGGAATGTTCGGCCTCTGCTGTGCCCTCTACTTACAGTTCATCAGTCTGGTGGGAGGATGGAGGGAGGAGAGGAGGAGGAGGAGGAGGCGGGGGAGGTTAAAGTGAGAGTGGAGGAGAAAAAAGAGAGAGATTACAGATTGTTATAATATTTATTTATGAACTTTTAACTTTAGAAACCCAATAACCTCAATGGAATAATTTGACATTTTGGAAAACAGCTTTCTTGCAGCGAATCATTGACCCCTTTGTTACATTTAAAGGTGCAGGTAGGCAGGTGTTTGGACAGAGTCAGGATGGCTGTTTTCCCTGTTTTGGGGCTAAGCTAAGCTAATCATCTATTTTGGTACAAACATAAGAGTAGTATTGATCTTCTCATCCAACTCTGGACAATAAAGCTGTTTCGAGCTGTTAAACTTATGAATCAAACTCAAATTAATTGAAGTAAACATGTTGGCCAAGCAACCAGCGGAGACTCAGGGAAGTCACTGGCCCTAGCCAAGAAATAGTCCCGCACATAACCTCCAATAAAACCACAATTTGTTGTTTTCACACCTTCGTTTTTGTACCAATTTAACAACAAGATATAACATGTTGAGACTGTGCTCCCAAGAAGAACAGCATATGCTCCAAAACTACATTTATTTACATTAAAGTGACAGCACCCTCAATTGGACATAGTAATTATGATGAGAGCAAAGTAGGAAGCCAAGTGACATTACTTTAGAGCAACAAAATCTGCATAGTGGACATTACTTTGCTACAGTAGATGTGTCTCACTGAAAAGGGGAAGACTACTTAGTCTTTCTTCAAAGTTTTAAAAATTGTCTTCACTAGTGTTTACCGTCAAACAGAGCCAAGATAGATGTTTCCCCTTGTTTCCAGTCTTTATGCTAAGCTACGCTAACCAGCTGCTGGCTGTAGCTTCATATTATCTGCACAGACACAAGAGTGGAATTGATCTTCTCATCTAACTCTCGACAAGAGAGTGAATAAGAATATTTCATTAAATGTCGAGCTATTCCTTTAATGTCTCTTTAGTCTCCTCGAAAATGTAGCGTACAAGTGTGTGAGAGAGGAGGCTGCAGTGAGGCGC
Source organism: Enoplosus armatus (assembly GCF_043641665.1). Classification (NCBI taxonomy): domain Eukaryota; kingdom Metazoa; phylum Chordata; class Actinopteri; order Centrarchiformes; family Enoplosidae; genus Enoplosus; species Enoplosus armatus. Next base: position 6,026,191 of record NC_092187.1, read on the forward strand.
AAAGACAGAAGACAGAAGGAGACAAATAGACAGAGGAGTGGAGGAGGCAGGGAGATAGAGAGGGGGGATGAAGAAAGGAGAAAAGATGGTGAGAAGGCTGCAGAAAGAAGAAAGAGGAGAAAGAGGAGGTGATGGATCTTCATGAAAACGCTATAAAACTTGTAATTATCAACTCGTCTCTTTAACCCTGATTAATTTTTTCTACAAAAAGGCGAACCATAAAGTTCTATCTGTGTGTGTGTGTGTGTGTGTGTGTGTGTGTGTGTGTGTGTGTGTGTGTGTGTGTGTGTGTGAATCAGTGAGTATTAATAAGAGCCAGATGTTTGCCATTGTGGTTGTGAGCTCGTCCAGTCGGTCAGTGACATCATCCGTATGCAGCTAGTTGAAGTTACATCACCAGAGGCTTATTTATGGGGTAAACACACTCTCCCTCTCTCTCTCCCTCTCTCTCTCTCTCTCTCTCGCACACACACATAGTCGTATATAAGCAATTGAGCACATGCACACCACTGTGCTCTGAAGCAGCCGCACGACATTCGCGCACGTTGTTATGTGGATGTGAAGACGCCAACTTACACCAGCTACTGTCTTGTTTATCAGAAATGAAGTGTTAGATGTCCCTAAAACTTTCTCCAGCTAAATGAAAATAAATCAGAAATAATGTGTATTCAATGTATTTGGTCCATCCCCACTCTGCAGAAGAGTTCTGGGTGAGTCAAACCTCTCCTTTGACAATAAAGTCACAAATGTTGTCATGTTTCCTCAAACTAAGGAGCATCTCAGAAATCAGGGCCTCCATTCCCGATAACGATGGATCTTAGAAGAAGAGTACATGCGTCTCACAAGGCAGCACTTCAGACTGAAATGTTTTATACTTGTTCAGTACGAAAATGAAGTTTAATGTGCAGCAAACAGTTCATGATTCATGTTACTGGATTTGGCTGCTGCTCGGCGGTATCGTAAGCTCATATTAAGTCTAAAATGAAGCAGAGGTTGCTTCATAAGTTGTCATAAGTTTCATGATTATGCAGGTCATCTGTTGTGAAGGTCTACATTTCTGTATTAGACCTGCGGCATGTGGCAAACACCGTATGCACTATAAATAAAAAGAAAAGAGAAGCTATTGAACCTTAAAATATCCTATCAGGAAAGTGTCATTTCATCCAGAAGAGATGAATATGTTAGAAAATGAGAGGAAGACAGAAAGTGACAGATCAAATGTGGAAATCAGTTGATCAATTGATTTGTGTGCATGTTAAAACATCAGTGTCCATGATTAAAGTTTGGACTTATAAATTAGCAACAAAAAAAAGAAGAATTAAAACCTGAATGAAACATGTCATTTTTGGTTCCTCCTGCAGGTTCAGGAGCTTTTTAAAATGCTCTTGGCCTCCTATAAGTGGGTAGAGGGTAGGTTATACATCAGTAATGGATGTTCAGCAGGAGAAATTCTAATTGTTGACAAATACATTAATATACACTTAAAAATGTCCTTATATCTGTATACATCTATCTATTTATATACTGCTTATAAATGCTAAACAGAGGGGGTTAAAAATTGTTACTATTACTTCCATATACCTTTAACTTCCAACAACATGTCAGGGTTGCTATGCCTGTTATAGTTCATATGATTTATTTGGCAGTGACTAATGACCTGAACGCAAAGCAAAAATAATGTGTGGCCCCACGATATTTCCCATTCTTATGATTTGACAAGAATGACTAAATTCTGCATTACACAGCTGACCTGCACACAATGAATTATGGGATACTGACGATACAAAGGATAGGTATCCTGCATTATTGGGCAACATTTGACTGAGACTTTGAAATGGGACGGTCCCGGTCGGCCCTAATTCAGATGCAGTGATCAACAGTCACATGACTGGAGAGGCGTGCCTGTGAAGTCCTGCATTTGAAGTTTGACTTAAGTCAAAGTAAACAGGTATCAACTGGGTGACAGTAATTAAGTAATATATCAAATGGTATCATGCACCACTTTACTTGAGCGGTTACAAGAATATTAATTCATATGTATATGATAAAGAAGCCATGATTAGATATTAGTTATGTTCCATTTAGCACCTGATTCACACTCAATCAGGAATGATTCATCAGGAAAGTTTTGATTTATTCTATGTCAACATCTCTTGATCATTATGAGCTCACACAGGGCGCTTTCACTACCTGGCTATCTGTAACTTAGAGGTCAATTTAGTAATCCAATGTATTAAACATGTAGAAGATGCAGTGTGTGGGGCTTTTTTTTATATGTGCATATGTTTGTGTCTGATATGTTCCCTGTAAGTCAAGTGATGGTCATTTGTCTCTGTTCACTTAAGATTAAAAAGAGAGGTGTCTGTGACAGAGTGATAGAAAAACAGACTTATGCTTAAATAGTGGCAAATAGTGGAGACTGGGCCTGTTTTGAAGTAAAAGAGCAAAGAAAATGACAGAAAGAAAGAAAGCAGAGATCAAGGAGTCGGGGGCCCAGCTGATAGCCTCATAACAAAGCTTCTCTCTGTCAGCCAGTGAGGGAGCTAAAGTGGTAAATTGTTTAACTGGAAGTGATGGAGGAGACAGTCCAAAATGGTCCTCGTCCTCATGGTCTCCTTCACACACAGACACATATATGATTGATTGAGCTATATTTAAATGTACATGCTGCCAACATGACTGCACACGGACACGAGGCCTGAGCTCTTAGATTAGACCCATAAACAGCACATTAAATCCCACTTGCAGGTAATTTAACAAATATGTGTCTTTACTGGCATTCCTTGCTCTCTCTCACCCCCCTGACATCTGACTCGAGCTCAAAGGCGCTCACACATGAAAGTGTCTCCCATATGACAAAGTGGAGTAAATATGGAAAACCGTTACTCATTAAATGGAATGGAGTCCATATTTAGACATGTGAAATATGGAGTGGCTTTTATGACCAGCTGAGGCAGACAAGACTCAGTTACACAGCACTTAAAAAAGAGAGCGCTGAGGGATGGAGGGGTGGTCACAAAGCACATGTGACCAAAGTGAGGTGACAGTGAGCCAATGTATAATGATGACGTGACTGTAACTCTAAACTCTCAAAGGTTGGAACCACTTTCGAGTAAGGCACCCTTTATACAAGGTTTATAAGTTGTAAACAATGGCTTCGTTAATGGTTTTTAAATCCTCTAGTAATACTTTATGGATGCATTATAAGCCATTAATAAGAACAACCTTTGGGGTTTGCCAGGTTGTGAAAAATGACCAGTTTCCATTCACTAACAGTTTATTAACATTTGCCCACAACTGCAGACTTAAAAACTCTTTATTAATGACTTTCTAACATTTATGGCTTCTAACTTGATGGCTTGTAAGAAAGTGAGAAACCTATGAGTATTTAACACACTGATTTTATATCTAACCACTAACCCTAACCTGCTAAAGGAATTATACACAACGTGACAAGCCAAAAGTTGTTCTTATTAATGTTTCATAACTGAGCTATAAATTATTCATAAAGCTATTAGTTACAGCTTTAAAACATAAACACATAAACAAACCTGAACCCTTTATAAAGGATCATTAATTAGAAAGTAGGACCTAAAGATCTTGTGGTTTCAGGCTTTCACAAAGCTGAATCAAGCTCAAACTGAATGTTGGGTATTAGCTAAACTAGCTTAAATATAGACTAGCAAGACTGACTATGTAAGTTAGTTTTCTTAGCCATGTTAGGGCTATATGTCTTTGACATGGTCATCGCTGTATAAAGCCTGGTCACTGTGTCCAAGAGACTGATGGAGGGCTGTGTGGGTGCAGGTGAAGAGAGGGCGTGGCTTTGAGATGCTGGAACACCCAATGAAACCCAACTCAATGAAACACCTGATGATTCCCACTGTGGGCCTAATGGTCAAAACATAATTTAACATTTGTAGGCCTCCGGGGCTTCTGTAGGAATACTGCGATGAACTGAACAGTAAAACTTCTATACGATCGAGGGACAGCAAACACAGACAGACCGCCACAGAACAAGAGCTCATTGTCCTTACAGCACAAACCACCACTTAAAACGTCCCTGCACATGCACACACACACAGTCCTGCAACTCACTTAATATGTGGTATCAACTCTTAGCACAAGCACAGTAAACTACGTACTGTGAGGATTTGAAGTTCTAAAACACAGTCAGGGCCGAGCAGAGTAATCACACTGACTCACTGTGCAGCAGACTCTGATGTCTACCGCAGGATGAGTCACACACACTCGGGACGTCAGAACAGAATAATGAGATGTTTGCAAGTGTATTGTGTGTGTGTGTGTGTGTGTGTGTGTGTGTGTGTGCTGGTGGATGTGCATATGAGTACAACGTGCATTTGTGTGGTTTATGCGTGCTGTATGTCATGGAAAATGTGTTAATATCTCTTTCAAGGGTTTCCTTCTGGGAAAACCCTCTGCATATACTGTACATATGTTTGTGTGTGTTTTGGTGGAAAGTATGTGTCTGCTTTTTTTCTGTGTATTCCCACACTGAGTGGTAATCAGGCTAAACGTTATGTGGTAGTCTGTTCCCTAGCCAGCCTGGAGATGAAATCATTGATATACTCACATGCCCAGCATATGTGTAAATATACTGTGTAGATGTGTGTACGTGTGTGTGTGTGTCTGTATGCCAGCTATAGTCAAACCAGCTGGTCAGAGCCGAAGGCACAGCAAGGTAACTAAACAGAAAACAGCTACGTGACTTCACCTGGTGTAAACTACACACACACGCAGTATGTGACTGTGCAGCGTCTGGTCTCTCCTTTTTCGGTGCATATTATGAGAAAATCCTGAAAAGAAAGAAAAAAATGGACCCTAAATCTGGAGCCAAGTCAGACTGAAACCCTCATCAAGCTGAACGTGTATTTATGGAACATATAATACATATAGAAAGAGACAAATGCATATTTCTGTAAGATCTTCAGGTACCATTTTCTGACTTTTCTCATTTGTTTTTTTTTATTTTAACCGCCTCAGGATCTAAAAAATGTTTTCAAATGAAAGAGTCCAAGAAGGAGAGATTGCTCTTCGGTTGAACTGCTCACGACTCATCTGCACGTAAAGGCCACAACCTATGATTAGATGTCAAAAGTAGATTTTGTTCTATGGAACATTTGCAATGTGCCTGCAAAGGCAGGACGGACGAAGACTGCGAGCAAGTAAACAAGTAAACAAACTGTAATGTAAACAAGGTGCCCTGTGGAGTGAACAAACAAAAGTTATGTATTGTTCAGTGTTTCTTTGCAAAATGCATTGTGTGTATTCTTGAGGTTTATTGAATTCATTTCCTTCCTCAGTCAAATTTGCAGAGATTTTTCTTAAAAGTTTGAAACCTGCATTGTTTACATCCATATTTACCATCTTGCTGTCTTCTTCTTCACTGCCTTTGTTACTTACATTTGCTGGCATGTTGCAGCCACCACCTGTTGATCAGAGGTATATCAATGAAACTATTGGCAGGATATGATTCGCGTTGCACGTGTGTCCTTGTGCATTTGCACAACTGAAATAAAATGGGGGCCCACTTGTAAAAATATTGTGTCACAGTGCTACTGGATGTAAAAAAAAACCCAATTAAAACTAAAACTTAAAATATTCCAAAAAACAGTGCAAATGTAATGTGAGGATGCATTTGTTTGGCCTCAGATACAAACAATGTGTTTTGGTGAGAAACACTGAATGTAAACATAAATTTCTTTGTTTAAAAGAAAACTCCACGGGGTACCTTTAATCTACCTTTAATCTGCGGTGCCTTGTAAACCCACGCAGGCTGTATGCATGACATAATGATAAAAATCATGATCTAAGTTGAGTGACTCAGAAAATGCAGAAATGCAAAATCCATTTAATTCAATTTTTCAATTCAATTCAATTCAATCTTATTTATATAGCGCCAAATCACAGCAAAAGTCATCTCATGACACTATACAAATAGAGCAGGTCTAGACCGACTCTTTATAATGTTATTACAGAGACCCAACAGTTCCCACCATGAGCAAGCACTTTGGCGACAGTGGCAAGGAAAAACTTCCTTTTAAGAGGCAGAAACCTCGAGCAGAACCAGACTCTAGGTGGGCGGTCATCTGCTTTGACCGGTCGGGTTGGAGAGACAGAAAGAGACAGAGAGAGAGATAGACGTAGAGACACAGACAGACAGACAGACAGACAGGCAGACAAGCAGACAGGCAGAGAAATAGCAGCTATAATTATAATAATAATGGAAATTTACATAACTCTTCAATATTGATTGGTTTAGATGGTCAAAAAAATGTGCGCCTTTAACCTGCAGAGAGACTAGATCAAACAGTAGTCTGAGGTTGGTTGTCAAAGTAAATAAAACTTCTGATTGTCTAAACCTTTTGGCGACCCCTGGGTAGTCCTAAGTGGCAAACCCCACCCGTAAACACTGTGTAGATTAAACAAACACTTTGAATCAGGTCTGGTTTGGACAGGGGGGCGAGGAGCGAAGATAGATGGACTGCCGGACATTTTAGCTACTTCGGGTAACTCTGTTCCAACGTCCAGCTCTCTCTTTCTCTTTTCACTCCCTCTCCATATTAAGAAAATCACTCAGATTGGAGGAGAGCAGAGCTGACAAATAGAGAGAGAGAGAGAGAGAGCCAGAGAGAAACCTGGACCTTTTCCCAGATCTTCAGTTCCTGTTGGGTAATGAGTACACGGGGCAGGATGAGTGTGTGTCGCTGTGTTCATGTAATCAGCACATGCACACTTTTGCGAGCGAGTCACAGTAAAAGTAGAAAAGCTGTTTGTGTGGAGGCCAGTCTATCACCAACTGTGTGTGTGTGTGTGTGTGTGTGTGTGCATTCCAAGTGGATATTGAAATTAGACAGGAGGGGTGTTCAGCATCAAGACAACACGTTCACAGTCTTTAAAAGGAGACCTGACTGAGCTGAATGAATCAGACTACAGGAATCTATTGCTAGTAGCTACTGGCCATTTTGGCAACACACTCACACACCCTACAATCGCACATACAAGTCCTCCATCGTCACTAAGATACAGGCTGGAAAGTGATGTAAGTCCAGCTCTGAGGAGGGTGGTCTCTCTCCGACTGAATCCCCTCTGAAGTTTTGCCTATATTCTGCTCTATAAAGCCTCTTAATCCCCCCCACCCATCTGTTAATATAGGTTGGGGACATTTAACAACCTGGGAATGGACATACACAAGTACATTTAAACACTCTGACGCCCTTCTCCATCTACAAACACAGCCTTTTAAGGTAAGCTCTCCCTTCCTTTCTCTCTCCCTGTCTGTCTTTGCCTCCTCTCACAAACTCTGTTTCTGTCTCTTTCAGCCTGCCTGCACCCCCCACCCCCAAACCTCCACCCCCACCACTGCCTCCACTTGTGTTTCTACCCTTCTTATTTTTTTTCTGTTTCTCTGGCTCTTTACCCAAGCAAGCACTGCTGGGTTCCCTCATGACCAGCGCGCCTCTCTTGGGTCTTCTACTCTCTTGAACTCATCTAAACAGAGAGGAGGCTTGAGAACGGCGACGAGCAGGCGAAACAGGCCGAGGAAAAGAGCAAAGCAAACAAACAGAGGCTTGCAGCGACGCAGAGAGATGGACTCTGGATATCAGTGCCTCGAGTCTGGGTGCAAAATGGTGTTGTGGGCTGTTTTTTGCAGGGGTGGGCGGGCACATGACAAGGGCAGCAATATACTCTCATTAGACTGGATTCTGGGGCAAGATCACATTTCTTAAATTTGGATCAGGGGCTGAAAACTGTTTATAGTTTGGTGGCTTCTGCATTTGTGTGTGTGTGTGTGTGTGTGTGTGTGGTATAGAGATGGAGAGATGGGCTCCAGTAGTTTTGTCCATATAAGGGGGGAGGAATGTGGAGAGAGAGCAGCTATGAATGACTGATCTCCCTCTCCCTCTCCCTCCCTCTCCCTCCACCTGCCCCCTCTGTCCTCCCCTAAATCTAGTTTTCTTGCGCTAAATCTTCCGGATTTCTGTTGCTGCTTTTAAATCAATGCAAATGTCTGTTAAGTGCTCATATACACAAATACATACACACATACTTGTATAAACACACACACCTCCGGGTCACACAGAGTTGTGTTTCAGAGTCTGATCCCAATGACATCATCATGACCCTACTGGCTCACTGACTTGTCAGTTACGTGTGAATGACTGTGTGTGTCTAAGTCTATTTGTGTGTGTGTGTGTGTGTGTGTGTGTGTGTGTGTGTGTTTGCGTGTGTGAGGCTCATCTTGCTCATCCAGGTGACACTGTGTGAATCATGTGCATTGCATCACCACTGCAGAAAAACACAGGTACCGTACACACACTCATGTACACATCCCACCTGTGTGACTCATCTGCTGTGTGTGTGTGTGTGTGTGTGTGTGTGTGTGTGTGATGAAATATAAGGTGACAGCCGTCCTCTTCACCTGCATCTGGACTGGATTCACTGGAAACAGATGTTAAAGGAAACAAATAATGATGTCACCCCAGATGAACGGCGGCAGAAAGTATTTGAAAATGATGCATTCCTTGTGTGCGCGAGTGTGTGACTGTGTGTTACAGCAAGATGCATGGATAAAGTTGTGTGTGTGTTGGGGGGGTGGGGGGGGGGGGGGGGTGAAATCAGAAACCATTTCAAGTTAGAGAAAAAGAAAGCCTGTTTTCCAGTTGACCCTCGTGATCTGTCTCTTTGGCTCGACACCTCACTCCTCTCCTTCCTCATGTAATCAGCCCCTCTGTTCCTTCTGCTTCTCTTCAGTTCACTTTGGCCCAGACTAAAATGTCTCAACAACTATTGGATGGATTGCCATGAAAGACATTCATACGTTCATGTTCCCCTCATGAATTGTAATAACTGTGGTGACCATAACCGTTTTTCTCTAGCACCATCATCAGGTCAAAAGTTCAGTTTGTCCAGTACTTTGATTTATGACCAAATACTTGCTACACCAATACCTGAGCTGTGCTTCGTGTTTAGCGCTACTTAGCAAATGTTAGCATGCTAACACACTAAACTAAGATGAAGTTAGTGAAGGTGGTAAACAACAAAAGATCAGCATGTTAGCATTGTCATTGTGAGCATGCTAGCGTGCTGATATTAGCATTTAGCACAAAGCACTGCTGTGCCAAAGTACAGCCTCACAAGAGGAACAGATTGTGTAGAAAGACAGGTATTCAAAATGTGCTGAATTACATGACTGTGTCAAAAACGTATTTTAAAAATGAAACTGTAGAATATCTAAATGACAAGTTGGGGGTTTGATCTGAATTAGAAATTGGATGAAATGAGCAGACGGATGCTGTGCAACTGAGACTAGGGGATCTGGTGGAGTAATGCACTAATGGAGCAATTCTTCTGGTTAAAAAAGCTAATGGACAGAAGTGAATGCTGAGGAGAGACATAAACAGAGAGAATCTGCAGTACGTTACCTTTATAGAATTACGTTGTTCTTGAAAATGTTTAGTTTATTAGATTAACTATTAGTACTGTGGTTGTCTTGTTTCCTGTTAGGCCCTATATAATCTCTCTCTCTCTCTCTCTCTCTCTCACACACACACATATCAGGATTCAGACTGATGGGAAGGCTGCTCCTGCATGAACTGCATGACATCATATGATCTCATTACTGAAGCAGTTGAGCCTGACACACAGACCTGCAGAGACACGACCTGCAGAGAGAGACAGACACACAGTGAGACAGACAGATCAAAGTGCTGCAGCAATACATGATTTCATATACAATACATACTTACAAAATAATATGTATATGTTTTATACACTGTAGGTGATTTAGTGTCATGTCTCAGAACAGAATTCAGGAAACATGGTTGGGTGCTAAGATAAGCTTCCAAGTTAATACTTCAAACACTGCTAAATGTATGAGAAAGCACACTAAGTCAGCTGTTCCCCTAGAAGTCTCTTTCTGGTTATTTCATGTTTACTGTAGCTGCACTCAACCTGCTGGACCTCCATGATGGTGGCTGATATGAGAGGCCACTACAGTGAAGTGATGTGCAGGAATCGAAAGACTCTAAAGATGGTGAAGAAGAATGAATCAGACTCATTGTTTATGTTTTCCTTGGTCTCAGTGGCAACGCTTCGTTTTCACTTCCTGATTAACAGTATGGGCACCAAATGCCCACTCAGTGAAAATTCCCCTATGTTACACAATCTGACACACACACACACAAACACACAAACTGCAGCCGTGTGTCCTTCACCCTCCCGATACTCTCTGGTGCCCTGTTGATCACCTAATTCTGCTGCTTTAAGTCATCTTTAAAATGCTATGAAATGCATCCAAAATGCATAACATCATCCAAAGCAGCGAGACACACACAAAGACACACACAGCATCCACATGCTCACACTTGCTGTCTCTTTGTGATCAATCAGAGCTGTTTGATTGAGAGTTCAGGCCTGTACTTAAAAGTTAAGGCTGGCTTTATTCTATATTTTCTTACTGTCAACAATTCCCATGAAAAGACCAAAACCAATATTGTTTTAGTCAGTCTCTCAACACTTCCCTACCTCAAGCTCATTGGTTTCAACTGAAGACAAATCATTAAAACACCTCACAAATAAATTTAATAAAAAAAAAAAAAAAAGGTAAATTAATTTCCTTAAAACAGCGTTATTCAAACAGTAGGAAACAGTGCATTTGTTGGGGACTATTTTCCGCGGCAGATGAATCCACATTTGGTGCTCTAGTGAATATTTGGGGCAGCAGGAGGGTGCCTGTGGGATTGACACAAAATAAACTACAGTGTGTGTGTTCATGGTAATGTAGGAACATGTCACTCAGTGCAACAGTGTGGCTCATTAAGGTGATTCATTTGTTTTTGGACAACAAAAACTCATACATACACAATACAAGACACATTCACTGTTGGTTTAGGTATTTTAATGGAACTAATTGACAATAAGAAAAATATCGAATTCACTAGAATTATCTTTCAAGTCACAAAAATATGGATTTGAGACTTGACTTACTTGAGATTGAACTCCCTAAAGACTCAACTCTTGACTTGAGAATTCAAAGCAAAAACATTCAAGTCTCAAGTTTGGACCTGACATCCCGGAAAAATTAAATGAAATAAGACAGTGACAGGCAGAGTACCATGTACAATCATGTACCGTGAATATCTATTTTCAGTATTAGGCCTATATATTGAAAGGTCTGAGCTTTGCTGTAAAAATAAATGAATGTGTATTGAAATGAACACACACACACACACACACACACACACACACGCTGCCCTGGTTGTGTGTTGTATGGTAACTAGGAAGCTGGACTGTTTGAGCGGAGACAATACTCAGAGAAAATGACTGAAATGTAAACTTGGCCACAGGCTGTTGCACAACTCCATACAGAAAATACTTTGCTGTAGGTGATGACGTGACAAGGTTTTCCTCAGAATATCTTTTTTTTCCTGTTTGTGGAGACCCTTTTATCTTGTATTTTCTATATTTTTGTATGTATTTTCCCCAGTTTATATGTAATTATTATTTTCTTTTCCCCTCTCACAATAAAATATATATAAAATATACAAATAGTCAGAATTCCAGAATTATAAATAACATTATATATAGTGTAAATCTGTGTTATATATGAAATGTTATTTACATGGTAGCATTTAAAAACGTTCCTGGGTCAGCCTGCTCACAGCAGTGGATGGGTGGAGTTTACCATGTGGTACATTATGAATACCACAATGGTTGGACTAGTTATATCAGAATCAGAATCAGAATCAGAAACTGTTTATTGCCAAGTAACATACATTACAAGGAATTTGCCGTGGTCTGAGGGTGCTATTGTTTCGATAACAAATAAGTAGAATATAAAAGGTAAAATAAGAATAAAAATAAAAATAAGATAATAACAAACAGTGCAGTGACCAGAATAAAGTAAAGTGTCCAGATAAAGTGTCCAGTAGGGGGTGGGTGCGTTAATGTAACGCAGGGGGGACAGGGGTGATGTACGTTAGAAACGTATAACTTGTGTTTGTGTTCTGGGGGGGTCAGTGTGAGTTTGTCAGGTTGACTGCAGAGGGGAAGAAACTGTTTTATGTTGATTTATCAAAAAGCTCCATGGCTGACAGCTTACTTGACACTATCTGACTATAGTACTTTATAACCCCACCCATCTCTCCGTGCACTCTCAGCTCACTGTGAGCGCTACTTCCATGCTGGCCTAAAGTCATCGTGTGCTCATTTTATTCTCTGTCTCTTGCTATCTTGCCATCCTTTCTTCAGAATGAGGAAGGGGACAAAATGGTGCTGTAGCTCCTGTAGTTTTGACCTCGACCCTCTCATGTGAACTTGATTACACTCTGCACACAGCAGACACACACACTGGCCCTGCCTAAACACACTCACACAGACAACTTGCACCTCCCAGGCACACTTCCGTTTTCAGAGTAACACACAGGGTGTTACACCACACCCTCATACATCAGTCACACTGGTCAGTGGGTATGTTTAGTACCACATTTAGCGTGTGTGTGTGAGGGTGTGGTTGGCAGTATGAGTAATTTAATGTTGACAATGACATTGTCAAGAGAGCCACATAAAACAGAGTAAAACACACAAAAGCCATTGTTTTAATCATCAGTTTCATTGTCATCATGAAGTGTGTTTGTTCTGTTCAATCCTCCACATGTATTCTACACCTTCCTAGATCCAACTATTCTTGCCGAGAGTGAGATCGATACCACTCTTACTCCTGTACGCTAAATGTGAAGCTGTACGTTATAACGTTATATCACATGTTCTTGAGTTCCTGGAGACACTTCTGGAAGAAATAATCCAGTGCATACCCCCCCGTAAAAACCACAAATCGTTGTTTTTTGTATGGATTAAACAAACAAGCTATAACTTGTTAATTGTTGAACTTTACAGGTGTAGTAGGTGGTTTAACCTTCGGACAGAGACAGAAATAGGCTAGTCTAAGCTAGTCTGCTGGCTCTAGCTTAATATTTAGGTTACACACGACAGATGTATTGATCATTCAGCTTTTGGCAAGAAAGCAGATAAGCATATTTCCCAAAATGTCAAACACCGCTTTAATCACGACCTCCCATTTTCACGCTTGTTAGTAAAGCAAATTTACTTCTTTACACACTGACATGCCTTATTTTGCAGCCTGGATCAACATATCTGTTGTAACGTGTGTGTGTGTGTGTGTCATTGGTCACCAGAAACAGGCGCATACTGTAGGACCATTTTTGGTCCTTGCTCATTTTCCATCGTCACACCGTCATCCTTGCCCTTCAGTGAGGTTCGGCTCAGACACAGCAAAGTCTGGAGGAGATTCAGACAAAAACAGAAGGACTAGACAAGATATGGAGGCGTTTCAGAGCTGATAGCTGACCTTCACATGAGGCTGTACAGGGATCCAAGTCAAAGTTTAGAGGCTTTCCTGACTGAGATATCCGCTTTGTGTTTGAGTCACTCACCAAGGAGTGGCAATGTATTGCCACTTCCTAATCAGGGCTAGGGTGACTGTGTTAGCAAAAGGACCTTATTTCTTCATTTGTAGACTTTTTTCAGGCAGGTGATGTTGACTGTGAATTCTTACACAAACTAAATTCAAAGAGGCATAAATGATCCTCACAAATCATCCAGGGCCCCTAGGATGTTTAACAAACGTTGTTATGTTGAGTGATGTCGGAGCGGCTCTCAGAACGAGGTTAGGATTCCTCATATTCCCAGAGCAACATTTGTTCTGCATTATCAAGAGTTTAGATATGAGTTCATTGTTCCTTTTTAAGAATTAGCAAAGTAGGGCACAGAGAAGGAGGGACTTTATATATATGGTGCAATAGTGCCCCCTAATGGCCGTTTTGTAGAGTGCATTAGGAATCTCAAAGGATTTCAACCAAAGATGATGAGGATGAAGAAGGACAATTCCCAACTTAGTATGTAGGCCTTGTTCACAGCAGACTTCTTGACATATATCAGACGTCACATACTGGTTCAGTGAATGTAACAAGGAGGGAGTCGACACAACAAATTTACTTTAAGGACTGTTGCTTAAAAACAATAGTCAGATGCCCATACGTGCTTTGAAACTGGTTTGCTGTAATCATCCCTCCTGTTCATACTGGTCATTAAAAGATCCCTCCCTAACGCACTTCCAATGTAAGTGATCGGGAACAAAATCCACAGTCCTCATTGTGTACACTCAAATTCATCAATGGAATGACTTTCTGGGAAACTGGCAGTGGAAGAAGTCTTTAGACCATTGTCCATGATTACATATTACCAGTATTATTATATATATATTATTTTAATCAATATATAATAACACTATAATATGACTACTATATTGTTATTATTGTGCTTATTATGTTATTATATTATATGATTACAGAAGTAACACATCAATGATTATAATATAATAGCATTTAATATAATACTATAGTGTTCTCTTCAATGCCTATTATATATATTTCATAGTATTTCTATTACAGTTCTTTTAACAACAGGTAAAAGAAAAATATTGAGTTCACTAATTTCTATTAAGAAGTCCTATAATATATTATAAAATACATATTGCTTCATTTATATATTTTACATAATTTATTCATAATCTTTAATCTAATATGTAACACTTTGGGGCTACATAAGGGTGGGGCCAAAGAATTCAGCTTATCTGAATTTTCATATCCACACATATGGACACATCATAGCTAATGGTGAGCAAAAAAGGTGATTTTATACACAATATGCATATTTTTTAGAAATATTATGTAGTGATATAATATGCCAATCTGCCATATCCTGCAATATGCAGAAATCAAAGCCAAATAGAATGCAGCCTTCAAGCTTCATCAAAGGAGTAATTCCAATTTATGCGTGACATCATAGGCTACTTGTCAAGGCTATAAAAGGCAGCAGCTGTTCAGGCAGTCAGATCATTTCAAACCTTTCACCAGGTGACACATCCGTGAGACAGAGAAACGTTCAAGATAACAGAGACCACTGATACAGTCAACATCCGTTCATCAGACAAACTACAAGTGTAGACAACAGCATTACTTTGAGACTGATTCTACCAGCCAAAGAAAATGCAGCAAGCAAGGAACTCCAGATGCAACCAGAGGACCTTTAGACAGCAGGTCCCAGGAAGGACTCTGCAGAACACCTTGATGGAGCGCGATGCCCTTCGTCAACAAGTCAGGGAACTAAATGACCTGTTGGGTAGAGAGAGGGCCAACTTTTTGCGTGAGCAAGGCAGGAGAGTCCAACTTTGCCAAGAGCTGGAAGAAACAAAAAAACAGCTGATTAGGCAGAAAAGACTGAAGGAAATGTACATTAACAGGGGAAAAGAAACCAAAAGAGAACTACAGAGGTTCCAAAAATACAGCGATGGAGAAACTCTCAGCACTGCCAAGATTGCCGCTCAGGTCCGCAATAATATCAAGCAGAAGAAGAAGAAACTCCTTCAAAAAGATTATGAGGAGCTGCAAGTGGCACATATGATCAGATATGAGAAGTTCTCAGCTGAGCTCCAGGTGGAGAAGGAGAAGAGCAAGTTTCTCCAAGAAGAACTGGAGAGGATCAAAGTTTCACACCATGAGGTCTGCCAAAAGTATGAAGCTGAGGTCCTCACGGTCAGACAGCAGGCTGACAACCTTCTGCGTGAGCTTGAGACAGAGAAAAAGGCTCATGCAGAAAGGGTGAAGAAGGACCTGTATCTGGTCCAGTACTTGAGGGCTGAGCAGGTCTCCCTCCATCAAAAGATGGCAGAGGAGATGAAAATCCTGCAGAGAAACTCCCTTGAGAAGGAGACGTTTTTAGGGAGAGAGCTGGAGGAGCTGAAAACCAAGCTCAACATTCAGACCTCACTCAACCTTGAGCTTTCCACTGAGCTCGAGGCTGAGAGAGAGGACTTTCAGCCTCCCCGAAGAAAGATCGCCAGGCGTGAGGATGAGCCCCGCAAGCAGGAGGAGTCCCGCCCTAGCGCACCAGCCCCAAAACTCCCGGAGGAGGCCAAAGTCTCAGAGGAGAAGCTCCCAGAGACAACAAAGCCCACTTCAGCCTGGAAAAGAGCCCTCCGCCGTCTGGGGTTGAAGAAACCACAGAAGAAGAAGGGTGTCCAAGTGAGGCACCTGAGCTGACTTCCCCTCCCTCACCCACAGCAAGCCAATAACAAGACAAGACCAAAAAAAAAAAAAAAAAAAAAACATCAACAAAAAAATCATATAAATAACAAAAAATAACTATTTAAATTATAAATATAATGTAAGATTAATATAACTATTTAAATTATAAAAAGAATAATAATATATATATATAATAATATAATAAAATCTTCAAAATTGAATTCCTGCATATGGTTGTATTTTGTCGTAGTTAGTAGTTGTACAGTCAAGTTTTTAAAGAACCTGTTGTCAGATTTTATTTCTCTTAAGGTGGGGGACACACATTACGACTGATTATGAATATGATTTGGGCGTGACGACTGATCGGACCAAGTTGGTCCGGCTCTGTCCCAGTCTGGGTCAGCTGGTAGATAAAATCACATGGTGTGTGATATGTAAAGACTCTTAAGTCTTCAGATCGAGTCGCTGTCAGTCGTTCTCATGAAGAGTTTTTTTAAACATGTTTGATATACATGATATTTACCACCGATGACGTCACTTGTGCATCACCCAGGGGAGACGTAACTGTGAATAAACAACATTAACAAATTGCATATAAACAGTGCAAGCTGCCAGTTGCTGTCCATGTTTGTTTTGTTAAAAGAACATGCGACAATTGCCGTCCTTCCAGGGTTTGTGGGGTCGACTCCCACCAGAACTCCAGTCATTCAGTGTGTCTATTGTATTTACTCAATCGTAAGGTTTATGCTCCTTCCTGACTACAATATCTGTAGAAATAATATTTATGTGTGGTTTATCCAGTCTTCGTAGGTTTCAGCTGGTCTTCAGGTTTGTCACCAGTCTGACTCAGATATGGAAGTACAGTTACTGTGTTACTACATGCTAAGGCTGTCTTTTTTTTAAAATTCAAAATTAGAATTTTCATTCAAAGGTGGGAAAACTATTTAATATTTAAACTGTAATGATTTCATTCAAAATTGACAGTGCACACCTTTTCATGAAGCTTGTGGTCCGGCAGGGAACGTTCTTAAAATTCACCTATTAAGTATATCAAGCTAAAAAATGAAAAATACAGGAGGATTATGGTAGTGAGCCGTACCATACTGATCGGATAATGACAACACTGAAGTGTCTGAGAAGCAGTGTGAGGAAGTATGTTGGGATCTACACTGTAATTTACAGACTTTAAAAAAGCAGCTGCTTACTCTACAACAACAACAATTCTAAGGACTCGTCTGCCAGCTTCCCACCCAAGTGAGGAAGTTGTCAGGATCCCCAGTTTGTTTCCCTGTGTTTCTCTCTCTCTCTCTCCCCCTGTCTGTCTTGGAGAGTTGCCACCGAGCTCTCCACTCGTCGCCAGGTCGTCCGTTACCTTCCGTGGTAATTTGTGTGGCTCCTTGAACTCTAGATAACCTGTTTGTGTTCTCTGAGTTATGCCTGTTCTCTCTACGTCTTCCAGACCCCGGTTCACCTGCACCTGCCTGCCTGCTCCTCCTCGTCTCCGCTCCGTTCCTGCGGATTTCCGGCCCTGTCAGCTCTCTCCCCGGCCCTCGCCTGCTCCGACCACCACGGCTTCCAGCCTCCTCCACGATTCCCCCCGGAACTTTTTCTCTCCCCCATTTTACAATAAATCATTGTTTCAGAACTCTCTGCCTGCTCCGCCTGCGTTCTTTTGTCTGCATTTTGAGGTCCAGCCAGTTAGCATTCTTAACAGAAGTGGGGATCGCATTACGCTCCATGGATTGCATTCAAATTAATTCAAATAATTATGTGATAAATTTATTATACTTCTCATTTGTTCGAACATTTTGAAGAAGTCACCACTCTACTACATACTGTACATATAATTTATGTCACATCAGTTTGAAATTGCATAATGCTCTGTGACGTCATCTTTCATCGGGTGAAACAAAAACAAAACATGCTATAAAATGAGTGCATACATTTGTGAGTGAATAATATTCCCTTTTAGACTGTGAGAAACATCTTGCGCAAAAAATATAAATATATAAATATATAGATATAAATATTACGTTTGTAGAGTGGATCTCTGTGGCACATATGCACCACTTACACGCTGCTCTCACGCCTGGTGTAGCCAGTGTCATCGATTATAGTAGAAGCGCAGTGTTGCAGCATCCGCTCCGCATACGTTCCGTGTTCAATGTAGCCCGCCTGCTAGTCTTGTTCAGTGCTTTGAAAACATATTTTTCACTACTTATAAAGTTCTAATAGGCTCAATTGTCAGTAAGTCAGCTATTGGTCCAACCAACACATTCATAAGAAGGTACAGTATAATGAATAAAACTAATGACACAATAATGTCTTCAGTTTATATTGACCAAAACTAACTAGTAATGAAATGGTTAAATGTGCCTAGATTTAAAAATGAATATACAAAACCAATATTGTTTAATTGGGGTTCCTCTAAAATGACCAAGTAGTAGCAGAGGCAAGGGTAGAGGTAGAAGTGGGGGACAAAGTCTTGCTCCAGAGGACCAAGACAGAGTGAGGCAACTCAATCACAGTGTCGATTGGCTGAAATAAGGGTAAGTGACATTTACTTGTTCAATATCTCCACACTCCACTCCCTGATGTTTGATGTGTGGGCACCGAGAGAGGTAACACCGAAGGCTCCAATTTCCCCAGGTAATGGACAGACGTGGTGGTGTACCTGCCTCAACTGCTGGGAAATGCCAACAGTCTGCTGCGATTGGCAAGGGCCCTGCGCCATGAATACATTGCACAAAGTGACCCTCAAGACCCAGGAACTGATAATAAGGAGTATCAGCATGCAGCTTACATGCAGTTTGTGTTGTGGCAGCATGGCGTTTGGGAACAGGAAATTGGATGGTCATACTCAGCTGCTGTGTGTGGTGTATCTGCGTAAAATATCCAGACGCATACAACAACTACTGTAAAACACTGCACTCTGCACTTAAACTAGTTCAGTTCGTTTACCCACAATAGAAGTTTACTTAGTGTGAGCTATTTAAAAGCATGTGTGTGGTGTATACAAATGTGTGATGTTTGCAATGTTTTTACCAACGCATGTACATTTTTAAGGACTTTTGCACTATTACATTGCTGCTGTATTATTGTTTTTCCTACGTTACTATTTATAATTTTTCTCACAGTTCGAGTTTGTATACAAGTTGTGTGTATACAAACACAAATAAGTTGTGATTAATAAATACTAAAGAATGATAGCACGCAGTTGTCATACACTTACTTTTATTTGAAGATAGAAAAAGAAATTCATTGAAATACAAACTTTTTGTAGAAAAATACAGACAGTACACTTACACCCAAACACAAGCAGTGAAGGGGATATTGATTTACAATACATTTACACACATAATGTAATACTCAATGAAGAACTGTTGAGTGCATTGTAAAATAAACATTTTACAGCATACAAAACCAACGTCAGACGAGGCATCATCCCGGAGAGCGAAGCAGATACTTTTGGAGATAGATTGCATAGACTCACTAAGTAAAACCATGTGTATTTTACAGGGAAATTCTGAAGTTCAATAGTGGAAACATTTACAATCAGCAGTTCTACAATCTGGAGGCTTACCTTTCAGATTCAGCTGCAATGCTGGATATTGATGGGGCAAGAGCACACTGATCACCACTCTTGACTGGGGTCGATATGATGGACCTCGAGCCTAACGTCATCACTGAAACAAAAGGATCTGTAAATTGTTATTGCTTATCCATCAATACACAAACAACTTGTCACAGTTACAGTGTGCCTTGAGGCCTAACTCTATAGCCTTCATTGAACTGATTGTAAATCATAGCTACATGGATAGGAGAAATGATGTGAACTTTTGATCTGTGGTGAAAGCTCAAAGCTGTCTGACTAAAGACACACCAAGCATTTCTGATTTCTACAGCGTCACACCCAGTCACAGCTATTTGTATTTTATATTTAATCACCTGTAGTCATTGATCTTTTCGTTGTTTATTCAGCCATAGTAACCGTTCACAGAGATCGGAAAAAAACAGTACGCCGCTTCACATACAAGTGAGTCTGTTACATTTGCTCAGCCTACATTTTCTGGCGGACCAACCACACCTGCACTGCTGGCGTGTCACTACCTGTGCACCGCATGTGATTTTTTTACCACAGACATGGACCCCCCTGTATGTAATACTGCAAATGGCGGGCCATAGGCTCAATCGCCATTGTGTTACCTCATTCAGCAATAGATAGGTCTATATGTAACAAGTTACATGTATTATTCGCTTTTTATTTATTACTGTCTTGAGTGGATAATGTCAGCTAAGTCATCCAGACTCCCAAGGTTGATCTGGCTGGTAAATTGGCTAGCTTGCCGTTTGCAAATCACTTCATCAGCTAACAATACGAAGCAACCAACGCCAGATCCATGCAACGTAGCTGGCTAACCATAGCTTGCTTGCTTGCTAACGGTATGTCAAATAATATCTGAGTGGATCTGTTAGTTGGCTAGCTTGCTAAATTACTTCACCAGTTATCGTGATCCATGATACTGATGTATTATGACAAACTGCGCTGATTTTAGCGAACAATCGATGATGTAACAGTACAAAGCAAAGGTGTATAATAGGGTTGGGTGGTTGGACAGACTGGCTGAGTCCAGCGGGGTAACCCAGAAAGGCCAGCAATGGCAGAGAAAGGCAGCGAGTGTAAAGTTAGAGCCAGAACATTTTCACTCCTACCTCGTTGGATTAAGGGTTTATTTTGAAAAATAAACTAAATTTAAAAAAAAAATTTAAATTTTAAAAATAAAAAAAACAAAACAGAGTTTGTGATTGTTGGAACAGTGGAAAGACTTTGAAAACTTTTCCCATACCAAGATGCTTTTGGTGAGTTTTAGTCGAGTTTGAATCAAGTGTCTTTTACAATTAGTTAACAAGGCGATTAAGCTCGTCTTCTTTTATTAGACTAAAGCTAGCAGAGCTTGTGAAACGTAGTGAACTCACCGCTTGCACATATTTCTCCCAGCTGACACTACGGGTGGGGAGAGTGGATCTACCGTTGGTCGCTTTGTAACGTTAGCTGATTAAGTAACTCGCAGTAGTAACGGCAAGCTAGTTTGTGTCACGGAGCCAGTGATCCAAATAAATACATGAACATTACAGATAGAAACGCTATTGTTAATATGATTGTAAATCACAGTAAATCCGTCTGGTTTAAGTCATGTCACTGTTTTGACCGATGCCCAGGATGCTCGCGAGAAACAGGATGCTGACTACCTTTCACTTAACGGTCACTGGTGTCATTAATAACAAGGTCTTTCTGAAAACTCCATATAGAACTTTTAACAATTATTTAATTCAAAATCTTTGAGTTTATGACTTTAACATGAGAGAAACGTTCAAGCATTTTATAAATGAAATTAAACACAGGAGTAAACAGATATTGATATTCAAATTCATGTTTTTTTAAGAATTTAAACACATGTAAATATGTAGGTGTCCCTCAATCACAACAATAACAAAAGGCAAAGTCTGATGACATCATGGGATCATGGGAGTTGCTGTCTTCATTGTTAAACAACCATTGGCGATGAAAATCTTGTGACTCAGGGAGAAATCATGTTCACGGACGAGGAAATGTATTAAAGGGCCACCAATTGTGCTCATTTCCAGCTCTATGTCTTTATTCTGGGACACCACTAAAGTTGCTTTGCATGATTCACAGATCAAATAAGTCCTTATTCGTCTTATGAATGAGCCCTGAGCACAGCGCACCGCTTCATACTCGAGCCGCTGTGGTGGACTGCATGACAGCCACTGTAACTTAGCTTGGAAAATAGAGATATGGGGCAGTGAATTTGATGAACTTACTGTTTATCAGACCACAATTGAGACAAGAAGTATGTTGGAAAAACGATAGATGTTGCTGGAGCTGAGTGTTTGTGGGGACTGGGCCTCACTGATTACTGTACAAAAACACACAACTTTATTCACTGATTTTGGTGAAACTCGATCATTCTATGGAGAAAACATTTTCTGGTTTTCCCTCTGATGTCCTCTGCTCTGCCTCAACTCTCTGTGATTTACGGAGTTTCCTGATGGACAGAAAGCTTTACAAAGTAACTGCTAACTGCTGCTAACTGTAGCTGCTGTTAGCTCAGTTCGCTCTGAGCACCAGGGGAGTGTTGGTGTTTACACTGCCA
The DNA here is from genome assembly GCF_043641665.1 of Enoplosus armatus. Lineage (NCBI taxonomy): Eukaryota > Metazoa > Chordata > Actinopteri > Centrarchiformes > Enoplosidae > Enoplosus > Enoplosus armatus. Next base: position 6,048,494 of record NC_092187.1, read on the forward strand.
GCTGGGAGGAGGAGGATTTCAGGCCCGGGCTCCGAGAGTCAGATGGTTAGAGTCAGCTAACTAAGAGCATATACATATATATATATATATATATATATATATACACAGTGCTTAACAAATTTATCAGACCACCACCCAGTGTAAGGTGTTTGCCACCGCTGCCCTAAATTAACAGTATTGCTCATTACCAAAATATTTGATGTTTCTGTAATGGTTAATCCACAAGTATGTGATGATATATGATATCTTTAATGCTAAAATATAATTATTGTTGTTATCTATGAATTCTCAAATTTACTGTTTTACAAAAAAAGCAGGAAAAAATAGTAAAGCACATTATTATTTTTGGATTGAGATGCCAAATTACAGTTATTTACTTGCATTCCTGAACAGAAAAAAATGTTTTGTGGTTGCAAGAATGCAAGCTGTTATCAGGGCCAAAGGAGGTCATACAAAATATTAAGATTTTTGGTTAATATATGGGAATAAGGACTATTTAGTTTTTCCAGTTTGTTATTTGCCTTATAAATAACAATACAATTTTTAGTTTGAAACAAGTTTTTGACAGATTTCTAAAATATTTGTGTTTTCTCATTTTTATGACAGGTGGTCTAATAAATTTAAGCACTGTATCTATGGCTAAGAGGAATACTAGAATGCACAGCTAACTAGCGAACGGCAGCTACAATTAGCAGTAGTGAACGATTACTTAAGCAACAAGTAAAGCCATCTGTCATCTGTATCAAGAAACTACCTACTACCTCCCTACTTTCCTTTCTGTGAGTTTTGGCTCACAGGGATTACTTTTACATACGTTTTCCTCATTATTTGGTAACTTTGGTAACATATAATAGGAATATAAAAAAATTGTAACACTATGTATATGACAGAAAATAAGGAAAAGCATAAAAGGTCCTTAAAGTCTTTTACATTTATTCACATTTATTCACGTTATGTCATTTCATTCAAATGAAATAGCCACAAGAAACATTAGGTAAGGTAAAGTAACGTTATCCAATGTTGGCTCCCCCGTCATGTCGAAGTGTCCTTGAGCAAGACGCTGAACCCTAAGTTGCTCCTGATGGAGACCAGCACCTTGCATGGCAGCTCGGTCGCCATCGCTGTGTGAATGTGTGAGTGAATGGATGAATGAGACTGAGCTTTAAAGCGCTTTGGGAACCGTGAAAGTTGAAAAGCGCTATATAAGTGAAATCATTCATTTACCATTTGTGAGTTGTTTTGACCATGGATAACAGCACTGGGCTACAGTAGCTGTTTGTCAAGTCAACTTCAATCGTCGAGTACCCAACGCCAACGTTATCTGTGGTCAAAACAATCGTACTAAAAATATCTTTACGAGTGCGTTGAACGTTGTAACGTTACTGTACGCATTAGCTTGGTGGCTGGCATGAGCCACTTGTCATAGTAGCACATTGTGGAAAACTAAATAGATATTGGAATATCATATCAATAAACTAGAGGGGGTTAAGGGAATATGACGCCATTGACAGTGCACCGCTAACTTGAATAAAATTACGGATTTCTCTGGGTTTGAACATTGATGGAAACATTAGGGATAATGTAAGTACTCAACTCAACAAAATTTACAACACTTTTTAGATATTTAATGCAGAAATGTTACATATTGCACCTAAAAAGGTGTGTTTTGTGGTCCTCAACTGATCATTAATAAAAACATTCCTGCTGTGCTGTGTTGTGTTAGACCTTTCAATGGGTCTGGGATTAATAGCAGGTTTTGAATGTTGTTAGTGGGGCAGCCATTTTGTTCCCATTTGAACAGATTGAGATTTTGAAAGTAAACATTCAGAAAAAAAGAATGAAGGCGAAATGGAACCGGAACTCTCAAAATCAAAGCCAAATAGAATGCAGCCTTCAAGCTTCATCAAAGGAATAATTCCAATTTATGCGTGACATCATAGGCTACTTGTCAAGGCTATAAAAGGCAGCAGCTGTTCAGGCAGTCAGATCATTTCAAACCTTTCACCAGGTGACACATCCGTGAGACAGAGAAACGTTCAAGATAACAGAGACCACTGATACAGTCAACATCCGTTCATCAGACAAACTACAAGTGTAGACAACAGCATTACTTTGAGACTGATTCTACCAGCCAAAGAAAATGCAGCAAGCAAGGAACTCCAGACGCAACCAGAGGACCTTTAGACAGCAGGTCCCAGGAAGGACTCTGCAGAACACCTTGATGGAGCGCGATGCCCTTTGTCAACAAGTCAGGGAACTAAATGACCTGTTGGGTAGAGAGAGGGCCAACTTTTTGCGTGAGCAAGGCAGGAGAGTCCAACTTTGCCAAGAGCTGGAAGAAACAAAAAAACAGCTGATTAGGCAGAAAAGACTGAAGGAAATGTACATTAACAGGGGAAAAGAAACCAAAAGAGAACTACAGAGGTTCCAAAAATACAGCGATGGAGAAACTCTCAGCACTGCCAAGATTGCCGCTCAGGTCCACAATAATATCAAGCAGAAGAAGAAGAAACTCCTTCAAAAAGATTATGAGGAGCTGCAAGTGGCGCATATGATCAGATATGAGAAGTTCTCAGCTGAGCTCCAGGTGGAGAAGGAGAAGAGCAAGTTTCTCCAAGAAGAACTGGAGAGGATCAAAGTTTCACACCATGAGGTCTGCCAAAAGTATGAAGCTGAGGTCCTCACGGTCAGACAGCAGGCTGACAACCTTCTGCGTGAGCTTGAGACAGAGAAAAAGGCTCATGCAGAAAGGGTGAAGAAGGACCTGTATCTGGTCCAGTACTTGAGGGCTGAGCAGGTCTCCCTCCATCAAAAGATGGCAGAGGAGATGAAAATCCTGCAGAGAAACTCCCTTGAGAAGGAGAGGTTTTTAGGGAGAGAGCTGGAGGAGCTGAAAACCAAGCTCAACATTCAGACCTCACTCAACCTTGAGCTTTCCACTGAGCTCGAGAGAGAGGACTTTCAGCCTCCCCGAAGAAAGATCGCCAGGCGTGAGGATGAGCCCCGCAAGCAGGAGGAGTCCCGCCCTAGCGCACCAGCCCCAAAACTCCTGGAGGAGGCCAAAGTCTCAGAGGAGAAGCTCCCAGAGACAACAAAGCCCACTTCAGCCTGGAAAAGAGCCCTCCGCCGTCTGGGGTTGAAGAAACCACAGAAGAAGAAGGGTGTCCAAGTGAGGCACCTGAGCTGACTTCCCCTCCCTCACCCACAGCAAGCCAATAACAAGACATGACCAAAAAAACAAAAAAAAAAACAACAAAAGCAAAACAAAACAAACAACAACCCCCCCCCCCCCCGCAAAAAAAAAATCATATAGATATCATAACAAAAAATAAATATTTAAATTATAAATATAAAGAAGAAACCACAGAAGAAGAAGGGTGTCCAAGTGAGGCACCTGAGCTGACTTCCCCTCCCTCACCCACAGCAAGCCAATAACAAGACAAGACCAAGAAAAACAAACAAAAAAACAAAAAAACAACAACCCCCCCCCAAAAAAATCATATAAATATAACAAAAAAAAAATATTTAAATTATAAATATAATAATAAATTAATATAACTATTTAAATTATAAAAATAATAATAATATATATATATAATATTGAAATTGTAAATAAATAAAATCTTCAAAATTGAATTCCTGCATATGTTTTTTTTTGTCGTAGTTAGTAGTTGTACAGTCAAGTTTTTAAAGAACCTGTTGTCAGATTTTATTTCTCTTAAGGTGGGGGACACACATTACGACTGTTGAGCTGATTATGAATATGATTTGGGCGTGACGACAGATCGGACCACGTCATAACTTTTAATTTTTAAAATGTGTTTGGGGTTTAAGGTGTAAAACACCATTCTCAGGTTCAGTTACTAGTCCCAGTGTGCATGCCCAGTGGGTGCATTCAGCATATATGTGCATGTGTAGTGGGCATGTGTGTCAGCTATCAATGCATGAATTCAGATGCGACATCCACTGCTGTTTATAGTACGATGGATGATTCAGAGTCGTTGTTTGTGCCATACCTAACATACAGGGAAGTATTTTTGGAGGTTTTGGCACTTACAAATCAAGAGGGTACCAATAAAAACTGCCATGTTAACTGTCACAGCTCTTTTGTCTGTTCAGACATGCTGCCAATTACTTCTCTGTGATTCCACGTAACATGTCTGAACTTCAGTTCAGGCCACCATTGGAGCAATTTGGAGTTCAGTGTCTTGCCCAAGATCATTTCAGTATTCTCCTCTTGATGATGATGAACATAGTACATAAATATCACATGGGACTGGAAATTAGGATTATGCAACTGGATTTGTTGTTTAGTCAAATGCAATACTGTTATTGATTGATTATCAGTATTAAAATACAACAATTCTGAGTCCAGTTTGTCATTTGTTTTGACGACAACAGATACCACGCTTTTCAAAAAGCAAGTATACAACATCCTATTGTATTGTGTCATCACTTTTAATTAAAGAGATTATTTAAGATATAAACCTTATATCACAGTAAGATCATGCTATGTAGTAATGTGTGTGCATGATTTAATTCTACACACTGTCACAGTAAATCTCATTGGCTAACTCCACGAGCCACAGGTGTGGAGTTTTTACAATAGTATGCAAACGTGTGTAAATACACAGAGTGTTGGTGATGGTTGAGTTTGATAGAGAAAACAGCTCATGAAGTTTGAAAGATGTCAGGTCATTGAATGCATTTTGTGTGAAAGAAATGAAAAGTGTTCCTCAGTTTAGTCCACATTGACGTCAGCTGTGCTGCCTGTGTGAAGAGTTTTGAAAAAGTGAACTCATTATTGAGAAAAGCGTGTTACCAGTTGTGAAAATCAATTTATTTAAACAAGAGACAATAAAATGCCCTGCTTTATACTGTGCTAGTCACACAGTGAACACTACGTAAAAACATGCAAATGCGTGCAAATAAATGCCCCAGAACGACTAGACTGGAGAGACTCCATACAGCGGAAGTGATGTCTAAAATGCAGGAGAACTCTCTCTGCTACTCAATAGCAAATCACATGAATCCAGTCAGAAGTTTGCTCAGGATTACGATACCACCAGGAGACTCTGCCTCCACCTCACTCGCTCCGGAACCACTACTGAAAACACCGGCAGTCGTTTCATAGTCATGTGGCTCACCGGCAGACCCAGGAGACCGGAAGAGAGAGAGCAGGTGATTATCATCATTTTCATTTTCTGTCATATACAGTGTTACAATGTTGGATATTCCTATTGAACGTTACCAAAGTTGCCAAATAATGAGGGAAATGAAAAGTAATCCCTGCGAGCCAAAAGCTCAGTCTTCAGACGGCTCAGAACGCTCCATTCACTTTTTGTGTCTACTTCCGTGAGGCTAGATAGTCATCTGCTCAGGGCAGAGTTATTCGGCTGCTCTGCTCAGGACTTCTCTTTACTACTACTCAGGTTGTTCAGTATGTCTCACAGAAAGTGCTTTTTCTGTTGTGAAGGAAAGTAGGTAGGTAGTAGATAGTTTCTTGATGGACAGATGGCGTTACTTGTTGCTAAAGTAATCGTTAACTACTGTAAGAGTGAGATTGGATGATGGAAACATGGTTGTGCAAACATAAATATGGTGTATGCTTGTTGAATGTCTATGAGTTTGTTTGCACATGGTTGGTGTTTACAGTGGTGTTGTGTTGATGTTCTAGAGGCAGGTGTTTTTGACTGGGCGGCGCTGTTCGGGCAGCCAGTAGTTCTGGGGAGGGAGAAAAGGGGAGAAGAAGAAAAAGAGAGGAGGGTTCGCGGGGTTCGGTGTGGAGTGTAATGGCTTCATGTAACTGATCTGTGTTGTTGAGAGTTAACTTAAGAGGAAAACCCAGTTTCATTCCTTCTTACACACCCACATCGCTTACACTACTGCTAACTCTAGTTAGCTGTGCATCTAGCAGTCCTCTTAGCCATAGATATACATCTATATCTATGCTCTTAGTTAGCTGACTCTAACCATCTGACTCTCGGAGCCCAGGCCTGAAAACCTCCTCCTCCTCTCGGCGGTCCAAAGCAGAATAAGATGAATAAGGACTTATTTGATCTGTGGTGTCCCAGAATAAAGATATAGAGCTGGAAATGAGCATAATAATTCCTCTTTAATAACACATGTGATGTTCCTACTGTGACAAGTCAAAATGTCTGCTGTGAAAAAGGAGTATATCACACACAAAATACTCAATACATGTAAAAGTCCTGCATGAGATTGACCATCTGGTGACCTGGTGCAACAGCAACAACCTGGAGCTTAACGCTTCAAAGACAGTGGAGATGGTTGTTGACTTTAGGAAGAGTGCAGCCCCACCCGCCCCCATCACCCTGTGTGACTCTCCAGTGGACACTGTGGAGTCCTTCCGTTTCCTGGGCTCCATCATCAGCCGGGACCTCCGATCAAGGTCTCATCAAGAAAGCCCAACAGAGGATGTACTTCCTGAGGCAGCTGAGGAAGTTTAACCTGCCACAAACAATGCTGGTTCACTTCTACACTGCCATCATACAGTCCATCCTCACCTCCTCCATCACCGTCTGGTACGCTGCTGCCTCCACCAAGGACAGGTGCAGACTGCAGCGTATCATCCGCTCTGCAGAGAGGGTGATCGGCTGCAACCTCCCATCTCTTCAGGACCTGTACTCCTCCAGGACCCTGAGGAGAGCAGGGAAGATCGCTGCCGACCCCTCCCACCCCGGACACCATCTGTTTGACCCCCTCCCCTCTGGCAGGAGGCTGCGGTCCATCAGGACCAAAACCTCCCGCCACAAAAACAGTTTCTTCCCCTCTGCAGTCAACCTGACGAACTTACATTGACACCCCCACCCAGAACACAAACACTACTTATACGTTATATTAACGTACATCACCCCTGTTCCCCCTGCGTTACATTAACGCACCCACCCCCTACTGGACACTTTACCTGGACACTGTACTTTATTCTGGTCACTGGTTGTTATTTATCTTATCTTATTTTTATTTTTATTCTCAGTCTTATTTCAGCTTTTATATTCTACTTATTGTTATCAAAACAACAGCACCTTCAGACCACGGCAAATTCCTTGTAATGTATGTTACTTGGCAATAAACAGTTTCTGATTCTGATTCTGATGTAAAACTACACTTCCCAGGAATCCCTCGAAACTTGTCAACTGCCATTAAATGAATTTTCACAACAATATTTGTACATAAATTTTCTATATCAACCCTTTCATATCACAACAAATGCACGCTGAATCAAAAAGAATGCGCTAATGAATATAAAGTATATTTTTCTCGAGCAACCGTCGTCCTTATTACGAAGCGGAAATGACTTCAACTTCCTTTCCTCCATTCGGTGAGTACGTGGTGGGAGCGCATTTTCTTCGGGTCTCTATAAAATGGGCACATTTAAAGGTCTTTTTCAGAAATCTTAGCCCCGATTTAACTACATAACATTTTTATATTTTTTAATTTACAGATTGCAACCATGGGCCGTCGACCAGCCCGCTGGTAAGTTCTCTCCCGACATCTTTCTGAACAGGGCCAGTTAACCATTGGTCCCAGTCAGGGGAAAATGGCAGCGGCTCCGGCTCGCACCATGTGCACTGTGCTGGCGACCCGGCAGGCCTTCAGTCACACTGCTGTCTCAAAGTGGTATCAGAACACAGTCCTTTGTCCCGTAGATGGTACTTACTTCAGTTAATGCCTGTCCGTATCCAGAAGGTCATAATGTCATTTCTCTCGTACAAATCGCTTGTTGAGAGCGACTTTAACGAACGTCAGCTAGCGCTAGCACACGAATCACTTAAGGTTTCTGTGACGGTTTCGAACTTGTGGTCAGTCACCTTAAACATCAGAAAGGGGGTCTCTGAAATCCCTTTCAGGGTTTCTTATTTTTGTTTTGGTCTGAAAAACAGTGCCTCTACCAAAACACATTGGTAGTTTTAGAACTGTAATGGCATTTGTTGACACTAAGAAATATATGCATTATTGCAGCAGTAAAAGTGACTCAATGAGTTGTATGGGTGAATATTTACATTTAACACTTTGTCTCCCACAGCTACCGTTATTGCAAGAACAAGCCCTACCCCAAGTCCCGCTTCTGCAGGGGTGTGCCTGGTAAGAGGTTTTTATACTCAATCAATATCCTGAAAATGTAGGAAGTCGGATAGACCGGGCAGTGAGACAGCCAGTTTGGCAGTAAAGTAACTAAACTAGTAATAAATGTTCGAAGTCTTGTTTGACATTGCAACTGCCTCTTTGGGCCTTAGATTTAGTGTACAGTGCCATTTTGACTTCAAAGTAATTGCCACAATAGGCTGGTATTTATCATCTGCAGCTTATTAAGCCGACTAGTCTCGCTGCAGTGCGGTTCTGGTGTGCAAGGGCTGCAGACAGTGACTCTTTGGTTGTGTATGTCCTCAGCTGGGAGGTGCTGAGTGCTTTAAGGGACCACTGAGACAAAATATGTATATCGGTTGGATGATAATTGATGATCTGCTGCCTCCCCCTCTGTGTGGTGTTGGTCTGTCTCCAATTCAACTCAATGTTGAAATGGACATTTAAGAGATAATCCATCAGAATTTTCTTAAATGTGACTGATTGCATGATAGTTTTGTGTATTGTGAAATCTGTATGTTTGCTGTTTCCTGAAGGCCAATTCACCAATGGTTTAATTTTTCTTCCATGTTCTCTCCTTGTTCATTTCTTTGTTCCCATTGCATGTAGATCCCAAGATCAGGATCTTCGACTTGGGCAGGAAGAAGGCCAAGGTAGATGAGTTCCCCCTGTGCGGCCACATGGTCTCTGATGAGTACGAGCAGCTGTCTTCAGAAGGTGAGGAATCCTGAGCAGACGCGTAGATGTACAAATGACCTGAAACCTGTAATTGAGGGTTTTTCTGCCTGGGAACTGAGAAATTTGGAGACACTTGGTCAAAATTTTTTTTTATCAAAACATATTGATAACAATTTTCAATTTTCTGTGTTGCGACAGTCCACTGTTTTTCTTAAGGAATAATTGTAATGAAAGCTCTCAGATGTGTCAATATGAGAAAAGCACTGAAATCTCATTTCACTGCTCACTTAAGTTGTATGTGCCTATGCTTTGGGAATATGCGATGTATTTTATAGTGTTGTATATGCAGACATTGAAGAGTTAGGTTTATACAGGGCTTTCTGTTGTGCATGTGCACCTGTATTTGTAGGTATTCATGTAAAAATGCTCTTTATACCATTCCTGCTTTAGGTTTTAAGTTACTAGTTTATTGCTATGTAAGAGTGTTTGACGGTTACAAACTTGTGGTCAGTCACCTTAAACATCAGAAAGCGACTTGTAGAATAAGGTCGTGTCTGTTGGGGTTTTTTTGGTCTGAAAAAGTTCCTCTACATTTTCCTTAACATTGTAGTTGTAGATTAAACATACAGCTTTTGTGTGATTACTGAACTATAATGTTGACATTAAGGCCCATAGGCAGCCTGAGAATGGATTCACTACCCAGAGCAGTATCAATGTTAGATAAGCAGATAAGGTGGGCAGATAAAAACTCAATGAAGAAATAATCCCTAAAACACAAACAAGTACAAAGGAAGTGCACACATACAAAAACAAATTGTCCACTAATGCTGGAATTGTCCTTTAGATACTCAAGTTCAGGCACTAATGTAAGTTCTGATTCATCCACCCTCCCCTGACTCCTGTGTAGCTCTGGAGGCTGCCCGTATCTGCGCTAACAAGTACATGGTGAAGACCTGCGGTAAGGATGGTTTCCACATCCGCATGCGCCTGCATCCCTTCCACGTCATCCGCATCAACAAAATGTTGTCCTGCGCTGGAGCTGATAGGTGAGAATCTGTCGTTGTTGTTTAGAAGGTTGCTTCAGGTCCTGATGGTCAAACAAAAAGATCGTGACGAAGAAGTGTTTCTCTGAGCTCTTTAAATGCCTGTAGTCTTTTTGTTCCTGAATATTTTTTTTAGCCAAATCCAGATGATTTGAATGCCATCAGAGTATTGATCATATTTGCTCCTGTCTCATCTTCTGCTTCTCAGGCTCCAGACTGGAATGCGTGGTGCTTTTGGTAAACCCCAGGGCACCGTGGCCCGTGTGCACATTGGTCAGGTGATCATGTCGGTGCGTACCAAGGCCCAGAACAAGGAGCACGTGGTCGAGGCTCTGCGCAGAGCCAAGTTCAAGTTCCCTGGACGCCAGAAGGTAAATGGGCATGTCACCTGTCTAAACACTAAAACCTTGTGGTTATAATTTTATTTTGGCCAATTGTGTTTAACAGATGTAATGTTAACTCAGTTGACATCTTCCCCTTCATGTATTTGATATTCTGACGCTGTCATGGCACAGCTCTGCAGCTTATTAAGCCGACTGGTTTCGCTGCTGTGCGGTTCTGGTGTGCAAAGGTTGCAGACAGTGACTCTTTGGTTGTGTATGTCCTCAGCTGGGAGGTGCTGAGTGCTTTAAGGGACCACTGAGACAAAGTGCTTAACAAGGCCCATTCACAGGCTTTTACTTTCATTCTGTTGTCTTTGTAACATCATGTCATGCTTTTTGGCCTGTAATTATGCTTATAGACTTCTGTCTTTGTTCTTACTTTCAGATCCATATTTCCAAGAAGTATGGCTTCACAAAGTTCAATGCCTGCGACTTTGATGACATGATGGCTGAGAAGCGTCTGATTTCAGACGGCTGTGGGGTGAAATACATCCCCAGCAGAGGCCCTCTGTCCCGCTGGAAGTCCCTGCACGCCAATTAGAGCTGCTGCAGGCTTTCATATCAAACAAATAAAAAAGGTCTTTGACCTACAAAAATGATTGTGGTGATGCCTTTTGATTTCGAGTAATTTCACAGGATTCCTACTTTAGGCAAACTGTATCCACACGTGGTCTGTGTAGTACAGGTAATGTTTAGACAGTAGTGGGAAATATTGGAGCTGAACAACTTGTATAGTTAATTGTTTTTCATGGCATTTCTGATGGTATAGTACACTTGCGGGTTTGATCCCAAATCATTACATGAAATTGCACATCAAATCTTCATGTGCTGAAATGTCAGCCTTTGTCATGTGAGGGTTTTAAATGGAAGGTATCATTTGTGCACTCAAGTAAGCAAATTGATTTTAATTGGAGAAAATGACCATGGAGGAGAAAGTCTGAACTCGTCGGTGCACAACACTGCAGAACTTTTAACTGTATCCAATGGGTGAGTTGTTCATTCTCCAGCTGCTGCTTAAGTCAGTTTTCTGTTTAAGGGAACAAATTTGTCTCAAATTTATTGAAAAGTAACAATTGGGGGGAAAAAAATTAAACATTTCCAATTCTTAAAGCCCCTGAAAATGTGGTTTTAAATTGCATGTATTCCTCATTAAATGTAGGTGACCTAAATGAGCAGTCTTAAAAAAAAAAACATCCTTGGGTGGTGGTGAGATTAAAGCGCTCATGAACACTGCTAATCTGCTTCATCAGGACTATATATATGACCAACATTTGATGGACACACAATGCACAAACTATTTCCTTTGGAGCAACCCTAACCCCTAGTCTCTGGTGGCCAGTTCCAAAAATGCTGAAACCTACATTTCCCATAATGTTAATTTTACTTGTATAACCCATTAATTTGCCTCAGGGGGCTTTACAATCTGTACAGCATATGTCCTGTTATTCAGATGAGGACAAACTCCAAAAAAAGCATTAAACTGGGGGAAAAATGGAAGAACCCTCAGGTAGACAGGACATTGATGTGTGTACAGAATAGAGCAATATAGTAAAATTAAAGTATTGTCAATTGGGATGACATAATTATAGATTGTAAACATAAAAAATACGGATCCTGACTTGGAAGACAATTTGCATGTAATCTACATTGTGATGCTTCTATAGAGCACACTGAAGCTCCTTTTGTTGGGTGCTGATTGCTGTCTTCCCCGTTTGTTAGCAGCCAGACAAGCCTTTTACAAATGTTTCTGGCGTATCCAGAAAAGCCTGTTGGGTTTGTGGAAAGTTATGTTTGACCTGATTGTCGCACAAATACTTGTAATACAGTAAGCAGCGATAGATGTCTTCACACTGTAAATGAGATCTGTGTGACAATCAAATCTTGATCTAATGATAATGGAGGTTCTTCAAAACATATTGACAGACCTTTATTGTGAAAGCGCAACGTAACATAAAGGTGGTATGTTAGAAAATATAAAAGTCTTACATTTAAGTTTATTGAAAGTCGGTGTTAAAGGGCTTTCGACACACTGGTCAGTGGAGCAGTTTTCTTTAAGTTTTATTTTTGATGTGAATGGCATACAGCTCATAACTCTATAATAAGATCTTAGCCACAGCTGTTATTGGCCAAATCTAATTACAACAATATATGTTGATGTATGATTACCATAAACAATGGATGCCAACTTCAAAAAGAACTGCTTAGATATATATATATATATATATATATATATATATATATATATATATATTTTATCTCCACTTTCGTGCTCATCTTTAACACAGCAAGAGACTTCTTGTTGGACATGACTAGGTTTAACAGTGAGAGCTCTTCAGAGGACAGACGAGGTGTGGTCTACTGTGCTGCCGAAGTGTGCAGCAGATTAGAGAGGGAGATAATAAAAAGCTATTCCTTACTATAGGCCTACCTGTCCTGTCCACACCCAGTCGTCACTATGTATGAAAGCAAACTGTTCTGGAGCATTCAGCCGGTGGTTGCTGGTGTCCAGCTCGGGAACTCCCTCTTCTTGGCGGCTCTGCCGATGGTGGTGAAGGAACGATGCATCAACGCTACCAGAGACTCGTCTCTGAATTCCACATCGGCGGACAGCTGGCAGAGCACCATGTCCAGCTTCTACATGACTTACAAGATCCTGAGCCAACTGATGCCCATCTTCCCAGGCCTGTTTCTAGCATGGCTGGGGGACCGGGGCTGGAGGAAAACCCCCATCGTGGTGCCACTGATGGGCTTCATCCTGTCCAGACTTTTGGTACTGCTGATGTTGATGCTGGACTGGCCTCTGGAGGTCTTGTGGGTGGAGGTAACCCTCTCTGGACTATGTGGCAGCTTCATTGTATTCTGGGGTGGCACCATGACACTGCTGTCTCTGAGCTCTGCTGATCAGGACCGGTCCAAACTCATGATGAGAGCTGAACTGACCAATGGGATTGCAGGCGTGTTGGGCTGTGTGGCATCTGGACACTTGTTTGATCTCACTGCTGCCGGCTTGAGACCAGGAGTCATGACTATGTTGGTGTGTTTACTGCTGTATGCAATCTGTGTGCTCTACATGCTTTCCTTCCTACAGGTGAGTGTCTGTGTGTGTCAAGTGTTGTCTGTTGATTTGATCATAACCCAGAAATTCATTCATATCAAGTTGAAATTTTAAATTGACGCGAAACAAGGATCTCAGACTCTTGCCGCCGTCATACTGCTCCACATGCTTAATAGACTAATGCCACTGGAGAACTGCAGCCTTCTCACTGTAGATCAGACAGGAAGCAGTCCCATAAAACTGTGAGATCAAGAGCCCGTTTTTACACTTCAGATCTGCAGCCTTGCTAGAACATTGAATGATTGCTACAAAATAAAAGACTGAAAACTGTAAGAAAATGTAAAATAAGCTGCATGTAACAGTATATTTTAACCATGTAGTGGGCATTATGAAATTCTCTCACAGGCTGGATCTGGCCCCAGGACTGGTAGTCCGAGACCCCTGGTATAATAATACAAAATGTGTATCTATATGTTTGATGACCTGAATATTTTTCAGATTTGGCCCCATCAGAAGTCATCTGCTGCAGGTGCTTAATAGCACCAATACATAGGATAGTTTTCTCTTGTACAAACATGTTTTCTAACTGAATAGATGTACTGTGTATTTTGACAGGTGTTTCCCATCCAATTTGATAATTCAGTTTTCCAAAGAAATGCAAGGCTTGATCGTTATGGATGATTGAATGAAACAATTCTTGCTTCTCTTACAACCGTGACACAGGATCACTGGAACTACCTTTACCACCTTTACACTGTGAGATCAGCCATTTCCATCCAAACATGAACTGGGTAGAAACAGTATACCAAACCTCTGTGCAATTATTGGATAAATTCCTGATGCCACCTGGCTGCAGATCTGCACCAACAACTATATTATTTGTTTCTTGGATTAACTTTCCTTCTAAATTTGAAATCAGTTTAACAGCTTTTTGTGATATCTTGCTAACTTACAAACAAATACAAAAAAGGAAAGAAGATAACCAGCATGGCAGAGCTAAGACGTCAGGACATCACAAAACCTTGAATGGATAAAGACAGACTGAACAGTAAAGAGGCTGATACTGTATTTCCATGTAGGTACAAACATCCAGTGATTGTGAGAACCAGAAGGAGCTCGATACCAAAGCGACGTCTGACCACCGCAGACAGGTACTGAACATCGCACTGCTGTGGGTGGCAGGAGTCCTTTACGATGCAGCCGTTTCTGCAGCTAAACACATCCTGGTCTTATTTGAGTTGATGGAGCCTCTCCACTGGAGTGTGGCACAGGTGAGAAAGTAGTCAAAATATTAATTTTTCCCTGTGTGTGTCTAATGATTTGCTCTTCTCTTGCTTCTGTGGTTTGTTAGAGAAACTGAATCATTAATGTTTTTGTATCTTTATTTGAAAATGACCTTTGTCATAGTCCATCATCACCAGGGCTAAACAGGATTATAGAAATACTGGTGTCATGAGTCCAGGACCTGAAGCACACTGCTGATCAAGATATCTCGGCCTGTGCGGCTTCGATTTTCACCAGTATATGTCTCTCGCAAGCGGCCAACTGTATAAGAGTGCAATGCTAAATTGCTGGAGAACTTGATGACATATGAGAATTTTCTGAACCCAATGTATGTTGATACTTGTTTTTCATATTTTCGTATATTTTATCACAGCAAAATATAAGATGAGATCAAATGAAAAGTCTGAATGAAGTGATTACACACAATGACACAGGAAGTAAATGACTGCTGGACTCATTTGAGAAGAGTGAAATAAGAAAATGTGAATATGCTTGATATTCAGCTTAATGATGGTAGTGTGATCAGCATAATTGAACTCTTGATTGGATTCAAGATTCAATGCTGATTGTAGTTCTGACCCATGTGAACTCTCCAGGTGGGCTATGGGAATGCCTCTGGCTTCCTTGTGATCCTTTCCAGCGTCCTGAGTGCCACGGTCATGTCACGGTGGGTCAGTGATCTCACCCTGATCACCATGGGAATGCTGTCCTACGCAGCCGGCATATTCCTCATGGCTTTTGTCACCACCCCGTACATGTTCTACATCGGTAAGACATTTAGGCTCTGCAGTTCCCCTCAGCTCCCCCGCTCTACGCAGCGTTTTAACATCTTTCTGCTCATGGTTTTGGTTTTAAAGCCCACAACTTTGCTGTTTTGGTTCAGTCTCAGCGCTCTCATCAACCTTGTTTCCAGCAGCAGCATGCAGATGTTTTCAGTGAAAAAGTTCTGATAAAGCCACTGTACACTACCTGCCCAGCACCAAACAGTAGACAGACACAGTTAGAGACTCGCTGGCGAACATAGTGGAGCATTCAGTAGCTAAAGAGCCAGATATTTCCCTCAGAAGTCAGTGGAGACCACCGTTAAAAGGAGAGTGAGTATTGGACTTGCATTCATCAGGTGGACACAAACGTGACTCCAAACGCTAATGTTGCTCAGTTTCAGCTGGATGTGTAAATAGGAAACTGCATGCTAACAACTTCATAAGGTGATAATGTGTCTTACAAAGTATTCACTATCAAACAACAAATAGGTCTAGAAATACAAGGTATATTACTCGCTTTTAACTGCATTTATTTTAGCCTTTGGGACTAGCTGCAATTTTGTGTCACACAAATCAGTGGACACCTTGTTGGATTCTAAGACATGACACTATTTATTTTTATTCCTTTACTATTTATTTATTCTGCACACGCGACATCTATTTCCTGCCCGTCCGCTCTGGTAGAGGGATCCCTCCTCTGTTGCTCCTCCTGAGGTTTCTTCCAATTTTTTCCCTGTTAAAGGTTTTGTTTTTTTGGCTTTTCCTCATCTGAATCGAGGGTCTAAGGACAGAGGGTACTGTATGCTGTACAGATTGTAAAGCCCCCTGAGGCAAATTTGTGATATTGGACTATATATATATAAAATTTGCCTTGACTTTATTCTCCTCAGCCCGTACCCTGACACTGATGTGTGTGATGCCCACACCAATCATCCGATCTCTGTTGTCCCAGCAAGTGCATGGCTCTTCGTACTGTAAGAGCACATAAGTCCCTTTTTATTATGAGTCAGTAGTTACAGTATGTGTGCTCTGTCAGTGCAGTGTGGAAGTTAAGTGTTGTCATCTCCAGGTATCGTCCTCACCTCACTGCAGCTGTCTTTGAAAGTTTCGGGTGTGGTCTACAACCCGCTCTACATCAAGATTTACCAGAATACTCTGAACTGGTTTCCTGGCTTTGTCTTTATCATATCCAGCATCATCACCTTTGTGGCTATCATACTCATAAGGTACATCCAGTAATCATCTGACAATAGCAGACTTCACGTGAGATGAATTGGTACAGCTGTTCACATCTATGACATTATTAAAGGACATGTTACTGTTTTTCTTGTCTCCTCTCCGCGTCCATCTACCTTTGCAGAATACTTGATAGAGTACTGGCTGTAAGGAGCACCTACCAGCAGGTCCATGAAGACGAGGACGCTGATGAAGATGACCTCTGGCCCCTGACAAATGACTGTAGTGACGACATTAATCATTTTGATGAGTAGTTCAAAGTGTCACTGTCCTGTTTTCAACACTGACAAACAAAAGAGTAAAGGAGGAGAGCTGTGTTTGAAAGGTATTGACTCATTGATATTCTTTGACATGAACAGTAGGTAAAATGCTGAAAAACAAGTTTGTGCTCACCTCAACAGTTCAGCTCTCCGCTGGAAGGAGTTGCTGGTTCAGTGACAAAAAACTTCTAACATCTAACCTGCGATCAACTGTGTTTACTGGGAAGCACAACCAAGCAGGGGGACTGCTGCCAGGACTCAAACTATACTAGTATTTGTGTTGGTGGATGGATGCTTCTTGTGCCACTGTGCTGACTAAACTTAATTCTGAAGCATTAAGAGGAGCAGGGAGACACACCTGGTGGATGATGGTTCATCTTAAGCTAGAGGAATAAAAAATAAACAAAATAAGCCTCCTGGTACTTTAATTAAAAATGAAAGAACAACTATAACAACCATAATATTCCAAAACAGCCTCTCCAGTCTGCTTGATCGTCGCCTTAGCGCCCTCTGCTGGTGTGTTTTGAGGGACATTTGACTGATTTTCATGTAAAAAAGCTTGACCTATGTTTGAATGTTGAGGGATTTAATGTTTTTGTGGAGAACACTGAATAATGACTTTTGACTTCACGGGAACTTTAAGAGAATTGTATAGAAATGATTTTGAAACTGATGACATGTCACATTACTTCAGTTTGGAGTCTCAGAGACTTCCTGTGTGGCATATGTAACATACAAAACATGAAAAATATTGATATTTAGTGTAATAACAAAGCTTTTTATATTTTCATGTGTCCAAACTCTAGGCAATAAAACAGAACAAAAAACATTTTTCTGCTTAAAACTCTCAGTTTAATTCTAAAATTCAGCGACACTGGATCTGGTCTGATTCAGTTCCTCCTGCAGTAAAAGGAAACATATCAATAAGAGGTTATATTTAGAGACACTCCACCCTGTTTCTCTTCTAACACCCCACCCCAACTACAAACCCTCCTCGCCTTTTCTTCACACCCATTTTTTCCAGAACTGCACAGTAGGTGGAGAGATGACACTACACACCCCTAACTGCATTGGCTTGTTTTTAGAAACGGACAGTTTTCCACCAGCTTTGACTCACTGAATGTAACATGTGCTTTTAATTGTGATCCCGGTCAAAAGTGTGCGTGTGTGTGACTGTGAGAGAGAGAAAATGGGGAAATGCAATTTAGTGTCACACTGAAGTGAGAGAACTGAAAACAAACAAACAAAATGTGGTAAAATATTTGTACAAACTGCTGCATTGGATTAAGAGTTTATTTACAACGACACATTAAAATCTCTTTGTATACTATCATTTTTGCTCAGTAATGAAGTGTTAGCTACCTCTGACAGCTGGTTTTCTGTACATATCTCTATATGAATGCCACACAGTAAGTGCAGCCTTGAAGGTTTATTTTGTGTGACTGACATGCCAACAAATTTGAATTTAAGAGACAAAGCAAGTCACATAAAAGCTGACTTATTAACTGAAGGAGCTCTCTTGCCAGCACTAGTACTATCTGCTGTAGCCTGCAGTCCACTTAGACTTCTTGTGGACTAAGAAGTCCCTCCCACAGGAAACACACTGACGAAGCTTCCAGTTTCACTAGAGAGGCAAGAAACAAACAAACCCCACAAGTCCAAGAACTAACAAGCTGGTAAGTTGCTGCTGCTTCAGTTTGACTTAACTTTATTCTCTTAAAGAGCGAGTCAAGGAAAGAACTCTTACTGGTGAACATGACTTGTAACCTGAGATGCCTGTATGTTAGTGGGTGTGTGTTTGTGACGGAGACAGAAAGACAGAGAGACGTGAAGATAGAAGACTACACACTGCACTGTCACGGTGTTCATTGTTAAGCAGAAGATAAAGCATAGCATGGAAACAGTTTTAATCCTGTACATATTTATGTGTATATTTGCATAGTTAAGTAAACCTGTCACATGTCTGCTGGTGGAAAACAGAAGTGTGACTAGCAGCTGTAAACCACACAGCTGAACACCATGAATTTCCTTATCTTATAATTACACAATGTTTGTTTTACCCCTGACCCTGAATAACCTTAAATGAGCAGAGCGGGGGTGGGGAGGGGGGCTTTTCTCATGACAGTTAATGTGAGGGCTCAATAAATAAAACATTAAAACATGACTATTACAGTAATTAATAACTTTGGGTGACCACAACTAAAAAAAACATGCTGGATCTTTTGTTGGCTTTAAAGAAGTAGTTTGACATTTTTGAGAAATGCACTTATTCACTTTCTTGCTGAGCATTTGATGAGATTACTCTCACATCTGTACGCTAAATATGAAGCTAGAGCCGGGAGCCGATTAGCTTAGAGCTAAACACCTAGCATGTAAAACTACACACCATGTTGTTTTTACATTTCTGTTCATGTATGAGTTAAACAAACAAAATACATGTGTTCATTAGTGAGCTTTAGAGGTGCTGGTAGTATTTTCGAACTTTGGACAGAGCCAGACTTGCAGTTTCCCCCTGCTTCCAGTCTTTATGCTAAGCTAAGCTAATCACCTCCTGGCTCTAGCTGCATACTTTACAGCAGTGTACGTCAACTGGTGGCCCGCGGGAGGAAAAAGTATGTTTCTATATTTATTTATTTATTTTAAATCAAATGAAACAAACGCCCTCTGAAAAGTAGCTTGTACCATAGCCTGCCGTCAATCAAAAATAACAATAAACTCCTTGCTCTCATTTAACATTTCTTGTATTGTTTCACGTGCTCATTTTATCTATAACCATTTTTCACAAAGTGTGCCATTTTTCAAGCTTGAAATATATTCAGAAGGCCTTTCTCCTGCCAGCGTTCTCCACAAACTACGACACTGCATGTGACAGTGATGGACAGCTTGACAGCCTCACAAATATGAAGCCTAAAATATCGCAATCGCCCCCTAGTGGCTTGCTGCAGTACAGGTAATATGAGTCTGTTAACACTGACAAAGGCTAAAAAATAACATAAATTTGGAAGGAAAATTAATATATCAAATAATAATATATTACTTTGTTTTACGAGAGCATCTGGCCCTCACAGTGTCTGCCAATGGACAAATGTAGTTGATGACCCCTGATTTACAGCATACTTTACAAACAGAGTGGTACTGATCTTCTCATCTAACGCCCAACAAGAAAGCAATTATTTGACAAAATGTATTTCCCAAAATGTCAAATTTAACGCAAAATAAGAATGTCTATTAGCTAAACCGTACCCTAGCCTTCCAGACTTAACTCATCAAGGGGAGTTAAGGGGAAAGCTCACATTAGTAAAACAGGAAGCTCGACTGTGGTTGCTGAGTCAGTGACACAACAGGAAGACCACAGGCAGATAAGACCAGAGTCTACTGTGGCTCCATCTACCATGTAGTTAATGTTTAAACTTTGCACACAAACAGCATAAAGCTATAAAGCTAGTGTTATTTCATTGATCTGTTTGCTCTCTTTGTTACACCACCTCGACTTTACTGTATGTCGTCATGATGGTTTCATTTGTTTTTTGTGATTCTTTTGAAGAACTTGTATTTTTACTCCTTAGTTAAAAGTTAAGCGAAGTTAAAAGAAAAGTTAATGTTGTCTGTTTGGCCCACAAATATATTGTTGATCCCTCTGATTCTTTTAAGTGCGTGATGTCATCCTACTGTAAAGTCTGTGGACACAAACCCAGGAGCTAGACATCTTTTTTGGCTTATGCGCTCAGCAAGCAATTTTGGTTCAAGTAAATCTGGTAGTCCAGTATCCAGCTCTTACAATACATCCATGGTGGGCACACAGGCTTATCAAGTCTCCAGTTCTTAGCCATCACTCACAAGTGACATGTTGTGTTTCTTACCCCCAACCATAACAACACCATACCATTAACTAATCCCTAATTTTATACCTAAATGTAATAATCTCTCACTAAATATAGCCATTTTGAATCTAATGTCTTAACCAATACTTCCATTTTGGCAGACCGATCACAGAATATCTATCAATTACTGCTGTGGGATGATGATTAACTTCCTCTTTGCATGAATGAGAGTTATTACAGCTTTAGGCGATGACACATAGATGCTCACAATTGTCTATGGTTTCAGGCGAATCTTGGTTAAACGTTCAGATACAGCTATTTAACTGTTTAATCAAATCTGATCGTCCTTGTGTGTTTTTGTCTTCGCACACCAGGTTATTGTCCCTTGCAGCTCTGAGCCATGAGGTCCTCGTCCCTCCTCCTACTCTCCTTCCTCGTGGGCGTCTGTGATGTTGAAGGGGCTTCTAATTTTAAAATCTGTGCCTTCAACCTCCAACACTTTGGGGATTCCAAGTCCAAGAAGAGCAATGTCATGCTCACTCTCACCAGGGTAAGACAAAGACAGATGGAGATGTGTTGATATTTGACCTCTGTCTTAAACGTCAGTGGCCAAATGTTTTCATTTATTCCCTTTTAGATTACAGCCCTCAAATGACTGTGTAATTATTTAGTATATGCAGGGTATCAATAATAATCAATATTCAAATACTTTCTGGGTACCTGTATCACAATAAATAAGATACTCAGAAAGATATTAACTTCATTGTTGCTGTGGAACAAAACACCAAGCTAAGCCCGTGAAGAAACGTGTACCTTGATAGCAATAGTTATGAAATAGTTCTGTGTATGTTATTAAAATGATGATAGAATACCGGAGAACAGTAATGTAGTTTTGGGATCCAATCTAAGATCCGTGTGATGATCAGAACTGATGTTACAGAAGAACCTAGGTCAGCTTTATGTATGTTGTGTCATGACATCAGCGTGAGGGGCCAAATACAAATACATAGATGTATTATTATAAAAACTGGATACCGGGCTCAAATATGGCGCCCAGTCACTTGAATAAAAAATGTTTGCCGTGCATAAGCCAAAAAGGTTTTTTAGCTTCTGGGTTTACTTCCGTGTCACACACTTTAAAAATCACTTTTCAAGGCCCTGGAAAGATTTCACAAATGTCAAACCTTCATGAAAAACCTGCTTTTTACAGACGTCTCTCTTACAATGGTGGTCTATGGGGAAAATGCTTTTTGGGCTGCAGGGGAATTTATAGTTGCAATACTGTTAGTGGCCACTGGGATAAATTGACAAAAAGGCTGAGTGGCAGCGCCACATCCAAGCTCTCTTAATACATCTATGTCCGATAGGCTCACTAGCATCCACAAGCACTCACTACCATCCTCATACCCAAAATGCAACATTCACCTCTGTGTGTTACAATTCAAGTCACTCTTTCATTGCTGTGATATGTTCCAGATCATCGCTCGCTGTGATGTGTGTTTGCTTCAGGAAGTGAGAGACAGTAAAGAAAAAGCTTTACCACGGCTGGTTGACCGCCTTAACAGGTGATTAACCACTCGCTTTCACACACACACACACACACACACACACAGAAAATCCCACGCAAAACCTCACTTGTATCCACTTTTCTGTGTCTCTTCAATATTCAGCTATGACACTGAACGCCAGTATGCAGCTGTGGCCAGTGAGAGACTGGGCAGGTCTGACTACCAGGAGCAGTATGTCTTTCTTTACAGGTGAGCTGAACCCTGTGAGTCTACACTCGTAATACTTTGCAGCTCGATGCAACAAAGTGTTAAGACAACATCAGCACAGGCAGAAATATTTAAGTTGTACTGTGTTTGTCTGGATGTGTGCAGGACGGATACAGTGACAGTCACTGGCCAGTATCAGTACCCAGATAATCGACCAGGAGATGTTGATGCTTTCGCCAGAGAGCCTTTTGTTGTCCGCTTCAAAGCCCCCAAGACAGGTCAGTCCTCTGACACTCAGGATTCCTTGTAAGATGAAATGAAAACGGTGACATTCAGGCATATAAACACCTTTCCCTGCATCCTCCCTCCCTCCAAACCCTCATCTACATATTCAGATATAAAGGAGTTTGTCCTCATACCTCAGCACACCACTCCAACCAACACCACTAAGGAGCTGGATGCACTGTATGACGTTTTGCAACATGTGAAGAGGATGTGGAAAACTGAGGTAAAGGCTCATTTTGCTGAATGTTAATGGGAGCTAGAACTGTAGGACACTTTTAAAATATAAGTTAATTAAGATGTTGTAGTCTTATCATCAGTGTGTGTGTGTGTGTGTGTGTGTGTGTGTATGAGCAGGATGTGATGCTTCTCGGGGACTTCAACGCTGACTGCGGCTACCTTGCTAAGAAGAACAGGAAGAATGTGCGGCTGATTACAGAGAAGAACCTCTTTTGGCTCATTCCAGAAAAGACTGACACCACTGTGCGATCGTCCACCTCCTGCGCCTACGACAGGTAAACTCACACTCCTGTAGAACCAGAAAGTGGCACCAGACCCATCATTCTGGGTGGTCCTCCAGGCCCCCACAGCCTCAGGGTGCCCCAGGACTTCTACTAGAGTGTGTAAGCTTTTCAGTGTTACAAATGTTCAATGTTGTTGCTTCAGGGGAAACACAGTGAACTTTATCCGAGCTTCACACAGTTTAATCAAGAGATGTATTTGTACCTTCGCCTCCTGTCTCATAGCTGGCTACAAACCATTCCTCTTCTATTATGTCGACGGCGCAAATTCGCATGTCAGAGTTCAGGAAAGTTGATCTCGACGTGAAAGACTGGCTTAATTTACCTGGGTCCCTCAAGTGAAGCTACTGATCCCAGTAACTCCACTGAAATGACGCCATTTTAAATGTTGGTGTGACTTCATATTTCATACTTCATATGTAAAATGTGTATTTGGGTCTGTCCATTCTGTGTGTTGCAACAGGATCGTTGTGCATGGGGAAAGGTTTGCCAGAGCAATTGTGCCTCTTTCAGCCAAACCATTCAACTTCCAAGTGGAATATCGACTCACAGAGGAGCAGGTAACAGCTCTACCTGTGTGTGTGTGTGTGTGTGTGTCGGTGTAAATATGTAAATGTGAAAGAGACCGAACTAAAACAGTGAAATATGCACAAAAACCCCAAATAAAACCCAAATTGTGTTTGTGTGTAAACTTTTTCTTCTGTGGTTTCTGTTCAGGCGCTGGAGGTCAGTGACCATTACCCGGTGGAGGTCCTGCTGAAGGACTTTGCACACAAAGTCTCCTTCAGTTGTGCCACTTCCTTGGCATTACAGTTTTTCTCAGTTGTCTTCACACTAACACTGGCACTTGAGACACAATGACCACAACCTGTAAGTCATGTACCAACCCCCAATTGTGACAAGATACAGGCACATTTCCTGCTTTACACGCAGATTGCAGTTCTAAACCACACTACACACAATCCTCTACATCTGGCTCACCTCTTGTGTTCACCTGGAACTCACTGCCATTCAAGAAAAAACAAAACATGCTGAACTTAAATTTCATGTTATCCACTCTGACTCCTCATGTGGGCAAACACGTGTTGCACATTTGTACAATAGGCAATCAGCAATGGATGCCAACATAGAAGAGAGAAGCACAGCAAGAGGAGTGAGAGTTAAGAGGAGGAAGAAGAGGAAGAGCAAGAGATTCGGGCCACCATGCTCTAACAATGAGGGAGGCACACAACCAAACATTGTCCAGACTTAAATGAGAATATGAACTCTCATTACAGTATCGTAGTACTGCATATGAATACAGTACTCAATGATTACTGTTGTACAGTATTGAGAGAGAGTATGTATGTATGAGATTGGGTAATACACAGTATTTACTTCCTGGAAGCTCCATGACTGCAATCCCCGTACGCATATATACGCATATATGCAATGCTGTAGCTGTAGAAGCTTTTCAGGGCTTTTTAAAAAATTGTATACTGTACATTTTTCTATTATTTATACTGCAACACTTTACACATCCATATTGCTGGGATGTATACAGTATTTTGGTAAAAAAAATAAAAAAATAAAAACATATTTCTATTTATATTACAGTATACAGTAACTGGCACAAAGGAAATCAGAAAACATCTCATTCTTCTTGTCTTTGTTGGTCCTCAGCCATCTTATCTTGCAAATGTTAACAACATAGTTTAAAGATAAACCTGTGTGTATTTTTCACTGGACGGCTTACCTCACTACCCGATGAGAAATGTATTCCCCAGCTTGTGAGGCCAACTTGCCAAATATCACTGATGACACTCCACAGGAACGGCTCTCTGTGTTTTGGTTCATTGTTCAGAAACAGAAAACTGTTGACATGAAATCCACTGTTATTGCACCATTGCATCGATAATCCACCTGTGTATCTGCGTGTGAATCTTTTCTTCACAGCACTGCAGAGAAAACAGTACAGATGCTGGTAGATGTGAACATGTTGATGAACCGCTCCCTCACATTAGTAATCTGTTCACTTAATGTTGTTCATTTGCTCCTTCAGTGTAGGAAAGTTGTGCCTTTTTATTGATCCCAGGTAGAGAGGATCAGGTGACATTAGGTGCTGCAGAACAGTATCATCAAAGTTTTTTATAATAATCTTTTTTATGTTATTGTGTAAATTACATTTAAGGGATGTCAAAGACAATTCGACAATGTTAAAAAGCAAAAGTGTATCCAAATAAGTTCTCTATAAAATTGTGCTAAAATATAGAAGGTGGTTACCACTGTTATGAAATGTTGATGCCTTATATTCAAGCTATGCACTTTGTAAATACTAGAGTTTGGTTTTGGGATGTTATATGTATAAACTCATAAACTGTCCGGTGACTTTCTTTTTAAATTCAATTCAATAATGACATGTGTGTATTTATTTCCTCTCTTTCTTCTGTCCTCTTTTGCTCCTCAGTGCAGTCTCTGTTTTTTTGCTTGCTACCTTACTCTCTCATTCTGTCTCTGTTGTCATACTTCCTCACATTATCACACAGACTTTTTGAATTTAACACAAAAAACACCTGCTGATGTTGGGGAACAGGACTTCTGACAGTCCTGAAGACTACAGAATGAATATAAATATTTATAATGAATATATGTCTGTGTATGTGATGCACTGTAAAAAGACCAGCCTGTGAGTTGACCCCATGTTTACTTTATACTGGACTCCTCTACACAGTTAAATCTCATAATCAATATGTTTGTGGGTTTCAAGTCAGGTCGAATTAAAATGTCTTGTTCTCATATTCAGAACTAATAATCTTTAACATATACGTGGTGAATTAACATAATGTCGAAGTGATTGTTCTCTCCACACATCAAATTAAGTTGTTTAAAAAACACAGTTAGCCTATTAGCATACTTCCCATACTTCCCAGCATGCATTGTATTTGGGTAAAATGTCTCTAGAAAGCCTCCTTGTTTCTAGTTTGAAGACAGTCACATAAAAATACAGATTCAAGCCCTCAGCCGGATAAGTCACTTCAGCCAGTTATCACGGATAATAGTGCTGATGCTGGTCTGAATGTGGCTGAGAGTAATACAGCAAAACTGTAACAAGCATGCTGCAGCAAACGAAGGCTCAGATTTGACTGTTAAAGTTAAAGGTTAAATGGTCTGAATAATATTTTGAAGTTTTGAGATTTCTTAACTTTTTGTTTTTACAGTACGTCTACTAAGTGAGGTGTGTGTGTGTGTGTGTGTGTGTGTGTGGTGGGGGATACGCCTGTTTTTGTCTTCAGCTCACTTGCATTTTTGTCTTATCTGTCTTGTCTGATGGGACGTTTGCTCTTGTTTGTACATGTAACCCTCAGTGTGTTGATCTGTTGCTGCTTCTGTAGTTTTTGCACACACAAGACGGTTGATGTTTAACAAAATGATTAATTGCAAACCTTTTAAATTTAGCAGATCATACACTCACCATGTTCTTTACAGACTGGCATATTTCCTCATTCATGAGAGCCATCTGTATTAGGCCCCTATTAATAAAGAACAAGCTTAACCCGATACTAAATATATACCCTATAATATAATAAGTAACTATCTCAATCTCCATTCTCAATAAAATAAGTCAGAAGGTCCATAATCATCACTTGCATCAGTATCTGGTAACTAACAATAGTTATTTTATCACAGTATCAAGGTTATTAATGGCTTACTGTGAGGACTACCACTGATGCCAAAAACCTGTCTGTGCTTGTTCTGCTCGATCTGAGCTCAGGCTTTGACACTATAAGGAAGTAGTGTGCACTTTGTGTATATGTCGGTGTCTTTCAGCTCATTGTTTTGGTTCAGTCTCTGCACTCACATTAACCACGTTACCAGAAGCTGTTTTCAGAGAAAACGCTCTGATAAAGTCACTGTACTTGTATGTCAGTGTCATGTTCACAGCTTGTTTCTACTGCCCCCAAGTGGCCAAATTATCAGTTAAATCCAAAAGCATTCAGTTATTTAGAAGGGCTGCATTTGCTTCTGATTTGAAGCATAACAAAAAATAAACGGAACAGCTGTTAATTTGTGCAGATAAAGTGTAAAAGGCTGGTTTAAAAGAGCCAGAGCCACCCTTCAGTGAGTCAACATATTGTGCTGTAAGTCTTTTATCTGATCTTTTGCAGATTCTGTGGTTGCTACAAAGGATTTAAATCCCAATATCACACGAAACACACATTAAAAAAAATCTGTCTCTTTATGATTATGTGTAGCAGCTAGAGAAATGTGAGGAAAAACCAGTATTTGGATTCAACAGATCCAACAGAAGTTTAAATTTTAAAAGGAAAAAGACACTTTCCCCCCCATGTGTCATCAATAAGTTCAATTAATTGTTTGACAGGTCACAGCTGTTACGTGTTTATTATGGTCTGTATTTTGTTGTGTGGAGAGAAAAGTTAACCAGAGTTAATTTATAAACTATGGCAACATAAATCAATAATACACTATCTGAGAAGTCAAAACGCCTAACTGAATGCATTAATAAATAAAACAGAAGTTAGATAATTAAAGGAAAAATAAAGCTTTATACCTTTCACTTAAATCCGGTTCATTAGGTAAAAAATAAAATACTCTTTTCCTTTCCCCCCAATCAGTTGATATTGTTGAAATTAATTAATTCTTTCTTCCATTTATCGTTTATCTAACAAGCTCATTTTCACTATTTTTTTTTTTGACTTAGCCCATGTTTAATCAGTGTGCTGATGGTCCACACATACAAACAGGATGTTTCAGCCGAGTAAAGGCTGAGGACAACGCAGCGGTAGTTCCACAGCGTTTGGCAGTTCGTGGTTAAGGAGTTACAGTAATAAGACACTCAAAGCATGCTGTCATTCAACATGTCAGTCAATTCTTTTTTCTACTGTTTTGCTTCTCTTTTTATGGTTTATTTCATTTTTTTCTTGGGTCATAAAGGTGCATTTGTCCATATGCAGAGGACAACAATCTTGTCTTTGTATCAGGGATTTATACACCAAAATGAACTAGTAGTTAGTAGTTGGAGTGTTTTTACCAATTATTACTAGTGTCATGTTTATATGCATAGAAATGTCAGTCAGTCTGTCTGATGGTCGGTCTGCTACTTTGGTCCAGTTTGAAATATGTCAACAACTACTGTATGGATTGCCACACCATTTGGTTCAGACAATCACGTTCCCCCCCAAGATGAAATTTAAGAATCTAGCCTAACATTAACCTGTGACGGCTGTTTCACATAAATGAGTCCCATGTATGTTGAATGTGCGTTGAATATACCCCATGTTAGAGTCTGCTGTACAGATGACATTTCCACTGTTCAGTTTCCTCCCTGAAGTACCCACCAGAAGAGATTTGGTCCTCAGGTCTGTGGTTTTCCATTTAGGTGCAATTCATAAACCCACATCTATTTTTAGCAGCTTACAGTCAGCGCCACTTTCACTCATAATCAACCAGAACATTATTCTCTACCTTCAGCATGTTTTCTTTCAATATAAAATGCTTTATAGATTTAAGGTGGGAGTCTGAGGTAAAAGGTCCTGAGCACATTCCCTCAAGCTCTGGGTTTAAAGTTTAGACATACCTTATTATTTCTGTTTTGTGACACTTTTTCTTTTTGTTGCAAACTATCTGATGAAAAATGTTGTCGTTCTTGTAATAACCTTCCAACAAAAAACACCACATTCAGTAATATCTGTATTTGACTTGCACATCTTTACGAAATACTTACAAAATAACGATTGACAATGTTTGAATCATCTTCAGGGAGCATTAATATACCGTCTGTGAGCCGACTGATGCTGAATATCACAAGCTCCCAGGAGTTTAATGAGCGTTTCAACCAGCACGGTATTTAACCTGGTCAAAATATTGCCAAATGAATCTCTTGGGAAGTTGCAATAATCAGCATGTGGTCTTTTTACCACACGCTGCTTTTTTCCTGAACCTGTACCCACCTGAGGTTGTACGTGCACGGTGCACACTATCCAGCCTCTTTGCTTTTGATCGAAGCAACCATTTGTCCCCACATTGTATCCGTCCTCTGTCCCAGCTGTTTGTTCTTCTTTATGACAGATAAAGTCCAGCTTCAGTCTGTCAGGTGTTCAGATCCAACTGTGACCACCACAGAAGAAGAATAAAGCCTACATGTACAGTTACATGAAGATGATTTGCTGGAAGTCACCACATAAAAACGTTCACTGACACATTCCTTCACAGCTATCCAATGAATGAAAAGCCTGGAGCCGCCACACACTTAAAGTCTGTAGCTCGCTCCAAGTTGTTATTCCAGGCTGACTTTAGTCTCTGTGCAGTCGCATCTGTGTCAGCTAATGATCCAGACTGCCGACCAGCAGTTCTGTAG
This sequence comes from Enoplosus armatus, assembly GCF_043641665.1. NCBI lineage: Eukaryota > Metazoa > Chordata > Actinopteri > Centrarchiformes > Enoplosidae > Enoplosus > Enoplosus armatus. The sequence goes on from NC_092187.1 coordinate 6,077,997, forward strand.
AGGACCTGTTCAGCTTGTAGGACAGTGCAAGACAGTCTCATGCCATGTCAGTAGACTGCAAAGGTAATGTGTCAGCATTCAGCTGGACTTTAACTGAACTCAAGAGCACGTTTGCGATGCCTCCTGTCGGCATGTTCATATGTGAACCGTCACATCCTGAGGAGAGAAATATATATTTAGTTTAAGTGGAAACATCTTGTACATTTGTAAAGACATAACAGAGTGTAGCTCAGTCAGACAGTCCTCGGTCAATGAACATGTCAATGTAGAATACACTGCTGTCTTACCTGCTGCTGGCAATATCTGTTTGGAACAATCTGTTTCTTCTTCTTTTATTTCTGTAATAAAACATTAACAATGAAAAACACCTTAATGATGTGACAGACAATATTATTATTATATATTAAAAACGTGATTGTGTTTTTATTGTCTAAATGAAAATCTTACTTGTCTTAAGACATCCTTTCTTCTTTCTGAGCACCACTACATATACAGATGCTGCAATCACTAAAACAAGCACAACAACAACAACAACAACAACAACAGTAGTGATCACATTCCTGTCTGAACTTTGTTCTCCACATTCAGCATCAGTTGAAGCAGTTCCTGGTTTTATCTGCAGATTCATTGATTCACATCTGGAATGACAGAGGGACATTTTTTACAGGAACACTTGTTGGAAACCATGAATTCAGATGTCTGATGTGAAGCTTCTCTTACTGTTTGTGTGGCTGACAAGATGTAAATGTCCCATCTGAATATGTTCCATCTCTGCAGTCAGAGCACACTGTGTCTGTTGATGCTGTTCCTGTACAATACAGATTATATATATATTGAAACCAGTTCAGTGTACATATTAAGAAGGGATCACACTGTTATATGACATCATTACATTTCACTAAAATGATCTAAATGTTGCCAAACCGGTGGTGTTGTGGTGTCTTGGCAGGTGGGTACATCACTACACCTAACTAATCAGCTTCAGTGGTTTTCCTCAGTCAGTTCATCACTGATGGCTCCAGGCTGTTTCTACAATTGTATTTTGGTGCTTCTGTTTTGCGATCTAGTGGTCAGAAATCACCACTTGCAGCTTTAATGAGCAACTTGTCGATAAGGTCAGTTTCCCTGAACTTTGGTTCTCATTTAAAACTTAAACTACGGTTATAACCTTAAAGTCAGCACAACAAACCAACCTGTTTGACTGATATATTGTCCTGGTTGACAGCTTGTGTGTTTCTGTGCTGCCACACAGCCGTCCTCTGCGGGGTCCAGGCAGTAGAATCCCTCCAGTGGTTCACAAACTGCATCTGATGTTGCTTTACAAGACGCATTTATCTTCAAACCAGAACCTGTCAGCACATGTAGAGGTTACATATTCAGATCCTACACTTTTATTCTCTTTAATCTACTAGACAGCAACATTGTAAAACTCTAGACTTTCAAACATCTTTATGATGCCTTCAGGACCAAAAGTGCATTTTATTTATGAATTAAAGTGGAAACGATCTTTGTTGCCTCACAGCACAGATGTATATTATCTCTGGTGGGAATCTGATATAAGAGTGAGATAACACTGTCTATGATTTAATCTATAGTCTATTATTAATGTAACCCAGTCATAATATTTTGATCAAATGAATAATACTACTTTGTGAATAAAGTCATAATTTAGTGAGAAAGTAGTCATAACTTTCATTCATAATATTTAGAGATCAAGTTGTAATTTTCAAAATGGCCCCTATGACTTCCAAAAATGACTAATATGAGCATTTTCTGATCTGTCATCTCTGTGGTTAGCATGTGGTTAAGTTAAGGTATGTAAAACTACTTGGTTAAGGTTATTGTGGTATTTGTGGAGACAGTTTTGCCTGTACAGTGTTCAGATCTTATTTTGGTTGTCACAGAGTTTCTCTGCAGCATGTGGACACAGACATAATATCTAGACCATGAACCTTGGATGCTTTTGCTCCACTGAAAATGGTTCCACAGAGCAAAAAGTGCTCAAATGTTCTTGCAGATTCACTCTTTCTGAACTGCTAGCCATACAGACGTGTTCCCCAGAGTTGTTGTGTGTACAGCAAACATCTGTACTATCAGTCAGGTAATGTTCATTTGAGTTGTGGCTCCAAAACAGAGTCAAATGCTTGAGAACTGTGAACAGAATAGCTTCTCTTGTATCTGAACATGAGATAGATAGAGAACACTGATCTTTGATTAACTCCAACAAAACAACAGTAAACATCCAGACAATTCACACTGTGTTGCTCGGCATTTGTTGTTTTGCTGAATTTGTGTTCCTCTCTATTTGTGTAACCAGCCCAATGTGGCTATCAGTTAGTTTTCTAATAAGGTTTTAAAAACATTGCCAGAAATCTACCTGCATCACAGCCGGTGCAAGTATAGCATCGTCTACGTCCAGTTGGCAGATTCATGAAGGTTCCTTCAGAGCAGGGCAGACAGGAAGTACGTCTGAACATTGTACAGTGTGTTTTAACTTGACTTCCTGTTGAAAAGAAAAATGAATTTCATGCAATATAATGTTTCTATTAATTGAGCTCAGCAAAGTGACTGCTGTCTACTACAGGTCTACTGCAGATCCTTCAGGATACATTGCATACAGAGGGAGTAAGACTGACTCCACTGATCTAAACACAAGAGGATGATTCTGGATATCAGTGTTGGCACCCGGCAGCTTAACCAAAAGACTCCATATGTCACTGAAAGTTAAATCTTACCTGCTGGACACATTGGACAGCATTCATTCCCTATCTGATATTCTGCTCGATGACATGTGAGTGAAAGTCCTCTGAAGATATTCATCACAAGTATCTGTGAAGAGTAAGTAAAACATTTTGTCTCATCATCATCAACATTGTGACTTCACCTCAGAGTTGTCAACAGGTGAGTCTGCATCTATTAAGGTAGATGTACACCAGTGTTTCCGGTAAATAGAATGTATTTTCACTAATTCAAACATTTCTTCATTTCGAAAGTGCTTGTTTTCAATCTTTTTATTTTATTTTAACACAATCCCCACCCCCTTCATCCTACCTGTGGAAAGGAACTTTCCACCTAGTTTACACTTAAACCCACCAGTACTATATTTGACTTCAACTTTTCAGTATTTTTGTATTTCATTTTCTTCAGAGAATCATAAAGGGAAAAGGTGTACAAAGACAGAAATGTTAGAGAGGAGGAGCAACATGATGCATGACTGCTGCCAAGCAGATAAAAGCTTGCTGTACTAACAAATGATTTTACCAGCAATGGTGCAGCTGTCAAAGGTCTTCTTCCAAACATCATTCTGTACGGCAGGATCACAGTTTTCATGGGCTGAAGACGTCATCTCAACGAGACTTGGGATGAAGTGAAACGTAAAATCCAAAACAGGGACATCATCTGACAACTAAAAGAAAACACATCCATGTAGAGATTACACTGGCTGCTAAGCAAACAGTTTATTTTCAGCTTTCTGCAGCGACCAGACGTCTTAAACGTCATGAAGTAAATGAGAAACCTGGTTAACACAGCTGCATTTGTGCTGGACAAACCGGATTTTTTGTTTTTGTCCACACATGACCAGCTGCAGAACTGCTTTAAAGCAGCTTGAGCTTCTGTTGTTCTACAGCGAGCAACACTGAGCCTGAGCCAGCGCTTCCTTGAGCGTTGCACACTACATGACTTTTACTGCTGTGCTCAAAGTTCAGTACAAATAAATCCAACCTGGACCGTGACCAGGAAACCGATTGAGGAAGCTAATGACTGACTTTATATGTCACAGAGGAGAGAGGAGGCTTTCAGAGGAGCTTGTATCCCAGAAGTCTTTTACCCTTTGCTGGGAATCTGTTTACTGACTGGTCACTGCAGATTGAACCAGTGGTTTCCAACCTGTTACGCTTGTGACCACTTAAAAATAAACACTTCTCACACTTCTCATATGGTTTCATTTAAATAACTGTATGAAGCCCAAAGAGTTCAAATATTAAAGTGCAAAACATGAATACAAATTTGTTAAGAGCTGGATGCAGCATTTGTGGCAGACATGTTTGTTTTTTTTACCTGCTGAGAAATGCATGCCTTCTTGTCTCTTCTCGGTCTCTGGAGACAATCAGAATCAGAATCAGAAATACTTTATTGATCCCCGGGGGGAAATTGTACACTTTATATATATTTTTAAATTAAAAAGTACTGAGTTAAATAAAGGAATACAGGAGAAAAGTAAAAATAAGAAAACAAACAGGAGAGACTGTAACAGGTTACACTTTCAGTTTCTCTCCTGACACTTAAATGGTTTTATCAGCACATACTTTATTTGATGGACTTTGACTTGACAGCCAAAATTCATTTTTACTCATTTAAAAACCTCATTTGAGAATAACATTTGAGTGTAACTGTCTGAAATGATTGAAAACACATCGATGAAAACATAAAGTTTAGCTTCAGACCAATAATGTCAAGGACAGGCTACTTCTACTGAGTCTAATGAAACACTGATGACTCTAAACGTTCTCAAACTACAGACTGCAGCTCAGTTATCATCACTGATGAACCTGACAAAGAAGGTTATATCGTTTTTACAGCACTTTGCCTCAGAATTCACGATAATATCCGGAGTCTCTTCAAGCGGAACTCAGACAGTTTTTTCCCCCACAAATAACCGACAATCCAGAACATATGTGGACCACACAGCAGACAACGAGCTTCTATCGTGTTATACGAGGACCGTGTTACTCTCTTTAATGACAATATATCACAAGAAATACACAACACAACTCACCCGTCTGCAGTTACACAGTAAAGCACCTCCGACAGAGTTGAAGGATAATTCTCGCCGATCCTTCAAAATAAAAGCACAGTATCGCATTGCTGCCTACATAAAAAACAGATGCAGCAGCGATCAAGTTATATATCAGAATGCTCCCCCTGGCCTGCACATCAGCATTTAATCTGAAGCTGCAGGGTAGTAGAGCAGCTGCAGTGGCTGATTGAAGGATTGAAGATGGCAGCTTGTGTCCCTTGGTCTGCTTTCCGATGGTCGCCTCTGCAGACACACGATACACCTTCAGATGGAGTACTCTGTGTGTGACGTCAAATTATCTGTGTAAAACCTCACACAGCCACCAGTGAGGAGTGGACTTTGTGACGACAGTCGTTTCAGTAAATGCCCCAAAGCAACATCTGTTTACGTTCAAGTGACAACGCGCTCCAGGGGCTTTAATAATTATGACTTTTGTCCATATAGTATAATTAGCTGGGGACTAGAGGTGCTACCCAACACCCCTTTCTGAGTGGGGTTCTAAATAATAAAAAACTTGTATTAATTAATTAATATTTTAAGGTCAGTTCTTCTGTCATTACTGAAGAAACCAGGAGGGAGATTAGCAGAGCGGCACATGTTTTTTGGTGTCTCTCCTCTCCTTCGCTCCCTGTCTGTACCTGTTTGTACAAAGTTAACTTCAGCACATTTTTACTTCTTGTCAGACACATTTCCTGCTGCTTTTCATACTGTATTAACCTATTACATATGCAGAACACTGTACAGCTTTAGTTTGGCCTCACAGTTCAATGTCTCTGAAACTGGATTGATGCTCAGTATAATAACAGGCACAGTAGTAAAGTATAATCAAGACTCACCTCATTTGAAATGGAAGCTTCTTCCAAGAAGTGCAGTGAATTCACAAAATGAAACGAAAGAAGTCTTGTGGATGTTTGCAGTGCATGATTCAAATGTCACCGCTGATGTGTGCAACACCTTTGATTCTCCATGTCAACTTCCTCCTTCCTCTCTCACTTCTGATCATTTCAAATAGTCACATCAGTATTGTTCCTCCTGCTGTTTTGTGTTCTCTTTTTCAGAAAACTGTTTATTGCCAAGTAACATACATTACAAGGAATTTGCCGTGGTCTGATGGTGCTGACAACAAACATGTAAAAATATAAAGGTAAAAAAAATAAGATAAGATAAATAACAAACAGTGCAGTGACCAAATAAAGTGTCCAGTAGGGGGTGGGTGCGTTAATGTAACGCAGGGGGAACAGGGGCGGTGTACATTAATATAACATATACCTTGTGTTTGTGTTGGGGGGGAATCAGTGCAAGTCTTTGGCCTTGTTCGTCAGTTTGACTGTAGAGGGGAAGAAACTGTTTCTGTGGCGGGAGGTTTTGGTCCTGATGGACCGCAGCCTCCTGCCAGAGGGGAGGGGGTCGAACAGATGGTGTCCGGGGTGGGAGGGGTCGGCAGCGATCTTCCCTGCTCTCCTCAGGGTCCTGGAGGAGTACAGGTCCTGAAGAGATGGGAGGTTGCAGCCGATCACCCTCTCTGCAGAGCGGATGATACGCTGCAGTCTGCGTCTGTCCTTGGTGGAGGCAGCAGCGTACCAGACGGTGATGGAGGAGGTGAGGATGGACTCTATGATGGCAGTGTAGAAGTGAACCAGCATTGTTTGTGGCAGGTTAAACTTCCTCAGCTGCCTCAGGAAGTACATCCTCTGTTGGGCTTTCTTGATGAGGGAGCTGATGCTCAGCTCCCACCGGAGGTCCTGGCTGATGATGGAGCCCAGGAAACGGAAGGACTCCACAGTGTCCACTGGAGAGTCACACAGGGTGATGGGGGCGGGTGGGGCTGCGCTCTTCCTATTCTACAACCATCTTCACTGTCTTTGAAGGGTTAAGCTCCAGGTTTTTGTTGTTGCACCAGGTCACCAGATGGTCAATCCTCCATCTGTAGGCAGAGGTAGAGATGGGCGGAGCCATCCAATTTGTCTTTCACCTGGGCATGCTGGGCCTAGGTTATTCAGGCTGGCTCTGTATTCTGTATCTCTCTCCTGCCATCATTATTTGGTCTTTTGGTTTGGTTTACCCTTGGTTTTGCCTTTACAACACTACACATACATTCAGCATTACATTCACCGCTGGCTTGCAGACTAGTGATTAATTTATTACCTCTGCCTTTGTCTTCCTTTCAATTAAAACATTGTTTAAATTACTTTAAATCTTGTGTGGTCTCCCTCTCTGTCTAGCTCACTGAGCCTGGGCTGTGACAAATGGGGGCTCGTCCTGCTTTTGGATTTGAATTGGGCTCAAAACTTGGTAGTTGTAAGTCTAATTAGTATGGTACCAGTTTGTGTGTTTGTTCTAGTTTTCCTAGGACTTGTTTGTTCAGAGGGTAAGTATTTGTTTGTGTATGTTTTAGGGGTTTTCCCCTGTTAGGCAAAGTGGTGAAACCTGTTTAGGGGGTTCACCTGTATAAACTCTGGTAGGCTGCTAGTGAACGTGGGTAGAGCTAAACTCAGGAGCACCTCCGTGGTTGTGGGAAAGTGGAAATATTCTAAAGTGTGGTGTGTATTATTTCTACAGACCACATTTAATTGTCTGCAGTACCTGCACATATATTTGTACATGCCTCATAAGATTCTTTGCGTTTTGTCACGTCAAACATTTGGAAAGTTACACCTTAGTCTGCCGTGCTATTAACACTTCAAACCTTTAATTGTATGGTGATATTCTTTATTTTTCTTATTGTCAACAAATCCCACAAAGAGACTAAAACCAAACCAAACAAATCTACATTTTAACCTCATTAGATTAAAGAGCATAAAGTATGAGTTGATCCCAACTCATTGTATTAAAATATCAATACCCATTTACAAGCTAAATGATGAATAAATCCACCTTTCATGGAATTTAAATGTATTTTTCACATATATTCAGGTCAGCTATATAGTGCAAGTCTTACACACCTACAGATGAAATGACACTAATTAAGTGAATGATAAAGTACAAGTCAGGAGGATAATTTAATTTTGATTTGTGCATTTAAAATCGAAGAGGTGATGTTGTGTCTCCTTGAAACTATGTTCTCACTGGTTTTATTGTCAGTCCATTACGTGTAGCCTCTACAGATTAAAATACTGCATATTGTAGTATTTCTATTCTTTTTCTGGTACAAATTGCTAAGCTTTCATTCATGGATGCATTAACAATTAGATACCAAGTTACAGTAGAAACGCATTTCTCAGCTTTTATTCTGAAGGCGTGCGTACAGGAAATGTAAGCATCACTCTGCATTTTATGTAAATGTGGAGAGCAGAAATTCCCCTGCTATTGATGCCAGCTCACTTACTTTCACTTTCACTGTTGATGTGTTACTGTCACAGATGTCGTGAAATGAATCTGTATGATTCACCAAAAGCTCGATTACAAAAAATGTAGAATCTCTGCCCTCCCGAGCTGATTTTAGTGTTGTCACTGTGTGTTTCCAAAAGAATCTGTAACAGAGCTTGTCAAACGCTTTCAGAAGGTGTGGGAAATAAACGCAGGTATAAAAATGGAACAATGTTAACCACTACCAGTGCAAACTCTAATGAATTACTTATTGCCAAATGTTTTTTCACACCTGCTCTGTCTCCCATGTCTGTTTGTTGAATTATGCATAATTATTGTCGTGGCAATTTTGCAATCCCACACTGACAACGAGGAACGAGACAAACATCTCTGACTGTATTGTCACACTTTTAATGCTCAGAGCATGGTACACATACAAAGGTTCATTGCTTTTACAACTTGGCTCGGCCCTCCCGTCTGTGTGGCTGTGGTCTCTTGTTATTCATTCTTTCACTCATGTCATCAGTCTTGTCTCATGACACTTAAGAATTTGCAAGTCCTCTGTTCTCAAGACAAAGTAACATCCTTGTGAGAGGTTTGTCACTTTCAGTCTTGTCACCTGACCAATTGTTATGCGTTATACTTCAGCTCTTGATCAGCCGTCTGTCTGCTCAGGTTACATAGATTCAAGATTCAGCATGATCAAACATAACGGAAATTAACATTATTACATCTGCAGTGAAGTTATTGTTTTATGGGACATTCTGGTCAAAGGTGCTCTCACCTTTGCAGCTCTACGTCGAAGTAGAGGGAAACGTGCCGGTGCGCTCGTGCGTCTTCGCCGGCGAGGACAACGCACACCGCTACCCGGAATATTTCTCTCTAACGTGCGCTCACTGGGGAATAAGATGGACGAGCTCCAGCTGCTGATGAGGAGAAACAAGGACTTTTATTCATCTGCTGTTTTGTGCTTCACGGAGACATGGCTGGGGGAAAGAACTCCCGACGCGGCGCTGCAGCTGGACGGATTCCAGCTTCTCCGAGCGGACCGCGACGCGCACCTCTCCGGCAAAACAAAGGGTGGAGGTATTTGTTTTTACATCAACAGCAGCTGGTGTAACGACGTGACAGTGATCCGACGGCATTGCTCTCCTTCCCTGGAAACTTTTTTCATAAACTGTAAACCCTACTACTCCCCCCGTGAGTTCGCTTCATTCATTCTGGTCGGTGTTTACATTCCACCGGAGGCCAACGTGCAGGACGCACAGCGCGCACTCGCCGACCAGATACTGGAAACGGAGCAGACCAACCCGGACTCCTTAGTTATTGTCCTCGGTGACTTTAACAAAGGTAACCTCAGACACGAACTCCCAAAATACAAACAGTTTATTAAATGCCCCACCAGGGAGGGGAACACTCTGGATCACTGTTACACCACAGTCAGTAACGCTTTTCACGCCGTCTCCCGCGCTGCACTGGGACACTCTGACCACGACATGGTCCACCTGATTCCCACATACAGGCAGAAATTAAAACTTTCTTAGCCTGTTGTGAGAACTTCGAAGAAGTGGACCAGTGTATGTTACTTGGCAATAAACAGTTTCTGATTCTGATTCTGATTCAAACATGTGCAATATGTGTAATTTCCCTTACGTTGTGCATGACATACTGCATTAGTCCAGTATTATATGCCCCAGTCCTGACAATGCTGATTTTGGTTTAATGGTTTATCAATACTCCCGTGGAAATCTGGACCAGATTCAGGTTGTCATGAAATTTACCTTGGATATTCATGATTTCCGGAGGATGATCCTTAATAATAATTATTATAAGAAAATATCCAAATTAAAGGGGCAGGTTTTCCATGAAATTCACTGTGCAAATTCATCTCTGTGGAGACTAAAATCTTTCCATTTTGGGCACTCCATGACTTTCCTCAGCTGGCAGAGCAACATGGCAGCTTTCCACCAAGATATTCATAATGTAATAGGCATGTCATGAATATGTTTATATATATCTAATATTTGTTCCAAACAGAAATGTGAATAAAATAAGTAAAAATGTGAGACTCAAGAATCAGGATCCAGATGCAGAGCACACACCGTCTTAATTTGCCTATGGTATACATTTTAAAAACTGCAGTTGCTCAACACACGCTGCATGTATATAAAATACATGTATAACATATACTTCTAGCTATATTATGTTTGTATAACAAAGGTTTTACAGATGCTACATGCATAACAGCTAAATGTGTTACTCTAAAGGGAATTCTCTACATAAAATATGGACATATTATGTAAGAAAGCGGTAGCTGTTGCACATGTCAGAGGCAGCTCCAGGGACTCCACAGCTCTCTGCTGAGCGACTTCATCATCCCTCGTGGAACTCCTTCTGGTGGTGTTGCTGATCTGTTGGGGGCGTTAGTCATTATCTGTGATGTGCAGTTCAGTGTCCTGAAACTTTGTCGGTGTTGTGTTGTTGCTCTTTTACAGAATCTGCTGACCAAGCAGGAGATTCTGCCGAACAGGCAATAATCCTGTTGCAAACCAATGGAGACACTTCATGATCTGGAGTCTCTGTTTGACCTCGAAGGACAGTCTTCAATGTATGAACACATTTTTGTTGTTTACCAGAATAACTCAGGTGTTGGCTGCAGTCTGTCCTCTCCCTTCTCTTATCTTCTTTACTCCTCACTTTTAGGTGCACTAGTTCCTGTTCTTGCCAGTAGGGGGCAGCGACTCTCTGTGCTGCCTGGACCGTTTTTGTTGAAATTGTTTTCAACTTCGTGGTCATTTTGGAGCCTGAAGTTTGTGGGGCTGTTGAACTGTACTGCGTTATACTAAGAGGTGTTATAAAAAGTCCAATCCATTTATATCAATAAGGGCAGGCTAAATATTAGAAACAGAGTAAAGCTGGGGACAGCGTCTGGTCATGGGGGCCTGGCCCGTCCAAAATGAGTCACTGTTTGTTACTTTAAACAACAAGCCCCTCCCTACCTAATTAAAAACAACAACCAACAACATGCAGGGTTTGAATCTGAGGTGCTTCTATCAGACATGACAGATGTTGTACACCAGGAGGGAGTAGCTTCACTACGACATTCAGCCAAAACGTCAATTCACTGCACACAACCCCTGCATGTAGTTAGCGCTGCACTCATTATAAACTTATCTGTCACAGCCACAGCAACAGCCAAAGCTATGTCATCCCATGGCTATAGTCAAGTCACATTAGTTTTATTTCTACAGCTCAATATCACAAATCAGGGCCTCAGGGGGGCTTCACAATCTGTGCAGCATGCAACACTTTCTGTCCTCAGACCCTCCATTCAAAAGGGGAAAAACTCCCCCCAAATAACCCTTTTAACAGGAAGGAAGGAAGGAAGGGAGAAAGCTCAAGAACAGCAGCAGAAGAGGGATCCCTCTCCCAGGAAGTAGATTCATAATCACAGTCTGTCAGAAGCAGACACAGCAGCAGCTCGTTATAATCATCTACTACATAATACACAATACTATAAAATAATACAGCTCAGCCTTATGGATCAGAGGGAATGCAATGCAAGTGGGGGCATTAATGTGGACATTTTCTTGGTGGTAAACAAAGCTTACTCAGATGCTAAAAGCGATATGTGCAGAACTTAACCCTTGTTAAATGAATAACATGAGAAACAACATCAACACTGGGAATAAGTCGTGGCAGTGACAGCCAAGCTTCTGAAAATGATGAATGACAGTTACTACGGCTGCACGCGCAGCCAAGCTGCAGCGATGGAGCTAAGGTTAGCATGTCTGAGGACACTGGAGTGACCTGATCATGTGCAAAAACTCATGCTCTACGTTGAGGAACATTTAAACTGATCACAGACGTGCAATGCTGCACAGCTGCAGGAGTCACCTTGTCGAATAGGAAATGAATGAATGAAAGAGGTTGTGTTGAGGAGATTTATCAGAGGCTCCGGCTCTTCTAGTGGTGAGCTGATAAATCCACTTATGAGCCTTATGAAAACATCTCTCCTGTTTTTTATTTATTTATTTATTTTAACCTTTATTTTTTAACTCAGGGGAGTTTCACTGAGGGCAATGGTCTCTTTTGCAGGAAAGCCCTGATCACATTCACACAGTTACACATTCACACCTTCACACCTGGAAGCTACAACCACAGTCTGATCTGCTGGCCACTGAACAGCTTCACTGGAGCAGTTGGGGTTAAGAGCCTTGCTCAAGGGTCTCAATGGCGGTAATGAGGAAGGGCATGTGCTGCTTTTTCACTTTCCCCGCTCAGATTTATCCTGCCGGTCCTGGGGATTGGTGCTATTTGAGGGTGGTATAGTTTGCACTGTTGTAATTGTGGTTACATGTCTGGATGAGAGCGCTTTTGGCCGGCCCGGGTGAAATTCATGTTTAATCGCATCTTTCCATTGACTTTGTATGCAATCGCACTGCCTCAAGCATTTGCTTTGTGTGAACACAGAGTAAAATTGCATTAATTTACAACTTTTTGGCCACTGTTTGGTGCTGGGCAGGTAGTGTACAACGGGTTTTTTAGAGGATCTCGGAGAACTTGAGAGTGCTGAGACTGAACCAAAACAGCAAAGTTATGGGCGGTAAAAACATAACAATGAGCTAAAAAGGCTAAAAATCTCCACAACACTGAGGAGATCTGCAGAGCTGGTGATGATTCTCTGTTTCACGAAGAGAGACTTCTTTCATTACACATTTGACATTGTCATTGATTATCTTAAGCTTTAATTCAACGTGTTATTGAATGGCACAGGATGCTGTTTATTCTAAAAGCACTTTTAAGAACAATCTAAGAGATGTTGTTTTTCACATAATCTCTTTCCCAAGGCGGAGATGAACTCTGCTTCCCACAACTCCTCAACACCTCCTGCAAAAAACACGTACGCCCTCCCTCTGAGGCATTGCTCATTTACATTCTCCTGTCCTCCATCTCTGTGCTCACTGCGGCTCTCAACCTGCTGGTCATCATCTCCATCTCCCACTTCAGGCAGAGATAAATGTCTTAGCATTGATGATATATTGTTGTAGTGAGATCTGAGCTTTACGTCCTGGTGGTTTGATGAGACATTTGTTATATAAATAGAGACACTGGAGTTTCAACTGTCATGACTGCTTTTACAAAAACAACTTCTTCTATTGGTGATAATGCTGTTGGTGTTGGTAATATTCACAGTTATGTTATTCTCTCACTCAGCTCCACACCCCCACCAACCTCCTCCTCCTCTCTCTGACTGTCTCAGACTTCCTCGTGGGCCTCCTTGTGATGCCATTTCAAATCCTCTAAACAGAGCCCTGCTGGCTCCTGGGTGACCTGGTGTGTGCTCTGTATTATTTTTTGCCCTTCATCATTATCTGTGCCTCAGTGATAAACATGGTGCTCATATCGGTCGACCACTATGTGGCCATCTGTGACCCTCTGCGCTACCCCACTAAAATCCCTCAAAAGAGGGTTCGAATCTGTGTTTTCCTGTGCTGGGGTTACTCTGTTTACTATAGCATTGTGCTTTTATATGGTAACCTGAAACAACCAGGAATGTATAAGTTGTGCTACGGGGAATGTGTGATTAACATAATAGGGGCTGTTGACCTTGTTTTAAGCTTCATCATTCCCATCGCTGCCATCATGATTCTGTATGTGAGAGTGTTCATGGTGGCTGTGTCTCAGGCTCGGGCCATGCGCTCCCACATTGCAGCAGTCGCTCTGCAGCATTCGGCAACAGTAACTGCTAAGAAGTCATTGTTGCTGTGTTTCTCATGTGTTACTGCCCATATTACTGTGTCTCTCGCTCAGGCTACGACCTCGTGATCGGTTCCTCAACTGGGGTCTTTATGATTTTTCTGGTATATTTGAACTCCTGTCTAAACCCTGTGGTCTACGCCTTTTTCTACCCCTGGTTTAGAAAATCTGTGAAACTCATTGTTACACTTGACATACTGCGGCCTCACTCCTGTCAGGCCAACATACTGTAGAGAGAAACTGACACGTGACCTTTTTCTGTGAGGGGGGAAATGTGTTCTTATGTGCTGTTGCTGAGGACTCAATCTGAACAAATACAGAAATGCTGATATTCTTACCTTCTTTCTTTTCATTTTGTACACATATATATTGATGTTGTGATCTCTTATATCTTTCTTCATTCATGGACAGACTGACTGCACTATTGATTCTGTGATCTTTGCAGGAGAGTCTCTCTCTGTCTGCTATAGACATCTTTGAATAATTAGTCACAATGATAATCATAATCACCACAATGAAAGGGAGTACATGTATTTTCCAATATTCAATGCCAATAAAGTCAAACTTTGCCAGAATTTACTCTACGTTTGTGTCTTATTTTTGTACAAACACACGTCTTGGATTCTTCTGCCTTTTTATTGCTGGCAGAGATTATCAGTAAACTGGGCTACAGTTTCATATGAACACCCAGACATACACATGAATGTCATTTTTAAGCATGAGAAACTTCTCACCTTGTTATTATTTGTTCTTAAAATTACATGATATAGAAAATAAAGAAAGAGCAGTAAGGTGTTTGCACTGTCCTGTACATCCAGCAGTTTGAGATACATTGTACCTATTATAATGCAAAATAATCTAATAATACAGTTAGATTTAGGTATGTATTATATTTGACACAGAGTGGTGATAAAAACATGCTTTCAGTGCATTGGTACATAATGTGCTAAATCATGGACTGTACGGGCATCAGAAGAGGTTGGAGTAAAGAAACCTTGAGAGCATGGAGGCAGAGAGCAGATAACACTGTAGATAAATCATGAGGTCATCTGACACAGTTGGAAACTGGTTGATGAAATATCAGAGACAAACCAAGATGCCTTCGATTGGGGATTACTCAGCAGAAAGAGTAAAGACAGCAGTAATGTTTCCTCCTAAAGGTATCTGACAATGCAAAAACAAAAGTATACAGGCTAAACATATTTTGGTGGTGGTAATGTTGCTGAACATGACTTCATGACAGGTAACCAAATAGATTTAAAGATGTTTGAGTCAGGTACGCTCTCTCACATGCAGTCTCTGCATGTACTTGTTTATGCTCCAGACAGCTGAAATCTAACTACAAACACTTGAACCCACCAGGGGGCCCTAAAGCAAAACTGATCTGTGGGGCCCTGTTTGACATGATGAAATACAAATGTATTGAACTATATTTACTGTGTACATTTTGTCACAGGCCCATCTTCAATACAGACAGACAAGTAAGACAGGTAATACAGAATCTGCCTTAAACCTGTAATAATCACATCGGGGCAGCAGAAACAAGCTGTCAACTCAACACTGACATGTAGCCACCTTTTCACCTTTTGATATTTGCACATCCAGCAGACACAGAGAAACATTAACATTTATTTGGAGTTGTGTTTGTGTCCAACTGATAATTGTAAGTCTAATATTCAGTCTTTTAGCTTTGGTTTGCTCTCCACCAACTCCTGAGAAAAATATCTGTGTCTTTAGCTGTTAATGCTCCACGATACACCAACTAGTCTCTAACTTTGTCTGTGTGCTGTTTGGTCCTGGACAGCTTGTGTACAGTGGATGTCTGCTGCTGAAAACAAGGTTTGATGAGAGCAGTGATGCTGAATCTTAACAGTAAAGTTGTGGGCCGTAAAACCAAAACAATGAAACACTCTATTGGAGCAACTGAGGCGTAGAGTCATCATCATTATGACTCCTTTAACAAACAAGTAGCCATGTGATCCATTGTTCATTTGAAAGTATTTGAAATCCACTTTAAGTTCTTAAAGTTAATTTCAGTTAATATTGTGCCATTTGGTGCATATTCCTAAATAAATGTGCAATTAATCAAATTACCACAAACCAGATGACACATAATGACAGGCCTTTTGGGGCCTCTGAGGGTCTGCTTCATAATTCAGCCTTGTCTCCATTATCATTTGCAGTGTTTGTCGGTGTGTCAGCATTTTTGAGGTTCATATTTCTTGCACCCATGGCTGATGTGCATATCCCCACAGGGTGGTGTGTCAAGGAAACCCTCAGAACCAGGGCCAGACTGGCCAGTGATTTTGCCGTGAAGTGACCATAGTTGAAATTGCAGCTCAAACATGTCCAGAGACACTTTTACCACATATGCAGTAAAACAATGAAGAAAATGTGCTGTGCTCTGTGTTTTATCACAATTTGATCTGTTACATCCAATCAAAATGTTAGCAATATTCTATATTTTACTTATTGTATAGTATTAAGTATTGTGTGTGTATTTAAGCCTAATGTATCTTCTTCCTCTGTGCCATAGAGCTCCATAGCAAAGCACATCAATGAGCAACACTAGTCATGTTTCATTTTTATGCACATTTTTAAGTATCGCATTAGAAAAGCTTTATGGAAATACGATAAAACTCTCTCAATTGTGCAAAAAGGTTTTTACTCTTCGTCTCTTGGCGGCATGAAACATGGCCGACTAGCTGACATGAAAGAACAATTCAAACTTGCCCAACAGAAACAAATTCCTGAGGACATAGGCAACTTGTTTTGTTTGTCAGCAACCAATCAGGAGAGACAAGTGAATAAAGTGAAGATACTTATATATTAAAACAGGTGACATGAGAAAATTAAATCTTGACAGAAAGTCTTTGGCACCACAGGGACAATTTGTAATGGAGGGGCGACTGCCCTGAGCAGCAGCAGTGGTGGCTAATGACTCTGCTGAAGCTGATAGGGGAGGGTGCGCACATAACAGCAGCATGAACGTACTGAAGGCAGGTCTAGAATAAAGTAAGAAGTTGCACAAATTGGAAATAATCAAGGATGTGCTCAGGTATCTCAGACACTGACCTTTACTGTGATCGGTCATGTATCTTTACAGAAAACCTGCCTGAGATGAAGAATAATATTCAGGTTCATTTGGGTTTTTACTTCACCCGCTCTGTCTTATGAGCAAATTGAAACAATCCTGTACTTGTTCTTGTGGACTTGAAAACATTTCATTGTTAGTATCAGGACAGAGCTCAGCCCTGATATGTGAGCATGTCTTCCTGTGTGGTAACTCTGCTTCCTGTTGCATTTGCCACTCAGAGGCTACTTCCTGTTTGACACTCACTGAGCCTCACATCACTTTTGAAACAAATTTGCTTATCCACTACTGACAAGACCAGAGAGAATATGTCTTTCCAGTGGAGTTGTGTCCTTATATTGTATAAATGAATGATTCCAAGCAATGGGAAATTCAAAAAGAATCCAAAAGAGTCACTGAAGGTTGTTTTACACATGTGGAAACTTTTATCTAATGTAAAGCACGAGAGCCAATAAGGTGGGTGTCCATGTACTAAGGAACAGCGTAAATATTGCATTGTAATACGCATTATTTACTGTATACATTGACCTGTTGTGTGTGGGACATGATGTTGTGCTAATGGTATCTGTCTGAATAATAAATGCATAGTTGTTGATCACATTTTGTTTTCAGGTTTGTTGCCCACAGATTATCATGGGCCTCCTGAACGCCCCTGACCTCTTCCTCACCTCCCTTCCAGACTGATTTTTGGTCTGAGGCATATGACATTATTCATTCAAGATCTGTCTGTCAGATAGAAAATGCTTTGACGAGGCGTCTTGTGAGTAAGTTGTGAGTGTTGAATGACTACCCTCACCATAATATGGAAAGTCCCTGTGGATGCACAGTTTCTATATGCAGATGTTACAAGCACCTGTGATGGAACCTAACCGAACTGTGACCGTTTCACACGTTAACCACGTGCTAGGAAACCTACCTGCTCAACGAGAGGTTAGTGCCACATTGCCGTAAAGTGGTATTGGTTGAGGTTGTGTCGGAGTAGTAAACTTAAGTAAAGCTTTATTAAACCTCCTCCTCCAGGTGGTCAAAAGCTCCTGTGCAAGCGGTGTAAACACTAGTGGTGTGTGATACTGCAAGATTTGGTATTGATCCGATACCAAGTAAATACAGGGCCAGTATCACCGATACTGATGCCGATACCGATACTGATACTTTTTAATAATTAAGGTTGATACATCATCAAATTGCTAAATCTGAATGAATTTTCATGACCATTTAGGTGTTTTTGTGATTTTTCCTTTAGATTATTAATTAGTTAAAACCCAGGACAGAATTTGGGCAAAGTTTATAGGTAAATAGAAAATACTTTACTATCATAATGAAAGTTTTTGTTCAGAAACAATACAACAGTAACAAAACAAATTTTCCCCATACATTGTCATGTCTGGATTTTTTTCTTAAATAAACAAAGTGCACAAAATTATCACTCGAGAACAAATTAAAACAAATTCTTTTTTTTGAGGTAGAGTGTTCAGAAACTACAATACAAAAATTAAATAAAATTTCTCCCTTCATTGCTCCGCGCTGTGGCAGTAGCGGCTAGTGATGGCAATGCCGGTTCTTTTTAGTGAGCCGGATCATTTGGCTCAACTCACCAAGAAGAGCCGGCTTTTTCGGCTCCCAAACGGCTCTTCATTTGACCAATTATACCTTTTATAATCCAGCCAAATTTAGCGCTGTTTTGATTTATGATTTGTATGTGTACACATATATCACTTAAATTATTCAATACATCCTTTGTACTGAAGTATTCAAAAGTAAAAATTACATTTTCTAATATCAATAAATTGCTGTAGCCAGTTGTTTTCATTGCATTTACAGACCCTTGTAACTCTCCGAAACCACCCAATGAATGCACTGACTTGCTTGTAGAACCACTCTGCTACACAAAGCAGATAGAAACACCTATAAAAACTTAAGCATAGAAATGATAAATAAAGGACAGCTATTGACATTTTCAATTTTTATTCAAACACACACCCCTAACAAAACACCAGGGTTTTATTTTAAATTTAACAAAAGAAAAAAACCCAGCAACAGCTGACTTCAAAACTTTGCTGAGCCTAAAAATAACAAGTACAATATACTGTATATGTGTATATATATATAAAAGTAAAGTACTGATAAAGTACTGATAAAGTAAAGTAAAAATAATCATAAATAAATAATAGAATATATTGCAATGTGCAAATTGCAAAACAGCAGCATCCAACAGTTTTAGGTGTCTCTATGAAGTAACCACCATCAACTATCTAACTAACTTTTTATCATTTTTTTCAGGGCAGATTGGCAGACCAAGTGCCTCAGCTTAGAGGGGCTGATCCGGTTTCTTCTCTCTGTTATTATCTGCCCTGCACGTGACATTCAGTCACTGACTGCATGGAGCACCCGTGGCGCGCAGATCGTCATATCATTCTGCCTTGTATTACTTTACAAAAAAAACCTGGCTCGGTCGCCGACGGGAGCCGGCTCCCATCCTTCACTGAAAAGAGCCGGCTCTTTGAACCGGCTCATTTGCGACCAACACATCACGATGGTGCATTCTTGCTGTTGTTTCACACTTTAAAGAGGGAATGAGTACATACTTCGGCTTACACAGAGGACGTCAGTTGAGTCCTTCAATGTGGCCCAGGACACTGAGAAAAGAATGTAAATGAAATCAGTGTCTGTGTTGCTAAAAACAGTTTCCCACATCATAAACGTATTACTTATTACGTATATAAACTTGATGAATGATGAGTTACATGCAAAGTAAGGTGGCAGTAAATTTTTTATTTAAAAAAAATAAAAATCCCTCTACATACACATAATCAGAAACTGTCGGTACTTTCTCTGTGCAGACCGTTTAGTTTTATCTCCTCAGATCCACAAGTTGATAGTCATAGTTGCTGGTCTGTGCCCACAAGATAACATTGAAGGGGAGACTGACCTGAGCAGCAGCAAGATAAATCCAGACACTGGCAGTGGTGGCTGATGACTCTGCTGAAGCTGATAGGGGAGGGCGTGCACATAACAGCAGCATGAACGTACTGAAGGCAGCGAGAGATAATCATATTTTAAAAGACAGCAGCAAGATGATAGGCTAACAATGAAGGTATGTAGCTGAGCTATTGGATCAGCTGATATGTGAATTGATGCTTCAGACAATCACAGCAGGCGGGATGGTATGAGAAATAAACTACCGCCTAAGCATGCAAAGAGTAGTCTTCCTGACTGAACTTTTGCTTGAGCTTCATTTGTCCATACGGTCTGAATTTATCTTCTCTGGTCACAGGTGGATCTGCACTTTATCTGTCATAAATAAGGACACACAGCTGAAACAAAGGACGGAGACAACTTGTCCTGAACTCATAAGAGTTGAATATCGATGGGTCTCCTTGTTATCCTCAACATGATGGAGCAACAGTTTCATTATAAACCAATAAAATGGGGTCTAGAATAAAGTAAGAAGTTGCACAAATTGGAAATAATCAAGGATGTGCTCAGGTATCTCAGACACTGACCTTTACTGTGATCGGTCATGTATCTTTACAGAAAACCTGCCTGAGATGAAGAATAATATTCAGGTTCATTTGGGTTTTTACTTCACCCGCTCTGTCTTATGAGCAAATTGAAACAATCCTGTAGTAGTTTTGAAACTTCCAAATTTGCTTACACACTACTGACAAGACCAGAGAGAATATGTCTTCCAGACTGATTTCTCAACAACTATTAGATGGATGGCATTGAAGTGTGACACAGATCCCCTTTAGTGATCCCCTGACTTTTCCTCTACAACAACTTCAAGTCATGGATAAAAGAACATATGGTAATATTTATGGTGTTATTCTTATCGATTAAAAACCTGAATGAAGTAAACAATGATTGTGGTTGTGGAAGGTTTTAATAACCATCTGTAGTGGGTTTGCATCAGTCGGTCTGGATGTGAAGGTTCAAAGTCCATTCTTGACCTTGGAAACAGCAGTTAAAAAACAATCTCACCACAGTGTCCATTTAGCATGTGTGGAGCTTTTGATCATATTACATGATTGTTATGCATGAGTGTTAATGTGATGTTAACTGTTCTAGTGAGGACTTCTTTTGGTCTGAGGCATATGACATTATTCATTCAAGATCTGTCTGTCAGATAGAAAATGCTTTGATGAGGCAAGACACAAGACATTGTGTGCTCTGCCTGACTAGAAGTTGTGGGTCTTATAAAGCAATGTGATTTAAAGTATGAGTGATCTGCACACTGGTGAGTTTGCTTTAAGAATTTCCTTGAATGTCGACGAAAATACTGTAAACTTTCAGAGAACACAGCACAGAGTCGTATGCTGTACAGACTTTAAAGCCCCTTGGGGAAAACTGATTTGTGATATTGGGCTTTCTAAATAAAACTGACTTGACGGCAAGCTATGATTGGTCGGGGACCAACGTTTAGTCTGTCTTGTCACAGTGACCATCTTAACAGATGAAACTATCATGTGGCCTGAAGAGCTGAAAAAAGGGAACTTCGAGGACTAAAACAGATAATTTGCCAGTTTATTAACCTAAAACTAATGCAGTCTAATACAACAGTCCTGCAATAAATCCTCCTTCATGAAGGTTATAATGTTCAATTTTTGTTCAAACCTGTTTTGTTACTGCGCCATTACAGCACTGATGAGACACTGATGGTCACACTTCTTAAAAAAGCAGTCAAATTGTGTTATTCATAAATGTATACATTTTCATTCAGTGAAGCTTAAACTGGGAAAATCAGGAACTGCTTGCTGTTGCATGTGGAGAACAAACAAAATGGAAAGAAGGAACTATACTGTCACAGTCACATGCTGATGTCCAGTTTTGTTTTTCTCATCATGACCCACTTCTTCCTTTGGTGTCATTTAGTTAGAACTGAAAGCTAGTTTTGTGTCATATGATAAGTTTCAAGCTGACCAGGCTTCCCTCTCGCAATTTAGTCATTTATTTATTTCATTTTGTTGGATAGTTATAACCTGGATCACATCTCTGATTTGTTCAGTGATTCAAACAGATCTGGTGTTGAATGTGGATGACATTTTCTTGTCCTGTCAAAAAAAAGAAAGTTTAAATAATAAAATTCATGTGGTTTCTGTAGCCTCACAATCAGGACAATTGTTTGAATCATTATTCAATCATCATCATTATTAATTGTATACATCATTGTGAATGTGACTGAACCATGCGGCAAAGCTTTTTGAAAAAGATGTTTTTTCTTTCAAAATAAGTATGTAAATAAAATGTCATCATTTATCACAAAACAAAGAATGAAAGAGAGAAAACAGAGAAAAATCCTAAAACCCCCTATCGCCAGACAAGAACATAAGATTGGGACAATTCACCTAAACTCCAGATTGTGTTAAACCTGCAATAAATTATTTTTTGGCCACTTGTTTTCAGCTGAAACAAGTTGTGTTACACAACATTAACATGTCATCACCTTTTGCTGAACTTGCTATGAAACAGTTTATTATTTCCACATCCAGCAGACACAGAGCAACATGATCATGTGGGGGGATGTTTGTGTCACCTGATGAATGTAGCTCTGTTTTTGGTCTCCTGAGGCAAATATCTGTCTCTTTACCTTCTTGCTTTCTTCAATATCAACACATAGCAACTATTAAGTTTAGGCAACTAAAACACTTAATTATTATCATATATCTTAGAGAACCGGGTTGGAAAAAAATCACACTTATACACAGTAGCACTGAAAATAGTAGTTTTGAAATAAATTGTAAATATTTCCCCATGTATATTCAATGACAGGTGTATCAAATAGCTACAATGTTTAAAAATAAAGAAATATAGATGAATTATAATGACAAAACAAAGACTACCACCTGTCCTCTGTTTCATAAATGTTCAATTTTAAAACAAGAAAAGAAGAATTACTTGGACAGGAGATGGGGAACAGAAATGTTACTCAATTATATAATAGGGTCACAATTTGAATTAGATTCATAGTTTTTTATGTAGTTAAATGTTTAGTCTATGTGTGCTGGAGGACAGGAAACATCTGCATGTTTACCCTCATTTGAAAACAAACAAAAAAAAAAGTAAAAGTGAGGAGTAAAGAAGATAAGAGAAGGGAGAGGACAGACTGCAGCCAACACCTGAGTTATTCTGGTAAACAACAAAAATGTGTTCATACATTGAAGACTGTCCTTCGAGGTCAAACAGAGACTCCAGATCATGAAGTGTCTCCATTGGTTTGCAACAGGATTATTGCCTGTTCGGCAGAATCTCCTGCTTGGTCAGCAGATTCTGTAAAAGAGCAACAACACAACACCGACAAAGTTTCAGGACACTGAACTGCACATCACAGATAATGACTAACGCCCCCAACAGATCAGCAACACCACCAGAAGGAGTTCCACGAGGGATGATGAAGTCGCTCAGCAGAGAGCTGTGGAGTCCCTGGAGCTGCCTCTGACATGTGCAACAGCTACCGCTTTCTTACATAATATGTCCATATTTTATGTAGAGAATTCCCTTTAGAGTAACACATTTAGCTGTTATGCATGTAGCATCTGTAAAACCTTTGTTATACAAACATAATATAGTTAGAAGTATATGTTATACATGTATTTTATATACATGCAGCCTGTGTTGAGCAACTGCAGTTTTTAAAATGTATACCAGTATGTCATGGACAACGTAAGGGAAATTACACATATTGCACATGTTTGAATAACTTCACTGCAGATGTAATAATGTTAATTTCCGTTATGTTTGATCATGCTGAATCTTGAATCTATGTAACCTGAGCAGACAGACGGCTGATCAAGAGCTGAAGTATAACGCATAACAATTGGTCAGGTGACAAGACTGAAAGTGACAAACCTCTCACAAGGATGTTACTTTGTCTTGAGAACAGAGGACTTGCAAATTCTTAAGTGTCATGAGACAAGACTGATGACATGAGTGAAAGAATGAATAACAAGAGACCACAGCCACACAGACGGGAGGGCCGAGCCAAGTTGTAAAAGCAATGAACCTTTGTATGTGTACCAAGCTCTGAGCATTAAAAGTGTGACAATACAGTCAGAGATGTTTGTCTCGTTCCTCGTTGTCAGTGTGGGATTGCAAAATTGCCACGACAATAATTATGCATAATTCAACAAACAGACATGGGAGACAGAGCAGGTGTGAAAAAACATTTGGCAATAAGTAATTCATTAGAGTTTGCACTGGTAGTGGTTAACATTGTTCCATTTTTATACCTGCGTTTATTTCCCACACCTTCTGAAAGCGTTTGACAAGCTCTGTTACAGATTCTCTTGGAAACACACAGTGACAACACTAAAATCAGCTCGGGAGGGCAGAGATTCTACATTTTTTGTAATCGAGCTTTTGGTGAATCATACAGATTCATTTCACGACATCTGTGAAAGTAACACATCAACAGTGAAAGTGAAAGTAAGTTAGAGCTGGCATCAATAGCAGGGGAATTTCTGCTCTCCACATTTACATAAAATGCAGAGTGATGCTTACATTTCCTGTACGCACGCCTTCAGAATAAAAGCTGAGAAATGCGTTTCTACTGTAACTTGGTATCTAATTGTTAATGCATCCATGAATGAAAGCTTAGCAATTTGTACCAGAAAAAGAATAGAAATACTACAATATGCAGTATTTTAATCTGTAGAGGCTACACGTAATGGACTGACAATAAAACCAGTGAGAACATAGTTTCAAGGAGACACAACATCACCTCTTCGATTTTAAATGCACAAATCAAAATTAAATTATCCTCCTGACTTGTACTTTATCATTCACTTAATTAGTGTCATTTCATCTGTAGGTGTGTAAGACTTGCACTATATAGCTGACCTGAATATATGTGAAAAATACATTTAAATTCCATGAAAGGTGGATTTATTCATCATTTAGCTTGTAAATGGGTATTGATATTTTAATACAATGAGTTGGGATCAACTCATACTTTATGCTCTTTAATCTAATGAAGTTAAAATGTAGATTTGTTTGGTTTGGTTTTAGTCTCTTTGTGGGATTTGTTGACAATAAGAAAAATAAAGAATATCACCATACAATTAAAGGTTTGAAGTGTTAATAGCACGGCAGACTAAGGTGTAACTTTCCAAATGTTTGACGTGACAAAACGCAAAGAATCTTATGAGGCATGTACAAATATATGTGCAGGTACTGCAGACAATTAAATGTGGTCTGTAGAAATAATACACACCACACTTTAGAATATTTCCACTTTCCCACAACCACGGAGGTGCTCCTGAGCTTAGCTCTACCCACGTTCACTAGCAGCCTACCAGAGTTTATACAGGTGAACCCCCTAAACAGGTTTCACCACTTTGCCTAACAGGGGAAAACCCCTAAAACATACACAAACAAATACTTACCCTCTGAACAAACAAGTCCTAGGAAAACTAGAACAAACACACAAACTGGTACCATACTAATTAGACTTACAACTACCAAGTTTTGAGCCCAATTCAAATCCAAAAGCAGGACGAGCCCCCATTTGTCACAGCCCAGGCTCAGTGAGCTAGACAGAGAGGGAGACCACACAAGATTTAAAGTAATTTAAACAATGTTTTAATTGAAAGGAAGACAAAGGCAGAGGTAATAAATTAATCACTAGTCTGCAAGCCAGCGGTGAATGTAATGCTGAATGTATGTGTAGTGTTGTAAAGGCAAAACCAAGGGTAAACCAAACCAAAAGACCAAATAATGATGGCAGGAGAGAGATACAGAATACAGAGCCAGCCTGAATAACCTAGGCCCAGCATGCCCAGGTGAAAGACAAATTGGATGGCTCCGCCCATCTCTACCTCTGCCTACAGATGGAGGATTGACCATCTGGTGACCTGGTGCAACAACAAAAACCTGGAGCTTAACCCTTCAAAGACAGTGAAGATGGTTGTAGAATAGGAAGAGCGCAGCCCCACCCGCCCCCATCACCCTGTGTGACTCTCCAGTGGACACTGTGGAGTCCTTCCGTTTCCTGGGCTCCATCATCAGCCAGGACCTCCGGTGGGAGCTGAGCATCAGCTCCCTCATCAAGAAAGCCCAACAGAGGATGTACTTCCTGAGGCAGCTGAGGAAGTTTAACCTGCCACAAACAATGCTGGTTCACTTCTACACTGCCATCATAGAGTCCATCCTCACCTCCTCCATCACCGTCTGGTACGCTGCTGCCTCCACCAAGGACAGACGCAGACTGCAGCGTATCATCCGCTCTGCAGAGAGGGTGATCGGCTGCAACCTCCCATCTCTTCAGGACCTGTACTCCTCCAGGACCCTGAGGAGAGCAGGGAAGATCGCTGCCGACCCCTCCCACCCCGGACACCATCTGTTCGACCCCCTCCCCTCTGGCAGGAGGCTGCGGTCCATCAGGACCAAAACCTCCCGCCACAAAAACAGTTTCTTCCCCTCTGCAGTCAAACTGACGAACAAGGCCAAAGACTTGCACTGATTCCCCCCCAACACAAACACAAGGTATATGTTATATTAATGTACACCGCCCCTGTTCCCCCTGCGTTACATTAACGCACCCACCCCCTACTGGACACTTTATTTGGTCACTGCACTGTTTGTTATTTATCTTATCTTATTTTTTTTACCTTTATATTTTTACATGTTTGTTGTCAGCACCATCAGACCACGGCAAATTCCTTGTAATGTATGTTACTTGGCAATAAACAGTTTTCTGAAAAAGAGAACACAAAACAGCAGGAGGAACAATACTGATGTGACTATTTGAAATGATCAGAAGTGAGAGAGGAAGGAGGAAGTTGACACGGAGAATCAAAGGTGTTGCACACATCAGCGGTGACATTTGAATCATGCACTGCAAACATCCACAAGACTTCTTTCGTTTCATTTTGTGAATTCACTGCACTTCTTGGAAGAAGCTTCCATTTCAAATGAGGTGAGTCTTGATTATACTTTACTACTGTGCCTGTTATTATACTGAGCATCAATCCAGTTTCAGAGACATTGAACTGTGAGGCCAAACTAAAGCTGTACAGTGTTCTGCATATGTAATAGGTTAATACAGTATGAAAAGCAGCAGGAAATGTGTCTGACAAGAAGTAAAAATGTGCTGAAGTTAACTTTGTACAAACAGGTACAGACAGGGAGCGAAGGAGAGGAGAGACACCAAAAAACATGTGCCGCTCTGCTAATCTCCCTCCTGGTTTCTTCAGTAATGACAGAAGAACTGACCTTAAAATATTAATTAATTAATACAAGTTTTTTATTATTTAGAACCCCACTCAGAAAGGGGTGTTGGGTAGCACCTCTAGTCCCCAGCTAATTATACTATATGGACAAAAGTCATAATTATTAAAGCCCCTGGAGCGCGTTGTCACTTGAACGTAAACAGATGTTGCTTTGGGGCATTTACTGAAACGACTGTCGTCACAAAGTCCACTCCTCACTGGTGGCTGTGTGAGGTTTTACACAGATAATTTGATTTTGCCACAAAATGATTCGTGTTAACGCTGTAAATGTCTTGATAACTGTTTGGTGAACGGAACAAGATCCAAGTCTACTCTGTTTCTCAAAAACAACTAGTTGACTTTGAGCCCTGATACTGAGAGAGCATCCAGTGCACCTTTATGACCCACGTCACACACAGAGTGCTCCATCTGAAGGTGTATCGTGTGTCTGCAGAGGCGACCATCGGAAAGCAGACCAAGGGACACAAGCTGCCATCTTCAATCCTTCAATCAGCCACTGCAGCTGCTCTACTACCCTGCAGCTTCAGATTAAATGCTGATGTGCAGGCCAGGGGGAGCATTCTGATATATAACTTGATCGCTGCTGCATCTGTTTTTTATGTAGGCAGCAATGCGATACTGTGCTTTTATTTTGAAGGATCGGCGAGAGTTATCCTTAAACTCTGTCGGAGGTGCTTTACTGTGTAACTGCAGACGGGTGAGTTGTGTTGTGTATTTCTTGTGATATATTGTCATTAAAGAGAGTAACACGGTCCTCGTATAACACGATAGAAGCTCGTTGTCTGCTGTGTGGTCCACATATGTTCTGGATTGTCGGTTATTTGTGGGGGAAAAAAACTGTCTGAGTTCCGCTTGAAGAGACTCCGGATATTATCGTGAATTCTGAGGCAAAGTGCTGTTTAAAAACGATATAACCTTCTTTGTCAGGTTCATCAGTGATGATAACTGAGCTGCAGTCTGTAGTTTGTGAACGTTTAGAGTCATCAGTGTTTCATTAGACTCAGTAGAAGTAGCCTGTCCTTGACATTATTGGTCTGAAGCTAAACTTTATGTTTTCATCGATGTGTTTTCAATCATTTCAGACAGTTACACTCAAATGTTATTCTCAAATGAGGTTTTCAAATGAGTAAAAATGAATGTTGGCTGTCAAGTCAAAGTCCATCAAATAAAGTATGTGCTGATAAAACCATTTAAGTGTCAGGAGAGAAACTGAAAGTGTAACCTGTTACAGTCTCTCCTGTTTGTTTTCTTATTTTTACTTTTCTCCTGTATTCCTTTATTTAACTCAGTACTTTTTAATTTAAAAATATATATAAAGTGTACAATTTCCCCCCGGGGATCAATAAAGTATTTCTGATTCTGATTCTGATTCTGATTGTCTCCAGAGACCGAGAAGAGACAAGAAGGCATGCATTTCTCAGCAGGTAAAAAAAACAAACATGTCTGCCACAAATGCTGCATCCAGCTCTTAACAAATTTGTATTCATGTTTTGCACTTTAATATTTGAACTCTTTGGGCTTCATACAGTTATTTAAATGAAACCATGTGAGAAGTGTGAGAAGTGTTTATTTTTAAGTGGTCACAAGCGTAACAGGTTGGAAACCACTGGTTCAATCTGCAGTGACCAGTCAGTAAACAGATTCCCAGCAAAGGGTAAAAGACTTCTGGGATACAAGCTCCTCTGAAAGCCTCCTCTCTCCTCCGTGACATATTTAAGTCAGTCGTTAACTTCCTCAATCGGTTTCCTGGTCACGGTCCAGGTTGGATTTATTTGTACTGAACTTTGAGCACAGCAGTAAAAGTCATGTAGTGTGCAACGCTCAAGGAAGCGCTGGCTCAGGCTCAGTGTTGCTCGCTGTAGAACAACAGAAGCTCAAGCTGCTTTAAAGCAGTTCTGCAGCTGGTCATGTGTGGACAAAAACAAAAAATCCGGTTTGTCCAGCACAAATGCAGCTGTGTTAACCAGGTTTCTCATTTACTTCATGACGTTTAAGACGTCTGGTCGCTGCAGAAAGCTGAAAATAAACTGTTTGCTTAGCAGCCAGTGTAATCTCTACATGGATGTGTTTTCTTTTAGTTGTCAGATGATGTCCCTGTTTTGGATTTTACGTTTCACTTCATCCCAAGTCTCGTTGAGATGACGTCTTCAGCCCATGAAAACTGTGATCCTGCCGTACAGAATGATGTTTGGAAGAAGACCTTTGACAGCTGCACCATTGCTGGTAAAATCATTTGTTAGTACAGCAAGCTTTTATCTGCTTGGCAGCAGTCATGCATCATGTTGCTCCTCCTCTCTAACATTTCTGTCTTTGTACACCTTTTCCCTTTATGATTCTCTGAAGAAAATGAAATACAAAAATATACTGAAAAGTTGAAGTCAAATATAGTACTGGTGGGTTTAAGTGTAAACTAGGTGGAAAGTTCCTTTCCACAGGTAGGATGAAGGGGGTGGGGATTGTGTTAAAATAAAATAAAAAGATTGAAAACAAGCACTTTCGAAATGAAGAAATGTTTGAATTAGTGAAAATACATTCTATTTACCGGAAACACTGGTGTACGTCTACCTTAATAGATGCAGACTCACCTGTTGACAACTCTGAGGTGAAGTCACAATGTTGATGATGATGAGACAAAATGTTTTACTTACTCTTCACAGATACTTGTGATGAATATCTTCAGAGGACTTTCACTCACATGTCATCGAGCAGAATATCAGATAGGGAATGAATGCTGTCCAATGTGTCCAGCAGGTAAGATTTAACTTTCAGTGACATATGGAGTCTTTTGGTTAAGCTGCCGGGTGCCAACACTGATATCCAGAATCATCCTCTTGTGTTTAGATCAGTGGAGTCAGTCTTACTCCCTCTGTATGCAATGTATTCTGAAGGATCTGCAGTAGACCTGTAGTAGACAGCAGTCACTTTGCTGAGCTCAATTAATAGAAACATTATATTGCATGAAATTCATTTTTCTTTTCAACAGGAAGTCGAGTTAAAACACATTGTACAATGTTCAGAAGTACTTCCTGTCTGCCCTGCTCTGAAGGAACCTTCATGAATCTGCCAACTGGACGTACACAATGCTTCACCTGTACAAACTGTGATGCAGGTAGATTTCTGTTAATATTCTCTAAATATTGTTAGAAACTTGTGACTAAGCCTAGAGTTAAAGGCAGTAAGTAGGCGTTGTCTCACTATTAATGCTGTGTAAGAACTGAGGAAACTGATGAAGATTGGTTTGACAATGTCACTGCAAAGATGCAGAGAGAGAGACTTTTTTTGATGATGATCACATAACTGATTTTGCATAACAGACTTCATGCAGAAACAACGACCTTGTTACGAAATACTCTGAAATACTGCAAGACCAGTGAAGACACTTTGTGTGTTGCAACAGACTCTTTTCACATAAGCGACAAGACATTTGACATGATTACAAGTTCTATTTCTTCAGTCAAGGTATTAGCTACTTGCATGTTGCTGTCTAGTAGATTAAAGAGAATAAAAGTGTAGGATCTGAATATGTAACCTCTACATGTGCTGACAGGTTCTGGTTTGAAGATAAATGCGTCTTGTAAAGCAACATCAGATGCAGTTTGTGAACCACTGGAGGGATTCTACTGCCTGGACCCCGCAGAGGACGGCTGTGTGGCAGCACAGAAACACACAAGCTGTCAACCAGGACAATATATCAGTCAAACAGGTTGGTTTGTTGTGCTGACTTTAAGGTTATAACCGTAGTTTAAGTTTTAAATGAGAACCAAAGTTCAGGGAAACTGACCTTATCGACAAGTTGCTCATTAAAGCTGCAAGTGGTGATTTCTGACCACTAGATCGCAAAACAGAAGCACCAAAATACAATTGTAGAAACAGCCTGGAGCCATCAGTGATGAACTGACTGAGGAAAACCACTGAAGCTGATTAGTTAGGTGTAGTGATGTACCCACCTGCCAAGACACCACAACACCACCGGTTTGGCAACATTTAGATCATTTTAGTGAAATGTAATGAAGTCATATAACAGTGTGATCCCTTCTTAATATGTACACTGAACTGGTTTCAATATATATATAATCTGTATTGTACAGGAACAGCATCAACAGACACAGTGTGCTCTGACTGCAGAGATGGAACATATTCAGATGGGACATTTACATCTTGTCAGCCACACAAACAGTAAGAGAAGCTTCACATCAGACATCTGAATTCATGGTTTCCAACAAGTGTTCCTGTAAAAAATGTCCCTCTGTCATTCCAGATGTGAATCAATGAATCTGCTGATAAAACCAGGAACTGCTTCAACTGATGCTGAATGTGGAGAACAAAGTTCAGACAGGAATGTGATCACTACTGTTGTTGTTGTTGTTGTTGTGCTTGTTTTAGTGATTGCAGCATCTGTATATGTAGTGGTGCTCAGAAAGAAGAAAGGATGTCTTAAGACAAGTAAGATTTTAATTTAGACAATAACAACACAATCACGTTTTTAATATATAATAATAATATTGTCTGTCACATCATTAAGGTGTTTTTTATTGTTAATGTTTTATTACAGAAATAAAAGAAGAAGAAACAGATTGTTCCAAACAGATGTTGCCAGCAGCAGGTAAGACAGCAGTGTATTCTACATTGACATGTTCATTGACCGAGGACTGTCTGACTGAGCTACACTCTGTAATGTCTTTACAAATGTACAAGATGTTTCCGCTTAAACTAAATATATATTTCTCTCCTCAGGATGTGACGTTTCACCTATGAACATGCCGACAGGAGGCATCGCAGAAAACGTGCTCGAGTTCAGTTAAAGTCCAGCTGAATGCTGACACATTACCTTTGCAGTCTACTGACATGGCATGAGACTGTCTTGCACTGTCCTACAAGCTGAACAGGTCCTCTACAGAACTGCTGGTCGGCAGTCTGGATCATTAGCTGACACAGATGCGACTGCACAGAGACTAAAGTCAGCCTGGAATAACAACTTGGAGCGAGCTACAGACTTTAAGTGTGTGGCGGCTCCACGCTCTTCATTCATTGGATAGCTGTGAAGGAATGTGTCAGTGAACGTTTTTATGTGGTGACTTCCAGCAAATCATCTTCATGTAACTGTACATGTAGGCTTTATTCTTCTTCTGTGGTGGTCACAGTTGGATCTGAACACCTGACAGACTGAAGCTGGACTTTATCTGTCATAAAGAAGAACAAACAGCTGGGACAGAGGACGGATACAATGATGGGACAAATGGTTGCTTTGATCAAAAGCAAAGAGGCTGGATAGTGTGCACCGTGCACGTACAACCTCAGGTGGGTACAGGTTCAGGAAAAAAGCAGCGTGTGGTAAAAAGACCACATGCTGATTATTGCAACTTCCCAAGAGATTCATTTGGCAATATTTTGACCAGGTTAAATACCGTGCTGGTTGAAACGCTCATTAAACTCCTGGGAGCTTGTGATATTCAGCATCAGTCGGCTCACAGACGGTATATTAATGCTCCCTGAAGATGATTCAAACATTGTCAATCATTATTTTGTAAGTATTTCGTAAAGATGTGCAAGTCAAATACAGATATTACTGAATGTGGTGATTTTTGTTGGAAGGTTATTACAAGAACGACAACATTTTTCATCAGATAGTTTGCAACAAAAAGAAAAAGTGTCACAAAACAGAAATAATAAGGTATGTCTAAACTTTAAACCCAGAGCTTGAGGGAATGTGCTCAGGACCTTTTACCTCAGACTCCCACCTTAAATCTATAAAGCATTTTATATTGAAAGAAAACATGCTGAAGGTAGAGAATAATGTTCTGGTTGATTATGAGTGAAAGTGGCGCTGACTGTAAGCTGCTAAAAATAGATGTGGAAAACCACAGACCTGAGGACCAAATCTCTTCTGGTGGGTACTTCATGTTTACATACTGCTAGTCTGAGTCACCGGGTGTCGGGTGTTGGGACAGGCCTGTCCTGTGTGGGACCCGGTGTGTCCTCCCACTGGCTCCTTCAGTGAAAATGTGCGGGGGGGGGGGGGGACGAGTGACTTCACTCACAGTTGTCTTCCTCTGCGCTAAGTTATGGTCACTTATCTTCCCCCGTCAGCGTTTGTATGACCAGTTAAGCCAAACACCACATCAAGTCATTCTTCAGTACCCGCATGGGATCACGATGCGAACAGCTGTTCACTGGGTGCGTCACTCCCTGCTGCGGAAGGGACTACAAATGAGGCTTTGTTTTGGAGATTTCCAGCTCTAATAGCTATTAAGTTAGTTTTATCATGAGCAGTTTTCCCCCAAAAAAACTGAAGCATTGCGTCTAAAACTTCATGAAACAATGTGATAGCTCGCGTTATCATGCTTTCGACGTTGGTTGTCTTCGGTAAGTAAAACGTTACGGTGGACTAACGGCCTGTTCTGGCCTACGCTAGGCTAAGGTTAGCCTAGCTAAATGGTAGCAGTGCAGACCACCACTCGTATGTAAACGCTGAAATCGCTGTTTCTTTAATAGGGTACGCCGCCGCCTTCATGGTACCGGGGTTGTGCTGTCGTCCAGAGGAATACCCAACAAAGGATGGACAGTGTTGTCCGATGTGCCACGAAGGTACAAGTCTGTCTAACGTCAGCAACGTCTGCTAACTGCCAACACTAACGGAGGAAACACCCTAATGCGGATGTAAACTTCTCTCTTGTTCGACATGAATTCCACTTCATGTGAAGCAACTTAGACATTATAACACACTATGGAAAGTTTTTTTTTTAAAGACTGCATGTAACTTATTAGTTAAATGCGTCATTAAATGAAACATTCAAATGTGTGTGTGGCAAACGTCTTCGTGTGTATTCAAGCATGACAAATGTATATTTTCGTTTGCATCGTTTCCAGTTTGTTTTATATATTTTGGTATTGCTCTGCCTCGTGTTCCGTTTGTTGTTTTATATGGCCATTCTGCATGACATTCCAGTACCAGTAGTTTGGTTTATTTGCCAAACTCCTGGTATTGGAACACCAGTAAAGCCGGAAAGAATGAGTATGCCACATATGAGTGTGCCACATATGAGTGCTGTTGGGGTTATAGTCAAGTCATGTGCTCATCAAAAGACCCAAAAATAACAATCCATATGCATAAATAAACTCAAGGTTAAGACAAAATTGTGCGTACGGACAAAGGCAGAAATGTGCATTCCCATTTCATCCCAATAAAACGAAAATGAAAAGCCCATAAATAATGAAACAAGATTAACTTAAAAAATGTAATTCAGAACAATATTTTCAGCACCGGGGACGAGCATTATTTAAATTTCTATGTATATAAAACTGCAAAAAAATAAAATACACTAACAGCCTTAAAAAAAACAAAAAAAAAACACTGTATATAGAATTCACTCTGACCTCTTTGTTCCATTTTGTCTTCTTTACCACATCCCAGCAGGCTCAATTACTGTAGGAAAGTGTGAGTACATAACAGCCTAAAGAATGAATACCACATGTTCCACCAGTGTATGCCAAGAAATGGTTTGTGTATTTTGTTGGCATGCGCACGTTGTAGTCTACGTCTGGCTGAAGAGAAATGTTGTCCAGTGGAAAGAATGTAAAGCGAAAGAAAAGTATGTTATGAGAATATATATTCTCATAACATACTTACATATATATACTTATGTACTTACATATATACATACACACGTGGACAAAATTGTTGGTATACCCTTCCGTTAAAGAAAGAAAAACCCACAATGGTCATTGAAATAACTTGACATGAAACTGACAAAAGTAATAATAAATAAAAATTTACTGAAAATTAACAAATGAAAATCAGACATTGCTTTTGAATTGTGGTTCAACAGAATCATTTAAAAAAACAAACTAATGAAACTGGCCTGGACAAAAATGATGGTACCCCTAGAAAAGATTGAAAATAATTTGACTTTGTTAAACTAAGGTGTGTCCTGTCATTAGCATCACAGGTGTCTTCAAACTTGTAATCAGTCAGTCTGCCTATTTAAAGGGTGAAAAGTAGTCACTGTGCTGTTTGGTATGGTGTGTACCACACTGAACATTCTAGCTGTTCCCAGAGATTTGCTTTGGATGAAACCTTTGTGCGATCTATTTTTGAATTCAAGAAATCCCAGATCTGTTCAATAGGACTCATGTCTGGATTATACATATATATATATATATATATATATAGATATATAGATAGATAGATATATAAATATAGAGAGAGAAAATGAAAGCTGGTTTGATGTGATTCAAATGAAAGGTAAAGTAAACAAATGCAGTTTCACACACTGGCCTAATAAAGACTTGAAACACGAGTTCCCTCCTGTATCAGACACACTCTTCCTTTTTCTTTTTTTTTTTTAAATTGTTATTTCCCCTCTATGTTTTGATGATAATGTGATGTTGACGGTATACTTTTGTCTTGAACAGGTACAGTTGTTAAAAGAGACTGCACACAACAGTCAGGCACACGGTGTGGCCCCTGTGAGGTTGGGACTTTCATGAACCAACCCAATGGCCTGAATGGATGTTTCTCCTGCACCGCCTGTGAGCAAGGTATGTTGATTTTGACAGATGCAGTAACATGGAAAAGGTTTGATCAAATTAGGATATTCAGCTAAATGTAGCATGAATGCTGGGCCCGCACGCATAGGCAAAGGGTCAAAAGAGAAGAATGCAACCCAAGAGAGCTGAAGCGAAGAAGCCAAAATCCTGTCACCCTGTGTGTGTGTCAGAATTGGTCTTCCAACTTGCATTTTGTCTTCGCAAGCTATGTCCGATTTACTGGTCAGACGTGTACATATGAATATTTTTCGCATCATTATCTACTAAAAGGACTCCAGACATCTGATCTTTTCAAGGCTGGTGGATCTGTTGGTTCAGTTTCTATATTTCCTGTAACAAAATCAGCATGCTGGATCAAAACGTCCCATTTTTGCTGTACTATTAACTAAACATCTCATATCAATTAGTGTACATTAAATTTAGCATTTTATAGTCAGTTCCTTTATTCCGTTGTTCTGTGTCCCCTAAGTGATCCCGAAAGTGCAGCCCTTGATTGACTCCAGAGCAAATTTTGGACTATGGGATACTGGCCCTTAATAGGGTCAGTGCTAGGTTTGTTGCCATGCTTGTCCTGTCGTAAATTACGCATATTCACACTACATATAAAACAAATGTTGCAAATGGTTCCCAAAACCAGCTAAGATTGGGAACCGGTTCTATATTGAGTACTTGGAGAAACCAGAGAGGGATTAGTAGAGTGAAAAATGTGGTTTCCACTTACCAGAACTCCTGTTGAACCAGCACAAAAGCCTTCAACTGCTCTGCCAGCCGGTGTATTTTAGCACGGCAGCCCCTCCTCCCTCTACCAGCAGTACCCGCCTGGCAATCGAGCCACATCAGCAGCAAGAGGGAGAATGAAAGAGGAGAGGAAGGATGTGGTTGCTGCTCTAGAGGCAGGCGGGAGCAGGTGAACAAGGACACTGGAATGCTTAGCTTAATGCAGAAGACAATCTGGCAGAGAAGTAGTGGAGGTGGGCTAGTGTATATGCTACTGAGGTAATCACATTGAGTGGGGAGCAGGTGGATAAGTGGGTGGAGCAGGTCAGGTGGAGAAACTGGCAGGCCCGGGGTTATAGGAGGGCCGGAGGGAGTGGCTGGGTCTGAAATGAGAGTTTGTGACAGGGAAAATTACAC
Source organism: Enoplosus armatus (assembly GCF_043641665.1). Classification (NCBI taxonomy): domain Eukaryota; kingdom Metazoa; phylum Chordata; class Actinopteri; order Centrarchiformes; family Enoplosidae; genus Enoplosus; species Enoplosus armatus. The sequence continues at coordinate 6,114,862 of NC_092187.1, forward strand.
CGAATGAATGATCAGGAAGGATTGGGATTTGAGAAAAACAGGAAATGTTTTAGCAGATCTTGAATGTTCATTTTTGACCTTTTGAAACAGTAGGGTTTTTTTTTCTGGATCTTTGAACCACATCTCATGGTCTTAATCAGCTAATGGAGTTTTCTCTGTTGTTATGAATTCAACTGAACAATGATTTTCTCTTGAGCTCTATCGAAGTCAAATCCTTTTGTACTATGAGCTAGTAAGTACAGTCTAACATTACTAAAGTTTCTAGATGTAGATCAGGAAATATCAGATGAAAGAATTAATAAACAAGACTCATAAAAACAAGAATCTTCCCAGACAATCCAACTTCATTCTCCATTCTTGAATGCCATTACCACCTAATGCTTTTATTTTAGCTCTAATGTATTAGATATATGTCCTTACCTTCTTAGTTTGTGATTAGATTTCATTCAGTCTTTGATTGGTTGCCTTCAACCATGTAGCACATTGTCACATCATTTCAAATATTCTAATATTTATTGTCCAATGTTAAAGAAAATACAATACAATAATATAATGACTATGTTTCTGTTGCAGGTCAAGGTCTCTTTGCCAAACAGGAGTGCACAGCAACAAGTGACACAGTTTGTGATGTTTTAACTGGGTATTTCTGCAAAAGCTTGTCAAATGACATCGGCTGTAGTTCGGCAGAGACACATACACGCTGTGCACCTGGTCAGAGGATAAAAGAACCTGGTAAGAAAAATTAAAGTCTGACTAGTCTGACAGCTGGTACATTTACATGCACACTACTATCCTGGTTTTGAGTCTTCCTCTTGTAGCATAGAGTAAGTTTCAGCAAGTTGAAGAGATAACCCGGATAGCTTGCTCACTATACAACAGGATAAAACACAGTCCATCAATTCTGCTTCATCATCAAGTCAATCTCCGTATCGAAACCAAATAATAATCAAATGAGATTCAAAGCAATCAAATCAAATGGTTATGGTTACCAAATCGCAACACTTCCTGCAGCACGTTGCTGCCATCCTGGAAATCAAGGAAAAATCCAGCTCAGTTCTTGAAACAACTCTACTAAACTCTGCTTTTATATATGTCACTGCTTTTCTCTTTTGAGCGAAGACGTCCAGAAACTGATCTAACTTGTAGTTATCTCCTCGTTTAGCCACTCTCTCTCCTTTCTGTTCTCATCCATGCTGCTTTTGTCTGTCTGACTTTTTCTAGTCCCCCTTTCTGCTACATCCTGGTTTTGAGTATATTCAGGACATGAGTAACCTGGTTGTTCAGTTCCATGTATACATGGTGATAACAGTATCCAGCTTTCTGAACCTCAGTTCCAAATCCAGCAGATTTGTCCTCTAAATTCCAGAAGAGATAAGAGTCTGGTGAGAAATATATACCCTATAATATAATAAGTAACTATTTCAATCTCCATTCTCAGTAAAATAAGTCAGAAGGTCCATAATCATCAGTTGCATCAGTATCTGGTAACTAACAATAGTTATTTTATCACAGTATCAAGGTTATTAATGGCTTACTGTGAGGACTACCACAGAAAAACACTCAATAAAGACATCTGATCAATGATGGATCTTCAGCGGATGTAGGGTTCCTGTGTAATTAATCTCACTCTTGTCCGTTTCTCTCAGGAACCAGCAGAACCGATACAGTGTGTGAATTTTGTCAGCCAGGATATTTTTCACTCGATGGTGTGAATTGCACAGCTTGGACTACGTAAGACATTGTTTGTTGAATTACTCTAAAAAGGAGGGTTTTTCCCACCATGTAGCATAAAAACAAAACAAAAAACAAATATAAAATAAATGTAAAACAAATATATACATATATATATATATACACACATATATATATGTACACACACACACCTGCAATGGAACAAATCCCTCCCACCTACGGGAGATTCAAGACATTGCCAATGTTGTATTTTTCCCATTACGATGACACACAAAGTACTAAAGCTGTCTTTCATTTGTGTTTTCCAACAGTTGCTCAGAAACTCAAGTAAATGTCAAAGAAGGAAGCACGACCAGCGACGTTGTGTGTAAATCTGCTTCAAGAGCGCATTACTGTTATATACCTGCATTATTATTATCATTAACAGTTGTTGGGCTTTTGATCAGAGGTTAGTGCTTGTTTTACATCGCAATTTCACTGCCTAATACGTAACATCATTTCCTCCTATTTGTTTCTCTTCATTGCCGCTAACTATTTTTGCCAACATGCCAATGTTTCTTGCTTTTGGATTTGCTTCTAGGTGTGTCAGGTCAATGTATTTCTTCTTTTAAGTTCCCACCTACAGTGTCTCCAGTACAGGAGGTAGGTGACTCAGTTTGTGTTTTGAAAAACGTTTGAATTCCTCTGTGGCATCATGTGCTCAGTGTGGCCAAGCGTATTGCAGAAATAATGGTCACTCTTTTGTTTTTCAGAGTGGACACTGAAGAGTGGAAACTTTTAAATTTAATCTAAAATGTTTTATCATTATATTTGTATCTTTTTTGTATTCTTGTATTTGCCTCCTGAAATGTTGTAAACAACCATGTTTTAAGGGTAGTTAGCACTGTCATCACAGGAAGTCCTGGTCCTGGTTTGAAAAATAATGCTCAAGACCAGTTTGGAAAAATTGTTGTGAATTAATGTCAACATGAAATTTTGAGACCTTGTCTTGTGTTTAAAAATGTAAAGCTGAATTACATTTAGCAGCTAAAGAGAAAAGTTGTTTTGTCAACCAAAAGTTGGTGGAGACCAGAAACAGTAACAGTAACTCAACACAGAGTATGTCACACACACTACCTTTTCTTTCAAAGACTTTTCAGTAATAAGACACATTGTACTTTTACAGCTATAATTACGGGTTACTTTGCAACAGTAAAGTAAGTAGTCTGCATAATGAGATAATACTTTTCTGTTCTCTTACATGAGTAGCATTTTGAATACAGGATTTACATGAATGGTGTGACCAGTGCAGGTAATACATTACATTACAATACATTTGTAAAATAAACTTTAAAATTTTGCACAGTAACAAAATTGTTTTCTTGAGTGGGACATTTACTTTGCTTTTTATTGTTTTTCAATATTGTTCTAATGCATTACTGGTTTCTATACAAATAAAGTTACCTAGCCTTATGACTCTCAAAGGTGTTTAATATCCATTAAACGTGTGTTTCACTTGTTGAAGACCAGACTGAAGGTAAAAAGCCCTCGAAACAGTCAGGAAGTAAAGATGGCTGCAGTACAGGCCTGACAGCATTACCAGGGAAGAAGTGAGAATAAGAGAAGTCTACTGATGTCTGTGGGCTGTACTGTCAATTCAAGTCACTGATTGCAAAGCTTTTTCAATTGAATTAGTTGGTTTCCTCTTATCTCTACATACACCTTTGTATCAAAATGGCCGTTAATGACAGTGATAATGGTTCACAAGGTTCAGGGCGGCTAGTTCAGCCTCTGTTATATGGCTCAGTGTCCTGATGACATTCAAGTCCTTCACTACTAACAGCTGGATATGAAAGCTTAGACTTTGACCGAATGACTTCAGGCTGTCAGATTAATGATTAACATCGTCAGAGCACTTTAAAACTGTGCACTCCTGACCTCTAGTGGCTCAGATTAGTTATGAAGTTTCATTTTACTTGCTTAGTAAATATGTTGAGATTAAAACATCTGAAATATTTTCCATTGACCATTTTCTTGTGTTTTTCAGTCATTATGAATTGTAGGAAAAACCAGTTGGACTGTAATATTGTCAGCAGACCCTCCTAAAGACTTTTGATGAAATCAATACAACTAAACCTACTGCTTTTACTGGTACGCCATATTCTCCCAGGGTTGGACACAGGGACAATCTGCCTCCCACAATGTCCCCAGCAGGGGACGCTGTGCATCTCTTCAGACACACCAGCAGCCTGCCTGGAGGGAAGGGGAGGAAGAGGGATTTTAGTTCAGCACGGGTTATAATAATATATTCTTTAGAAATAACAATAATTTAACTGAATTATGGCTTCATCCATGTTGCATTATAACCTTCCCCGAGGCTCCAAAGCTCCACTAGAAGCAGAATATTTAGATTTTAGACTTTTCGCATTCACTTTCAACCCAAAATGATGATATTTATCGAAAACATGAATATGAATGACTTTAGAAACTTCAACTAAACTGAAATCCTCTAAAAAGTAGGGCAATGTATGTTCAGTCAATTTATAATTTTTTAAAAAGACTATAAGGTGTAAATTCAGACCAATGGTGTGGTCACATAGGACCAGCCGTTACAGAATCTCTCAGCTGTAAATGAAACAGTAAATATATTTCCTGAACGGGTGATGACTGCAGAAGTTCATAGGGGCAGCCATTTTGTTCACATTTGAACAGATCGCGATTTTGAATGTAAACATGCAGAAAAAAAGAATGAAGAAGAAATGGAACCGGAACTCTCAAAATCAAAGCCAAATAGAATGTAGCCTTCAAGCTTCATCAAAGGAATAATTCCAATTTAGGGTTAGGGTTAGTGACATCATAGGCTACTTGTCAAGGCTATAAAAGGCAGCAGTTGTTCAGGCAGTCAGATCATTTCAAACCTTTCACCAGGTGACACATCCGTGAGACAGAGAAACGTTCAAGATAACAGAGACCACTGATACAGTCAACATCCGTTCATCAGACAAACTACAAGTGTAGACAACAGCATTACTTTGAGACTGATTCTACCAGCCAAAGAAAATGCAGCAAGCAAGGAACTCCAGACGCAACCAGAGGACCTTTAGACAGCAGGTCCCAGGAAGGACTCTGCAGAACACCTTGATGGAGCGCGATGCCCTTCGTCAACAAGTCAGGGAACTAAATGACCTGTTGGGTAGAGAGAGGGCCAACTTTTTGCGTGAGCAAGGCAGGAGAGTCCAACTTTGCCAAGAGCTGGAAGAAACAAAAAAACAGCTGATTAGGCAGAAAAGACTGAAGGAAATGTACATTAACAGGGGAAAAGAAACCAAAAGAGAACTACAGAGGTTCCAAAAATACAGCGATGGAGAAACTCTCAGCACTGCCAAGATTGCCGCTCAGGTCCGCAATAATATCAAGCAGAAGAAGAAGAAGCTCCTTCAAAAAGATTATGAGGAGCTGCAAGTGGCACATATGATCAGATATGAGAAGTTCTCAGCTGAGCTCCAGGTGGAGAAGGAGAAGAGCAAGTTTCTCCAAGAAGAACTGGAGAGGATCAAAGTTTCACACCATGAGGTCTGCCAAAAGTATGAAGCTGAGGTCCTCACGGTCAGACAGCAGGCTGACAACCTTCTGCGTGAGCTTGAGACAGAGAAAAAGGCTCATGCAGAAAGGGCGAAGAAGGACCTGTATCTGGTCCAGTACTTGAGGGCTGAGCAGGTCTCCCTCCATCAAAAGATGGCAGAGGAGATGAAAATCCTGCAGAGAAACTCCCTTGAGAAGGAGACGTTTTTAGGGAGAGAGCTGGAGGAGCTGAAAACCAAGCTCAACATTCAGACCTCACTCAACCTTGAGCTTTCCACTGAGCTCGAGGCTGAGAGAGAGGACTTTCAGCCTCCCCGAAGAAAGATCGCCAGGCGTGAGGATGAGCCCCGCAAGCAGGAGGAGTCCCGCCCTAGCGCACCAGCCCCAAAACTCCTGGAGGAGGCCAAAGTCTCAGAGGAGAAGCTCCCAGAGACAACAAAGCCCACTTCAGCCTGGAAAAGAGCCCTCCGCCGTCTGGGGTTGAAGAAACCACAGAAGAAGAAGGGTGTCCAAGTGAGGCACCTGAGCTGAATTCCCCTCCTTCACCCACAGCAAGCCAATAACAAGACATGACCAAAAAAAACAAACAAAACAAAAAAACATCAACAAAAAAATCCTATAAATAACAAAAAATAACTATTTAAATTATAAATATAATATAAGATTAATATAACTATTTAAATTATAAATATAATATAAGATTAATATAACTATTTAAATTATAAAATAATAATATAATAATAAAAATAACTATTTAAATTATAAATATAATGTAAGATTAATATAACTATTTAAATTATAAAAAGAATAATAATATATATATATAATAATATAATAAAATCTTCAAAATTGAATTCCTGCATATGGTTGTATTTTGTCGTAGTTAGTAGTTGTACAGTCACGTTTTTAAAGAACCTGTTGTCAGATTTTATTTCTCTTAAGGTGGGGGACACACATTACGACTGATTATGAATATGATTTGGGCGTGACGACTGATCGGACCAAGTTGGCCCGGCTCTGTCCCAGTCTGGGTCAGCTGGTAGATAAAATCACATGGTGTGTGATATGTAAAGACTCTGATCTTAAGTCTTCAGATCGAGTCGCTGTCAGTCGTTCTCACGAAGAGTTTTTTTTAAACATGTTTGATATTTGTGACCGATGACGTCACTTGTGCGTCACCCAGGGGAGACGTACCTGTAAATAAACAACATTACTTGAAGTTAGCGTCGTTTTACAGAGTTCACTCACCTCTAATTGCCTCTGTAGGCTATGAAGTCCCACATGCCTCTCCACCCAGGTATTCACAAATTGCATATAAACAGTGCAAGCTGCCGCTTGCTGTCCATATTTTGTTATGGGTCTGGGATTAGTAGCAGGTTTTAAACCTGTTTTGAATGTTGTTAGTTCAGGGCATAATGATGATAAGTGTAGTGTACCTGTGCGGTTTAGCGTTGCCATGGAGAACATGGCTTCCTGATAGGCCTCTTTAACTTCCCCTTTGGTGACGACGAGCTTGATCTTGTTCCACCTTTCAGGCTGGTGAGATATAAAAACAGAGAAGGGGAGGGTGAGCACAACTGGGATACCTGTGTGCGTGTGTGTGTGTGTGTGTGCGCGTGTGTGAAAACACTCAATGAAGACGTCTGATCAATGATGGATCTTCACTGGATGTTGGGTTCCTGTGTATTTAATCTCGGTTTCACGTCCTTCACTACTAACAACTGGATATGAAAGCTTGAACTTTGACTAAATGAGTTCAGGCTGTCAGATTCATGATTAACATCATCAGAGCATCAGAACTGTGCACTCCTGACCTCTAGTGGCTCAAATGAGTTATGAAGTTTCATTTTACTTGCTCATTAGTAAATATGTTGAGATTAAAACACACTTCACTTTCTTGTGTTTTTCAGTCATTATAGTCACATATGAATTGTAGGAACAACCAGTTGGACTGTAATATTGTCAGTAGACCCTCCTAAAGACTTCTGATGAAATCAATACAACTAAACCTACTAGTGCTATTACTGCTATGTACTGACATACTGTTATATCAATAGTAAGTCTCATTTACTGCTCTGGTGTTTATCTACAGTAGTTATAAAGACTCAGTAACAATAGTAAAAGGTCTTTAGGAGGCTCTAACCCTCCCTAATGTCATGATGTCAGTTTAACAAGCTATTAAACACATTTATAAAATTTCTATAAGTCACATTTGATTGGATGCGTACGTTTATCCAATAGTTTAAGAAGGGACCAGCTTACTTCTGAGATTATATAAAAAACAGCAGCTGACTTAGTTTGCAGGCCGCAGTAGCTGCTGGAATTATATCATGGGTCAGAGGTGCGTGTTCAGATATCACTTAGCAAAAACATTTCCAAAGGAGCATGGTTGTAGTCTAATTAATTCAGATCTAAAATGTGGCTGAGGGAGGTGTGGGTGGAGGCTGACAGTCCTCTACAGCTCCAGGCCCTCAGCCAAACCCACCCTGGAGGGGTCAAATCATGACTGCTGCTATTAAGACCACTGGTATGACCAATACTTAAGTAATTAAAGTTCCATTTAAACTGTTGTTATAAAGACAAGACAATACCACTTTGACAATGTCCCATCCAAAACTTAGAATTCAATATATCCAGAAATAACCAAATACGTTTGATATTAATAGGAAATTAATTAAAATTAAAAATTAAAGATTTTTTTTTCACTTCTTACTGTTAAACATAGGTCAGTATGTAATCAAAAGGATTTGAATGGAGCATTGCCTACAGACCCTCCTGAAGCCTATTCCTTCTTTTACAAAGTCATTGTAAGATAAGATAAATCACCTTCTTTGATATCTTGCAGGGAATTTGAAGCACGACAAGTTCACACTATAAGAGAGGAAACAATATGGAGGAAAGTTAGAAAAACGACCCACAAGAGAAACCTGATGTTATTTTTCATGCCCAGTAACCTACGAAGACTTCAAGTGTTACAGCTGAAATGTTATGCTCTGACAGCAGGGTGACATGCGGCATGTCCTCACCTGATTAATGATGACGACAGTCTTACCTTTACATGATCTCTCTGCTGAACGTGGTGCAGCGCTACGAGATGAGATGCCCATCTGTTCCACCCGTCCACTGAGGCCTCAGTCTTCAGTGGAGTAGACTTCCTGGCAGGAGATGTCGGACTCTGTATTCTCCCAGGATGGGACCCAGAGACAATCTGCCTCCCACCATGTCCCCAGCAGGGGGCACTTCATACTTACATCTCATCCTCACACGACCAAGCCTCACAGATCAGCTGTGGCTCATCCATAGACGAGAACTATCTATCTATCTAATATCTCCACTGACGTCCACAGTAAAATAGTAACAAGTTGTTCCAGGCTAAATACAAATAAGCTGTTTTATGTATAATAACAAAGGACATTTTTTTTAATGAAACCCCTGACAGCTCACCTTTTGTAGGGGCCATTTGTCCAAAATCTCAAGTATGATAACTGGAGACAAAGTTGAAATCAAAAGGCCAATCAAATGCACTGCACACAGGTAAAACACGTCCATTGTCCAGACAAAGTCTTTGTCTTTTCTTGAGCGTTATTTATTTTTGTCAAGCAAGGAAACAATAGAACAAAGACATAATGGCTCCTGCTGCCTCTCTTGCTCTGGTTGAAAACCATGATCCTCCCAGGTGCAAGCTGGTCCTGTACCTGCCTACCTAAAGCTGAGGTGCCTGATGTGCTGCCCAACTCAAACTAAAAACAGAAACTGAACAAGCAACTAGCCAAACTAACCACACATACTTAAAACAAACAAATAAACCCACACACTAATAAATAGCTCCTACACCTTCATTACATTATTAAGTAAAAAACATATTCCGCTTATATGCTTATATGCTCATGTGAGTCCATGATGCACCACGCAGTCCACGGTGATCCACTTTATTTCAATTCTGTTACTCTCTTCACAACTGTTTTTGAATTTCCAAGACAGGGGTTATTGTGTAATGCATTAGTGTAGAGCTTGAGTTATTGATGGTTGATAATGATTTTGTGCTTTTCAATTAAACATACTTTATAGACACGGCTGCTGATTTGCTGAGCATGAATTATATTTCTCAAGATTGGCCTGTTTCACACTCACATGTACTAGCTGTCATCAAAAGGACAGTTTCAGTGTCCACACGTGTTAGCTTATTCAATACGCTGGTTAAATCTATGGTGATCTGGATGTGGCTATGGTTGCTGGACTGTGACTAGTCTTTACTGCCACTACTATTAGCCAGGAAAGCTTCTTTGAGCCAAACAGAATTTGATCTCTATCAGATATGATAGATGTGTTACCAGTACAGCGTTAGTTGGTGTTACACCCATTATAAACTAATGTGTCACAGCCGTAATCATAACAACCAAAGCACAGCCATGGCTCCAGCCACAATCACAGAGACAGCAACAGCCAAAGCGAAGTCATCCTGTGTCTATGTCATAATCACAGATACTGTCCAGTCTGTCTCAATCAGACTCTGCAGAACATAAAGAAAAGAAAACTAGTCCGCCCCAAGGGCAACACCCATATCTTTTTGCCCGTTGCCGGCTCACTTGGAGTAGGCAGAGAAAGAAACCCAGCAAAACAACGAAAATGGCCTCACGGTGAGAGCAGCTCACGGACCACCGATGCTCTGGGACGTCGATCTACTTTGCTACCGACTCCCACACGCCTTCAGCCCCGCAGGGGGGCGGGTCTGTTGTTCCTGCACTGTCGTCTTTGTGGAATGAGGTGTGCACCTGCCTCGCTTCACCGACCTGAACCAACTAGACAACCTTGGTTCCTCCTGCTGGCAGCCCTATATCTGCAGGACCTAACTAACTCTTACACTTTGCCCTTTCTACTAGTACTTTCTACTACTACTCACCTTCCGCAAGAAAGAGTGCGAAGCGGTATGCAAAACGTATTGCGGGGGAACACAAAAGTGGTCTTCAAAACAATTCTCGCCTTGACCCTTGGGGGGCTCCGTAACTTAAGATCTCTGACAAGGTGCATGGTTCCAATCAGTCACATTTTATGATATGTAGCATGCATATTCACAGATTACAGTCACACTCATGTACAATTATTAGGTGTAAATGATTTTACTGTGTGCTCTCCTCCAGTAGTTGTGGTCTTGGGGGTGACATGGTACATCTGTAGTGATTAACATACAGTCTAAAGCAATGAATGTGAGCTACACCTCTGTGATTTCTTTAAAACAACAATTGTCCGTTCTGTGTGACCCCAGCATGACCCCAAAGGAGTTTAAACAAGTAAACACTGTTAATACTGTATATATCTTAGTATTCATATCTACCCCTCACTCATTATTGATATTACTGTGCACTTTCATGCTTTCTGCACTTCAGGTTAGATGCTTAACTGCATTTCGTTGTCTCAGAAGGCTACTTGATAATAAAGTTGAATATAATTTAATCTAATCTAACAGTTAGCTTGAAAAGCAGCAGTCGGTTCAGGATTTGGCAGGGTTACTTGTGTCTTCACATTTCTCTTATTTAGGCTACACCAAATACTGTAATAATTATGTCTTATATTTTAGTGAACAAACATGAAAGTCAGTTGCTGTCGAGCTTTCGACGCTGCAGGGCTTAAATTCAGCTGAGCTGTCAAATAAAACGGCTTGAAAAAAGGCCTTTAAATTGATGAAATAGTAAAAGGGCTGAGGTCAGTTTTTCAGAAATTGTCGAATGGATAGTTTCTCCTCCAGTGTCTCAGAGTGAAATGGTGGTTTAGGAACAAGTTTCTAAATATATAGGAACCATGGCAACCATCTTCATATGTCGGCACTAATCGACCAGCTGCTAATGCAAACGGGTCTTATTTTATGGATTATAAAATGTTTTTCAGTTATTCCCTCCAACCTTGAAAAATATTATTTTGTAGAACATTGGGCCCACTGCATGCTGCTTGTACATGACATGCTTTGGTTGTTGATTGAATATGATCTATATAGGTCTAACACATCAAACAGATGTATCCTCCACAAACTGTTGTGTTGCTGAAGCTAAGTACCATTTTATTCCTGGCTGAAACAGCCTGATATCTGAGGAAAATTTCCTCTATTGTCAAGGGAATGTTTCTGATGACCTGCATGGCTCGGCCTATGCATGTCTCAATTTCTGTCTTCGTACAAACCCCTAAGGTTCACATATTAATCAGTGCATGAGGTGGTGAGCCAGCAGTGCATGTTTAATAAAAATATTTGAACAGCACGTGAAAAGAAATTGTGAATGTTTGCACATTATATATAATTCAAACATTTTATTGCCACTATTTCGTACTATAAAGATGAATAATGATGATTCTTTGGAGTTGGCTAAGACAATAATAAATTCAAACGAATTTCACACATGGTGCAATAAATGACAGCCTTTTACCTTTACCAAAGAAATGGCTTGTTTGAATAGTAAATTACTCAGGAGCTGTTTATCAATCAACCAGCAGGTGGCGCTTGACAACTGAATTATTGTAGTGGAGGCTTCAACTACCTTGTAGTCATGAAGTATGTTTATTATGTGAGTCTATGTTTGAGTTTTCCTTCTTGTGATACATATTTTACAGCACATGTGGACACTTTTTCCCTCATGCATGCTTTTATTAAAACACAAAAACAAAACTTGATGTTAGAAAACAAGTACATTACAACAGGAGAGATAAGAAAACACCGTGAATGAGGTTTCATACAGACAGACCACCTGTATGAGGATAAGGGATACTACACAGGAAAAATACCCCTTTGCATTAAGTTCGTGATAAAGTCACTCTCGAGTACCACACACTGTCTATAAACATTTACATGAATATTTTAGATTTGATTGTTGGGGCAATGATCGACAAGACCCGTTAGAAACAATGGGACAGGTGAATTTTGGATTCCTGTAACCATAGTGAGCCATAAGAAACTGCGTCAAGTTACCCAGAGTTTAATCTCGCGCGATCAGGGGTTAACATGTTTCCGTTTCAAAATAAAAGCGCTACTCTAATCCTAAATCCATCACAGCGTATTTGCGTCACTACGTGCTTTATTTTAATACGCAAAACCGGAAATGGCGAAGTTACTCGGGCTACTTTGATAACTCCTCCGCCGGAGAAGCCTCTAATGTCGTCTAAACGAAAAGAAACTTCAAAGTAGCTCGTCAAGTTTTCTCTCCAGAGTGTTGGACAAACCGTTACTCCTGGAGCTGTTATGTGAACTTTCATCTTTCGACGGGACCGGGTGATACAGCTAGTTTGGGCCTGTCCAGTTATCGTTCGACTCATTGGGAAGGACACCAAACTGTACAATGCATATGCTAGCGTCAAACGGATCCATAATGGAAAGCTTGGACTCGGAGTTGGTGAAAATTAAAGCACACTACAGTGGGTAAGTAGCTTGCCCTATGAGATGAGTAGACAGTAGTTAGCCGGCTGGGAACGATGGGAGGGGGAAACACCTGTGGCATGGAGACGTCCTGCTGATATCTGGTGGTGTTACTCGTCAATGTGTAAGTGAGGGTCGTCTTCTTGACGCTTCAGCGGGGTCATAGATTAAGCTAGGTCAACCAGAGTGACACTGCACTCCTGGATACTCGACCAATGTCAAACTCACCAAAGATAATGACAATATACAAATAATAATAATAGTTGTAGAGTGTTTCAAAAGCGTCCCCACTCTGATAAGTATATTGAATACTTGAGGTGAATGTTTTATGCCATTTTTATGTTATTGTAAAATATGTTCATTTTATTTATGGATTAACAGACATCCGAAAAAACACTTGACAAAGGGTAACATGTTAAAGTGAGAACATATATTTCCAACATGGTCCCAAGATGTTAGAAGGCAAAGAAAACACAAACATATATAGACATTCAACATTTAAACGAAACAGCACAATCCTGAAATCCAAAAGCACATCACATCATTTAATAAATAAAAGATAAAACTCCTGCTTCAAAACAAAAACAGATAAAGTAACAATATCATTGCACATTTCATCACTTCAAGTCTGGTCCATAAAAAAAGTCCTAACCTGACGTTTTGTGGGTGTGATGTGTTCTTGTGCTCCTTAAATTTTGTGCCCTGTACTGATTAATCTCATGGAATATGCTACTGTCATGTCACTGCTTATGCAATTCTATTGTTACGTTTACCATAGTCTTTGAAGGGGTGCCCCACTGCTCTGTAACCCACTGTTTGCTTTAGTACCAATGCCAAGTGTATCAAATCCTTGTTGTGACTGAGGCTATCTTATGACATTTGAAGCTTCCTCTAAACGCTGACAAAAATGCAATGATGGTACTAGAGGCTGTAAAAAGTTTTGTAACGTTATTGAAGGTCCTTGATAATGGCAGTGTGTCTGCCTCAGCCTCACTGTGTATCCTGAACATAACGTTTAACTCACTCTAAAGCTGTCACTCATCACTGGACCATACATTCTTGAGTTGACAGCTCTGCCAGTGTGTGTAGTCGTAAATCAGTGCACTTCTCTACGGTATATAAACAACCTGCACAGGGCCCCAGGGCAAAGATTTGCTGCTGGGCCCCTATTGACCCCCTCTCTCCACGATCATGCTGGTATTCTATGATAGAAACTCATCATCTTTGTGTTTTTTTGACTGATGGTCGGACAAATCAAGCAGTTTGTTCACTTGGCCTCAGAGAATAATGATGGGCCTTTTCCACTATTTTCTGTCATTTTATGAAGCGAACCAATCCATTTCTAAAGAAAATGATTGTCAGACCTATTCATAATGAAAATTGTTGGTTTCCACCTACGGAACAATACTACATTACCAGAGAAAAAATTAACACACAATAAATGAGCAAAATATAAACTAAAAGACAAGACCAGAACCAAGATGGAGGACCCAGCATGGCTGAAATTCTAGTTTAGTGGTGCAAATTTCTAACAAATAGGCAATTAAGTAATTTATATAGACCCAAATGATATGGAGTAAATCTGGGAGTTTTTGGGCCAGTGGTTGTCTGGGGCCCCTGGGCAGTTGCCTGCTTTGCCTGGTTGGTGATCTGGCCTTGTGGGGCTCTTGCTCTGTCACCTAGCATCTGAATAGCTTAGTGGTTTAGAACGGGTTCAGCTGAATCGGAGCTTGCAGGGTTCTAAACTGGATCTGGAGTAGCTAAACCACGGCTAAACCAGGTGTCTGAGCCGCCCAGTCAGGTGTGTCGGAGAACCTCAACATCATTAATATCACTGGGAGTAGCATGTCTGAAGGCTTCCCAGCATGCAGTGAGGCCACGGCAGTATTACCAATGAATTACTTTAAGTGAGAAACTGTCTGAAAACCTCATTTTGACAGAACATGTCTACCTGCTCTTCAATTCAAAATATTGAAATCAAATGTACATCATATTGTAGCACATTTTGTTTCTTTTCAATCTACTGTAGTATCAATTATCTATGGTAATTATTTGTTCCTGTGACTTACACATAACTCCTCCCTACAGGTAGTTGATTTGTGGCGGTGCATTACACTGGTTGTTTTGTTTGTCAGATAATCATTAACCCTGTTTCTGGCATTAAAAATGAATTGAGGAAGAGGAGACACCTTTAGTTGTGATAATACCATTATCTAAGTTTGACACTTGATAATAGTGTTTACATGGTAAAATATTAGACATTTTAGAAATGAATAAAAATGATCTGAACTGCATAAATCTGTCCTTATACTGAAATGTATGAACTTTACCCTCAGTTAAAGCTGCAGCGGCAGCTGTGCAGCAGGTTTAAGTTAAACCTCAGATACAGTGAACTCTACAGGAGTTTAGGTTATTTCTACAGGACACAGCAATTGAGTTTAAGTGATCATGTGACTTTGAGCCAGACAACACAGGTTGTCACACACAACAACATCAGAGGATCATAGACATGAAGCCTCCTACACAGACCATCAGTGGCAAAAGGAGGTGAATGATCCTTGTTCAGTTTTATCTGTAGGGCTGTAACTAATCATTATGTATGATTAATCAATCAATCATTTATAAAATGTTATAAATAAGGACAAGTGCCCATCATGACTGCCCAGACACCAAAGTGAGTCTCCAAATTTGTTATTTTGTCTGACCATCAGGGAAGAACCCAAACATTATTAATTATTAATTTTATAATGACATGAAACGAGCAAAGAAACCAAATACATTCTAACTACTAATACTACTACTGCTATGACTACTACAACTATAAGTTTGGCATTTTTAGACATAATAGAAGTGTGGATTTAGGGGATGTTGTTCGGTTTGACAGACTTGGGTCAGCAGTGAATTATCATGCTTTAATTGCATTAACATCTTTATTATATTAATTACACTCAGGTTTTGATATAACAGCACACGTTAGATGTTGTGTTTTTGTCTTTTATGCATTTATGTTTAGTCTGAAGCTTTCTTAGACAATATCTAATTTTAACGCTCAAAGCACAGCTGTTTTGATCAAAGTATCAACTAGAGCCCGGACAATTTCTTTATTTATTTGTGGTTTATACCGCTATCAATTACTTCCTGTAGATCGACTAATTGACCTATCATTCCAGAACTAGTTAGTTGGCATGCCATGCCACTAAGTGCATGAATGAATGATGTTGTGGAAAACCCTCTGGATTAACAGTAACAGGCTCCACAGTATACTGAGCCTGGCATACTCTGGCCTCCCACGATTAAGAGAACAGAAAAGGTTAAACAGACTCAAATATTGAAGCCTGAGAATGAAAAGCCACCTTGTTCAATAGTTTATTAATCCAGCTAAGGACCACGTAGCTCAAAATAACATTGTGATGTTCTGCTCTTTTATACTGAAGGTTTTTCAAATGCCAGAGAGAAAGAGTGAATGTTATCTGATTCAGTTTTATTCAGGTTGATAAACAATGTGCGTGTAGGTAGCCGGGGCTGATGGTCAGGACACATGCTCACTGATGGACAGACAACATTAACTGTTGGTGGACCTGAACCTCTACAGGACAGATCTCCTTATTGTTGACGTGTTGCAGTGGATGTCAGAGACGTGCTGCCTCTCACTTAGCAGTTTACTGATGTAGACCAAACTCTGAAGTGCTTCTCAAGCTTGGAAATACCCTCAAATGTTTTTTCAGAGGGGAGTGTGTGTATGCATGGGCTGGGCGGTAATATATACATATATATATAAATATAATCTGAAAACACAACGGCCCTGAACGTTGTGGTATGTTGACTATGCGTTCAACATCATGTCTTTCTGCTCACAGCAGACCATTTTAGAACTGTAGTTCCATATACTGAGCAGTTCAGGCCAAGCGGCGATGTCTCTCCTGTACTCCTGGTCACTATATGAGCTGCATGTATTAACATTACAGTTAATACAACAACTCACAGTTTCAGGTATTTTTGTGAATGAGAAGTGAGGCTGATACAATATGTGAGTTTCAACACCAATACCAAAACAATTCTTTTTAAAATCTTACTTTGTGGAATATATTGCGTTTTTCTACAACAACAAAAAAATTTCTTCTAACAAAAGGAGTCCAACTTATCAAATGTCAAATGTTGTCTTAACCCAAACAGCCATACAAGAGCTTTGACTAACTAAATACAGTCTAACATTGGCAACATTTTCTGATCTAAGAATATATGAACGAGATTATGAATCTGACCAGACATTCGTAGCCAGCTTGACATTTTTGAGATTTGATACCCAGCCTTATTAAGAAAAGCAGGATTTATAGCATCAAAAAAGAGTTATAGTATTGTAAGTTATTGCTGTGTCAGACCCATTTTAAACACTGATTGGGAGCAGATTAGCAACTAAATGATATATTGTTTTAAGTTTCAATTTTCAACTAAAAAAAGATATTCTTTACATCAAGCAGATTGGTTTAAACTGATTTTCACTCATATTTTATGTCTCCTCTTTTCCAAAAGTTTCTTATGCCAGAGTTTTGACCGCAGGTTACAGTAAACAAGTTCCTCTTGTTACAAACACAGCTCAGTATGCTTCCACTAAAAGAGAGTGAACAGAAAAATGGAGAGAAATTCTAACAGTTGCTGATTATTGATTAAAGTAAAGGTAAAAGAACAACTAACTTTTTTTCCATTTTTTTCCCAATTACATTTTTGTTGTATAGAGATTCCTTCCTTTTTGTAATATTGAAAATAAACAGATAACAATGCAGATTTTTTTTTTCATTTCAACCTATTACCAGCAGCCATATAAGCTCCCCTCAAAGAATATTTAATTAAAATTTTTGATGTTTATTAATAGTGCAAGACAAGCGTTTAATAGGGAGATGTGTGTGAGACATGGCAAGGCAAGAGAGAGAAACAACAGCAACAAAAGAAAGGATCGACATACAGATAAGCTGAAGTCATTAATAGGAGGTACCTGAGTAAAGTAGGTGTGTATGTACGTATGGGAGTTTTGTGTTTAAGGATAAATGGGGAAGAGAGGAAGAGAAGAGAAAAGAACATTTAAAAAAAGGAACAAAATGAGGGGCGTTAACCATGATAACAATTAGAAAATAATGGGGGGAGAAAGAGAGAGAAGAGAAAAAGAAAAAAATTATTAATGATCTTATGATCTCTGGTCAAGCCCTGGGGACAAAGAGGCGTCAGAGTGGAACTGGGCCAGGTCAGGACAGCTGGGTCAGGCCTTTGTTTATGTTTTATTTATTTATGCATTTAAGACAAGAGATTGCCAATGAAACAGTTATTATGAAGGTGTAGTGCCTAGTTGTTATGTTGGACGTGAGGCTTACCATCAATCCCTAAAGTGTGTTAGTGTTTTCTTGGACTCTTGCTGGGATACACTCAAGTGCTAGTATGAAACCTGGAGTCCATTGTAATTACATACTGTATGCAAATGATCTGTGGATACATGCATAGTAAAAACAGAGCTTTCCATCCCTCCTGACATGAATATTACAAAATACTCATTAAGTCTTGCAGTAATAATAAGTCTTCCCAGGGCAGTGTTAACACACCGCGCAATTACAGATCAATACGTCAGTGGATAAACATCAGCAGAGGCTGCCCCTCATGTATCCATCATCTTATCTGAGATATCCTCATAAAACATTAAATCCTTGAGAAGAGCTGTTCAACCTCAGACCTTGTGTGGAACAGACTAATGGCTGGCTTTATTTTACACATTGATGTCTTTGGCCATAAATTCTGTTGGTTAATTACCTCCATTCAGTTTAATGGGGTTTTCCAGAAAAAAAGTTGAAAGTGAAATTGGGAATTTGTTTGATGAGCTGTCAGTTGTAGTAGGCGGAAACCCAGTAACACAGTGTGTGTGTTACCAAGAAGTCAACACACTGTGGCCATTGTTCAGTACTTGAGCTAGAGGTGACAGAAAGGCTTTGATTAGAGGGATCAAAGATCAACATGTTGATAGGTAGGTTTTTGCTCCTCAACATGACCAATCCCTGAGGGTACCAAACACTCTTGAGTAAGTGCATCCAACAAAAAGTGCAAGGGTCAGCCATAGAGTTGTCTGTAGTCGATATTTCCATGTGCGTTTGGCTTTAACAGATTTGGTTTTTAACAACCAGTGGAGTATATTATTATGTGTGCATAAAATATGAAGTAGGAGACCCTTGTAATGCACCATATATGTTTAATTGCATCAAAATGTTGCATAAGCATCATTAAGGTTTAGTGTAGTATTTATTGAATGTCATGAATAAGCACAATAAGATAATAACTGATTGACTGTCAAATGTACAGTATCATGGACCGTGTTTATATCATATTGATCAAATCAGTTAAGGCAACCAGATCGAATTTGATTAGCAAACAAATACTGGATCAATATGAGGTAATGTTGGCAAGCCTATGCATAGGCATGAACCTACTGTGTATATATGTGTGTGTGTGTGACATCATTCCACATTGACCTGTGTGGGTGTTGACTGTGTGGAGAAATGCCTGCTGGGAAGCAATCTGTCTCTGCTCCACCCTGTCAGAGTCCAACAAACACTCCTCATAAACACTTGGCCACACACACACACACACACACACACACACACACACACACACCCAGAAACGTGTGTTTCAGGTGGTGATATTTGTTTACAGTATAAAACACACACACACACACACATACATATCTGGCTGAATGTTTGGCCCTGTCTCCATTGAAACCTTTATTCCCAGCACTGTTGAATCTGAATACAAACTGCCTTCAATATCACATTCAGCCAGCAGCAGAGCAGTGAGGGTCGATGTTGAAAGTGAACATGCACACCCTTATTTAAAATATTTCTCCACTGATAAGGGTATCTGAAGGCCAGTACCGATATGAAATTCATTGCATTCAAATGAGTGCAAAGTCTCTGTCAATGATATTTACTAGCAAAGTCTTCTGACTCGCGTGGGTAAACTTTGTCTTTTTAGTGTTTTCCTATGATTTGGGGTTCCTTTGATATCCAGAGCACAGTCAGTACTCAGTACATATCTCGACTCCTAAGCTCGTCCTTCACCTACGTCATGATTGGACAAATTGTTTCTCTGTCTTGATTGTAGCTGGGTGTCGAACCTCAATGCTTTTTCGGTACCAATTGATTGCATCCAGTGTGCATCAGATGTCAGGTCAGATTCATACTCCGTTGATACTCAATTCCAAATTATCAATGACATAAATAGACAAAGTTCAGCTGTTCAGTTTTTAGACAGCATTTAACATTTGAGAACACTGGGTTCTTTTATTAAGTAGCAAAACATGTTTCTCGAAGTTAGGTATCGAAAAAAAGTATTGATTTGGTATTGATACCGAAGCTTAAAAAAGGTAAGGTATCAGAACAAGTATTGAACATTTTCATACAGTATCCAGCCCTAGCCAAGATATGCTGGTCCTGCCCTTAAAACAACTGAAAAGACAGTGGGGCCTTTAGTATTTCTAGTATTACTACTACTACCACTGTAACCTGTACTGCTACTGTAGTTGTTACTACTATAACCGCAGTTTGTACCTCTCATGTAGTCCAGTTTGTTAAAAACACTTATGGATGAAAGTATTTCCAGAGTCCTCAAAGACTCCTCTAATGTGGATCAAACGTATTTTACTTTTCTTGTTTCATAAGTAAGCAAGAAGATAATTTCGGGCTTAGCTTTGTGGCTTTAATGTGATGAAGAATACAGTACGTTAGAGGCACAAAGTGGGGCTGCTATTATCAGTTATTAGCACTATTAATAGCTGAGGTCATACTACTGTTTCCAAGGTCAGGAACAAACTTTCACGCTCATTATACATCTGTTTGCCTTGCCTGAGTTGAACCCCTTATAACTAGTCAACCTATCTTCAGGTCTAAAAATCGGTGGACTACCTCTTTGATTTTGTCCATTTGTCCAAATTCTTGGTGACGCCGTTAAACTCTTGCTTAATCTACTCCGAATGTGCCAGTTAACTTCAGTGCAAGCTGGTAAACAGCTGAGACTGACCTGAGCCAACACATACAACAGAAATGCCCGGTGAATTGCACCGTCCTGCAGTCAGTGTGTCATTAACTCTGCTACAAACCCAGCCAACATTTCCCTCCACCCTTACTACGTATCACATGCTCTGTCAGACCTGTGTGCACGTCCAAGTACTCCGTAAACACCTTGCCAGATAACAGCTAAACTAATGAACCCATAATTTAGGAGAGAGCCTCCTTGTCTGTAACCTACAATATCAGACTGTCCAGGAAGTTTCCTTGAATTCAGTAACAGTGAATGAATTCCTAATTTTGTTGTTGACTCCTTGGGACCCCCCGAGGGATCTCTTGATTTCTGCTCCACTTAGACAAAGTGACTCAACCTTGACATTTTCTGTGTGTGTGTGTGTGTGTGTGTGTTCATTCAGGGACATGTTGATCACAGACTTGGCAGCCACGGTAACCTTTGTGGAGTTGTGTGAAGAGGTGAGGAGGATGTGCAGCGTTGCCAAGCAGCAGCCCATCACACTCAAGTGGATCGATGATGAAGGTGGGTGTGCCTCACGGTCAAATACTGTACATCAGTATGCGTGCTCTGTCTCATCCTGAAGGCACCTGCTGTTTTCTTTTTACGCTACTGCTAAACTCTGGCTCAAACATGCAGCATGGTGGCCAGAAAGCCCATTTCCTGGGCTTCTGGCCAGTCCGAAAGTCATCACTGCCACATCACACTGCACACTGGAATGACTGGGAGTGCTCATGTCCAACAGTGTGGACAGTTGGACATGAGTTGTGAATACCAGCAGTCACAGAGGGCGGTTTATTTTTTATTTAACTAATCTGGAAATGCCACTCATCATAAAGAAAGGACTTAAAAGTTACATTTAATCTCTAACACAGGATGCGTTCAGGCACAGTATTGAGTGTAGGTCACCCACATTTTGGCAGAGCTCAGAGCCCAACACACAATCACTGTAGAAATGTGCGTAAAATGAATGAAAATAGACTTGAAGCGTAAAAACATGCTTTGGGTTGCGTTCATTTTGGCTTCCTTTCTTGTGAATTACAACAATTTGATCTCTTTGCCTCTGTAAATTATTAAAATGAAACAATCTGAGAAGGAAGAATTTGGTGGAATTGGTCTCAATGTGTTGCTGTATGCAAACCGGGAGAAGGGGTCACAAGTCAAAAATGTCAGGAACCTCTTAACATCTTTCCACTTGCCGTCTGAAATAGTTCCCCTTAGATCAGATTCCTGGAAAGACATAAGATTCGCACTGTCCCCTCGTGAGAGTGAGGTTTTTTCACCAGGTTTTCAGGTACAGATGTGACACATTCTGCTCCAGACACATGTTATATTTCCTTGTTGCTCATGCATTTAAGGGAGGGTAGTGCAAATAATAAGTAGAGACATCTTCCATGCTGGATTTACTATCCATCATGCAGTTTTAGTCAGCTTTGCATGACCTACGTTTTGTGTTATCAAGATTTTTGAGGATGTTTCATTTGCACTTCCCTTTTATATTCTCATTTAGTTCACACATTTAAATCCACTATCCAGTATTCCCATTACATTGCTTTACCTCCAATGCTGCTGCTGGTATATCTTCTGTGTACAAGACATGACAGATCAAAAACTAGCATTGAAATCCAAAGTTGGGTCTAAACACCTTTGTTTTTGTGAAGGGCTGAAAACTGAGCTAGTACAGCATTAATCAGAAGACAATAGATAATATTCCAGTGTGTGTGTGTGTAGGGGACCCTTGTACCATCTCATCTCAGATGGAGCTGGAGGAGGCGTTTCGTATTTACAATCGGACCAAGAGGTCTGGACTGCTGCTGCATGGTAAGTTAGCTCCTACTTTTGATTTTTATAATTATTCACATAATAATTATTTAGCTTCATTTGTCACAATGGAGGGACAACTTTAGGAAATGCAGAAAAGGTACATACCTTAGCAAGCACCGTAACATTTAAGGAATGACAAGGCACAATTAATATTCCCAGAGTGTAGAGATGACCTGACTTTATGATGAGCCTTTATTAAGGTATAAAGAGTTTGTGTGACCTGGAATTCATGTAAATTCAGGGTTGCATATGGCTTCGGGTCAGTGTTTTCATTTTCATTACCTGTGCATTTGTTTCTCACACCTCTGCTTGGTGAGGATTGAAATTGACAGTTTCCTTTTATTTTCTTTCGCAGTCTTCCCCAGTATCCCGGAGCGGCCTGGCATGCCCTGCCCTGGAGAGGACAGTGAGTAAATCAGCTCTGCTTTCACTCTCTATCCCCCTCTAGGCTTCCCAGTAACAGTCAAACTCCTCATGCCACGTAGTCATGGATACGCAGGATCCCATGCTGTGTAACCAGCACTGTTAAACTAGGTTAAGCACCTATGTAGCTGTCACCTTGCTCTGGTGCAAGTACAAAGTGGAGGTGGGTAAGAGCTCTTTGGACTCATCTGATAGATGTGAGACCCTCTGCAGCTCTAGAAGACTAAATTCTGTCACCTCAGTACCAATCAGCCATTATTGAGAGTTAACACCAGTCACAGAGTTACTGTTAGATCATGCAGTTTTACAGCCAGAGGTGTATTCCAGCCTACATTTACTACATTTATGAAGTCTCGCATGCTGTTAAAACGTGTTCTGTGCTCATGAATTTGTCCCTTTGATTTTTTGCCCACCTGTAGTCGGAATCATTCTGTTTACCCAAACAACATTAGTATGGCAAGGAAGAACAGCTTCCACCTGAAGCTTATGGAGTTGCTTGAATTCCCTTTAGAAATAAGAGCCATGGTACCATGTAGTATTCATATTGCATATTAATGCACCATTTGTGGCTTATTATTTTGAATTGAAATTTTTTCATTGATCATGTGAAGTACTGGAGGTTTACTTGGTTGGTGTCAGCTTTGGATTTTATTTTTAATTGCATCATGTCTCGCTGGGTTTTTTTAAAATTGTTTTTTAGATATTGATAGTGGAAAGGTGATAGGAAAGATGGCAGGAAACAAGGAGAGCGATGCAACAGTCAGTCTGGAACCGAGGATGTCGTGGTTCATGGTCAGCGTTTAAACCAGCTTGTAAAACCATGTATCCATCCATCTTAGCACACTGGACAAGAGGCTTGCATCGTCCTGAATATATCACCATTCCTCATAGAGCTAATACACATATAGCCACCACAGACACTTTTCCTTGAACCCAGGAACTTTTGTAGGGACTCCTTACCCATAGTTCCTGGTGCCAAAAACATCCTTGTTCTCAGGTAGTACTGTCTGATGGGCCACGAACTATTGGGGCAGATTGGTCAAACAGATGCCTCGCGGCTGCTACGACTTGTCTACAGCTTCACTCAAACACTAAAAAAGTATTGGTTGCTACTGTAGTATTAGGGTGAGGGATGGACATTTCTTGTAATGTTTATTGAAGTTAAGTTATGTAGTCAATTTCCCCATTAGTCTAAAAAGAACAAGACAAATAGAGAGAATTTCTTCCATTTTTTAAAATTCATAATAAACATTGATGTATTCCTGGATTTTTTAAATAACTGGAAATAAAGAGTTACTGCCGAAGTTAAACTGCTAAACTGCTTTAATTATATGACAAGAAGTTCCCCTTTAACATTGCACATTCAAATGGCTTGGTAGAGGAAAGGACATGTGGTCATTAAAATCAAAAGCTTTGCACTCTTGGGAGCATGGCTGTGCTCAGCCAATTTCATGGCAGTCGTCCTATACGATATCTTATGTGCAAATTGGACAGTTTGTCCCCAGGACCCAGTCACAGCAGCAAAGGCATCGCTGCAAGAAGTGGATTCACTCACGGAGGCTTCAACTTTGGTGAACTTTGACATGTGAATTCAAGCCGTTAACCAGTTGCAAACCATCTTGACTGTGCTGACCTTTGAGATAATGGAGAGACGGAGAGTCTTTTCATTGTTGGACTCTCAGATGCTGCTCTGTCGGAGTATAAGGTGCTCCATAACAGCTGTTTCAGCTGTGAGACAGGAATCGTTTATACAAATGTAACTCTTCAATATACTGTGTGAACCTTTTGTCCAGTTACACTGTAATAATAGCTCATACAGACAATCGCGGTCAACTGGCAGTAAACATAGCAGATTAGCGCGCTCTCTCAGCAACCCTTGTCTGTCATGTCACTTTGTAGTGGTGCCTCGAGAGTCTATCCTTTTGTAGCTGGCTTGCGTTAACATAGTACTGGTTAGCCAGCATGTTGCGGTTTAGCTCAACAGCCATGTCTTGCCAACGAGCACTGCAAGTCACTCACTGTGCCTCCAAACTTCCAGCAAGACATGCTAATGCATTTTGTTGTGCCACTTTCTGGTCTGACCAGACACTAACGGTGGTATATAGCTAGCTCATCATGTTTTGAAAATGCATCCTCTGTGGAGCATGATTTTGCTCAGTAAACTTCTTGATTAAGATATATTGTGTATAAAGGGAAGTAGAGTAGAGGTAGAGAAGCACGGATATCTGCAGCAAATTTCATGTTAGTTTGGCAGCAGGTAATGGACAGATTGACTGACATTTCCATGCTTAGCCGCCCCAACTGACACATCTGAGTGCTTTCATGGTGAGAGACTTTATTTAAATAACTAATGATATTATCGTAAAATCTGTGTGCAAAAACGAGCAATTTTTCGCATGTTTGTGACATTTACATGGCACACTCTACGAAAAAATGATTGAAAAAAAGAAATAAAAGATTGTATCCTTCATTGTATCAGTCCAGTTATTGTCAGTGTCGTCACTGCTGCTGCTGCTCGCTCTCTCTCTCTCTCTCTCTCTCTCTCTCTCATGTACTCTAATGTTGTTTGCTGCACTCCCTCGCTGTCTATTTGCTGTGACAGCATGTTTCAGCAGCTTGTGGACTGCACTCCTGTGTGTATGTTTGTGTGTGTGTTTGATGGGAGGGGAGCCCAGTGCTTTTGCCCTGAAGCAGACCACTAGTTGCCTGTGTGAAGAGCAGAGTGTGACTGTCATTCTGTAGGTAGGTAATGAAGGATACACACATGTGCAGTCACACACACACACACACACAAAGCTAGTGTCTGTGTCGTGTAAAGCTTTGCTTGTTGTTCTCTGTGGATGATATGTAATATAGTGCAGTAACAGTAATAACTGTGGCTTCCTGCTGTGTTTTCTCCAATTTAAGCCTCATTTGCTTGCTGTTGATGTACATGAGTGGAAAAAGGAGGGAAGGATGGAGCTGTTCCTGTCAGAGAGGAGGGGAAGGGAGGAATGAGTGGAGGAGGGAGGGAGGCACTGTCAGACTTTTCAAGGCTAACTGTGTTCAGATTATCTCCTGATAAAATATGCGGTAAAGTAATACTTTGTGAAGATCACGGAAACATTAAAGGGTCAGTTCACCCAAATCATAAAAAATCATTTCACAGAGCATAGACTGTTATTGACATTCATGATTAGAGGATATCTTTTATGTTCTTTTATATGCGCATATTATACATCATGACAAGAAAACAAAACCAAAAGAAATGATTCACTGCTACAGTGAACCTTTATAATATATGAAACAATACAAAGCTGCAGTCTGGTTGAGCCCCATAAAATTATTCAACATCTCAAGTCTCCCTTATAATTGTAACAATATTTTACTAAAAATACTATTCTGCTATTTTCTATTGGTCCCACGAGAGTCCAGATGTAATGTCACCCTCTACTCATTTTAAGAAGGTAGTAATTATTGATTGATTATTGATTTGAATTTGGTTGTGGGGACCATCGTAAGTAAAACAGGATTCAATAATAGCTGGATCCAGATGGACATAGAATTGTATACACTGATGAAAATAGCATAAAACATACAAAGGTGTTCATATAAATGCAAATAAATACATACATCCATTCAGGCCCCCTTCCCTATTCCTAAAAAGAACAAGATTAAGACTTTATGACTGATATCACTCCCTGTTTACTATACAGTGCACTATATTTGCTTTTTGCCATTTTATTTGATTGATCAAAATGTATGCTCTATACAGTGCCCTATACAGTGATGATGACTCATGTGTCTGAAATCTTAATTTAATGCTCGCTGCAGAGCAAATGTTTGAGTGTTACATTGGAAATAGTGATAAACTGAAGGAGGGACTGATTTCAGAAACAGCGTATGGTAACATGTTTAGCAGGTAATGTTTACCATGTTCACCATTGTAGTTTAGCGTATTATCATGCTAACATTAGCTAATTAGCACTAAACAAAAGTACAGCTGAGGCTTATGGGAATGTCATTGGTTTTGCAGGTATTTGGTCACAAACAAATTATTGGACACATTAAAATTTGGATAACCAAAGTAATTATAAGTCACGGTGAACATGTGTAATCCACCCCATATTTCAATGATGACTTATGTAGTGGACCAACACGGCCTTCCCTAAAAACAAGTCAGCAGTGATATAAACTCTGATACATACAGCTATGTTTGCAGCAGAAGGACAGCACACTTCCTGTTTTGTGCCATAAAGTCTTCTGTCTTTGTTCTGCCTGGTGATGGTCCCATATGTTTAAGGGGAATTTAGGTTACCAAAACAAATACAGAAATGTTTTATTGATGTAAAAAAATCTATTCTTTAAAGTGACAGAAGTCAAGGCCTGATCAAAAGGTAGAGCTGACAACAATAGACAAGGCTCCCCTTGAAAGCAGCTTGCTTCTGGCTTTTTTTTAATTTAGTGTGTGTGTGTGAAGATTGAACAGACCCCCCTCTGTGTGGAGAGACAATGATGGAGGGTGGGAGGAGGTGGAAGTGTTGAAATCCTCGATGATGCGCTCAGTGCAGGCTGCCCTGCCTTGCACCGGATTCTCCGGCAGAAGCCCCCTCCACCACCACCACCACCACCAGCAGCAGCAGCACCACCACCACCAGGCCCCTCCCATCCCCCCTCAGCCCCACCCTCCTCCTCCCCCTCCCACTGCCACCGCTTTTTCCCAGCATCCCCCTCTCTTTCTGTCAGCTGTGTGGCACCGCTGTCTCTCCAGGGAGGAGCCTACAGTGCTGCTGCATCACACAAGGCACATAGGCGGGCGAGGGACACAGTGTTAAAGTGAAAGACAGGGAGAGAGAGGGGGAGCGAGGGGGAGCATTGTACCGTGTAGATATCAGCTCTTAATATACAAGGCAGGCACTCCATTTTTTCCCTTTATTCTTCTATTTTTGGCTCTGTCTACCTCACCAAAAAACCAGGGAGCTACGACTTCATCGAGGATAACAGGTCCTAGAAGAAGAAGAAGGGAGAGACAGACAGAGAGAGGGAGAGAATTAAACAGCTTTGAGAAAAGCAAGGCGACTCTATCAGCTGTGAGGAGAGAGAGGGAGGAAGAAAGGGCGAGTGAGGGAGGGAGGGAGGAAATAATTAAATAAATCCCAGGGAGGAGAGAGAAAGAGGGAGGGATCGTCAGAGAGAGGGAGAGGAGGGGATGTAGCAGTGTGTATCCTTGCCGGCTCGCCACACATACACACATACACATACACACACACACATGTACACACATACACACACGCACACTTAGCCTGGATAATGTGCTGAAAGAGGTGGAGAGAAAGGAAGAAGGCAAACCGGTGAGCTATCTATCTCTGCATCCTTCCATCCATCCATCCATTCATCTTCTCATCAATCCGTCTGTGTTTCCACGACAAACCCAGAGACAATGGATTTGGACGAGTGCGTCCTTGCCTGGATTCTTTTTTGCGTGTGTGTGCATGTGAGAGATCCATCTGCCTCCATGATTAGCATGTGTGATTGATTCATGCCTCGTCGCTCGTCGAGTCACGCATTGCAGGCAGGGATTGTGTGCATGCAACCTGCTAGCTGTGCTAGCGTGGCTGGTGCTTGTTCCTGGCTGGCTTCCTTCTCGGTATTGTAGCCCTGGAAGGCTGTCTGTTTGGCAGCTCACTCGGAGGCTGCACCTGCCAGCGAGTGCGACATGGTGTTGGTGTGCATATGTGTGTGTAAAGGTTGCATTGTTATGGCGGTGTATGATTTAACCATTATATCAGGCTAGTGCTGGTCTTAAATTCAGATGTGTTGCAGTGGGTGCCATCCACCACTGATATATTGGCTGTGATGCAGGTTGATTGCACATTAGAACATTGCTTGTATTTAAATAATTTAAACTAAATTGACTCTAATGGTCGGTCTAATTGCTGCTTCAGAGGGTTACCCATCCTGAGATGGGAAGAATGCATTTCTCTAAGATTACTTTTTATTTTTAGAAATGTTTGTACCATGAAAATGGTTTCAAGATTGAATATTATGACAAAATATTGCCAATGGCAGCTTTAATACAAAAATGTCAATGTTAAGATTGACCTTCAAAAACCTCTTGAAGCACCCTAAATTGCACACATGGCAGTCAAACCAAAATGTCTGGCAGTCAGGGTATATATATATGTGTGTGTGTGTGGGGGGGGGGTTCAGGGGATTGCTTACCTGGTAGCTGTGCTCATTGCTACAGAGGAAAGGCTCAAAGAACAAAGAGTACAAAAAAACTCAAAAGGTTTCTTTCTCTCCCTGTCTAAGAGAGAGAATGGGAAGCCTAGCATATTTGTGTATGTGTTACAGGGCAATTTAACATACCAAAACCAATTTACATTTCATGGCTAGCACTACTCAGTCTGTGGAAACAACTGTATACTGTCTTCTGTGGTCCTGGAGGAGCTTTATCAAATCTGAGAAAATAACCTTGTGATTTATAACAGAAAGCTTGTGTTGCGAACTGTGGGCATGAAGTTTGAAAGACCTAGGTGTTTACCAGGCAGGAAGGGTTTATCGAGACACTCTCAAGTTGCATTATGGGAAATGAGGGGTTCTGTTCTGTGTTTTGGGAGTTTGACACATACCAGGGATCAATTTTGACCATTCTTTCTCCCAGCTCTATGGAAGTGTAGTATTAAATTGTAGGAGAAGGTAGTTGACAGTTTGTATGGCAATTTGTGTAGGGGGACTGACGCTTTCTTTGGGCAGTGAGTGTTTTGAATTTGCTGCAGCTCAGCTTGCTTGCGTCTTTGACTAGTAACAGTGGCTGAGTGGATAACGTAGTATTTAGAGCTGATAATCAAACTGAATTGCCGTTGTGTTTCATTTCATTTGTTCAGACAATGTGTTCATATTAGATATCCATTTAGAGGGGGGTTATTTTATTTATGCTGTAACCAATCAGTAGTGAAAAGCGTTATCAGTTCTGCTGACAACGTTTTCAGTCGACACGGAAGCTGCAGTAGCGGTTGCTAGGAGCAGTTAGCTCAAGGTTTTTCATCCATTGAAGAAGTCCACTTACAACAGCCTGATTAGCTGCGTCCATCTCAGCCATGCTTATGTGTGACGATTCAGAGGTGTAGCATGAGGCTAATGTGCCATACCAAACTGGGGGAAACAAAGTTAAGATAATTAAAAATGACGAAACATTCAAAGCTCTCCCATGATTCATTGTCACTGTGTGTTCATTGCCACAGTTCATTCCTCTGATGCTGGGCTGATGGTAATGCCTCAGCCCTTTTTTTTGCGTTGAATGTTTTTTTTTTTTTTCCCTAAAGTGACAAGACACTTTAACATTCAGCCTCTCTGTCCTTGGCTTGCTCTTTGCAGCGCTGGGAGGTGAATACAGAGCTGGAGTATTACATCTCAGTGGCTATATCCGGTTTGGGTGCATTTGGGGCTGTTTTGAGCTGTAGTGGCTGTGCAATCTGAGTCATCCTGTGTATTGATCCCTACGTTGTTTCCAACTATTTATGAGCCTGTGTAGGACTGTTACTTTCCTGTGTGTCAGTTTTGCTGACTGGACTCTGACCTATTAATAGCACTTTATGGATAACACTTGGTTGAACAGCTCAGTCTGCAATGCAGTTGTTGATATGCAATGCTAGCTATATAATGATACATCTGCTCCCATTTCCTCTTGTTAGTGGGTGTGACTGTATATCAGTGTATATCAGCAGCTGCAGCTCTCCTCTAGGTTTTCTGCTGTACGAGTTAGAGGGCCCATTGGGATGGCATTATGGAGTTCCAGTCAGCCTGTAAGTTGTTAAACTGGTTAACTGGAGACCACCAGACTGCTGCCAGAGTGGACTGCTGCCTTCACTGTCTGGATGAGGAAACCTCTCATGCTGCGTGTGCCAGCATGAGTCACTAAACTAAAGATGGAGCTGCATCTGTTTTCCTCACGTTTGATTATTGTATTGCCACGCTGCTCTTAGTACCTGCCCAATACCATTACACACCACATACATCAGCTCCTTTCATCACAGCATGTACACACACTCCTCCAAGTGTAAAAAATGGGTGTAAAGAATATCCAACAGCACAGGTCAAAAAATAAAGGCTCTGCATTTGTCATGGTGGAAAGAGTTGTTCAGAATGGCCTCTATCATTGCTGGAAGACAAAGCATTCTCGCCAACCAGACAGACAAGAAAGAGAGAGGAATCCACCGATCACATCAGACAATGCTCCAATTATAAATTGGCTTTTGGACACAACAGTGGCGGCCTCGGGGGATTAATCTTAAAGCTGAAACCGTTTGCATTTGTAATCAGTGATGAGGGTGGATGCTTGTTTTAGAGCTTTTGTACTGTTAGTTCAAGCATCATGACCCTACTGTAGGTTGTCATCGTGCTTTGTTGCCATGAAGCATCGTTTGCATCATAACAGGGAGTGCACTCGGCCCGCTCAATACTGGCAAACTGTGGCATTACATAAACTTGTCAGCCCAAGCTTGCAACCAGACATGGCGAAGCTACGTCCAAAATCCAATTTCAGCGTACTCATTACTTCATTTAAGTTGTAGCCACTGATATAATCCTATGGGATGCCGCAACTCAGAGATATAATCTGATTGCTTCTGTCAGTTGTGGATTCATTTATGGCCACGACACAACAAAAATAAAATGTGCACTGAAATCTAGTCTTCAGATCTAAAACTATCATTACCATTTTTTCATGCAAGACTAGTGATTAGTACAATACTTAGTTACAACACTGCTTTAAAGTTTGCCTGGGGGTTGCTTTCACTATCCAGGATTTTACAAATGTGTGTGCAGTCACTATGAAGTTGCCTCTTTCATGGATTTGATATCAGTAAAGTTAAGCTTTAACAGACATTAAGTTAAAAACATTTCTCATATCTCATATCATTATTATTTTAATTTCAAATAATGTCTCACCAGATATCACACAGACATAATTTCATATATTCTTAACTGATGAACTTTTAGTTACAAGAGACGTAATGTTTGATCATTCATTTCTCTTGCTTTCTTTTCAGTGCGTTTTAATCATAATGTGTTTTAACCCTGTCTTCCTCTTGCTTTCTGTCAGTCCTTGAACGAAGGTATTTTTGTGCAATGGCAAGTTCCTCCACATGTCCATGGGGTCAATAAATGGATTCACTTGTATGTAGAGATATCTTCAAAACATGTTCAACCGATTTAACACATGCAGATCACTTTACTCAGCCCATGAAAGGTTGTATAAAGTCTTCTGCAGCACTGGAGGAGCTTTTTCATGTCTGACAAAAAATACCCTGCTGATGATGTCGTCTTTATCTCAGTTTGTGTTACAAACTAGGGCTGTGGAGTTTGAAAGACATGAGCAACATGGAAGGTCTAATGAGACCTATCCAGTTGCATTATGGGAGGTGTAGGATCAGATTTTTGGAGCTTGACCAATAGTAGAAACTAAAAGATCAGACTTGATCAGACTAAACTTATTTGGAAGAGAAAACAAAGACAAACAGTAAAATTGTCCGTTAAAGACACACTTCCTGCTTCAACTTAGATGAATTGTGCTTACTTTGATTATTAGCAACATTTCAGGCGCGCAACCTCCAGATAAAGTGGTTTATATAATCTGGTTTACAACCTGTCTGACCTTTGAACTGCCTCATTAGACTTTGTTGTTGCGATGTCGCCATGTTCCCAGATCTCAGCATTTGCTTTTGGTGAGTGAAGTGATGACGACAACCACAGACATAAGACAGAATTTGTCATTAAGCCTAGCAGACTACCTCATTCAGCAAGGCTCCAGGTGAGTGCAGGGCTTCAGAAGAAAGACACATCATTCTGGCAGTGGGAACTGAAGTCAGACAATGCTCCCTTTTGTCAATTGTATCAGAAAAGCAGTAAACACAAATTCCAAATCAGAGGAGCCTTGAAGGAGTAACAGAAAAACACCCCTGATCCCCCTCATAATGATTTCTTCCTCCTTTCATAGTCCCTGCACTCATTTACTCGCTCTCTCTGTTCGAGCAAACAGGTGGCTTTTTGATGCCGTCTTGGGTGGCGGTTACACACTCATGCTGTTCATTCTGACTTTGCCTTTTCTTGTCTTGGTTGTCTGACACCCACACAGATCCAGGACGGAATCTATGGCGCAAAAGCCAACACTAGTTTCTTAGAAATCAAGAGAGAGGGCCAGAGAGAGGGTGGGCTTATTTATGAGCTCCCACCTGCCAATGGCGACTGACGCGCTGGCTGGGTGGAGTTAATTCTCATGGGGGGTCGGCTGCCTCTAAATTAGTGGTGTGTACCAGACAATTACCAAAACAAAAAAACAATAATAAGAGAAACCAATAATATAAACAATAAAACCAGCCAGCATATTTTCAGTGGTCCAATACAACAAGACACCCAACTTGCTGCTCGCTCGCTCCACCTCAGCATGTCCCCAGCTTCCTGGCAATTCACAAATGTCACTATAAAACCAACAGGGGACTCAAATTCACTTCATACCGGGTAACCTGTCCAGTGCACTGGGAGTTAAAGTGGTGCCCACTGACTGTAATGTACAACCATCTCAAAGAATCCTAAAAACCTAAATACATCTTCAATTTCCGTGCCAGACATTATAAAAATAAGTTTTCCACCAATGTGGCTTTTGTGTAGGTGGATACAGATAGAGATATTTGTTTTTTTGGCCAGGATCATTAGTTCTGAAACCATCTTTAAACAATGGGACACATCTAACAAACTGCATCACTAGTGCAGCAATCATTTACTGTTGCATGCAGCACATACAGCTGCATCTGTGGCCATAGTGTATGGCACAATGTAATGTACTAGCAGGAATTACTCACTGCACTGAAACTGTGGCCAACCCCCTGAGGGTTAAAATACAACAAGCTTTCAGCAACAACACGGTGCAAACTATAGCTGCTCCCAGGCAAGAACAGCTGCCTTGTTTAGGGGAATAATGTCACACAGCTCCTAGTTTAACACCTCTGGTCTTTTTAATGTTAGCCGTCCATTGTTCAGCAGCTACAGTATGATCTGTGGTGCCGCAGGCAGTGCTGAGCCAGAGACCAATCATTTCCTCTGTGATATTTAAGGAAAGGTCTGCTATTTGTTGTTTATGGTAGGATATTGATCACAGCAGACATAAGTAGCAAGTGTGATAAATGACAACTGTGTTTCCAACTTATAAGATCTTGTTTACCCATAAAAACCACCCAACTATATATGCTCGCCATGATTCTATCACAACTTTCTTAGTGTGTAACGGTCAGGAAACCCAATCAGCAATGAAAACAATAATGTCATTATACGAACAAGCTTTGAAAATATTGGATCAGAAGTAAACAAAATGGCATCATTGTAAAATTCTGAAAAAGAAAATGAAATTTGAAATTTATTAACCTTTGAAAATGTTATAAATCTCTCATTTATAAAATAGATTTGTGTGTGAATGGCCTTGCTCCAGAACTAGTCAGTCAAGTGATTTTAAAATATAATAGCCACTATGAGGGGAGCAGTTAGTTGAGACTGCAAACCAGCAAAATAGTTAAAGACCCACTGATTTGGAAATAAAAACATTAACTGATTTTAAAGCTTTTGATACTAAATCAAAACTATGGCTTAAACAAAGGCAAATCTGTGAACACTGAGATACATGGGTTTATATAGCATACGTACTTTCTTTCTCAGTTAGTGTTTGTAGTGGTTGTTTGTCTGTTTTATTGTGAGTCTCTATGCCTGTATTAGAGTGTTGCATTATGTGTTTTATTCATTAAAATTCGGTACAAGGACTACAAATTAGCTGCAACTACAAACTAAAAATCCTATATACATTGCATCGGTTGCATTTTATTTAAATGTAACAATGCCTACATGTATCGTCCCTGTCAAATCAATGAATAAATGAATCTATCCTAAAAGAACTATTGCCTGTGTAACTCGCACTTCTGGGCCCATTTAGTTTGTGGTGGGATATTTGGTGCCCCACTAGCAGTTGGACCCATATCATATAATATGTAAGGAATATAGTGAAGAGACTACCGGTTCCTAGTCCCAGTCCAGGCCTAGACTTTGACATGTCAAATCAAAAGGCTTGAGGAGCGCACAGCACATGCGTGTTGTTAATGTACTGCGCTCCTTCATGTTGCGTCGTCAGATATGGCTGCAGTGTTGCTTGTAAGATAAAGTACCCTCTGGTATGAGACCTGTCACCGAGCTCATGGGTGGTACCTGCAGGTGCAACGGTAGAGCAAGTTTTGTTACAGAAATACTACCTTAAGTAATTACTCTAATCAAATGTTAAGTTTTATTATTAAAAATATGATAATACATTAATGTAAAATGTAAATTAAGCTTTAGAAGAAACCCAGCACCCCCACACAAATGTGAACAAAACAAGTGGCCAGTCTGGGTGTAAAGGCATGCTGTTGCTCACCCGTCCTCATCCTTCTTTAAATGAGCCCATTGATCATATCCTGCCTCTGTAAATGGTTCATAATTCACTCCATATCCCCATAAAGGACAAAGGGATATTTTGTGGAGTTTTTAACACATAAAAAATGGTCATCTTTGACAACACTATAACACATTGTAGTCACTTTAAATCAAAAAAATTGTTATAGTGTGTTACTGTGTTATAGACATTTACCGTCTTAACCCAAAAGCACCAGTGCAGAATGTAGTATCCTGGTTGTAGTGCAGTAATCCAGGGAGAGAAATGGTTTTAATCCAGTGTATGTGACGCTGACCTAGCAGGGGAAGGGTTAAAGTATAGGCTGGGGATTGGTCCAATTACTTCAGCATAGCTGCAGCAACTCCCATTTACCCAATCCCATTTAATGACTGTTCCAGGCCAAAGCCATCCCCTTTACGTAACATGGCAGACCCTTAAAATCTCTTTAATGATGTGCCAACAATGTGCTGAATGGTTAACTAGTTGTGAATGCTCTGTATTGTTATACTGGATCCATACTCTGCTCTCATTGTGAATTGGAACTTCTCCATGGATTGTATTTATGTTGTGTAGTGCAGAATGTACTTTGCCACCTCTGCCTCATAACCATTCTGGCCTTCTATCATCCACATCCCAAACAAGTAGAGAAATGCATTGCATTATGTGCAGTATATGTATCAGGCTCTGAAGTACCAGGGTAGGTGGGCTGTACGTCAGTGAAAATATTAAATAAGTGGGTCAAGGGTCTGTCTTGAGAAAGAAATGTAAATATCAATGAAAGAACATAATGAACAAACAATTTAAATGACATCCTGATTGTTGGCCCATTTTCTCTCATGTTAACATTGTTGGCAGAACCCTGGTCGCTCAGAACATTAGCTGGGTTATATCCTCAGTCCTCTGCTTTCATTACCTCTTAACATGCAGAAGGTCTCTACCGGGAGGACAGCTATTAGATTTGGTTGGACACACCTGAGTGAGACATCTGTACACCATTACCTAAGCAAAGTGCTTGATTAAGTGAGCGAGCTGTTTTTGTCCTTGGGACAATGTAGAGGCATCACAAAAGTAATACTTAACTCAGTTTTGTCAAATGATTTTTTGCTGGGCATTTTATGACTTAATTAATTATCCAACAGTATAGAGATGACAGGAAACGAGGGGAGAGAGAAATGGGAATGACATGCAACAAGGGTCCCCAGCCAGACACGAACCGGGGATGCTATGGTTCATGGTTGGTGCCTTAGCCCCGCAGGCCACCATGGCGCACTCAAGTAAAACCTGAGTGAAAAGATCTAAATCTGTCTTCTGATCTCCAGTCTTTGATGGATGGGTTTGAAGCTCTAACAAGTCAATGGAAAGCATAATAAGCAGCAACTATTTTGATAATCTGTTAATCATTTCTGTCATTTTTCAAGCAAAAATGCCAAATATAAGATGATTCTAGCTTCTCAAATGTAAAGATTTGCTGCTTTTTAAATGAAATATCTTTGGGTTTTGGATTGTTAATCGGACAAAGCAAGTAATTTGAAGACGTCACTTTGGGCTCGAGGAACATGTGATAAGCATTTTTCACAGTTCTTTGTGACATTATATAGATATCATATATAAAGATGAATCGATAAAATAGACGTCATTACGAGTTGTAAACCAGACTGTGTTGACATTTTTAATACCGATAGTAATATAAGAAAGTAGACTAATCTCCTAGTTGGGCAACGTTTTTTTGGAGACTTTGTATCAACAAAGGTCTGCATTAACATAAAGTTAAGATAAGTTTTCCACTGCCACGGCAAGGAAATTATAAATAGAGACTTGGTTTCAAAGTATTTATTTGATGGTTAGAATGATTGTTGGTTCTGTTTGATTTGTGACATAAATTTACATAAGTTTGACAAAGTATCGCTCTTAAACCCTGATGTTTGCACTCTCAACTCGCGCTGGCAGAAGCTAAGCTTATCATGAGTAACTTCAGAAGGTCAGAAGGTTTATAGCGTGGATGTATTACAGAACAAGTTTCAGTTTTCCATCAGTTCCAGTGAAAGTTTCTCTCTGAGGACACATGCTGAACATGTTCTTCAGGCTTCATAATGTTTTGGCCAATAGCAGATAAGCATGAGTGTCTTCCTCTGGCTGAGCCGGCTGGCTGCCCACTCACATGAATGGCACAAAAATATATTATTAAGACTTTATACTGGGCCTAATGACTGTTTTACAGCTGTTTGTTTTGTAATGGTTGTGTATGGCACATTCTTTCTGGGTCAGAGTTTGTCACGCATGCTGACCTGCCACTATTGTAAACCTCTTTTCAGCCCAGTACTGTTCCTGTGGGCTTCTAACTCCACTGCTGGCTGGTAGCATGTCAGTGTGTGTGACGTCTTACTGGCTTCTGGTCTGACTCCAGCTGTCAGAGCTGAGCTCATATGACAAAGAGGGGTTGAAACATGTCAGGGTATCAGAGAAAGGATGAGTGTCTTAAAGCCAATGCTCAGCTCTGTGTGTGTGACAGACAGTCTGCAGAGCTGGAGGGTTTTCAGTGCAGCATCTGTGGGGCATCAGTTCAGTAGAAATGCACCATCAGTGGCGGTGACAGTGAGACATGTGACACGCTAAAATATATGCATGACTTCACAATAAGTGTTATTATAATCTCTCAGCCCATTGACGTTATGATGGTCCCCGGAACTATTAAATAGTGGAGCGTGACTGTGCAGAGGGGCAACATGAACAGTTTGATTCCTGTTGGGGATCATTTTATTGTCTGCTATAAAATAAAGGCCAAAATGCAAAAAAAGAAGAAAGACTGTGCTGTGATTCCCACAGGAGATCTCCCAAAAGGAGAAAAGGGCAGCGCATATAACAAATAAAAGTCAACATGATTGATGAATCACATTGCACTGAAGATATTAGAGTTTAGCCAGCCAACACAAAACTGAAATATTGGCTAAAACACATTCGTCTGTGTCTACTGATGGATACAAACCTCTGATTTGACGTCCTGTTTAAAATGCAGGTGCCTTTTTTAATCTAATATTCAATCTATCTACGCCTGGCTGTGTATTTCTTTACTATATATATCGTATATATATGTGACAGACTGCATCCTGAGGTAGTCCTAGTTGTCTTCTGCAGTGTGTGTGTGTGTGTGTGTGTGTGTGTGTGTGTTTTGGTGAGTAGGGATCGGTCCGGTTTGAGTGCACGGTGCACTGTTAAGCCCTGTGGGGAGAATGAAAGAAAGTAGTCTGTGTGTGATAGAGAGAGACGAGTCAGCATGCAGGTCCTTCACGCATCACAGGACTCAACTGTCAAAGTGTGGACGCCAGTGTGCCAGTGATGACTTACTTTAGTCTGGGACACGCTGTGCACAACTGAAAGACAAGGGGGGGGGGGTTGGATCAAACCAGTCAAGTATTTATCCTTCCAGGCTTTTGTCCAATGAGATTCCTTAAAAAAGTCTGAAAAGAGGGAGTATTATGGAAAACAAGAACCATCCGGTCTTGGGGTGGATTTTGCTGTTAGCTACTCTGAAGTGCCCCTCAGGCTGGAGAAGTATACTAATAGATGGTCTTTAGATATGGTATGTGAAGACAAGGGGCAGGACAGCCAGTCACTGTGGTGGTTTATGAATAATGCTGGTACGATGTTAATATCTGGGCTGAAATGCTAAAATGAGCTCCCAGTCTCAAGGGGTTTTCCTCATCAGCCCCTGCTCACTCTCCCATTTTAATTCTGTGGAAATCTTGTGAAATCTAATGGACATGTACTGTGTTGGGTTTTCATGTGTAGACATGCTAAAAAGTAATGTGTTTACCTCCTTCACGCTCGGTTATATTCTCTCTCTCTGTATATACTAGACTTCATTGTTTACATACCTGCCTACGTACAGTGCCTTTACCTAGAGGATTAAGAACACTCTAATGTTATAATAGATAAATAATATCAAGGTTTTTTTTTTTTTAATTGAGCCAAATAAGGACGTTGAGTAAAGTGCATCAGCTTTTCCTCTAAATTCAAAAGCATAAACACAAGATTTTTAAGTTGATTTGTTTAACCTAGTTTTTCCTTTAATATTTCAATTTAATTTGAGGTAGTATGTACTTAGTTAGAATAACTTTTTAAAGTTGACAACTTGTAAAAATTGAAGTTGATGCAATTCGTTTTCTCCTCATTAGTTTTTGCTTTTGGAATTCCATCGTTTCACCAAAAATCTTCTCTCTTCATTTGTATTTACATTAATATTTAAATCATACAATATAAAAAAAGAAAAAAGAAATATCAACATTACTTTAGAAAGATAGGTAGTCAGCATGCTGAAATACAATAATCCCCGAACTTCTCAAGACCTGCAACCTTTGTCTGCCCTGAATAGCAAAGACCTTGCTTACAAAATTGAGCAAATGCTGTGACATGAATAATCACAGGCAAATATATATATGTACTCTATATATGATATATATATATATATATATATATAAGACCATTTTTCCTGCTTCTTATTTTCACAATAACTTATTTATTGCAGGTAATTTTATTTCATTCCAGCAGTTTTTTATTACCACATTTTCATTTTATTATTATTGATTATTTATTTTAAACATTTCATGTTTACAATGAGCTTAGTTTTCAAAATATTTTGGATTTCACAATTTTTATGGTTACATTATATATTTCTTCTTTATATGATTCAAATATATATATATTTTTTAACATTTAACACTTTGGGTCTTCATACTTCCATAAAATCTTGTAGTACTGAATCATCAGAAAATACTGTACTTTTAGTGCACTTCTAAAATGTTTCGTCGGGACAGCTCAGATTCAGACAATATATGTCCATCAGAAAAACACTCTGGGACTTCAGCTCTCCCCAGGATTTTGCTCATGGCTCATTGTATTGTCTTTTATTGTTCTCTCTGACGTGTAAATACAGCATGACAACATGTTTTATGTCATTGTATTATTTTACTCTATGCAGATGGGTTTGGGTTTCCTGTTGTGTCTTTGTCATTTTCATTTATCAGTACAGCTGTTTAGATCTGGCTTTCTAAAATGACCTCATACAGCTGTAATAGAATAAGTTAGAAGCATGACTGTTGTCATGACTCGCTTTTGGTGAAATTACTTTTGTATCCTCTGTGTGTCATGTCAAGTGTAACTTGTGCGCTGGGGGTGGTTCATGTCAGGTCACTCCCTTTTCTTCCAGTTATGAAGAACATGGTGTCCGTAAAAGTTTTACTAAATGCCAAGCACAAATGACATGGTTTGATTTTTTACTTTGTTCAGTCTTCTTTGTACCTTATGACTATGAGTTGCATATATCCCTAATAGGCCCTTATCCTGAGTTAATGTTAATATTTTTTATATAACAATTGATGTTTCATTTGTTGTTAAGACTGTAATGTCACAATAATGATTTAGTTGTCCAATTATTTTCATCACAGGGTCTTAAATCATTAAGTTGGGATCATGACTTCATTTTGTCATTACATTCTCAAGCTGAGATACATCGCTAATCAGACTGAATTGCCATTTTGTTTCCACTTCACTTTGTATTTCTTTTATGCCGAAAAAGCATCTGCAAAATGAGCAGCAATTCAGAGACAATGGCTGAGAGGCTCCCAGAGGTGTGGACTCGACTCACGTGACTTGGACTTGTGAATCTGAAAATCAGAAAGCACTTCGAACTCGACTCTGACTTTGATTTTGACTCCAGTGACTCATGACTTCACTTAGACCTTTAGCCTGTTGACTTGGAGCAACTTGACATCCCCCACGAGACCAAAGATTAAAAGCAGCAGATCAGCTCTTCATTTTTTGACCACTGATACTTCAGTTCAACAGAAACTGATCATGTTGTGCATGCAGGAGGTCAAGGTGTGTTTGTCGGCACCGGACAACAGCTGAGACCTTCTACGTGTAACAGATGATCACAAGGTCAGTACTGGGGCAAATTTGCGCAGATTTACATCACACCTGCAAGCTGATCTGATGATTGCGGCGACTCCATTGGAATGAATTGAAATTTCACAGTGAAAAGTCGCCATGTTAAACGCTGGTGTGACCAGGCCATTCGCCTGTTTAAGATTTTTTAATTGCATTAAATTTGACAAATTGGAATAAATTACTTGTTTTAGACTTGGATTTAGCTTAGAATGTGTATATCTTCACTTGGGACTTCAGTAATGACTTTGTGCTACCTCTGGTGTCTCTAGATAATATTGATGATTAAATCATTATCTCGACAAGACTAGCCTTCTTGGAATATTAGAAACCTTGTTTTGCTTTAATTTGCCATCATCTGAGTTAGCAAAAACAATTCTGGGATAGTGTAAGAGATCTATCTTCCGTGTCCTGCTCACAGAGACATACTGTGTCAGCAGCAGAAGATACCTTTCAGAACTGAGCAGACATGTCACACATTATTTCCCTCACCTTGCCTAATTGCCTCGAGTGAGTCAGCTGCACATTTAGAGGGAATGAGAATGTCATATGTCAGATGTCATGTGTGGTTACCGCTAATGAGAGCAGCTGGACATGCATCCAGGCTCCACACCCATAGTACTCAACACACCTCTTGACTCTAGCTCCAGAAATAGCAACAGTGGTTTTGTAATGTGTCAGGCCTCCCTGCTGCACTGCAGCACACCCACATGTTCTCACTGCTGCTGATAACCGAGCAGCTGGGAAGCTTTCTAGC
This sequence comes from Enoplosus armatus, assembly GCF_043641665.1. Taxonomy (NCBI): domain Eukaryota; kingdom Metazoa; phylum Chordata; class Actinopteri; order Centrarchiformes; family Enoplosidae; genus Enoplosus; species Enoplosus armatus. Next base: position 6,156,952 of record NC_092187.1, read on the forward strand.
ATTGATCTGAATGCGGGAGCTAGCCGGCTCTGCTAGGATGTATTTGATTTGCAGATAACTGATGTTATTTGCTATCAATAGTCGGCTGCATTAGCTACCTGGAACTGGAGTGTATAGAGTTTTTAACATGTAGAATCATCTTGAGTAGGCCTGATCTGAATCTGGCTCACGACAATTGTTGCATGCAAAGTAACACATTTTAAAGATGTGGCAATGGTGACATTACAGGTTTAGCATCTGTAAGAATATCAGAAGAAGCCTTAAAAAGCCCATACTGGTCCTTTCTTCTACCCTTGGGGTTATTTCTTATGAAGTCATCTGGACTTGGGAAGGTCTATTTCTGCAGCAGCATAGCTTCCAACACAAAGCTAACATAGCTCTGAAGCTGTAAATGGTAGCCTTGTTAGTGGAGCGTTGACTGTGGCACAGCAGAGCGCCATTGTTCGGCCTTTAACACACTGTGGTTTCTATACTGACCAGAATGGTGCATTGTGGATGACAGAGGCACTCTCCTGAGACAGCACTGGTTTGTGTTAACACTGTATGTCTGACTAAAAGCTGTCTTTTAATGACCCATTTCACTAACACACGACAAGCAAAATATTCTCCCAGTCACTCCTGGATTTTCCTCCTATGAAGAAATTACTGTAGTGGATATCGGTTTGCGCGCTCACTGCAAAACAGCTGACAAGGGAAGACATTTTTTGAATGTAACATTCTGGCCTACAATTTAGTCAGTCCTCACTATCTGGGAGCAGGTTCGTCTATTTTGTGAGACGCTCAAATCGATTTTAAAGGAAACGCTTGGGAAGTCTGAAGAAAACACTTGCTTTTGTTAGCAAACACCAAAGTGCTTTTGTGCCCTACAAATCACACATCCTCTATATTACTGACAGCACACCACACTGTAGATTCATGGATTAGTGTTACAGATTTTCAAATCTTGCTTGAGCTAGGCAACAATGAACATGCATATGTCTTGTTTTATGTGTGTTAGTTGTTGCATGCAAATGCAGTTCAAGTCTGTTGGTAACTTCTTTGCTCATGTGCGGGTGCGTTTGAAGCTCTAGCTGTGACTAAAATCACTCGGCATTTGCTACCTGCTGCACCATATACACCCCCCATTTCGGCTGAGCTTCCAATTCTGAGTGCAAAGTTTATGCATTGTATGGTGCGTCAGAAATTCCCATAATGGAATGAAAAAAGTTGTGCCCATAGCGTGTACACAGCGTGGTCCGTTGACAAGCTTTTTTGCATCTCACAATCGGTGTGAAGGAAGCTGTCCTACCTTGAATATATCTCTGCCACAGTCCCAGATAGTCTCCTGGGTCACATGTGGATAATGTGGTGAAAGTGCACCTGCAGTGTGTCTAATAAAAGCTTCCACCTCCTGTGCAAGGATGTTTTTGTAGCTCCTATAACAAGATCAAATGTTTAGTACGTAATTCTTTCTAATGATTTGTTTTACACTTTAAATCCATAATAACAGACTGTGCGTCATTGAAAATGGTAATGAGCAGAAGTGAAGAGGGTTACCAAGAAGAAAATCATTCCACATGGTCACACCTCTTGAGGCTGCAATGTTTCTGTTGAGCGAGCTTATATCTGTGTCTGCTTATGTAAAGAAGGAATTGTAATGACTTGTTGCGGTGCTGCTGACACCCACGTGAGGGTTTGCAGGTCCTTACTGGGGGAGGGACGGAGTGCTGTGCAGTAAAGAATATTCACATTTTTGTACATCCGGCATTGCAGTCGCTGGCGTCGAAATGCAACCAATTTCTTGTCAGTTGTCATGGTTTTAGCCATCGACAGCTTTGCTCCACCTCTCCATCAGCCCAACACAGACTCCCAGTCTCTTACACACTGTTTATCACTTCTCTCATGCCACGCCACTCAATTGACTTTCCACTCAGGCTGTAATGGCTCGGCTCATCCAGTTGCCATGCACACAGGCATGATTCTTTGGTGACTGCAGTGTGTTCATGTGTGTGGAAGAGAGAGAGAGAGAGAGAGAGAGAGAGAGAGAGAGAGAGAGGAGTTTAAAGCAGCGGCGTCTGATGTTTGAAGTGCTGACTATCCTCGGTGATAGATCAGATGAAGCCACAGCAGAGCATGAGTCGTTATGAGTGCAGGCAGATGAGGTGTGCACACACGGTGAGGTAATCTAACTTTGATTATGATGCAGCAGCCCTGACACCTGCTCTCTGTGCTGAAATACTACAGAGAGCTTTCAGACTCTGGGGGTTTTCCCATCCAACCCTGCGTACTCTCCCATTTAAGTTCGGTGGAAATGTTGCCAAATCTAATGGGAGATTGTATTGTGTTGGTTTTCTTGTGTCGGCACGCAAACACTGGCAGAGCTAAAACTAATCTATCACCTTCACTTTTTGTAACATTCTCTCTTAATTTTAGTACTTGGTGATAAGATAAGAAAGACATTTTACTTTAGTGTATAGCTGAACAACACTGCCTCTACAAGCATTGGCAACGTAAAGGAGTAGTTAAACATTTTGGGAAATACACACATTTGCTTTCGTTATACTTAGGATTGTTTATGCATGGAACTGGTGCTCAGTTCAAATTTGGGAAAAAGAGAAGGCTGGTGTTGGATTGGGAACTGGCATGAGCAGATACCCTGAGTCGTAATGTCAGAGTCGGTAATGGAGGAGAACAATTTGGATCGGTGCACCTGCATTTAAAACCAAATTTTATTCTAAGCGGCTTTATATTTGCACTGACCCTGACATATAACCACCTTATGAAGTTGTGATAAGATGGTGAATGTAAGTCCAATATTCACTCTCCTTTTTAGCTCTGGTTTGGTCTCCACTAGAAAAATATCTGTCTGTTTAGCTGCAGGCTGCACCTGCCTGCTGCTGCTGGAAATGAGGCTGAAAGTAACTTAGAGTAAGAGTCTGTGAGCTGGAAAACCAAAACAATGAGCTAACAGAGGCTTTACAGAGCTGAGGGGAACTGCAGAGATTGATGATATTTATCTGTGCACATATCCATTTGATATAAAAATAGGGCAGCTTTAAATGAATTGACTTATTGTGCTTTTTACCACTGTTTGCAATATTCCTGTTGTTATTGAATAATAATAATAATGAAAATAATTGAGTGGAGACTGACATTGGGCAAACACTGCATTCCTCAGTGTCCCAGCTAATATTAGCATACCTGAGATGGTTTGGGTTTCTTATAACTAGAGCGAGAGCTTATCTGGATTATTGTAATCAAAACCGGATGTTGCAATTGAGCCAGCCCAACAAAGAATGTTAGCATCCTGATTTATTAACAGGATCACAGTGTGAATGTTTGACGCTGTGTATAAGCCATCAGACCATCGTGTAACTTGTTTTCAAAGCTGTGTCATTGCCACAGATAATATGTTGTCTGACGAGGAGACAATAGTGCTTATCACAGCATATACATAAGCACATATCATAGTGCAATCTAGAAATTAGCTGGAGAAACTGATAGCTATCTGTGTGTGTATCTAGTTGACAACTCTTACTTTGTGTCTCTTCTTGTTTGTACACTGATTACATAATGTTATAGACTTCGGGACATCATCCCTGGCCTCTTTGCCTATTGAGGAATCCCTGATTTCCCAGGAGTGATTGCTCTGAGCTGTCAGCTTCAAGAACCGTTGGATTGATTTCTCATTACATGTCTTAGTGAACTATATGTACTGTGTGGGCCTGCGAGTCGATACGAGACAGGTTCCTGTTCAAGTTGATGAAAAAAATGACGCTCTGGCCTCTGCCAGGAATCACTGCTATATTTCTGACACATCTACGTTTTTTTGTTACACAGCTTTAGCTTGGCCATTTGATATTCTTACCTCTGTTTGCTCATATGTATTGATTAATGTAATGTTCTCATCCTTAAGAGTGGGAACTCTTTCTGCACCTGAGCCCAAATAGATTTCTGTCTGTTGGAGATGTAAAAGTAAATGTAAATTGACATTTCAGTGTGATCTTCAATGGGGTTAGGGTTACTTCGGCCTGCGTGTTTTCTATTTAAAAAGTCCATTAAAAGGCCTCCTTGTGAATAACACAACATCACAGCCCCCAACACCACACCCACATACCCCTCCTCTCCTTTTATAATCTGAAGAAGTGCACAAGGTTGGAGGCAAGTTAGATTTGTTTCTCTTTAAGATGCAGGCCTGTGGATGCATGGCAGATAATAAGACATTTTCTAGGTCTGCCCACTTCAAGGAAGATTGTTGAGTGTTTGCTGATATGCCTACAGGGTCAAAATGTGATCTAGTGCCTCCAAAACAGTCAAGAGTAGCGAAGAGAGAGAGAGAGAGAGAGAGAGAGTAGGGGAGAAAGTGAGTCATTTTCCTTCAAAGCAGGGCCAAAGGATGGTAATATCCGTCCATCCAACACTTGCATCCACAGCAAGATATCTCAACAAGTATCAGCCAGATTACATTGATTTTGTCTGCATATTCATATCCCACAAATTCTGTATTGTATCATATGTAAAATACCGGGATGTGTTGATGTACTTGCTGTGACCACAAACATAGTGAAAAGCGATGTTTGATGACATTGAAATTGAGAGCAAAGGCCAACTACATACGAGAAGAGATGCGTCAGGAGTTTTTACAGTTTTTGAAATGAAAATGTGAAGTCAAATGGCTCCAACAGGCATATTCAGGAGAGGATGTGTGAGGAGAACTTGCTGAAACACAAGCAGTCAAACACCAGGCTGAAGTTAGTTTGATAATCAGAATCATGATATTATTTTAAAGCCATATCGTCCACTCCTGCTTTGTTCATTGACAAGGTATCTTGTAACTAATGGCAGATTTTTTAGAATAATATTTACTAAGGATGTTCCTGTGGCCCCTAGAGGATGAATTTCCAGCTGTACACAAACTAATGTCAAAATCGAATTACCATGAAATTAACTGAGCACATTCACGCTCCCTGGAGGATGAATTCTCTCTGGTTGGGACACTCTATAAGCTCTCCTCTTATGCAAACCGCAGGACAAAATGCCATGCTTTCACACATGGTTTCGCATAATCCAACAGGCACACCATGAAATTTGCTTTGCACATTCAGGCTCCCAAGTAGATAAACCCTTTCAATCTGAATTGCCCCATGACCGTTCCTCCAGTGCTTATCGAATCTTGATTCTGATTCCAATATTTTTCAGCTGTTTCTATCTGTTTCTATTAAAGAAGCCTAAAGTCGATGGATATTGCAATTAATAATCAGATATCAATAATGTATTTTGCATACCTAAATGGAGGAGACTCAACCGTAGCAAAGGGATGTAACCCCTTCACCACAGATCATTCACTTTCTCTTTACTCAGTGAAAGGAGTTTCTGTAGTAGAGGGGGGTCTCTGGGGAAGAACCGGAGGAAAAATAATAAGAAAAATATATATTAGAATAATTTGTAGACATCATTCATTTACCTTCTATATAAAAGGCGAATGTCTTACTACGTTGCTATTCTGGGGCGACCGCAACACATCAAACACGGTGCATACATTCAGATTCACGCTGTGTTGAAGTAAATGCTTGGTGTTTCCTCCCTGCACCAAACATCCACACTGCAGGAGTTGCATTTTGCTGTGTCGTTATCTTTTTTAGTGACGCTAAGACAAACTTTGGAGTGTTTGCTGCGGTCAGCCTTGCTCCTGGATATAAACAGAAGTGTCTCTTCTCACATGCTTTGTTGACGTACTGCGTGACAAATCACATGACTTTTATGGACTGTAAAAAGCTCACTGATGCTCACTCGGGAGCGCGACTGAAATATGTAAAAGTTAGGAACCGATAAGCAGCATCGAAATGCAGGCGTCTTATCGAATCCACGGTTCCTGGATATTTGGAATCAGTTCCAACTCAGAACCAGTTCTTGATACCCAACCCTAGTGAGTTTTTGCTCCAAACTAGAGTAGAGGCCACAGTGAATATTGAAAGCCTGAAATGTCAGCACCTGCCTAAATAATTGCTTTGGGTATTCATTAAAAACCCTATCACCTCCACAACTAAATATTCTAGCAGTTTTGTGCTGTGGGCAGTGAAAACATTACTTAGTGCCCAGAGGACGTGTTAGACAGTCGCTGAACTAAGAGATGCCAGACTGCGTCCTGGCAGTTTCCAGCACAAATAACACTCCTGGGCCTTTCCAAGCATTCTGTGGTTGCTCTTAAAACAGAATGCAAATGTGCACTGCTTGTCCTGTAAGTACACAGTGTGCCGTTGACTGTCTGATCAATATTATATCATATGAATCATATGGTATGTTGTTTTGGATCATATATTATTAGACATCATCAGAGGATTAATAGAAAAAAGCAGGCCTTAGCTTGCAGCTTATGACAGGGTCATTATAACAGCTCTGCATGCTGCTGTCTTACTCCTCATGAGTCATGCTCCCTTGGCACACCAGCAGAAATGAGCGCCTCTTCATGTATGCTTGATTGATTTTTCTTGAGGAACAGCTTTGTTCATGATTTGGTATTCAATTCCCTGGGTGACAATGTTGGTGCTCATGTAAAACAACTGAACGACTGAAGCTGTGCAGAGGTGGTAGCACCTCCTCAATTACAGTGCGTTCCCACTGCAGCCAACTTTACTAAACATACAGTAAATAGGATGTGCCGTGTAAGACACTTCAATAAATGCCTATACTGGAGATCACTACCAGAGCAGGTTGGGTTGCATTTAGCACTTTAGCATTTAAATAACTGTGTTTGATGAATGACAAGGTGCTTGAGATATAGTGCCAGAAATTTTAATTTCATATTACAGCAGAATCTGACCTGAACTATTCTTATTCTTCTTTTCTTTTCTTCTTTGACTTGGTTTCTGGAAAAGCCCAGCCTCAACAAAGTCAGCAGTCTTTCTGGAGCAATGCTTTTTCCTCTCTGCCTATTTTTACTAACTGGGTTGGAACTAAACCTTTAAGTAACATGGCAGTTGTCTTATCCGACTTGAATTTGGGTCATATCACCCTTCAGAAGAAGAAATGTTTTACTAAAGAACTGACGATTGAAACACTCTTTAACCTGTGCCTCTTTGACCAATCCCTATTCTGCCAAATCCACAGGGAAGAAATGATTAGAGCTTTGACAACTGGGGCATTTTATATTAAGACAACCCCTCAGTTGTGGTCGGCTTTATGGATTGCAGTTCATTTATATCATAAGCTTTTTTTTTCTCTGACACATCTGATGGGGTTGCCCGAGCAGCAGAGGCCTCTCATGGAAGAGCTTATGAGATTACAGTGTGCTGAACGGTTCATGCAAAATTGAAAGAGAGATGCTTTTCTCCTCAAAACAAGGAGAGTGACTCAGAGATAGAGGGTGAGAGGAAACATGTTACCTACTAAAATAGGTCTGACTCGCTGCGGGGCTGTTAGGAAGGCGGTCATGTTTCCGCACCAGAGGAACATGATCGGGGTAAAGCGCTAATCTGCAAAGACATGAGAATAGGATAATTTAATACCAAGCAAAACACACAAAAAACAAGCCAATCTCCACTGGATGTTACACTGTCTTTGAAATGGTTGCTTAGCATTGGCAGAAGCAAACAAAGTTAACCTGCTATTTTTTACTGAGAAGAACCAATGCTGTAAAACTGTTTCTCAGCTAAACAACGTGCCTGTGTGGAAACTATTTGATGAACACCACGAAGTGAAGCAACCTGACAGGATGGCTGACTTGTTAAGTGTTTATACTGTACCTTCATAGCTTGAATCCTATTGCAGTTAAGTAATTGGGGTGGTTTCAGACTTCTGAGTCATTGTCAGCATCTCCAGTTTTTTCCAAAATAGGTCTGGTGCTCAGTTAGAGCAACAATTGGCCAATCGTAGTCTTATAGCCAGAACCAGAAACATAGCTACATTCATGAAAAAAGCAGCAGAAAAGTTGCCACAAAAATGGCGTCAAGTGCAATGAGATCAACACAACTCTACAGGTTGTTTTTCAATATACTTCTTTGATCATTTTGAAAAACTTAACTGCTCCTAGAAACTGCTACTGCAGCTTCGTGATCACTGAAAATGACATTGGGGGGACGTATACGTCACTTGCGACTGATTGGCAAAACAAAACCACCCCATCCCAAACAGAAAGAAACATGAACACAATGTCAGGCTGAATGAATGAAGTGAAATGAGTGGTCAGGGCCTATTGTCGAGGTATCCTTTAGCAAATAGAATCACCTACCTGCTCCAATTTACAAGGCATTCGTGTTTCTAAGGACTTTTATCAAAGTAAAAAGTCTCATGAACATTGTGGAAAATACCATCTAGAACATATACTGAAGAAAACTGGCTGTTGGTTTTATAGTTCATCACCATCCTGGCAGTTACTGGAGCCCAAAATCTGGCAAAGTCGGGGGAGCCTGGGTGGGGCTGAGGTGGTCTATGCTGGTGGCATGACTGGCTGCCACTTCTGTCAATCAAACAAACACTTGACAAAACATATTTCATTGAGATAAAAAAGGAGATACTATGGCTTATAGAGACACCAAGACAATAGAAAATGTGACATAGAAGAAAAAAGGCTTTGTATTCTAATATTGACTGGTTTTTTTTGGAGCCATCAGCTAGTGGCCATTGGAGGAACAAGAGCTTATGGGATTCTATCTTTTTTAAGGACATTTTCATGCAAGAACTTTGCGTAATCAAAATACAAAATGGTCTAAAATTGCCATATCTATGATTTAAATCAGTAAATATCTGATAGTAAACAAGACTCATGAGTCATTCAGCACCAATTTACTTGATAGTTTTTGATACTTGGTTATATAGACATGTTTGGTCTGAACCAAAAGAGTATTGAGGTTTGATATCCAGCATTAGTTGTTGCTTGATCTAGACAGATATCAAAACTACAAGTCAGAGGCATGAGCATCCTGACATTCAAGTATCCTCACAACTAGCAGCATGAGACCAACAACAAGAAACAATACAGTGTTTATTATTACTTCCATCAAATGTTTTAAAAGTGTTGGACTCAGCACAACCTTAAAGCCACTCGTCTCTTTTCTGTCTCGGCTGCTGACCTCATTCTGTTGTGCGGCTGGATTTGGAGTGGTTGGCATGTCCTACTATTGAACCTCAGCACTGAATAGCGTTAGCCTGGAGCACATCTGTTCAGAAGGCTAATCCACAAAAGGCTGGTCCGTTGCATAATGCTCCCACTGGGCGACCACTTCAGCTGGCACAAACAAGCTGTGCAACAATGGTGTCGCCGAAGCTAGCCTCGGTGAGGCTGTGTGCCGAGCAGAAAGAGAGGTCTGCTAAGCTGCTAAATCGAGCCGACTCGTGTTTGAGTGCTGCTAACTGTCTGTGGCAGAGCTGTTGGCCTCATTTCTGAGGCCTCCCCCTGGCTTTTCCCCTTTATCTAATCCTGCCCTCTTTCTTATGTGACAGCCCCCTCATCTGCCAGTCTCCTTCTTTCTTTTCAATCACACTTTGCTTTCTCAGTCTCATCACTGTTTTCTTTTTACATGATATTCTCGCATCTGCCTTTTAGTCTGCATTCCTCTGCGTGGTGCACCACATGCCTGACCAGGTCGCCACTATGTTCTTTGTTGTTTTTGAAGTCAAAACATTTTGCACAAAGCCCTGCAATCTTACATAATACAGCACCAGATAGACTGACATTACAATGGCCTGTCAAGGTTAAGACCACCATAGACAAAGGGGCTGAAACGCTTTTTATCATGAGCAGGAAAGCTAAGGTTTAGTCAGGTCATTAGGATTTAGCCTAACATTAATATATGTGTGTAGTACTGTGGGTTGTTGCGTGTGTGCAGTCTTATTCTGGCTCAGTCAGCTGAGCCTGAAGCTTACAGCACCATTGTTACATTTCAGTACAAGCTACACACTGAACATTTGATTTCCAGTGAAGGTGCATGGTTTCAGTGGTTCATGGTATTCATATAGTAGATGGTTTACATGTACAGTCGGTTTGCTTCTCACATAAGCAATTATAACTCCCAGTCAAGAGTGCATATTCTGGAGAGCGACTGTGACTGACTAGTGCTGTTGTTCACCGGTGGCTAGTGTGTAGCGGCTAACTTGCCATCTACGGTAGTTCACTAACTAGCCCTGCGAGTAGTGACTATGTCACTTACCTGTTTTTCATGATGCATTGGCTGTCCCCAGATGCTCTGAAACTGATTTCATGAAGACTGAACCCAATTTGTTGTAGCAAAACAGTTTACTAAAAAAAAGTACTGTATATAAAAAATATTTTAAGGCAGAAATGGCATGTCTGGATGTCTGCATACATTTGCCCTGCAGGTGTGAATAAACTACTGAAAAACTGAATTGAACTGAATGTCTGACACTGAAGGACGCAGCTTGAGCCAGAGAATCCAGGGGGGAAAGGAGAAAAGCCTACAAATAGAAAAAATATGAACAGCCATGTAAATGTAAACATGTAAATAGTATGAAAATTTTAAATACAAGCTGCAATGGTCTCTGAATGATGGAAATTAAAAGTTTCTTTCTGAAAGAACTGTAAATGAGTGGCAATAACCACACAGAGGGAACGTGTTATCTTCAGTTCCAATCTCTCAGTTCCTCCCAGTGGAGAACCTCTTTAAGTCAACGTGTTTTCTAATGCACTACACTGCTTTCAGCCACAGTGTTGATTCAGAGTGAATGAGTGGCTGTACTACACAGGCTGCTCCTGGCAGTGCTGATAAAGTAAAAATGTCTTGAAGGTTGCTCTGATAAAGCTACGGGTCCAGCCTAGAGAATAGCCTTCCACCCTCACTGTGAAGGAATGCAGAAAATGTTTGCACAACCTCCTCAGTGTTGCAACACTGGCAAGCAAGGATAGACATAAATGTGTCCAAGTCTGTGTTTGGCTGGGAGAGGGAGAGCTTTGGGTGCGCCTGTCCTAAAATAATCAAAGTTTTTATGGTGGAATATTTGGGGGTTTAATCATCCTGTCATCTAAGGCATGAACTTTTCTTTTGGACCATCTTCTGGAAATATAGCCCAACAGATACTAGAGTTTTGAGGCAGATTCTAATATGGATGTTGGGGAGTTTAAAAAATAACCATATATCAGCTGACAAACCCAAACACAATCTTGATTGTTTTTAAAGAATTGTGACCAAGATACATACGGAGCTGGAGATTTTACAGTGTAAAAATATACTTGTTGTTGCTCTCTGGTGGACAAACTATGTAATAGAGACGAGCAGCCAGTCAGGGTCATCACAGATAACTGTGGAGAATGAAAACATTGGGTTAAAGAGTCTCAGGAGGATGACATGTGATACAATCAAATGTCACAGTTGTATCATACTGTATGCATCGTACACTGCTAGCCAATCAGGACACCTGTATGATGCTACTTTAACCAATTAAAACGCCTCAAGTGACAGCTAAGAATTGGCCGTTTATTAGTGTTTAAATGTGAGTCTGCTGCTTCTTTATGGAGAATATTTAATAAGATTAGATGCTGATTGAAGTGTTTAACAGTTAATTTGGGAATTCAGTTAGATAATTCAAATGAAACTACATTAAATGTAAGAATACAAAAAGCACAATGCACATCAAATGCTGAATTTCAGCAATCATGTAGTCACAACATTAGTTTAGACTCAAACGTATTAGAAAAATGTTAGGTCTTAATATGGGATTTAATAACAATCAATGGAAAGGGAATATGTAGTGTAGGCCAACTGGAAACCTATTTTACCTACCTACTTTATCCAGTCTTAAATTTAATTTGGTTTAGAGTTAATTCAGGTTTAAAACGTTGTGAAACAGGTGACAACAGGTGTTACAGGTAAACCTGGATTAAAACTGATGTTGAGACTTAATCCCACAATCCGTGTTGGGAACAAGTCGAACTATAACACACCACTGGCCGACTTTTACACAAGAACTTTTAGGAATTAAAATGAATGACTTTGCTAAAGTGGAGGGTTTTGGCACTGTGCTCATGCCCATACATTATACATTGAAACCAGAATAAATTCAATGTATACAATACTGTACCTCTGGTTTATATAAAACAGCATAGCATTAACTGTCATAGACTGTCTGTAGGTGATCCACAGTAGCACACAGAGCTCTCAGTATTCTCATGATGTGAGTGCTATAAATGCATCCAGAGACAGGTCTCGAGGAAAGCATAGCTGTCATCCAGGATGTGCGCCAATACGCACAGGACAGCCACTAAAAATAGCCCACAAGGTTTAAATTTAGGTTAAAATACTTTTGTGCAGAGGACGCTGCTGTTGGATTCAGAGCTACTTCTGCCATCTTGTGGGCAAAATGGTGCAATTGCAATGTGGAGCAGGTCCCTGTGAAATGCCTCAATCTTGTGGTATGATCCCTGTTCAGAGAGGGACATTTGATGCACAAGCGCAGGAAGAATCTGTGCATGTTTGCGTATATCTCCTCTGATGTGGAGGTGGAGGTGTGTGTGTGTGTGTAGTGTGACGGGAGAAAGGAAGAGAAGTAGCCTGGAGGGGAATGAAAGCAAAAAAGGAGGGAGGGGAGGGAAGAGAGAGCGACACAGAGACACAAGCGAAGCTGTTCGGTGAGAGCAGGAGGAGGAGGAGGAGGAGGAAGGCAGGATGAGGAGAGGAGTAGCGGAGGAGGTGCAGGAGACCACCATGAGATCCAGGGCGTGAAGGCAAGGGAGCGGTAACGTTCAGCAGGAGGGATGCTTCTCACGCTGCTTTTCTACCTGCGAGTCAAAGGTAGGGGGTCTGGGGTCAGCGTGGATGATTCTGTCTGTAGGATACGGACAATGTCGAGTGATCTGAGGTCCGTGCAGAGACGGACCGTCAGCCAGAGAGCATGTCAGGCTCACTCGAAGGGTTGCATGGGAACTGAGTTGAGTTGAGGTGAGCTGGTTTGCTCTTTCTCCAGCGATGACATCATTAGTATTCACCCAGTGAAGTGTTTCTCTGATGAGACGTGCATCTTCTCTTTGATACCAATCATGTAAAACACAGTGGGATGCCTTGTTGCATGCATCCTATGCTTTAAAGGCAAACTGAACATGAACTAGATCCATCTTCCACAAGGTCAGTTAGGCTCCAAAGTAACTGCTAAACAGAGTGTGTCTTTCATCCTCACATCAGCAGCTGCATCTAAATTGAATATGCCCTGTTTTTCCTCGCTGGGAGCATGTGAGGCTCTCCTCTGTCAGCCCGGACAACTTGTGCCTCTCGGTTCTTCTCAGTACCATGAGAGCTGCTGATTGGGATCTATGTAACCCATTTAAACCCAGTCAGTGTATCTGTCTCCTTTGGGAAGTGACTAGTAACAATGTTAGAGCCCAAATATCGACTTTATCTGTATGTTGATTTAAGACTGGTGTGGCTTTTGCTAACCACGTCCTGCAGTCTGAGGCAACACTCTACATACGGTTTAATGCTGCAGTCATGCAAGCTAGGAATTTTGAAATCATATATATAAGGCATTCTGAGATGAAGTGCTATATATACTAACTGCATTTGAGATGCGTAGTACCTACAGTTTTTAAATTACACATACAGTTGATGAAAGACATGCACATTGCAACTAGACAATAGCAACACATACAAAGCAATAAATGAGGACTGCGAATAATGATTATTTCCATTGTTGATTAATCTGTCGATTTTTGGGGATTAATTGTTAAATCTATAACATGTCAGAAAAATTGTGAAAAATGCCAATCGCAATTTCCCCAGAGGAAGCAAGGTGTCATCCTAAATTGAGTTACAAAAAAATCAACTTACTGGCTTTTTTGGAACTTTCAACCACAACGGTCTTCATCAGCATATGGAGTTCAGTTGTCATGAAGATTACTCACGTGAGCTCCATACTGTCATGTGATGTGGTAGAAAGGTCCAGAAAAATCCTCAAATGTCTTGTTTCGTCCGACCATTCTTATGTTCAATTCAATTTACAATAATAATATAGAGGAATAACACAGAGAAAAGTCCTCAGCTGCAAACGGCCAGTGATATAAACATGAAATAATAGAAGTAACTGGTTTTATGTAGAAAAGGCAACAAACATTTCATAGGTTTATAATCAAGAGAAACATGGTTTTAGAAATACTGAGGTCATGAACCCACAACACAGACTCCCTTTAGAAATCTTTACCAGACACCAAAATGAAAAATCTTTTACTACTTGGCTTTTTCGTATTTTATTCATTCACTCAGTTATATTTATTTTCAGCCTTAAAGGGCCAAATGCTTTGTCTTATTCTTCTCAACACTGCTGGAATATAATTCTATTGGGAAATACTGAATGCTTTATTGTTTTTCTTTCATTTTCGTGTAAAAATACTGGAATCCTCCATGTTGTAAGTTGTTTTTTTTACTGTAGAATGTGAAAAACACTGAGGACAAGACCTCCGTGTCCTCTGTGGTGGTTACAGAAACAGTATTATCAGGCTCAGACTCTCTTTATTGTCAACCCATTCATGTACAAGTATACATTTGGGATGAAATGCCATTTCCCAGGAGCCTATGGTGCAGCAGTTAAACAAGTAGACAGACACTGAACAGTGCAAAGCATAAAATATGTGACATAAAACATAGTAAACTGATCAAATCTGTGCATAACATAATACTGCACGAGACAAAGACTGTAGTGCAAAAACAATACAGTAGATCAACAGCAAAATTAAGTTGGTAAAAATACCAAACATTTGGTGGTTGCGGACTCTCAAATGTGAAGACTTGCTTGTTTTTCTCTGTTTCATGTAACCATAAATTGAATACCTCTGGGAAAAAAAGCAATTTGAATGCATCTCTTTGGCTTTTAGAGCATGTGAAGGTCATTTTTCATTCTTTTTTACATTTTATAGACTAAATGACTGTTGAGAAAAAGCCAATAGATCAGTCAATAATAAAAATAATCGTTAGTTGCATCCCTAAAGTACATGAGAGTAAATGTACAGAGTTAAATTTGGTTGCAAAAAGAGAGTTTGTGGAACGTAGTCTGGTTGTTTGAGGCTGGTTAAAAAAAGAGTTCCAGTTGTTTTCATGTTGGCTGTGTAATGTTTTTTTCTGAGTGAGTTTATGTGCGCATTCTCATCCATACATGAGAGGAAGCGAGCTCCAGCTTATTATGTAACTGCACTGATGAGACCGGCTTTCCCAAATCAATGCGCAGCTTTTATTTAGTGTGTGTTTAGAGAAGATGACCAGAAATGGAAATAGTTGCTTTCTGCCTGTGGCAACTCTGGCAGCACCAGGCTGTTAAACTAAAACGCAAGCTAATTTAGGACATGATCAATCAGTGACCCTAACACAGGCCTGTCAGTGCACACACACACACACACACACACACAGATGGACTGAAAGTGGATATGCTGATTGAATGCTAAGATCTGAAAACCCCAGGGCCACTATAGGGAACTTCAGTTAGACTTTCCATTTGTATACCGCCTGTTAGTTCAAATGGTCAAGAATTCTTTATCAGTGTGCTTACAAACTTTTAATGCAGTTGACGGCCCAAGTTTGCAAAGTGTAATCACCCAAAAACTATGTCCTAGATTTGCTTTGGTGTATGGACCTAAATTTTTCATGATCAGGTCACACCGCTGCTAGTCTACTTCATAAAACTTCCTGCTGCGCCTGTATAAACAAGGTTCATCAGGAGCTCTTTACAGCACCATGAAGATTTCAAAAGTAGTTAAAGAGGCTGTAACAAAAGTGAACTGCATGGTGAACAGCAGTATTCAGAATCAGTCCACTGTGAGTCCACAGAAGTCTGTAACAGCACAAACAGTGTTGTTGTTTGAATCAAGTACAGATTATTACAGGGCGTTTGTCACTTTAATACTCACTTATAAACAGTTTAACTACAATGTTGTCTTAGTCACATGATTATGCTCATGGAAACATACAGGATCACATAGAGTATGTCACTATAAGAGAGGGGGCATAGACGAGGGATGAAGGAGGACAGAGGACGAATAGTAAAATAGAGCCCAGGGATGGGGTGGATCGTTTAGTGAGAACAACTTCATGTGAAAAATGAGTTCTGATGTGGGTAAATATCAGAATGTGGGGTTAACACCAGGAGTTTAATTATAATGAGTAGGGTTCTGGATGAGGGTAGAACAAATCAAAGGTGGACATATTTTTTAAGTCTGGATGAATACCAACTCTGACGAGATAATTATTGTATCATGAGATACAAACCAGAAGGTAAAAGTTTGCTCCAATAAAACGTTTTATCTCATGGAAAAACTAGCAAGGACTAAATTATATTTTCTAAACAAGGCTGTCAAAAATGGAATTCAGACTCTAAAACTACAACCCACCGATATTAGTACTAACTACTACTACTAACACTTGAGGTAACAACTACTAATAAGAACAGTGACACCACCACAGTCAAACATTTTCAACGTCACACTGATTTTATTCTAATAGTGACCAGTTCTCATTAAAACTGTAAGATTACCACAAACATCAATGCAACATGCCGAAGAGTATTAATCACCCCAACACCCATAATGAGGTTATTAACCTTGTGTTAGTGGTTTAATGAGGGATTTTCTGTCTTGACTTTGAATGTTGTCCTGTAGTCTTTGTTCGTTCACAGATTAAGGGAGTCAGCAACCACTTTAATCAGTAAACAGAAAAACATCAATATTGTAAAATATAGAATACATCATAGCATTGATAGTAACAATAACACTGCAGTTAGTTAGTGTACATTAGCATGTTATCTGTCTGCATCAGTTGATATAGGCCTCAAGAGCTAGAAGTGATTCCGTAGGTCGCCAAGCTGATATGGATGTCGGGGTAACATGGTGATGGATCTGTTGCCATGGTGTCACCTAGAGCGGCTGACTCATCAACATGTGTAACCGACTTGTCTACAGTCCAGGGGATCCCACACACACTCTGATTGTGTGCCTGTCGTACAGCACGTCCGTATCTACCTCCTACCATATCCCTTCCAGAAAACCCCCACGGTCCTTGTAAGGCTTTACATGACTCCTAAATCCAGATCAAAATTCAGTGACCCCAACTTTTAAATTAGACGTCTTTTGAAATTTCATGCACTTTGCAGCGTCCGTCCTCTCCCTCTTTATCTGGAACACGATGATTAAAAGGACAATTGAATAAATGCTTTAATTAAAAGTCAAACTAACAAAGTTAGTCATGCCACTATTGGCTGTCCCCTATCATAGAGGTCTAATTGTGTCTTAAAAAAAGCCTCAAGGCTGTTTCATTGATCCCTCTCAGCTTCTTTAGAAGGGGAAGCCTGTAATAACCTTTCTTTATATAATGGCCCTTAACAATTGGCAGCAGGAACAGAGTGTCCAGAATATAACTTGGCACTTTGCAAAGGTTCATGGGTAGGAACATGGGTAGACGCAGTGCAGCTGATTCCTCAAGAACTCACTGAAAACATAAAGTACAGTGTAGTCCCACTCTTGTGCTTCCTTTTTTTTTTTTGGAAGGATATTTTGGGGGGGGGGGCGTGTGTTGTTGGTAGCAACTTGCATGCTGCTACTTTCCTGCCAGTGAGAGGAACAATGTCTGGAAATGAGTCAAGCCCTCGTAAATGTCCTGTCCAGGAGAGATTTGGTAGTACCACCCTGTTCTCCTGCGACATCAGCTACGGTATAACATCAGCAGGCCGTCTACTCTTCTTTATAACTTCCACGGACAAAATGGCAGGGCTGTGCGCGTTGGCCTTTGCATCCGGAGGTGTAGTATTGTGTTTTGATTCTTCATCTGAGAAACCCTTTTGACTTGTCTGCTTCAGTCTGCGTCTTTCTTACTCTCATTCTGGCACCTTGGCAGTAAAATGGGGCAATGCAACACTCATCGTTCTCCAGAGGGGGATGTTGTAATAGGTCAGCTCTTTGAAGGTCTGCTAGTCAAGTGCAAGTGGTGCACGTCTGAGGCAGCTGTGTTTGTGGTTCGCATCGTCTACAGGCTGTGGGGACAATCCTAGCAAGATGTAAACAAGAACTGATCCACCCATCCACCCCCCCCAATCGGGAAATTGTTTTTTAATTGGATACAGTAAGAAATAACATCTGCTGTAACCAGAGGGTATTCAGGAGGGTGTCATTATCTGTGTTGGAATTGATAATCTGATTATTATGGGTAAAATATAAAAGAATAGTGAGGAGAAATCCCACTGGTGTATTTGTCTTTAGTTGTGGGTCAGTATTGTGACAATATTTACAATATCATGATGAGTCACAGCAGGAACTTTGAGGGGAAATTATCACGACGTCACTCTCGGGTTCATTTGTGCTCATGTTTCTATCTGTTCACCTCAGATTTAACATCACCTGTGCCCTCCTGCATGCCTTTGGCTCTATATACAACTGTGACTTCCTGACGGCAACACTCTTCCTCACTTCAGTTTAATTTGGTGTGTGAATTCACACTTCACGCAAACCGACCTCATCTAAAGATGTGCTCCTGGTACACCCGAGGCCATGAGTCGGGCTGTTGTTGTTGTTGTTATCTAAAACTTGGTTTGCTCTTTGAAGCTACAGTTCTTCTTTGTGGTAAATGTGAAGCCTGCTTTATCTCAAGCTTCAAAGAAAACACGAGTGCTCTTCAGAAATTCAGTCAAAATCTGAATATTATATATAATCATTCTGAATGCTTTGCTTTCAATGGACGACCGCAACCGTTAACACGAACTCAACAAATAAAGTGAATTGAGATCATGCAGACAGACATGCAGTTTTTAATAATCCTCCCATCAGCATCCAAAAGCAGCATGATGCTCCTCCAGTTAATGAAATGATACATGTCATGTTTCCTGCATTCCTGTGATGGATAGTGACCAGTTCCCATGGATAAACATTTAAGGGGAAAACAATTACTCATGTATTTAAACTTCCTCTGTGTAACAGCTCATCTATTCATCAACACTGTGATTAAAGGCACAGAGCTAAGTGCTGCAATTTACCACTTTGTAAAAACATCTGTTGCAATTAATCATTTAATCACACACACTGTATTTAGCATCTGACGTGGGAACTGAGGACATGTAAGAAGATGTGTAGGTTCACCTTCCTCACACACAGTGCCTCAGTAGCACATTGTACCCCTTCCCCCCCAACTCCCTCACTCACCCACTAGTACGGGCACAGGGGAAGAAATACTGGGTAACTATGGAAACACACTGCAACGATTCTCCAAGGCAGGCGGCACTTTTCTTTAAAGGCCTTGAGTTAACAGGATTAAAGGGAATTCACAGACGAGACCCCAAAGAGCACGGCCTCTTTGTATCTCCCATCTGCTCGCTTTCACTCTGATCTCCTCTGCACTGACTCAGAGAGAGATAGAAACATGCTAGAATCACAAAAACATTCACCACCAAGCAAAAAAGGCAGAATGTATAGCTGTTGAGTGTACATCCAAGACAGCAGAGGCCTCTATGGCAATAGACCTCTGTGACCGTACGCTGCCATTCTGATAGCAGTTTTGCTGTAGTGTTTAATCCTCAGCTAGTACCTCATGTACAAAGCATACCAAGTGTCTGGTGCTGTGTTTAAATCCCTCTCTGTGACAGCATATTTGCATACAGAGATGAGCACAATTTAAATTTTGGCTGGGACTCAATCTGCATGCCAAAAAAAAGGCAACACATATATCTCTTTGCTGGCCTGATGTCAGTGTTGTACATTGTAGACAATAGTCAAGGATGGTGGAGAAAGAAGAACAGATTCATAGCTTAAACATTAAAGATGATGTGGGGCCCCCTGTTAAAAGCATCTGGAACAAGAGTTCACCCCGGGGCATGAAGACTTAAACACAGCTCTGCAGCCATTGCTGAAGAGATAAACAGCAAATTTAATATACAGTACGTCCAGCCCGGCTCTGCACAATGGTAGAATCAGTTTTCAGAAAAGGAGAAGGTGGGGTTTGTTGTTAAGATTCACTTTTATTTGCAGACAATGTCATCATGACTTCCTCACAGCTAACTAATAATAGCTGGTATATGGTGGGCTGTGGCTACCATAGCAACAGAGGCAAAAAATGAGTGAGTGGAGGAGGATATCACAGCCGCACCCATCACAGGAGCAACCTACCAGACTGGAAAACCAGTACAGACAGTGGGAGGCACTGGGAGAGCAGCTAGTGAATAATTAGTGGGAGTCAGTAGGGCAACGCCTGATGTGGTTCAACCAACCAGTTCACTTCATGCTGTGGTGATTTTTTGTGGCAAACAGCAAAAGACAACACATGTAAATAGTCTGATAATTTATTGATATGTATGGCAGCAGGTCAATCAGTCAATGCTTGCAGCTGCTTAAAGTGTCGCTGCTTATGCACATGAATTACACTACTCTATGTCCTTTAAAGAGGCAATCCACATGCCGTTTGCTTGTCACTACTGTGTGCTGTTCAGCCTGTCAAAAGAAAGAGGAGGAGGAACTTTGTAACAGACTTGTAAAGTCTGAGAAAATAATCCTTAGGATGTCATCGGGGTTGTAGACTTTTTACCAGAAAGTCTGTTGTGCAAACTGGAGGCATGGAGTTGGAAAGATGTGGCTGTTTACCAGACAGGCAGGGTCTAATGAAAGATGTGTAGGATCCAATATTTTTGACTAAATTTATGACTGAATGTCAGAATATCTCTACCTCCGCTTCTTTGGTTTTGACCATTATTTCACTTGCAGGTGTCCAAACTTTAGGAAAGTCCCATGAAAGACCAAAACCAACAATGTATCCGTCTGTCTCTCAATATTTTCTGTGTGTGGTTCTCAGTCCCAAGCCCATTGGTTCCTACTGAAGACAAATATATAGATTCATGTTTAAAAAAGGCTCAGTAATTTCCTAAAACAGCTGCCCACTGTAGTTTTTATCAAACAAACAGGAGGACATAGTATATTTGTTGGGGACTATTTTCAGCAGCGGATGAATCCACATTTGGTGCTTTTGTAAGTGTTTGGGGCAGCAGGACGGTGTATGTGGGACTGGGTCAAAATAAACTACAATGTGTGTGTTCATGGTAGAGAAGGAACAGTGCAACAGTGTGGCTCACTGACTCTTTTTTAATCGTTTTTGGACAACAATGGAGCTCTATGGCACAGAGGAATAAGATATATCAGGCTGTGATACACACACCATACTTGCTGGTAGATATATTTGGTGCTGGTTCTGTCTGTCCATTGGATTTGTTGATCATAAGAAAAATATAGAATATCACCAGACTTATTCTTTACAGTAGCTTATTTCATCAGTGTTTTAGGATTCATGTATAATATAAAATATTATGTATCCCTTAAAGATTTAGGCACTGCTTTTCATCACAGTTTGTTTGATGTGGATGTTTTTTTGGATTTGAGATGTAAATACTTAATATTTCCCATGTGTTTTAGCCTGAAATGTTCAGTTGTTTTTTTTAACAGATTTGAGAAAATTGGACAACTAAACTTTCCTTTGAAATCAAATCAAATAAAGCTAATGGTGTCTGTGGACAAATGTCTCATGTGAATCAGTTCAGTTTAAGAGCTTCCCACAAAACAAAACAAAACAAAACAAAACAAAACAGTGTAGTGTTCAGCAGTTTTATAGTACATGTCTTATGCAGCTTTATCATATGCATCATTTCAGTGGCGGACAATGATCGCATGATGTCCCATTGGTCACACATGTGACACATGTGTCTAACCCTGTTTGTCATAGCGAGTTACTTAACTCTTCTTGATGTCCACTCCGGCTTGCTGTGTGATAGAAATTGTTTTCTTTTTTAAGCTCCGTCTGATGTAACACCCTGAAATCAAAATTTCCTGCTGCTAATAGAAATATAATGGTTACTGATAATAATTTCCCACAGTAATCACTCATTGCCCTGTCAGTTGTTGAGAGATCATTTCATGTGCTGAATTTAGATCTCATCTGCACGCTGGAAAAAAAACTGGACCATGACTAAGCAATATGAACAACAGACATGACGCACAAATTGTAATTGTGGTCATTATACCCTTTGACGCTGGACTGTAGGCTGCCATGTTTGGTTGAACTTCTAGTTATATATCACTGGTTGTTTAGCTGCATTATATGGGATTTGGACAGTTTATGTATTGAGTACATTTGGATCAGTAATCATACTGATGTATAACTACTGCAAAAGAAATATTGCTGAACAAAACATTAACCAGCTTAAAAAAGATATTGTCTATCATTTGCTGACTGTGGCACATTTGGCAGCTCAAATGTCTCAGGACTGTTTAAAAACATGGCTTCTACTATATGTATTCACCACGGTATCGCTCATGAATCATACATGGAGTACAGGTACGTGGCAAGAACGGTTTTAGATACAAGCCTCTTATCAGAGCACTTCAACTCAGTAGATGAAAACATCAGTTACACAAAGGAGACGCATAACAACAAATTCCTGGACTGTGCCTCCTCATATTCTCACTATCCACTTGTAATTCAAGTTTCGAAGCTTGCAGCACCAGGTAGAGAAAATGTTAGCAAACACGAGGCTAAACCTTATCCTCGATGTTGCTGGTAACTCCAACAAGTACTGTCAATGCTATGGTTAATGTTTGGTTAGGTTTAGACACAAAAACGCCTTGGGTAAGGTTTGGGAAAGATTATTGTCAGGGTGAAAAGCATCCAGCTATTTCTTTAAAATATTTATATTGTAAGTATGTATGTAAATAATGCTGTTATATCAGCATGCAAATACTGTATGTACAGAATGTAGCACATTTACATTTATTGATCTATTTTTCTTGTAATTGATAATCAGGTTAAATTGTAAATACCAGCCGAGTAATGACTTCTTATCTTTCCTAATCATCTTTACAGATCCAAAGAATTATGAAATAAAACTAATACCATATTGAATGATCACAGTTCCATCCTGTTCCATGTGTCTGATAGTTTGACTCTTTAAATCATTTTAAAACATGATTTGATATGAGGACAGACCCTCCCAGTTTCAGCACACTACTTGGCACATGTTTATGCCCTGCAGTGTATTAATAGCTGGCTACATGGTCCTTTTATAAATAGCTACAGCTTCGTGGTCTCACCTCAATAAGCGGCATTATGGAGCACTAATAAGCCGTTCATGGATGGAGGAAAGGAAGAAGCAGGGAAAGATGGAGGAAGAGGGTGAAAGAAGAAGACTGGTGAGGGAGGGAGGCGCTTTGGGTGTGAGTGTGTGTGTGTGTGTGTGTGTGTGTGAGTGTGAGTGTGTGTGTGTGTGTGTGTGTGTGTGTGTGTGTGTGAGTGTGAGTGTGAGTGTGTGTGTGTGTGTGTGTGTGTGAGCATGCGTGTACATCGTAGAGAAACCTGATGGTTGTCTTCTCCTCACTTGAACTCAGACTTCGCAGGAAGGCAGAGCCTCAGGATCTATCAGCTTTCACTCCATCTTTTCCCCTCCTCTCCATCTTTCTCCCCTCTAGTTTAGCACACCACCACTCCCCCTCGCCATGCTGCTACTCTACAACTGTTTCCTCTCTCTCCTAGAATCGATCTATCGCCGCGGGGCCAGAAGATGGAGGAAACTCTACCGAGTCAACGGACACCTTTTCCAGGCCAAGCGCTTTAACAGGGTGAGTATCTTCAACCTCATAAACACTCCCAGTACTGGAATTATGACAAACTTGGTGTCGCTGGGAGGAACAGGAACTTTTAAAGACTGAAGATACCTTAACCATAACTTATTTGCCATAACCATGGCATTTCCATAACATTAACCATCCTGTAGTTACCATGTGGAGATAGCACAGATATTTAAAAACATTGGCATTGGACTTAATCCCGGGGTTTTCCAATATCAGCGTTCTTTTCTGTTGATAGGGTTGACATGTAATTTAAGAAAATTAAACAACAATTATATTGATAAATTTAACACATCTTCAGACTTTGTAAGTGCCTGTAGATGCCCTGTGGTTCATCAAGTCCTTATCAAGTGTTCATCTGTTACGGTCAGCTGGTGACTCATGATGATCATTTCCAGTTCAATTTTATTTAATAAACTACTCATAATCATACTTTTTTTTCTCTTAGCCACATTTGTGTGTGCTCTTAAACCTGCGCAGAGTGTCTTTCTGTTTCTGAGTATACGCTCCAGTATGTCATAAACACACTGCAGTTAAATTATTTATGACAGGTAATCAAGTCACCACTCCAAGTAAGCTATCTGGATATTGATGCATAATTCATGGTGTCCTAGTTATGGCTTGTTTAGCAGTTGTCTCATCTCAGCTCCATGCTACACACACACACAGGCACACACACACACACACACACAGGTACCTGAATGCACATGTGGGCTTTCATCATTTCCCTGCCAAGATGTTAAAGAGCTCCAGCTGCTCACCCTGTTGTCTGAAACAGGACTTCAGCATTGAAAGTGTTCTTATTCTGTAATGCAAAATGGCCACTCTGGATGCAGAAGAAGAGAGATGTTAGTGCCTTAAGTACCTAATGCGTTTCCTCTGAAGGGGAAGAAAGAGGATCAGGTTCTCGTGCTGCTAGAACAAGGCTGAGTCTTTACCTTTGTGTTGTGGCCTCTCCTTTTGTGAGGGATAGTAGCTTCAGCGAGGTCATATCATATTGTCGGATTATATGTTTTTGTTGTTTAAAGGTCTGACATTTAAGTAGCAAACACACACAAGTCAGATTCCTTTATTTACCGGAATCCTCCGGTTGCTCTGAGATCAAAATGTATTTTTCTGAGACAGCTTTCAGATAAACAGCCAGACAAAGAAAATGCAAAGTACAGTTCAGTCAGCATATATGAATGTGGGACGTGAAGGGAACACCTCAAAGGAAAGGTAGCTTCACGCTCGTTCGTCCATGTGCTTTAAACTCAGTTCCTTCTAGAAGGTGTGTGGTACAGCGTTTAGTTCAGTGACATACTTACAACGTCGTACAATACAAGGAGGACGTTTTAAAGATAAATGGAATGTCTTTCATCTTCACTGTTGTCACTGTTGCCATTTTCCTGGTTAGTAAAACAACTCTTAGGGTGAAACATCTCCCATGGGTGCTGTAGTCTTAATGTCTAGACTAGAAAGTGAATAAGCTCAGGGCCCCGGCATCTTGCTGACTCGGCACTTTGCTCCAACATCCACTCCTTGATGTGGTCATTACTACTGATGCACTGTGGAGCCAGGCCTGTTCAATAGAAGACATATAGGGATATAGCTGTACATTAGTACTTTCAGCTAGTAATCATAATGGCTGCGCTATAGAGAACTACAATCAGCAAACACTCATCATAATGACTGGACTGCTGCTGTTACTTTATGCTGCTTAGATTTCTAACTTCGGTTTAACTGATCATTTTCAACCCTGTCTCCCACTTAATATATCTATACTATACATATAAATATATATGTGTGTGTGTGTGTGTAATATTTAAGATTTTCATTGATATTGTTTTAATATAAACTCAGGACTTAGCAGGAAGTGTGTGTATTGTTAACCAGTTGGTTTTCAGACTGGAATTTCTCTGACTGTTGTTGCTATGCCAGCTTCCAGGCTTCTGGTTGGTTCACTATGTTGTCCTCAGCATATAAATAAGCCAAGGAGAAGTAGGTCAGGTTTCTCCTCCCTTCTCTCACTCCATCCCTCTCCTCTCCTCTCAGTCTCCCCACGTTTGTCTCCATCTCTCTCCTCCTCCCTCCTCTCCGTCCCGCTCCATCTCCCCTCTGATGTTGCTGTGGAGAAAGCTGCTTTGTGGATCCCTCCCATTAGACATAATGGGCTCTCTTTAGCTCCTGTCTCTTCCACGTGATAAAGCAGGCAAGACCGACACAAGATTGGAAATCCAAACAAAAAGTCATGCTGGCTCAAGCAAGCTACTGTTTGTTAGACATCAGAATATCGCAGAAAGCCCCATGATGATGTGGATGAGTGGGGGAGAGAGTTATTCCCTGTTTCTGTCGGTGTTTGACAGCAACTTTTACCTTTCCATCCCCAGCAGGGGGTCACAGCAGGGAGTGGCTCAATGCACGTAAAGCTATTAGGGGTCAGCCATAAGGTTTGGCCAAAAGCTATATTTTTCAGCGCTATTCAATGGGGGGGGGGGGGCACAGGATTCCATGGAAATGCAGGTTTACAGGTGTATGTTTTGTCCTCCACTTTGGTCAAGACTGAATAGCTCAACAACTATTGGATGTTTTTTTGTATAAACCTTGAGTGAAATATCTTGCCAATTATTGAATGAATTGGCACAAAATGTGTTCATTCAGTTCATTGTTACCAGATGATGAATCCTAATTGCTTTGGTGATCCCCTGACTTTTTATATCGCACCACCATCAGGTCACAGTTTGTCCAGCACTACCCCATTCCCATCAGCCTCAGCTGTACTTTGTATTTAGTGCTAATTAGCAAATGTGAATATATGGTAAGTGCTGGAACTAATCTGCAGTCTCCTCGACCCTGGGATTCTGGGATTACATTAGCACTACCATCTCTGTGGGGAGTGTCCGGCCGGGCCAAGGACATCACTGAGCCTAAACCCAGTGGCTGTTTTTCACTTCCTTATTTTCCCTGGAACTGAGATTTCCTGCTTCAAATGAAGTTAAAATGTAAAACACAGAATCACAGATAATAAATCAGAAAACAGTGTGTATTCTCAGTTTCTTTTATCATTTTCTCAAATGCAGTAGGTCATACTGTAATACATTTTTTAAAAAGGCTGTATTACAATTCCTGATGTCAAATGACTGTGTTTTACTGTTGATGAGAGATAAATAATGTGTACAATGGCACAGGAGAAGAATATGTCACATTTTGGCAAGGTTTTTGTTGAATTGCTTCAGCAGTTTTAGATACAGGATCAGGATGTTTTGTTGTGGCGTTTGGCCTGTCTACTTTACACAATGCTTTTAAGTCTGTGTAGCTTGTGTTTAGTGCTGGTTGGCAAATGTTAGCATGCTATTACGCTGAATTAAATGGTGAACATGGTTAACATTACCTGCTTAACATCAGCATGTTTGCATTGTCATTGTGAGCATATTAGCATGCTGACATTAGCATTTAGCCCAAATGACCTCTGTGCCTAAGTACAGGCTGACAGAGATGCTAGCATAGCTGTAGACTCTTAGTCTTGTTATGCATTAAAAATGTAATAACTAGATTTCATTTGAATAAATAGAAAATAAATGTGTTGGTGGGCCAGATTTGAAGCCTGTGTGATTTTGAGCTACGGTTAAACATTAATGTCCTACTGAAGATTAGTAACCTTTACACCTTATGGATGCTGCTTTGGGTTGTGATGGTAATGAATGTGGTTGATACTGGGGGATATTTTTGTTGTGTCCTGTTATCCTTTGCTGCTGTAATGGCCTGATTTCCCTGCACAGATGTCATTGGTCAGTTTGCTCTGATGAGTTGTCTTTGTTAGAGGTGAATCAGACAGCACATAATTTCTCAGCATATTAGGCCAGTTAGTTTCCAGGCATCCATGTGATCTGTAACGCTGTCTGCTGGGCTGAACGGAGGCCTGTCAATCGATAAAAGCCTTTCTCATCTACTCATCCCTTTATTCCCGAGCTGCAGGCGGCCGCTGGACTCTGGACCTCCACAATCAGCGCTTCCACGTGACAAACCCAGCCAGAGGAAGGTTGTGCTGGTTTCAGTCTGGTGGCTGCTGTGTAGTAGAGTTTGACAGTTTCCCCAAAGACACCCTGACCAAATTATGGTCAAATCCTGGTTGATGGACTGTTGAGTTTGGTGTATGTTCTTAAAATGTGGTCAAGTCTTTTTGTTGCAAAACCTGGCCCTGGTCAGGCTAGAATATCGCTGCATGACATGTTGACTGTTGATATGAATATGTGGTGGATTCTGGGATTACATTTACATCTCTGGCAGCACTGAGCAGTGGGGAGTTGTCCAGCTAGGTCAAGGACGTCACTGACAGACTCAGCTGCTCTGATGCAAAGCTAATTCGAAACTCTAGCTGTTAAATGCCCCGCTGCACTCTGAGAGTTTGGAAGACCCCTTTGCTAAACACTGACTGAAAGTGAAGTTGAATTTCTTGTCAACACAAGAACTTGCAGAATTTGTCATGTCAAGAAATCCTTTATAGATGATCATTATTTTTCTCTCTGTGTTGTAAGTTGGAGGTAACAATGGTAATGACTTGTACCAACATCTGAGTAAAATACTGACCATCTCCCAGCAACTCAGAACCCCTGGTGCTTCCAGGACTCCTCTTTGGGAATCCCCGCTTGAAAACAGTGTTGTCTGTGATTTGGTTGTCTGGATCTTAAACCTCAGCATGTCAACTGGGAAAATATGAGCTGAAGTTGCAACACACAGTTCAGATCTTTGTGGTGATGCAACGATGTACAACTTGGCTGTATAATTTGATTTAGCCGTGTCACAGCAACCAACAGATATTATCTAGCAGAATTTACGATATAATTATCAGTGTCTATTTTTTACTCAATATCATTAACATGATAGCGAGTTGAGTAGTTAACAAAAGAAACATTGGTTAACTAATCTCATCAAATTTGCATGATCATTCTGTTTTACTTGTAACATTACTGAATAAATGTAGAACAAGTAGAATATAGATGTATTCAATTTTAGTTGTTATATTTCATCTATTATTTTCAAGCCAATTCTCCAGAATACAACAGTGATGGCTTCAATTGTGGCTCCTAGATTTGTAGCCATGCTACAAGGCATCTAGGCTCTAGGGATGACCGTGTCTTATGAGTGGCTGGTTGGTCAGTCTACCAGTCCACCAGCTTGATGGCTTGCCTTGAAATTTGTCCTGAATTTCCCTCTAGCACCAGCATGAGGTTTGCTTAATAGGTTTTGAATGAAATTACTTCATTGTTACGTTCATTGTATTGGCATGAAATATTGTACAAATTCAAGGTCCCCAGAGGATGACTGCTGAGGATTTTTGTGGTCCCTCTCTTTTCATCTAGCTCCGCCAGCAGGTCAAAAATTCAATCAATATCCAGTTTATGACCAAATGCATTCAAAACTAGTGACATTCCCATGAACCTCGGCAGTATTTGTGTTCAATAATTAACTAATTAGCAAATGTTTGCATACTAACATTATACATGCTGATGTCAGCATTTAGCTCAAAGCAATACCTAGCCTAAGTACAGCTTAACAGAGCTGTTAGCATGGTTGTAGACTCTTAATCTTAGTTACAAGGCCTCTGCTCTGCCGATAGATTAAAAAGAAAGTGCCTGAAAAGAACCTGAGGATAGAAAAGTGTTGAGACTGGATGTCTTCTCAGGAATAAAGCCTGTCCGAAGCCTGACGCAGTGACAGCCGTCCTCAACAGTTCTCTTCACCTCACAGTGCTGATTACTCTCAGGTTGTGTGTGCCGTGTAGGGAAGGGAACCGGGAACGAGGCAAAAGTTTGTGTTTCATTTCTAAATGCATGCTTGAACCTCTATGTAGAGTTAGATTAGACAGACTGAAGGAAGCCTTTGAAGTATTGCTGAAGCATTTCCATGGCAACAGAGCACTGACTGGGACTCTTTGTTCTTTACACTGACAGCATACACACCCTGTGAATGGATGTTGTCGATACACTGAAGCACACACGCTGCATCTTAAGTGTTTAGTCTCCAGTGAGACATCTTGGTGACAGATTTATTGGTGTCCAGGGACGCTGAGCTACAAACTAACATCCTTTGGTACTAATATAGCAATGTAAGAGACAGGCTAAAAAATAACCACAAAGGAGGAACCAATCAAAGTACAAACACTCTGGAGAGCATGTTATGTAACAGAGAGTGAACTTCACTAGATATAATAATATACTGTATACACCATATAATAGTATGTAAAGGGTAGAGATGAGGCTATATTTAGTATATTGTAAGCATATAAATACATATTTTCAGTTCGGTGTAGCTTGTACAGTTGACTTGATTCAATGACACACAGACTCAATCCTGATGTCAAACTAACACTGGTCAGCTGAACATGCAGAAATGTCAAATTTGTCTGCAATTCAACAAATAGAGAAAATAAAGTCTCCAATGACAAATGAATGATGAATTCATCTTTACTTGGGTTCAAGTGGTGCAGTTATTTCAAGGTAATTCCTCTCGGGAATCAACAGCTCAGCATAACTAACTGAAATAAGAGTGTAACTAACTGTTCTCTCTATATCTCCATACGTGTCTCTCTATATATTCCTATGATTAGTACCAGATTACATACAACCCTCCTTTTTTTTTTTTTACCTGGAGCCCTCTGCGTCTCTGCTGCGTTGCCAGACTGGCTCTATTCAAATGATTGAGGAGGCTTTTCTCACACAGGGTCAAGTCGATCTGAACGTGGACTTACATTTGTCAGGAGGCCAAAAACACAACTCCAAATGAATGCTTATGTTGCTCTGTGTCTGCAAAGACACTCATTTCATCACATACGCCATATCAACTTTATAAAGCAATAACATTTCAAGTGTATGTGAATTCAAACTTATGCCAAAGTGGCCAAAAGAAATCCTGTGAAAAGTATCCTGATTTTCATTTAGATCAGGATGCATCTGATCAAAGAATAAGTAACCAGGACTAAGACTCGGAACAACTTTGGATACTTGGCACTTTTCAATACCCAAATAAATACCTTTTGACTGGTACTCAAGAATTATTAAGGTAGATACCCAGCCCTTGGAGCCCCCTAGGACAAAAGAAATTGTTTCCATATGAGAATCCAAATAAATGTGTAATAAATCTGATGTATGACCTCCTTGATGAAGAATCAATAGTGATTGTGTGAGTTAAAGACTAACATGTCAGTGTGTCCTGTCCTGTGTGTGTCTTACAGAAAGCCTACTGTGGCCACTGTAGTGAAAGGATATGGGGGCTGGGCAGGCAGGGCTACAAGTGTATCAACTGCAAACTGCTGGTCCATAAGCGCTGTCACAGACTCATCCCTCAGACCTGCCAAAGGCTTATGGTGAGTATTTCATCATGTCCAGAGTAGCAAACAGCACAGTACCAGCCGCTCAAATCCAACGCCAACACAGTCTGCCCGCATTCTGGCAAACTCTGAGATCAAGCTTGCATGTTGTGGACATGAACGATGAAGATTACATTAGAATGAATACAAACACGTCTTAAATATGTATATTATATATGTTCGTGACTTGCAAAGTCCTTATTCTTAACTTTAGACAACTCTTCCTTTATGTTTAAAGCATTCTGGGTTCTTACAACATGGGTCCTGTTTTCATAGTTTTGGCCGTCTGTACTATCAGTTATTAAAACATGAGTAATTTCTGAGACCTGGGAACATGGTAGTCTGAATGTGTCTAGAAACTCGAGCAGTCAGACTGTCAGACAAGTTGTAAAGATGCTAACAGTTTAGCCAGATTAGCTACCACTTTATTCAGAGATCAGATCCAAAGTGTGACCACCCGAAATACTGTTAATAATCCTTCATCGCGCAGGAAAACTATGCACGCACAACTACAGTGAATACAGCAGAGCCCGAGATATCATCTTTTTTAATCCACACTCAAAGCATGGTGCCTACATTACCCACAATGCAACTCAACTGCTGACTGTTTAGTATCTTATGCTAGTAGGTGCTAATGTAGCCTGGAGCTGCTAGCCTCTAACAGACACTGACTACAGTAGAACTCCCCAGCACCTGGAAAGACACTTTGATGTGTCAAATCTGTGGAGTTCTCCTTTAAGGTGTATTCGGCATTTGTACTGCCCATACTACATGCAAGCAATCTTCTGAACAAGTGACATGAGAGGAGGATCGTTATGCTATGAAACAGCAGAGAAACAACAAGCACTGCTGGCACTTTCTCACAATCAGTGAGTTCTGGTCTCATATGCCAAAATAGGTCTAATCACTCTCTGTAAAATGCCGATGATTGTGGTCTTCATTGTTCAACAACGTTATCATAAGTGATAGAAGTTAAGGCCAAAACACATATAAGACCCATGTTGTAATAAACCAAAACAGTAGAAAACTTCTTTTTATAAGTAGTAATGGAATCGACGTTCTGTTCTTACTTTTGAATGAAAGCGAACAAGAAACTTTTAACTTTAGAGTTAAGTCCCAAGTGTTGTTCTGTTTTGTTTTGGACAGACTTTAATATGATGATACAGTTTAACCTCTGTGACTCCCATCTTACAGTTGCTGGCAGCATACATTTGTATTAATGAATATGTAAGGAGTGTTGTATAGTCGTGGCCCTGCTGTAGTAGCACACACACATCCATGAAAGATCAGAGAGATCAATGCATACAAGCTCAACTCTGAGAAGCTCTCTTTGAACATTTCCTGTTTGTCATTGTGGACTGTCTTCCTGCAGCCTGTCTTCCTGTTCTTTCCTCCCATTCTACTGAAATGAGACATCAAGTGTAGGGGCAGCAAACCAGTTTGCTCCACGTAATTAATCCATTTGACCACAAAGCAAGCGTCTGACCAAACACAAAGATCCAAAATTCAGCTCCTGACGACCAAAATCCTGACTAGAAAATCAATGCAGCTCTGGTGCTGATCTGTCCCCTGTCACCCGAGGGACTTCCCCCTCCTCTTGATCACAGCTTCAACCCAGTATCTTCAGTGCCAGATAAGTGACTTTGAGTCTTGATAAGATGAAATGATGCCTCTTCTAGTGAAACTCCCACATTGTCATTAGAGTCTCGGAGCAAAAACACGTCTGTGCATTAACTGAGAGCGCCTCTCCAAATACAGACGTGTCCTCAGTTCTTGCAAGCATGATTCATCATACACTCTACCAGGAGTGTAAAACCATGAGTGGATATTTCAGGGGATATTTGGGGGGATGTGTCAGGGGATATTTAGGTGGATTTTTGAATTTCTTTGTACAGGATCCAGTCATGCCATCACAGGAGCCCCCTTCGGATGCCAAGAGTGAAGAGGTGGACCTTCCACCAGATGACACAGAGGACACAGACGGGAGTAAGACACTGAAACCTTCTTTTGTTTGCATCCCGTTTTTTTGTAATGTCTAGGATATATAATGTACAAGCTCAATATTTGCTTCACATCTCCAGACATAGTGAAGAACAGCAAATAAGGTGATGATGACTGAGGAGAAGTGACAGTAAGCCAAGGCCACTGTAAATGGAAGTTCATACTTTGTAAGAGCGATGTCTGTGCAGTGGTTTGCACACTGTAAATGTTAATGTAAGGGATGAGCAGTTTGATGAACGTCACAGTGTGATGCTATTATCAGGATAATTCATGCATAATTCTACGGCCGTCCAGTCGCATCAGAATGAAAAATGTCTCATTATTGTTTTATACTCGTTAGTAGGAAAAGTTCTTTGAGCTGCACTTCAGAGTGTGACACGTATTTGAAGGACACTTCACAGTGCTTATATACTTGAAGTGTATGTAGACAAGCACCTGCGACACAAGTGACATTGTTCACATACTTTCGTACATACTTTGTATGTACCTCTAGGATTAAAAAGAGGAGATGGCTCATCTGAAGGGCTTAATGAATACACTAGGGGGCCGATCTGAGCTGAGTCCATTGCCAACATCACATTATCTTTCTTGATTACTTCCGACTTTGCACAGCATAAACATAACTGTTGCCTTTACTATAGCTGTGTCCCAAATCCATACTACATACTAATTCTAAGCAGGTTTTATAGTCTGTAGTGTGTTCACACTGGAAAAATACTCAAAACCAAGTCAGTATGCAGACTAAAGCTTGATTTTTCAGGGTGCTGTTGATTAACACTATTCTCCCACAATGCAATGCACAGTACTCTAAAAAAAAAAGCTCTAGGAATGCCTCAGTAAGCAAAAAACACTATTGCATTTTGATGTCTCTTAAAGTTTAATTATCAGTGACATTCTAAAATTTCATTGTTGACCAAGTATTTCCTGTTCCTGTTTTCCCTGTTAGCATAATACAGTTAAGGATGTTGATTTCTTGTATACTAAGTGCAAAAACGGTGTCTTAGAAAGATTATAAAGAGCAACCACGTCAAACTTCTCGGCTCTGCTCATCCCAGCAGAAGGTTTTTGCTGAATTCTCTCAGTAAAATATCCTGTCGGGTCAGTTAATCAGTCTTTACTTTTGTGAAACTGTCTTGCATTAGACTAATCTAACAACAAAGTAAAGACTGGCCTAATACTACTAGAGCCGTCTATATCGGTGGGCTTTTACATTTGCTTTCTGCCATGTCTTCAACCTGCTCCTCACATGACAGCAACAGCATAAAAAACACAGTCAAACATACATGACTAAACACAGCTCCCATGAGTACAAATTAGCAATAGACAGTACATTTTTCCTTTGTCGTCCAGTGAAGACACTATTTGTACTGGATGTTACTTGTGTAGTACAGTATATACACCAGTGCATGGCTACCAGAGTGGGATCAAGGAACCCTCGGGGGCTCTGGATGTAATTCCTGGACTCCCCTGACAAATTAATAATAGAACGGCTACTTTGTTCAGAAGATTCACTTTAGACCTGGGTGGCTTCACCTCACATTCACTGTCATTACTTATGTAACTATGTAACTGTTATCTAACCACATTACTGCTCTCTGATGGGATCCCATAGAACAGAGTCTTAAATCCTATTAAAAGGAGACAGTGAACTGATGTGTGGGTCTGTTTGGGGGTCCCTGATATGAGATGCTGTGGGACCCCCTGTGGATTGACCTAGTTTGGTATTTCCTGTGGACAGCTGGACTTGATTGTGTGTTCTCTGCCTCCCTCTACTGGCCAAAAAAATGAACAACATGTTAAGTCTATAATTTAATAGTAACTGTTTCCAAACGGTCATAATTCAGACTCTCTGTGTCTGTTTTTTTTGCAGTACCTTTTTTACCGCACAACTGTACAGTGGATAAAACAGAAGATGCAGATACAGAGGTGAGAAGGGCTCTGAGTCAGTGTCATTCAGTTAATAGATGAATGTAATGATAAAGTAATGATCCTTTCTTTTGACTGCAGTCAAAAGCTGAAATAGTGTCTCTTTTGTATATAATACACATGTTACATATTTGGGAACATTTTTGAAAGCCCTGTTACTTGATCATTCTTTTACCTAAAACTTGAACATGACCTCTACCCCCTCCAGGACATCAAAGCAGTGGTGGATGGCATCGATGGCATTAAGCTGTCCCAGGGCCTGGCTCTCGGGCTGGGTGACTTTGACCTGATCCGAGTGATCGGGCG
The DNA here is from genome assembly GCF_043641665.1 of Enoplosus armatus. Taxonomy (NCBI): domain Eukaryota; kingdom Metazoa; phylum Chordata; class Actinopteri; order Centrarchiformes; family Enoplosidae; genus Enoplosus; species Enoplosus armatus. Next base: position 6,192,078 of record NC_092187.1, read on the forward strand.
TGGGAGTTACGCAAAGGTCCTGCTGGTTCGGCTAAAGAAGAACGAGCAGGTGTACGCCATGAAGGTGGTGAAGAAGGAGCTGGTCCACGATGATGAGGTGAGACACTAAGCACACCTGGGATGTCAAGGATGTGAGACAGGGACGGGTGCTTAGAGCTGTTTGATGCTGAGTCAGACTGACTGAGAGTGTGGTCATGGATCCACTTGTCGCTACACCAACAGCGTAGACACCCGTGTGAACGAAGGTGCATGAATTAGCCTTCTTCTCTGCTGTTGTCTCAGATTTCTTTTTTCATTTAAATGAGGAAAAAACAGGTAGCCTTCATTTGGTAAGACAGTCAATAGAGACACTTAATGCAAATGATCTCTGTATGAGATCACAAGTCACCCGTAAAATTACAAAAAGATAAAGTGGAAAAGTGGAAGCCACTTCACTCCATTCACCTCATCAACAAATTCATGCAACAGGCTCTTTTTGTTATTGAACATGTTGAATATTCAATTCTCCTGTACCTACCCAACATCTCAAGCCTCTTCACATAACCCTCGAAATCAGATTAACAAGACTCAGTAGTGCAAGTGTACACTGAATGAATACTTTAGCTAGTGGTTGACAAAGTGCTTCTTATGCATGTTTGAGGGCAGAATTCAGTTTTGTATGCTAGTGATGTCTGATCTGTACAAAGTACAAATCCAAGCTCACAAGTAGTATTTGAAAGATGGTGGAAGCTCATTCTAACTGTCTCTCCAGATGTGAATGCTCTAAACTTACGGTATTTATACATTTGCTACATGGCATAATTCTGGTTTATTACAACTCGGGCCTTATTTTTGTAAACTTTTTGTTTTGCCATAATTTCTATCAGTTATGATAACATTGTACTCACCAAAGTAATTGCTGACAGTCCAACAAGTCAAGAAACTCGAGCAGTCAGACAATCAGACAGGTTGTAATTGAACCAAAAGTTTGTTTACAGTTGATCTAAAGCCCTTTATGTGGAGGTAAGACTGAAAGTAAGAGCACCTGAAATGTTGGTAACCATCCTTTAGCCTGTGCACTAGGGTAAAGTATTACATTTCCCCAACTAGAATGAACAAGAAAGACAAGAAACAGAAACCCGTTTTCAACTCTATAAAATAAATCTTGAACAAAAAATGTGATCGCACACTGGTGGCATATCACGCACGTCCAACACCTCCACCTATTGATGTCTACGTTAACCCACATGTTGGCGACATCAGGAAATACCACTGTCCTATTTCCCAGCGTCAACGTGCGTCACTGCTCCAGAAAAGCAGCAATTTAATCACATTTCACTCCCTGGAGCGGCTTGACTCCTTTTTATGTCTGCCGGTTTGTGCTGCGGACATCAAATGACGTGATGCTATGAGACCAGCCAACGTGAGGGTGGAACTCATGGAAGACACAGAAGGTGATGGTCTGTAAGGCTTCTTCACTAGTCCAGAACGTGTTTCATGGATGAGGAGATAGATTTTACTTTTTGTGTGACGTTTTCTCGACATGTTCCTACACTTAAAGGACTACTGGTTTTGGATTCCACTGTCTATTTAATTGCTTTGACCTCGCACTCCGAGTGTGAATCTGTCCCTCATTAGCTGGTCAGAATGAAAAGCAGCCGGGCTCTGCGTCCCCGGGGGCAGGGATTGAGAACCGCTGGACTACATAACAGGTCTAAGAGCAGTCATCAGTGAGCAAAGGAGGGATAGGAAGGATAATGTGAAGGATAGAAGTTGGAAAGAGAGGGTGGAGATAGATCAGTGAGAGATGTACGGGGAGATGGAAAGCAGGATTGAGTAAAAGGGAGTGAAGGAGACTGAGTCAGAGACGGGTTGGAGCTTCTGAAAGGAATGAGGAAAAAAGGAATTGGACAAAGGGGGGCGAAGACGAAGTGGGGGTGGAAACAACACAAAAGTGGCAGAGAGCTTATGAATTGGAAAAGGGGCTTAGGAGGAAGCAGGAATAAGTGAGTGGGTGACTCACAGGAGAAGACGAAATCTGGGTATAACATCTTTTTTTTTTTTTGCAGTGATGAATCGCCAGATGAACATGACGTGAAATTCTTTTCAAAAAGGAAAAGTCTGCATAATGCTTCTAAAGCAAGGAAACATGCGGATATACATATCATTCACATTTATTATTTATTATGAACGTGAATGTAGCTGGCAGAGCACGGTGTTTCCTTATTTCCATGGGCTGAGACACATTTTATTCACAAGTGTACACAAAAAAGGACAATTGCAATACTCACTTAAAGGGTCAGTTCAACCAAATTACAACAAAACACTTTTTTCCACATATAGTGATATAACAGTAATGTGGTTTAAGGACTTAAAAACAAAAGAATCAACGTTACATGAGAGAGATTATTACAGAGGGCTAAATAGGCATCCTGTTGACTTTGCTGTGTTTGTGTCCACTAGATGGCGATATTGCTCAACATATAACTCCTTAAAAAACACACACAAACCTCTGGGCTCATGTAAGCGGGCCGAGGATCGCTGAGCTACTGCATAATCCAACATCAACATAATCCAGGATTTTTTTTTTTTACTTTTCCACACATAAACACTTACATCCAGTGTTTATATCCAAATTTTCAGTGACAGCAGAGGAACAAAACAAAATTGACTCCATAACCAAGATGCAATTTTACCCTAATGAAGAGGAAATCATCAAATCCTCCTAATGTTTTGATTGGCCCTCCCCTTTTGCATTTATTCATGGCTTTATTCATGCACATTAGCTTAATAATTCATCTATTTAGTAGTCTAATGCCTGACATCAAAGGAAGCTTGTAAGAGCTCTGCTCAGACAGACCAACTACTGAAAGAGCTGAATTGACCACTACTAGATGTATTGTGAGGCGTATTCTGCATAATTATGAATTCCTCACCTAATAATGAGTTGACCAGAAGGAATTTGGTATCATGTGAACAATATGGGGTCTCTTTATTGTGATGTTATAAATTAACCATATGGTGTTGGGAGCACAGCATGGGGAACTCAAATTTTTTGACACGTTGTATTGTAGCTCACATAAAACATTAACTATCATCAACTTAACGACACTTTAAATCAGCATTAAACATCCTCGCCCCAGGCGGAACACTCGCGGCTCTCTATAACTGAAGTGTGAACAATTAAAACCACAGCTGACTGATAACAATGATACACTCCGGCTTTTCCAGAGAATTGTCTGTCTGAATGTCAGAAGGGTTTTTTCGCTTTACTGACTGACAGTGGTCGAAGGTAACAGTACATTTGATCAAGAGCTGCCCGACTCCACTTTGCTTGAGTATTTACATTTATACTTCTTCGTCACTACATTTATTTGACAGCTGTAGTGATTAGTTACTTTGCAAATTCATATTTTAAAGTCCTATAATGGGCATATAAAATACAATGCGTGTTTCACAGTACATTAAACTAGCAAGCAGTATTTAAAACAGTTACAAATGGCTCCACCTTAAAATGCTGTGGTTCTTAGAGATTGGAGCTCCCTCCACTCCAATCAGTGCAGCTGAAGACCCACCTGTTTAGTTTTGTTAAGTTTTACTTGTTTTCATCTACATTTATTTATTACTCTTATATTGTGTCTGTATTTGATGTCTTTGGTCTTTTATTGTGAAGCACTTTGTGATGTTAACGTATTAGTAATGATATAATATATAGTGGTTTAGTGAGAGGGGCTGCTCTGTATCATAATAACTTTTACTTGAATACATTTTTATGATGATAATCAAGTACGTTTACATAAGTAACTGTTTGCAGGATTTTTACTTCTTTATTTTTAACTTGTTTAAAGCCATCATCACACACACACACACACTGTCTTGAGTTCTGCCCTTGGTTTTTAGTGATGCTATGCTTGTTTTTTATATCAACTCAAACATTGCAATTCCAACCACACCCGCAAAATCAAGAAAGCAACATAACCTAACGTGACAGTTTCTAAGGTGTGACCACACTGTGCTGAGCTGTGTCGGTAACCTAAGAGTTCAAGTTAAACTGTGAAATGTTTGTGTTATATAGTGGCCATTATGAGTGATGTGCAGACAGACTTTGTTAGACAACCCAAAAAGCATTTATTATGAGTGCCTCACAGATTAAAATGTCGCCTCTGATATTGGATTAGGTAACTAATCTCTTTGACTGTCCCAGTGTGTTTGTCCACATATTTGCATAGTCAGATGCCTTGACAAATGTGGATTTGGCTTTCAGGGACATTTTCTTCAACGTTGTCCTTCTACATTCCACACTTTCAACACAGAGCTTTTTTTTTTTTTATTACGCTATCTGGATGTCATTTTCAAAAGGTCATGTTGAGCCGTCATTCGTGTCAATGACTAACTGGTGGATGGTTTGCAAGACTTGACTTGGCGTTCATGCTGCCCAGTTATCTCTTGGCATGCCATCCAAGGTCCACCCTCTAAACTGGGACGGCCCAAGGAACAAAACAGTCTCAGATCCTGAGTGGGAGGATTGTTCTCAAGACCGACTGCATCTTTTATCTGAAACATGGCGGTATCTCCGTCCGTCTGTTTAACCACAGACAAAGTCTATTGATCAGACCAATTGATTGTAAATACATTATCTTTCCTTCATGCCATCTCTGCCTCCGTCTGTCTCCCCTCATCTCTCCAGGATATCGACTGGGTGCAGACAGAGAAGCATGTGTTTGAGCAGGCATCCACCAATCCATTCTTAGTAGGCCTCCACTCCTGTTTCCAGACAGAAAGTCGGTAAGAGCATGATAAGGCTGACACGGAGAGAGCTCACACTGTATTTACAGCCAATACATTTCAGTTGCAGCTCTCAGTACCTGACAGCACTTTCCAGTAAAATGAAATATTACTTTCTCATGATGGTCTGCTCTTCATTAAAGGATAAGGCTGGTGTATTTTTATCATTTTATGATTATCAACAAATCCCAATAAAAATTGAATGTATTGTCTGTGTAGCAGAAGCCTGATATAGTTTGCCTTTATCTCATGAAACTCCATTGTGGTCCTAAAACAAAGCTCTGCATACCTCGGCCTCATCTAATGCAAGTATTTAAGTGGCAAATGTTTTATTCTTATATTCTTGAGTGTACTGGCGTTTTGTATGTGTCGTTTAATCTACTTTTAAGATCATTATGCTATAAATGTCTTATATTGATGTGTTTGAAGAACACAGGTTCTGCGCTTCTACATAGTTTCCCTAATGTTTATTTCAGTTATATTCCTTCTTATATTTATTTGGATTATTTTGATCTCCTGGTTGCTTTCTGCATTGATTTACACTGTGTTTTCTCTTGCATGAAAAAGCACAGGTGTGCTCTCTTTAATGTCATTATAAGTTTTAAGAATCCTTTGTGTCAAACATTTGCCCTGATGACCAAAAGCTTGGCTTCATTGTTAAATACTTGCACTGGAAGTGTGCAGAGCCTTCCTTTCTCCATATTCGATGTTTTTGACCATCTTGCACCTTAGTGGTGTGTCGTGAGTGTGGTTATTAAAGCACATAAACAAGCCATACCATGCAATGAACAATAAACACGCAGTGGACTTAGCAAAACAATGTAAACACTAAACCACGAACCTGACCACGACCAGTGACAGTGATAGTTTTGGTCTCTTTAATTGCCTCTGTTAAACAATATCAGTGATTTACTTTTCTTTTTTTCTCATCATGCTCTGATTTCCAGGTTATTTCTGGTGATCGAATATGTGAACGGTGGGGATTTGATGTTTCATATGCAACGACAAAGGAAGCTCCCTGAAGAACATGCAAGGTAAACATCCAGATGTTACAACATCTGTCTACGTACATGAGTAAAACAAATTGAAGTCCCAGTCCAGAATTTAAGCATCTAAATCTAGATACAGTTTATAGTCTTTAAGTGTGTTACTTCCACATGGACAATTAAACTTTTGTCAGGATCATAACTCGTATGAGATGCTACATGTACAGCTAGCATGTTTAAACGTGTGAAGTGGCTTTTCCTTCGGCCTCTCTCAAATACACAGGCCATATACTGTAGTAGAAAAATATCAGGACCAAGTTGAGGTACTCAACGCAGTGAGTCCAGGAATAGGCTGCATGATCAGAGGAGGACAGAGAAATGGGTGAATTCATGATTGGATTTTGACATGGCACACTCAGCTAGCTACACAGGAATTGGCAACTATTTTGGGTTGGACTGATTAAACCTCCTCCAGATGGGTTCCTTTGTGTTTCACATGGTGGTATTATGTGAAGTACACAGTGTGTGTAGTTTTTGTCTCTTGGTTAGAACAAAAACTATCATAAAAGCATCTTGTGTTTTGTGGTGTAGGACCGCTGGAGTGTGTGTGCTTGGTTGAAGATGCTTTTATATGCACCTTCTTTGCACCTCAACAGCATACTTCTTCTAAGTACTCCTTACAAACGTATGCTTAATGGGATGCTTTAGCGGCTCTTCATGGACGTGGCAACGCTGCCAAAACCAGATTTAACACTTTTTTTTTTCCACCTCTGAGAAATATAATGAGCACCCATAATTCATTGTGCCTGTCTACTTGCGGGGCACTCCAACTGCGGCTCTGATAAATGCTGGATCAAAGGCTGGGTAATTTAGAGAGGCACCGTTGGGCCCCTATCGGCCCCTGCAATCTGTATTCTGGAGACAGTGGCTGTACATATGCAAAGCAGCATGTTAATCACTCATAATGATTGTACATATTCATGAGCAGCGCTCTTAGAGAGAGCCCTGCCGCATTCCCCCGCGCCGTGGGGGAGGCGGGCCGGTGGGCGATGGATGGTGCTGCTGATAGGACGCAGCTTCTATCAGTCTGATGCCAGCAATGAAACAAGGGTGTACAATGGAGGCTGTCACAGTGAAAACGTGGGGGAGCTATGTGGGATTTGTGATTTCTCTGTCAAACATCTGTCCACTACAGTCTTTCCCTCAGTGTTTGACAATCGTGGATTTACAGCAGGCAGACAGAGAGAGACTCGTCAGTGTTAATGAAGGCTTATCTCCTAGAGACAGAATACAGACTACCTACACATGCAGAGGAACCATGCTACTGACTCACCAAAGACACACACCAAGTGCATCAAATCATGGCCAAAACTGCAGGGTTGTAAGGGTAATGTTTTCTGCAAATATGATGCTCGTCATCATAAGAATAATCTTAGTAACATAAATCTACTTATGAAAGTCCTTTATACCTCAAAACTCAGTGATCACTTAGAAACCAAATGTGCTGCATACCTATTATATGTTTTTGTGTTCCTGTATTTGGTTACTTCTTATCAAACTAAATACAGGGTCCAGGCTTTGAGTAATGACTTAGAAGTACAGAGGCCGTGTACTGAGCATTTCCCATCATTAAAAAAACCTTAAGCCACATAAGTTCCCCTAAAGGCTGCATTGTTCATTACATCCAGTACAGTGCTTTTTGCCGTTCTGCCAGTAGTGAGGCTAACAATGTAAAGTTTGTTGTAAGCGTGGTAGTAGCATAAAGCAGATTACTTGTTGATCTGTCTATTAGATCACAAGATATCCTGACATTTTGTCCCAAGGGTGGCACCAGAGAAAGCTTGTAGATTGTTCAGAAAGGGTTCATCCTCTGGGTGTACGAATGGAAATGTCCTCAAGCCCTTTTCAGACATGGCATTCAGACATACATAGGTCTCTGTTACATAAATAACAGACTGTTATGGATAGAGCTGCAATGCTTGCAGGATATTTGTCAAATCTTCAGCCTGATGGCGGCACTAGAGGACAGGTCAGACGCATCATTCTCCGCATTTCTCTCTTTTCCTTCCACAGATTTTATGCTGCTGAAATCTGTATCGCTCTGAACTTCCTGCATGAAAAGGGCATCATCTACCGCGACCTGAAGCTGGACAACGTTCTCTTGGACCACGAGGGACACATCAAGCTCACAGACTACGGCATGTGCAAGGTAAGAGACACATTGATTTTTTTTTCAGTAGACTGTGGACTGCTGGAGTAGAGTTATCAATAATGTATTAGATCTGTATTGACTAGAAGTACTAACAGGGCCTCTGTCTTTTTTTTTCATCCACCATTCATGTTCTCGCACATATGATATCTTCCACACTGCCTCTTTTATCTCTGCAACCTCTTCTCTCTTTTGCACGTCTTCTTTGTTCAGGAGGGAATCAGACCAGGTGATACCACTAGTACCTTCTGTGGAACACCCAACTACATTGCACCTGAGATCCTCAGAGGAGAGGACTACGGTGAGCACAGGAGACAGCCTGGCTTGGATCAGGTCATGTCCAAATGCTGATCCCAACAACCGCATTTTTTTAAGCTACTGATGATACATCTTTACATTTCAACTTGTGACCAAACCAGCCTCAGTTTGTGATTTATACTGAGGAATTTGGAAAGTCAGAGACTTTTCATGCCACACATGTATCTGAATGACTGTCCTGTCTTATCGTTGTGTGCCCTCCCAGGCTTCAGTGTGGACTGGTGGGCTCTGGGAGTGCTGATGTTTGAGATGATGGCTGGGAGGTCCCCGTTTGACATTATCACTGACAATCCTGACATGAACACAGAGGAGTACCTCTTTCAAGGTGAGATATACACGTAAGCTACACACTGCAAGAGGAGTCATTTTGAAACCCTTTGCTCGAACATTTTTACTTTTTAGTGAATATCAGCACCTATGGCTTACCAAGGAGTTGCTGTCTGTACTAATTGTTATTTTATTTTTTCAAAGTCATGGGGCATTGTTCTGTCTTCTAAAAGCAATAATGCCAGAAATCATAAACTCAAATAATGGCCGGGTCTGAAAGAAGTGCCCATATTGAGAGGGGTAGCATGTATGTGTTTTTTAAATTTTGTTGGCATCTGCCCAGTGAAATTTCAGTTACCTTCCTATCTCAAATATGATTTGACTAATACTCTATTAGTGACCAAATCATTTGTAATCATCTTCTGGGGACCATAAATATCCATACCAAATCTCATGGCAACCTCGCTCTGAACCAGTGTTGGACAGACAAACTGGCTGATGGACCAGCGATGCTAGCGGCTAATAACTAATGTTATTAGTTTTGCAAGTGTTTGGTCATACACTTCATAAATGTCGAAACCATATTTCATGGCAGCCCATCCAACAGTCGTTGAGACATTTAACTAAACATTGACCTGCTGGTGTTGCTAGAAGATCATGAGTCAGCACAATTCTCTGGGGAGTGGCTCGCATAAACTCATAGCAATCCATCCAATATTTGTTGAGGTATTTCACTCTGAACCACAGTGGTGCGCCAACAGACCACATGACTAAAAAAATAAAATGAAATATTCTTTCTGAATTAGAAATTAAAAATAAAAATTTCACTGTAAAATTGTAAATGTTGTTTTCAGTGACTGCAGTTCTCAGGATAGTTAGTAACTAAATAAATATTTTACTAAAGGGAATTTACACTTAAAAAGGTGCTTTTTATTGAGAAAAATCATGCTGACAGTGTCCTCCATCCATAGTGTCCTATATCTGTCCCAGTTTCATCAACAGGAATGTACCCAGCTTCTAACTACATCGTGTATGGTTTAAGGGATTGGGAGTATAGAGGAATAGTGGGAAATCAAATATGAATATTGAGAGCACATGGCAGGCTGTTTGGTGCCATTTAAACAAAAACATGTTAATTTAACCCTTTGTGATGCTGATATTCTGAGAGTGGGGAAAACAGATTCCATGTAATGGAATAACAATCAGCTCTGGGCTGTAAAGGATTTATGTCTGTGTAAATCCAGGCTTAGATGGTTCTGGTATGCTTCATTAAAATGGGGGAATCTCACAAACAGGGCTAATTTTATTTCTCTCAAATGTTAATTAGTTTTAGTTTGCTGTAGTCTCTCAATCCACTCGTTTTCTTTGAGTCTGTGACATCTCTTGGCATTTGAGTAAACTTATTGTCATATATGCATTAGTGATATATAGTAGTTGGAAAGCCTGATAAGGCCAAGGGAAATAACAGTTGGAGAACACACATTTCTTTTGTTAGATGAACATGTTCTTCCTGTGTGTTCATTAATTTCCACATTTTGTCCACCTTGGAAATCCATTTAGTGATTTGTGTGTTTCAGATTCATTTGACAGATTACATGGTCCATTATGGGTTGAGGCTGATCTCATGGTGGTCAGGCTGAAAAACAGCAGTTTTGTAAATGTCTTCAGGGATAACAAGAGTTACAGTTGGCTGTTATCTACATAGATCCTACTGTCCAACAGCTGACATTATGCTGTTACAGTATGAGTGTGAGCAAGAAGTGGGTTCATATTTGAGAATTCATGTGGTGATGTACTGCTGCATGGACATGCTGTGATGCAGCGTCCTCCACCCCTCATGAACTGCGGAAAATCCAGCGATACATCGTGGCCTCTAATACAGATGAGATGTAGGTTGTAGTTTGCTTCATTTGGCAGCTGATGGCATTTTCATTTGAACTGAGACGGTGCCAAATAACCACCTGAAAACACAGGCATCTGCCTTCCATCAGTCAAACTGCTAAGTAGCTGTTAGAGTTTGAATATATCCCCCAAAACATACCATTTTGTGAGCCTGTTTTCTGTTGCTGGAACATTGTTTTATAAATATGATTTTAATGGTATAAGGAGACGGAGGCAGAACTTTGAAGCTTTCTTGACGCTTAGGTCCACACAAAGCATCTTTGAGAATTAGGAGGTGTGTGCATCCGATCATCAGCGCGCCTCTGCATCCTACAGTTACCCATAACACCCTTCTCTGCGTAGACCTGCAGAGGCATTTACGTGTATCTTCGGAAAACCATAATTTCAACCTCACCTGCAGAGAAGAAGGTTCCATTGACGTGATGCTTTGTAATGGACTGTCGTGCTGTGCCCTCGAGGCATTCATGCAATGGTTTCAACATTATGTTAATTCACAAATTACAGTCACCAAACTCAAATCTGAAACTTAGTGGAATGACCAGTTAAAGTACCAGAACTCCGGCCAATAAGGAAGGTACTTGTAAGTAATGACACAGTGCCAGCCAACTCAACACAAATACAAAATTGTAAAGAAGAAACTTTGTCAGAGTGGTTTGGACCAAAGAAAACAGACACTGGGTGTGATCGCACCCTCAACATAGAGGAACCTCTATAATATCTGTCATATTTGCATTTGTGTTTCCTCGAGCCATATGGTACCCTTACATAGCACACCCCCTTACCTCGGCCTCCCTCCCTCTGTCACACAGCCACCCACACAGTCTTCCATAACAGAAATTCCTCCATACTACAGTAGCCTCGTGTGACGCATTATGTCTCTGCTGTGACTGTCAGGAGCATAGCGTGGCACCACGGCGAGCATCTGCCACCAGTACCATCCTCCTGGCGATCTTACCGGTAGAGCAGCAGGTTCTTGGATGAATTCCTGCCAATGGAAACCAACCCTTTCATTATAGGAGCCACCCAGCCATATGCCATCTAGCTGGACCCTGTGCCAGGCTCTGCTTTGGGTATCAGTCCTCCACATGCCAACCCCAGAGCTTTAGACAGACAGACAGACAGACAGACAGCTGGCAAACATTTGATTCAGTGGTGGAACCAGCCACAAGGTGGTATTCACGTTAAAACACGCACAACTTCAATAGCTGAAAGATAATGCATGCAACGCAAATGACCAAAACAACAATATATCTTTATATCTGACATGAGCTAAAATTGGCTGATAATAACAGCATCATCTCACCATTTTGTACCAATATCCAATATTTATTCAACTGTAATGATGAAGAGCACCAGAGAGGAAGTTGTGTTACGTGACCATGCTCTGTTTTGGTTGTAATTTCCCAGATATATACCTAACCCTAACCCTAACCCTGTGAGAGGATATGTTTTTAAAACTAACATCATAAAGGGCCCAAGCAGGGTTTAGGTTTGATTCCAGAAGTGGGAGGACACAAAGGAAATAAGAAAATGATAATAAATAAAAATTAGGTGTTTCTTGCATTTATATACATATATATCAATCTAGCAAATTACACATTATGATGAAGTTGAATATTGTGCTTTCCATGATAATTGTTGTATAACAAACAAACAAAAATGACCCTACTTAAAATCATGTTTAATTTCCTTGATGGATACCTGATACTTAATAAATCACATTTTAATTGCATCAACCACAAACATCACTGTCCTTTACTGCCTTATCTGAATTGGATTCTAGCGTTGTAGCATTCTGGATGTGATAAATGAATCAGCAACTTTTTGAAAATACGGAACACAGAATTAGGGTACTTTTTCTGTTTTCAGCCATAGTAGTGTCTGCAGATCTTCATTCAGGTTTCCATGAAGCCTAAACAACCACCACCAAGAAGACAGGGCAGCCTGTAGAACAGAATACAACATAATATAACTTAATTGTCCACCAGAGTAGAAAATTGTCTTTGGCTCACTAAAGCGTAAGAGTAGCACAAGGACATGTAACATATAAAACAAGTAACATATAGAACAAATATGGTAACAAGAAACTACTGAGACGAAGGAACAAGCCTGAGCCTGGAGCCTGAGAGGCGAAACCCGGGGCAAAAATCAAATGCCTCACTGCCGCAAGAAGCTTATTGTTGTGAGCGCACGGTATTAAATGGAGATAATGAACATTTTGATCAGCTCTTCTCTGATTTATGGCAGCCCGACAGCGAGAGGGCACCTTTTCCAGAGATGACACCTGGTCTCCATCCTGTCCTCTTCCATGCAGTTTGTAAAGCAGTTTCAATGATCAATTCTTAACATTTGTGTAATTACTTCGCTTTTACTGAGTATGAAGCATAAGGTTGTCTTTATCAGCTGAACTGGCAAATCCATTTTTCCAAATCCAAGAGAGTCAATTTAGCAGCTTATCATCATCCAAGAGATGATTTAGTGTTTAAAGAGAGCATACGTCATCTCATCTATAAGACATCTGTTTAGACTGTTTTGTAGCCGCTGATCTTATTCTGAAAAATTAGATTTTGATGGGCAGTAACCACGTACGTATAGGAGCACACACTGGTCACATTACCATGAGCTGTGATTGGAAGAATCTCCTCAGCATGAAGCAGTAATCTGTGAAGCAGTGCTACATCCTTGGATTTAGGTTTTGAGGGGAAAACTACTTTTCGGAGTGTTTTTGTTCTCGTTAGTATGACATTGTTGAGCTGTGGGAGTCTCAAGGCTGTGTGTAGACCATCAAAAGTGAGAGAAAGAACAGAATAGTGTCCTCTGTATCTCCTCCCTTCCTTTGACTCCCACGCAGCAGACATGGTCACCCACAGGCAGGTTGGACTGTGAATCATCCTCCTCCCTACTCACGATTGTCCTTTTCTTCTCTCTCCCTCTCTCTCTTTATTTTTGTTGCTGTCCTTCTCCTCTTTTTGCCAACAGTTATTCTTGAGAAGCCCATTCGCATCCCAAGGTCTCTGTCAGTGAAAGCTGCCAGCGTGCTCAAGGGCTTTCTAAACAAGGTGAGAGCAGTCCACTCCCAATCAGCCCTCTCTCTCTCTCTCTCTCTCTCTCTCTCTCTCTCTCTCTCTCTCTCTCTCTCTCTCTCTCTCTCTCTCTCTCTCTCTCTCTCTCTCTCTCTCTCTCTCCGTGCCGTGTACACTGCTGCTCAGTCAAATCACTGTGTGTGGGATCATGGCCAAGAACTTGGGCTGTGTTATGGGCAGCCAGGGACCTGCCTGAGTGTGTGTGTGTTGGTTCCTGTGTTACAATAAAGTAAAACTTCAATGATCCCTTCATTTTCACAGTAAGATAGTAGAACTCGTAATAGAATATACTGTAACTGAATCCATACCAGTGTTTTTGCATGTTTCAGCAATATAGTATATGGTACGCAGAGTTCTCAACGTAGGGATCAGGACCCCACTTTGGGTCACTTGATATGTAGATTGGGGCAAGAAACAACAACAAGAAATTGCTATTTGTATGATATATTTGTAATTAATAACCAAGATTAAATAGGTTTGAAATGTTTTACCACATTTACATGAACCCCGCTTAAAATCAGACCACATAAGTGTGCCATACTCAGACTGACAATATCCAAACTCTAATTGCTGAGATAAGAAGAACCTTGAGATTAAAAGGAATAGTTCAACATTTTGGGAAATACGCTTATTTGCTTCTTTTCCATCAATTATCACTTTCTTCAACCACATTTCTGTGTTCAAAGCCAGAGTCAGGAGGCAATTAACCTAGCTCAGCAAAGCATAGAGCATAAAGACTGTAAAATGCATTAAATCCTTAATGTGACTCCAGGAAGTCACTGCACCCAGCTGTTGTTCACTAAAAAAATATTTATATATTTTTACATTTCTGTGTGTTAAAATAGGAAATATAATAAGTGAGGTGTGTGATTAGTGAGATGTAGATGTTTTGGTAAGTTTCTCCTGTTTCCACTCTTTATGCTAAGCCAAACTAACCACGTACTGACTCCAGCTCTGTACTTAAAACACAAGATTAATATTCATGTCACTCCCAGAGTGAGAGTAAGCATATTTAACAATATGTTGAATTATTCCTTTAAAAAGGTTTCATAACCTATTCTCAGAAAAGGTGGAGAATATGTGTCCAAGTGACTTCTGCAGATTATGTATATTTTACATTGTTGCTTACCAACTATCCAAACAATACCACATTGTTTTAGATTGTTTTATATCTTTAAGGTTTTTTTATCCACCTCTCAGGCACCAACTGCTTTACATTCACAGCACTACAGTACAAACACTTGCAGAGGCTTCAGAAGAATCGTGTCTGTGTTCATTTTTAATCAAACCTGCAATTATTGCTCAAGCTGTTCAAATAAAATCCCCAACTGTATTACCAGGCAGGTTTATCTCTACACAAGATATTGTGTGAAATGGATTAAATTATCAGTCTGGCGATATTCTATATATTTTCTCATAGTCAACAAATCCCATGAAAAGATCAAAACCAACTATGAACTGAACCAAAAGCATGATTCCTCTATGCCAAAAACACATCAATGAGCCACACTGTTGAACTGGGTGACATGTTCCTTCATTACCATGAACACACACACTGTAGTTTATTTTGACTCAATCCCACAGACACCCTCCTGCTACCCCAAATACTCATTACAGCACCAAATGTGGATTAATCCGCAGCTGAAAATAGTCCCAAAAAACACCTCCTCCTTGTGAGGTGTTTTTAGTTAATATTTATGTCTTCAGTAGGAACCAGTAGGCTTGGAGTGCCACAGACAGATTAGGGAAGTCAGAAGGTATTGAGAGATGGACTAAAACATTGTTGGTTTTGGTATTTACATGGGATTTGTTGACAAAAAGAAAAATATGGAGTTATCCTTTTACTCACGTTGCAAGTTTAAAGTCTTTGCAATTTTTATGCCTCAGTAAAAAAAAAAAGATTTCAGAAAATGCACATTTTGGTAAAGAGTCAGCAGCAAAAGTGATTTGTAGTAAATTAACTATGGTATGTAAAAACACTGGTGTGTCCCTTTAAGAAATAAATTGATCACAGGTACAGAGCATACAGATCTTTCTGTGTGTGCATTTGTAAAGTGTGTGTTTCTGCATTTCATGTTTTTTGCAGCAAGGTTTCGTGTGCTAACAGCCTTTAAGCTTTTCACATGCACTTTGCACTCTGTAAGTCGTCACAATAATTGTTGTGATGAAAAGAGCACAGTCCATGTTAAGCAGTTTGAGAGGGGTTATATGTAAACATACACATGCCGTGCATGATGGAAAAATATGGGGCCAACATTATTTCTAATTGTCCAGATGGGGATTGCTTCATTCTCTTAGGAGCTGTATAACATCTGAAATATAATAAGAGAAATAGTATCTTTTGGCATGGTCCCCCCCAGGACTTTATTACTATCCAGATAAAGTAGAATCAACCTGACAGTAAGCCTGCGTTGTCTACTTCGAGATGCTAAATCATAAAGAATAAATAAAATATCTCACATTACTGTGAAATACAGTTGCTCCTGCTTACATTCCTGACCTGCTGTCTTGGTCCCAACAGGATCCTAAGGAGCGGCTGGGTTGCCAGGTCCAGACGGGTTTCACAGATATCAAGTCACACACATTTTTCCGCAGTATAGACTGGGACCAGGTAAGAGCTGACTGAGTGAGAAGAAATAAGTAAGAAAATATCATGCTATGATTCATTCAGTCGTTGTTTATTGCAGTCATTTCAGCGTACACCTCCACCAAAATATAGAATGCAATCTTTCAACATATACACACTCCATTCCTGAAAAGCAACGGGAAAGAAATCAATGTGAAGTGTTACGTTTGACAGCATTTCAGTGATGTTGTGTCTCTGCCAGTAATGCTAGCTAACGTAACCCGTTGTTGGAATGAAAATAATGAATGGAAAGTGAATCCAGCTTCTGAATGATACAAACAGGTAAACAAAGCCTCTCTATACTTGCAACAGACAACAAAAGTAGACTAAAATGTTTCCAGTTTTGATGAAATAAACACTGCAGTTCACTTAACATAAACATTACTCATAAAGACCATATTGGCAAATAATTTGATCTCTATACATTTTCTTTAATTGAATAATACTTCAGCAACCGGTCAAATCATTCCCCAGAGAGTAATATTTCATTATACAAGACATAAGCATTTCACTGTCGAGTACTATGCTGTTTGTTTTATTTGATCACATCATAGACCTTTTGCTCAACTGAGGGTGTTTTCAGACATTGCGTTGTTTAGTCTGATTGAATCAGACTAAAGACTCTGGTTCGTTTTCCCCCTAAGTACAATTCATTTGGGCAGATTTGAACACAGCAAACATGCTCGGGCTTGGACAAAGACCCTTCAGAGGAAGTGGTCTTAGTCCGGTCACAAATTAATTCTGGAGCGGTTTGTCTGTGGTGGGAATGTGATCTGACCTACAGGCTCCTGTAGCTAGGTGCGCTTTGCATGCTGGGATAGGATAGGATGAGCGAAATCAGAAGTTGCTAGCTGGAGAATGAATCGGGGTCTGACCTGGACTATCTCCGGCTCCCACCCCAGACACATCTGCGCAATGAGAGAATCTCATGTGTCTTTTAGTGATGCATTTCTACAGGCTTTAAAAAAAAAAAGAAATACAGAGGAAAGAATGGGGTTGCAACTTCCAGAATATTATCAAAGACTTTTCAAACAGATACACTATGAGGTGGAAGGTGATACTCCACTCATTCCACTCATACAGTTCATCATTGGTGAGATGAGGGTGCATGCGTCTTCCTGGCAGACAGCTGCTGACAGCTGATCTGGGGTTTGACTCTACAACCTGTCAGCTCACTCAGAACTAATGTAACAACAACAAAGACAGAATAAACACTGCACGCCCACATTTAATGCCAATCAGCTCTGAGAACAGGTCACAGCTGTCATTACACATTCTGATTTGCCTTTGTCAAACTTGATAGTATGTGTCTACTGTATATATGAAGAGCTTAAACAACACAGAGAACACACCCTCCTATTTATGATCTGAACAGGCACATGACTGAGGTGGAGCCCTTTGTGTGTGTGTGTTAAAATATGGATGATACAGTTATAGACATTGTGTGTAGACTACTGCTGTGCTGTGAAGTGAAGCGCCTTCCCCCACTCTGGAGCAACAAGGCAACTAAAAGTGAATTCGTAATCACACCCCACGCACCAACTGAAACATTAGCACTGGTCGTGTGCGTTGAGGTTGCATTTGCGAGATTGATGGCGTGTAGGTCTGACGCACAAAATTATCTGAAACCGACATGAAAGAAGAATAGAAGCCATACAATATTAAGGATCTTTACATCTGCGTATAGTTGGTTTTCACCAGTAGGGCTGAGCAACGTAGAGAAATAGACAATGTGCATGACATTGTGATCTGAGCGGTCACAATGAAGTAGAGCCGTGTACAAACCGAGCCTTTATCCACAGAGGGAAAACACTTGTTTGACCAAAGACTCATGATGCCTGGAGTTTAAATCAGTTATCAGTGCGATGTGCATCACGGCTCACCAATTTACTGAGCGGTTGGTTTTTTTTCTGCCATATTTTGGCATGACAACTTGTACAAGTCTTCCATCAAAGTCCTGTATCGCTTTTTTTTTAATGACGTGTTAAACTTCATGTCAAACTGTTGCATCTTTATGACTGCACAGCTGCTTAATGTCACAGCTGTAGAAATATACTAGTCCCCAACGCGCCTACTGACACTGCTAAACTTTCAAACAGCAGGACTTTAGTCTCTGTGATGTGAAATGTCTTCTTTTTACTCTTTGGTAACATTTCTATGGTTACCTACAAATGGAGCAGAACAGGCTGCCAATTTGGGAGCGTTGATAATGTCACAAACACGCACCTATTCATGTACTTCATGTACAGGTGGCATTTATCAAGTTGAAACAAGCCGTTTACAACAAGTTTGCGCAGTTAAGAAAGTTTGCTGAATCTGACTGAATCCAAACCTCAGAAAAAAGTTAAACATATTTATTATAAGAGCGCTCTTGCATGAGGCCAAATTATGTAATGAAAACGCTTCCAAAATTCCATAACTATATGCTTATCATTCATGCAATTGTGATATTAAATGTGAAGGGATAACTGTATTAACTCAGATGGCCATCTTTTAACCAGTTAATACCAGCCAATTATCATAAACCAATATAGTCAAAATCCAGATGAGAAAATGAGTTCACTTAGCTCTGTTCCCCAATTGTTATCATTGTATTGGAAAATATCAATATAGAAATATATCATAATTTACAGCTGTGATGCTAGTTTATGTATTTTAATCCATAAAAAATTATCCCAGATGGAGCCGTTGGACTGGAGTTTTCCCAAACGAACAAACACATTGGAAACTGCATTTGTTTCCTGTTTACAATTACTCTATAAAAGCACCGTTAACATGCTACTTTATCAGACATTAGCACAAATGCTAATTTAAGATGAATTAAGGCCATTTCTCTATCCTCATTGTTGCCGTGTCCCTCATGGGACAATTAGGCGGGGTGGCAGGTAGTATAGTGGCATAAAAGAGGAAGAAAACAATTGTCAGAGTGTGTTAATGAGTGCTGCCACAGTGCCTGTGAAGTACACACCAAAGGCAAACTGGGGAAAGATATCAAAGTGGAGAGGAATCCTGAGCCCAGCGACAAAGCTCCCATGTAGCGCAGAGGGAAAACAAGTTGACAAAGCTGTGAGAGGTGGAGAAGCGACGCTCTCTGCCCTCAAACGAGAAACCTGTCTCCAGACCTGACAGGCCTGGCACGCCGCTACTGTTGTTACCACATATTAATATTCATCAGACAGTTCCTGAGGGAGCGCTGAGTTTTCTCTCTGAAGAGATGACACATTTGAATATCATTTACCTGCCGTCCTCCTTTATGCCCTCTCCAAATCCACAGTTCTTTACTGCCAGAGAACTGTCAGGTTGACGAGCGTTCAGAAGAAATGTATCATTTGGAAGCGTGTACAACTGGATTTCATTATTGTGAGTTATTTTTCATTGACACCAAGATCACTTTTAGGCAGGAAACCAGATATCCATCCCCTGTACTGCATGCTGTGGATGCACCTCTGTCTTAGCTTTGAACCAATACATAGTTCACTTGGACTGTTTGGTGCCATACTAACACCATAAAGCCAAAGGTTGGCAGCATGCTTCCAAACCAAATTAAGAATTTAATCATTTTAGTGCAGTGTGAGTTTTGATCAAGAGGAAATGCAGCGTTTGGCTTTGATAGCCACAGTGCTTGCTGACTGGTCGACAGAACTCAAATGCTTCTCACAGCCTGGTTTACCTCCCTGGCACTGTTGCCTGTGATTGGTCAACAGTGTCATGTGACTGGCAGTACATAGACTAACCTCCAAAGTTTACTGGACGTGGCTGAATCATGTTCCAGCCAGTGTGCCTAATGTCCACCAGATGTGTAGTCGCAGCGTCTCACTCTGGTTCTTTTCTCAATTTACCTAAATTATTTTGCAGTGCACCTGATTTGTTATTGACTTCTCCTGTTTCTTATGTTCACTCTTAATGAAATGCAGATACAAAATGAACCTGAGACAGCATACATGAGTAAAGTATAGCCACAAAGTATCTGTTCATCAGTCATCACTGAGCTGGGAAACAAGTTTCCAATATGCTGTCAAACACATAAAATGTCTTGTATATTGGAAATGTGTCTGTTAAATGCTTCCAGCGGTCATTTGAACCACAGCCGACACATGTGGTGCACACAAGCCCAAAATATCAAATCAGAATTGACCAAAGGGAAACATTTTACAGAAAACACAAATGCAAGGCAGGAACAGCAATACAAGTACAGACAGACAACTTCACAGTATCAGTTTCCCTGACCTCTTGAACGTTTGAAGTCACAGTGAAACGACAGCTAAGAGTGTCTTTATATTTTGCAATGTGTTGTCTTTCCCTGAATATCACTCAACACGTGGCTGCCGGGGTTTAAGAATGAGTGTGGCTTAGAGAATACAGCAGTGTGATACCAAGTAGAGTACTGTTATCAGGAGCTTTCCACGTTCTTTGGAAAGAACGTTTTTGCCAGCTGATATCCAAACACACACCATGATATCGCTCTGCTAGCTACTATGAGCTACGAGCTAACGGTCAAGTGTGGTTTTATGTGACGGGCGGGGTTAGCTCGTCAGGCCATATCATATTTGATTGGATAAATGTACGTACACGCCCCCCTGAGTTCAGGATGAGTCATCAAGAGTATTGTAATGTTTTACAGGAAAAGACGAGAGGGATTGTGATATAAAAATACTAAAAGATGATTGTTACTTACATGTATTTGGCATATAACAATATAACAATTAACACTGCAACACAGGATTAGAACTAGGAAAAAAAAAATTGTATTTCACTGTCTTTAAATGAGAGATAACATGGCAGCCAGAAACCACTTCAGTTATCATAACGGCCATGAGGCGATACCTTCACAGACCTACTACACTGTCAGAGATGGAGGACAAAACTCACTGTCTTTGTTCTGCGCAACAGTGCCTGCTGAAGTTGTGAGTGTGGGTTTATTGTCAGTGTTTTGTTCTTAACACACTTCAGTGTTCTGGATGAACTGTTTGCCGTGTTTGCAACCTGTCTGACTGCTAGTGTTGTCTTGCTCTGTCTGACTGTGGTGTCATCACATCTCAGCAATCAAACCAAAAACAAAAAAACCCAGCAAGCCATGTTTTCTTTCAAAAATGTCCCTTTGTCCATTGAAACTAAACATTTCAAAAACATTCACGTGTGTCTTGGTCGGATGTTTTGAAAGATATTTAACTTCCAAAATTCAGTGAAGGCACTCGGCCTGTATTGATGTTAATGTCCTCGTTCTTATGGAGATGTGCTTTTACACGGCTGTGAAGGAGGACGGACAGACAGTGTGTGGTTAAGTGATACTGTGTAAGTGTGTGTGAGTGTGTGACGCATGGCTTCACATCTGTTGACTGTAGTTATTCCCCAGTCACATTAACGGCTACCTCAGATCAGGCTGATTGTCACAGTGTCCAGTCCTGTCCTGAAAGCATCGCTGCAACTGGAACTTACAGGAGCACACACACACACACACACACACACACACATTCTGACAGGTGCTGTGATCTGAGAACCCATAGATCGCCTGTATAGCCCTGGCGCTCTGTTACCTCTTTCATGTGCCCCTCTGGCCTCAGGGGCACTTCCCGTGTGTATATGTGTGTGTGTGTGTGTGTGTGTGTGTGTGTGTGTGTGTGTGTGAAGGTGCCGGGCTCATTGCTGGCCTTCAATGCGCTTCATTACCACCACACAGAGCTTCAGCCTGCCCAACAACACATCAGAGAGACTGGGGAAAGTAGGAGGAGAGAGGAGAGCGATGTGAAAAGATGAAAGAATTGACAATGAGTAAGACGGAGACAAACTGAGAGGAGAAAGATGGAGACAGGATGTGAGGGGGTGAAACTGACAGAGGAGTGTAGGTAGGCGCTGGAGAAGCTGAAAAAGAAATTAGCAGAGAGGGAGAGAGAGAGTGGGGGAAGGTGGGCCAATTTGATGGAGAGGGAGCGGTGGGAAGAGCGTCTATCTCTTCCGAGAGAGAAAGTGAGTTGTTTGTTTGTTTGAAGCTGTTTTCACAAAGCACTTTGAACCAATAACGCTAATGAAGCATAGAAACTGCTGCAAAAGCCAGCAGGAAAACCAGGACTTCTTGTAGGAACTAAAACACAAACACATACACTGACAAACTAAAAGTGGAACTAGATTAGCAATTTGTGAATGTTTTATCGAATCCTCGACAGTATTGATACCTAAACAACAAAATAGGACGTGCCTTCCGAAATGACCCGTACGATTATTACAGAAGGGATTTTCTGATCTGCCACCTCGATGGTTAAGGTTTGGTTCTTAAGTTCAGACAATTAAAACTAGTTGGTTAAAGGGTTTTACACATCAGCATGTGTTTACAGGTGTTGGGGAATACTACTGCATATTTGACAAAAGTTGTATAAAGCCTTTTGTGTCTGGAGAGGGGGCTGTGTGAGGCCTGGTAAATGTTAAATGTTAATTATTATTATTATTATTATTAAGAAGAAGAAGAAGAATCGATATATAGAAACCAAAAATGATGAATCCTAAGTGTCTTTCATGTCTTTCAGTCATTTTCCCTCCCAGCAGTATCACACAGTGCAGAAAAGGTTTGACATGCAGGCAAAGAGAATAGACTTAACTTGTTTACACACAAACATCAAACTTCACACACACGTTACTGACTGACTTCAGCTGTCTTTTTCCAAAAATAACTCACCTCTCACTCACCTTTCAAAAACTACTTTCACTATGGAACATTTCAGTATGCATGGATCTTCATTATTGTGCTGTTATTTTATTATTATAACTACAAATTCAGTCAAGAAATGATTGTGGAGTATTTTTTACAGATTCTGGAGGAAACACTCACTATATATACACATGATTCATTTAATTTACTTACTACTAAAATGATAGCTGATATTCAGCCTGGATCAGTCTTCAAAAACCATACTGATTTACCTCTATTTTCAGCCGGGGAGGCCTACTTCTAACCAGGTTTTTAAAAGGTAGTACATTCTTCGATTGAGGAAACAACCAAAAACAACACGGAGAGCAAACCTGTGTACCTGTGGTCTATGAGTGCCCATCTGACTTCATTGTGTTCTCAGAAAATGTCCTCAGTGCACATTTTAACAGGATGAGGGACCGATGTGAAACCATGGAAACAAACCAGACAAAAACTCTGCCGGCTGAATCACTCGGGCACAATTACTCTGCTGCCTCAACCTTCTCCATTCTGTTGTTTTTCTCTCCCTTTTTCAGTCCTTTCTTTTTGCCACCGAGAAATGAAGCAACAAGGTGCCCATCTTTTACTGTGGCAGATCTGACTATATGGATAAGTGCCACCTGATGTTCTGTACATCATCACTGTTTGTTGAGGGCTCAGTCATTCCTTATTCCTTATATTTATTAGATATATTTATTGTTTGACATTAAACATGATCTATTCATTGAAATATAGGCATGGCAGATCCTGTTGAGTCAACAGCCCAAAATCACACATTTGTCTCACAGTGCTTGTGTAAACACCAAGACCAACAATGTGTTTGTCTGTCTCTCAATACTTTCTGACTTCCTGTCTGTGGCTCTCAGCTGCAAGCTCATTGGTTCCTACTGAAGATGTAAATCTTTACAAATATATAGTTGGAGTTTTTAAAAGTCTCATTCATTTCCGAAAACAGCTGCTCACTGTAGTTTTTATCAAACAAACAGGAGAAAATAGTGCAAACATATAGTGTAAAGTACAAACATAATGTGTAATACGAGGCAGAGTGCAGCCCGCATTGCTAAGTACTACTATTTCTGTCATTTGATCAAACTATAAACTGATGATCGCGTATGAATCCTTATAAAAAACACTGATGAAATGGAAAACAATGTCATAAGACATATGTGTCAAAAACAGCTCATTTAGAAAAACAAACAAATAACAACAAATATGAACATTGCTGGAGTTTTGACATTTCACTTCATAGCCATCATGAGTCTCACGAGTGTTGCAGGGCTGGAGCAGCAACAGTTCTCGTGTCCTTTAGTTTGACTAAACAAAGTTGCAAATACCTCCTTCAGTGTACACTTTTTGATTTATTTGACACCCCATGGAAAAGAAGTATAACCACTCAAATACTGCTCCATGTCCTTAAGGTAATTAGTGTGACATCTGTTTTGTTCTATTTTGATCAAAGCAGGGGGTGCGGGCTCCACCCTCCATTATTGAGTAAAAACAGTTGTTATACGTAATACATTTTTATGTGTTTGTTTTTCCTCAGCTGGAGAAGAAAGAGGTGACGCCACCCTTCAAACCTCAAATCTCTGATGACTATGGCCTCGAAAACTTTGACACACAGTTTACTAATGAACCAGTGCAGCTAACACCAGATGATGAGTAAGTACTGCTTCTTCAACTCCCATCACTGCCATCATTAAAGCCAACCTTACGTGAATAATTTAGCGCACTCTTTCACATCTGTATCAGTCAAAGGAAAACTACACACTTCTGTATGAAGAGCCATTTGCGGAGACTTGAAATTTGCTTAAGGTAATCCACTACAATAAGCATCACCTCAATTGAAAATCAGCATTTCAAGAGACGCACTGTTAACGTCTATGGTGGCCTACTGCCTGAACATTGATACAAGATGTTCTTATCCTATTTCAGGTCCACATTGCGTTAGCTACCAGCCATTTGTGAATGTCTGTCCTGTTACAACATTCAACATTTTGGAGGGCCACTGTACTGTTAAGTTTGCATTCAGCTAGTTAGCCTAGCTGGCTAGTGTTAGCACTGATTTCTACTACATGTTACTTTTCATTCGTGTTATTTCAACACCTGCTGAGTTGTCAGCAGCTCCTGAACACTTAGTGCTATGTTCGCTCCATTGTATAGACCAGCTAGTGTTAGCTAGTCTTAGCTGTCTCTGTTCCACAGGTCCAGATGTGGTGATGGACTGTCAAAACTCACAGCAGCAGACAGTGTTGTAACCTCACGTTACTCAGTCAGGTAGTTACATGTAAAGTGCTGAGGTCACAGATGGGGCCAAGCAATCTGCAATATATATATATATATATATATATATATATATATATATATATATATATATATATATTCTACCTTGCAAATTAAACTCTGTCCTTTGCTTTTAATTAATAAGATATATACACATACTTCAGCTTGTTCATACTTCAGTCAAGTAGTCATGGAGCTGTACAGTGATGATTGTACTTGGCAGGTGTGAATGTGTCCAGATGTAAAGGTGCACAGCTGAAACAGTGCACATGTGATCAGTAGATCAATAGAGGCCAAAAAAGAACTCATGTATTTTCACACAAACAGTGGGTGCTGTGCCATCTTCCCAAAAGACTTCTGCATCCAATAAAGAAAAACATCCCCCACTGCGGGTTCTCCACTTTGACGTCTTTATCCATCAGGGACATTGTTTTGATTAATGCAAACATGTGGCCTTCAGGATGTGACAGGAGCCCTTGTTTAAGATTTAACTTTGGAGGGAAAAGGCTGCAGAGATCTGGCACAACAACAGACAGGGTGCAGGCTCCGCTGCTGCAGACTGTCTGCAGCCACAGCACGAAAACACAAGCATGGCCTGTTTTCCTCTGTGCTGTCATAAAATAGATTCCATAAGGCTTTGGCAGGCCCTGCCAATAGATATTACCAGGCTTATGTTAGACAACATTTTCATTTAAATCCATGCTGGATTGATTTTTTAGGCTCCAACATTTATATTTTTCCTGCAAAGCTTGGACTGATTTTAGAAAACCATTTCTCAACAACCACGCTGCTCAAAAGCAGAAGCTGAACTAAAAAATTAAACACACCATGCACCTTGCCCACTTTAAAATCCTCCTCTATGATGTCCTATACATGGAAAAATATGGGATGGGAATGTACCTATATGCCAAAGCATTTTATGGATTCAGAAATACACCAAGAAACAACACAAACAATTTAGTAATGGCTGCTTGTGAATTATATATTTCAGTTTAACACAAGAAGGTACAATCATCCTTCTTTGGAGAAGACAGTGGGTAAGACCCTGACAGGCCTCTGAAGAAAAACACTCAAGTTGCAGTATACAGTTCACTGTTCACTACTCAGTTTGTTGTTTAATAAAATCCAAGGCAATTATGGTGTGAAGTCATTTTTTATATTTTAGAACTGATAATACAGTTTATCGTGATACTTTTGGCCACAATAATCGTAGCATTAAAATTTGATACCCTCACATCCCTAATCTCTAGGGCTTTGAGTGCAGCAAGAAGGCGTGAAGGATTCAGTATGCTTGAAACAAACAAGGTCATATGACACGTCATCCGACCACATCTAAAGGCACAAGTGTCTGTACCTGTTTTGAATGTCCAGGGTGAAAAGTCAGGCTTCAAAACACTACCTCCCTGATCTTCTATCTCCCTGAAGAAAAATTGTTGGACCATTTTTTTTTTACATCAAAAAGTGGGCGATCAGACAAGTACTTACTTTGAAGTATAATGAAGCCTTAAGATCCAGGCAGCACACGGCACAGAAGGCAGAAGGTTTAAGGTCTTTGCTCTCTCCATAGGAGAGCAATAGATCATGCCGGTGCACAGCAGTTCTGGCACTGAGAGCGTTATTGTTACACGTCTGTTAATCATCTATACCTGCTATTATTCTTGACTTCATACTGTCAGGCGGAGCAGAGTTAGGACTGTCTCAAAAGAAATGGTGCCATTCAAGCTGTCAGTGATCCGGTTCAGCAAGGTTGTTGACTGCACCACACTTAGAGGCTGGGTGAAGTGGAGACTGTCGTAGGCACCGTCATGGCTTTTCCCTGCTTGTACAGCAATAACTACATCATTGTGAAATGGCAGGGCACGGAGCAACAGGAGCTCCCAGTGTTAATTGGAGCCTTATTAAATGCCCATCATGCTCTGCACTCATGACAGATGTCTTTGGGTAGCTACCACAGCTCTCCCTCAGTTTGAAGGTGCTGTACACCTCTGCTGTTCACTAGACGCTGATCTTCAAACCAGCCTCGGAGTGGGTGAGCCTCGCAGCTCATTAAGGGGCTGCAGCGAGACGGCTCTGAAGCTCATTTGTGACATGGTTTGACGACGGGAGTCCGTGACAGACTTTTGGGGAGGCAATTGTGGAAGAGGTTGGGGTGGTACAGCGAGGGGAGGAGGGAGATGAGTGGGAGAGCGGGGTGGAGAGCACACTGCCAGTTCAGTAGTGGAGATATCAACCTGGCATCAAACACAACGGCACATCAAAAGAAGGCGCACGCCTCCTCCTTGCGTCTCGCGCTTTATCTCCCCACCCCTTTCTCTTCCCTCTGTTACCAAGGAGAGGGGCTGATGTCGCCCACTCCTGCTAGGAGGGGGTGATGCAAAAAGCTCTCCAGTCTCCCCACTCTCCCACTCGTGATGGGCTTGGCACGAGAAGAAAGAGAAGTGAGAGCCGTGTAGGGAGAGAGAAGGGTAAACCCTCCGTGTTAGAGATTTACATTGCGACATTAAAAGCCAGGATTGCTGGGGGCCCTTGCCAGTATGGTGAGGGGAGGGTGAGAGAGGCTTTAGTTTTCCTTTGCCAGCTCCCTGTCTTAGAAAATGGCAGCCAGAGCCCAGAGAAGCGTACTTTCTTCTTCTGTAGCCTTGGTTCTTGGTGGTTGTTTTCAGGGACTTGAATATGGCGGCTAGGACCAGAATACTGTCTGTCTCGTGAACCTGTTGCTCACACTGTAGGTGCTGTATTTTGGGTAACTAAGTCATTTATTCTTTTTTTCCAACAAATAACTGAAGTCTTACATTAAACATATTTAGCAGAAGGTTTTCTAAAGACCCTTGTTGTCAATGCCCAGACTGGAGGTCTGGTTTCATCTTTGATGCATATTATGCATCGCCCCAAGGAGCGAGGTCCTACACTGTTTGGATATCCCAGTGTTAAATGTAACAAACTGCTGCCCCACAAAATCATGTGTCAGCTGGATGTACCGCTACCAGGAATCACACCCCGGGTTATCAGCATTGGTGGGCAGGGATTTAACCCCTGCAGCACCAGTGGCTCCACACTATCAGTAACTCCATAGCAGAGTCATCGCTGAGAGTGTCTGACACCTGTTTTCTGGTCGAGTGTAGCGGCACGTTACTGAATCACAGGCGAGGGGCGTTGTGATGTATGATGGGTGTGAAGATTGAAAGCAAAACAAATTTCGCCTCCAGTCCTACCTTGTTTGTACAAACCCGACTGCTCAAAGTATTTGTGCAGTCGGTGTTTATTCGCCATAAAAAGCCAATACACCAGTTGCACAGATGTTAGCCGTTGCTAGCTAGTAATGTAGTGTGATCTGACTGATCACTGAAAAATGGTAGAATTTGTTTTCAGAGACCTGTTAAAATGCTCTCTAGATATCCTCATGCTTTTCTGCCTCACTCTTGTTCTGTCTCTCCCGCCTCCCTCCCTCCTCCTCTGTCCCTTCCTCGTTCCCTCCTCTTCACTCTGCATCTGGTAATGCTTTCAAGTCGTCCAAGCCTGGAAAAAAAAAATAGGGCAACATTTACGTTGGTTGAACACACTGTTTGTTTTGGTCAACTCCCAAACCTTCTCCCCTCTCTTTTGTGTGTGTCCCTCTTTGTGGTCTTTCTCTCTCTGCCTCTCTGTTCTCTCTGAAACTCCAAAATAGAAAAACACCATTTTCTAAATGTAATTGTTGTATTGGTGGTTGACCTACTCCTACAGTGAGAGTGCTTCACATGAGATCAGATATTTGCTTCATCAGTATTCTAGTCGGCAAACTGAAAGAAAGACACTGTAGCGTTTCATTCACTTGTCCCTGCACTCTATGTGGGTGGGATCTGCAACCTGTTCGACACTGCTGGTGGCCCCTAAAGTGAGACCCCCACCCACCTGGTACACCAGGGAAGAGTCCAGTGAACGCACCTATTGTTTTAACTTCAAAGCCCTCTGCTTAGTGTCTGAAGGGAGAAAGCCTCTCGGCCTTTCCCAGTGAGAGGCCTCCTTTTTGGGCTTCAGTTCCTCGTCTCACCATCATCATCACACACACAAATGAGTAAACAGCCTGTTGCTACAGGAGAAGAAGCCAGCAGTGTTGCTAAGGGAGTACATTTATTTTTACCCAGCCACTCTGAGCCCACTAGTTATGGGGTTCCGCTCCATTTACCTGTGATTATGCCTTTGTTAATGGAAGCAGCATACTCAGGAAACAAAGAAGCAGCTTGAGTTCCTCCACTGATTAGTCTACACTATGTTCTTTCTGTCTCACTTGACATTGTGTACTAAGAGATGCCACTTTACAGCGTTTTTAGGATTTATTCTGAGAAACAAAGAAACATCAACCCATCAGGTGGTTTCCAGCTGATGCACAGTGTTAGACTTTTTGCAGACCATGTTATTACATGTATTTTTAAACGCTATTCTTAAATATATACTATATATATATATATATATATATATATATATATATACTTTATAGAATTATAATACGTTTTACAGTAACTTTGGGTTTCATAGCCAGTTTTACATACATACTATGCGTGAACCTACTATGAATTCTTGGTCTGTGTTATATATGATGTGTGTTTATTTATATTTTATGTATTTCATTTGATCAGATATGAAGATACTGAGGTTGAGCTTGAGTTTGTTTTACATGTGGGTGAATGTGTGTGTTGTTGTGGGTTTGGTTTGGTTTGGTTTCTGTGTTGTTGATGTGAGACGTGTATATGATGTAGAAGGTATATATTGAGGAATCAAAATAAAATCTTAATAAAAGTGGATGGTGCAACACAGCTAATAAGCTACGACAGTTGAACTTGAAAGTTATTACACTTTACTTTGATACTCCGTACTGTTTTGCAGTTATACATTTGGAAAGGTGCATTTTACATTTTACATTTTTACTTGGTTGTAAAACTCAGTCCAACTTGGTTTGAGCTATTGTAAACACATTTGGTGTACACACTCCGATGCTAGCTCTGAGCTTCGCTGCGCAGTCTTGGGACAGTCTGCCTCTAGGGGGCCCTTTGTTCGAATGCTACCAAAATTGATTCACCGATTGTTTAGATTCTGAAGATGAAATGTTGTAAAAAGTTTTGAAATATGTCCAAAATGGAAGACGCAGTGACAATAAATGTCTTAGCGTAATGTGTGCGGTACAAACGTGTCCTAACCATAGAGTGTATATAAAGATGGACAACGTGTCTCCTCTTCCTCCCACTGTACAAAAATGAAGCCAAAATATCCCCAATACGCGTGCTGCCATCTTGAGCTGGTGACGTCATTTGGAGCCGGAGTCTGCGTAGGTCCCGCCCATACACCCGCCCAACCCAATTGCGAGCACACCACAGTCAATCTCAGCTGTCAATCATGATGTTTCACCCCGTTTTTATAGCATCAAATAACTAATTAAAACCAAATGCATTAGAAAAACAAACATTGCAAGGAACTACCTACAATGACAGAAACAATCTTAGGGAAAAATGTATTTGATGTGTACTTTGATTTCTTAGTTTGGCCCATGTCCCATCCACTAACATGGAGGGGGCGGGGTTTATGGCCTATACTGCAGCCAGCCACCAGGGGGCGATTTGGCTTCACTTTTGGGGAGCCGTCATGTCGCACATCTTTGTATACATACTATGGTCCTAACATGTCATGCCTGATTTATTTCAGGATTTCTTCAGTAAATTTAACGTGTTGGTGAATATTTCAGCTCTCCACTGCATTAACCCTGCAAGACCTCCGTTATATTTATAATTCGGCCGGTGACAACAAAAGACATCCATCAGGAGAAGTCCTGGTAATCCAGGGGTTAAGACTCAGACTTTGAAACACAAAAATTCAAAGAAATTTCAAATCCAGCACTAGACCTTTGTTGTTATTCCTGGTCTCTCTCTCTCCCCTGACTTGCTGTCGGCCCTCTACTGTCGACTTGGTGGTAAAAGCATGTAAAACAGTTCACCCTTTTCCAAATTCACTAAGACACACTGATCACAAGAACAATAATTCATGGGTCAAGGTGTTGAAATCAGAAATCAGACTCTTTCTGTCAGTGCTGTGAAACAAATCTGCCCCTGCTTTGGTTCAGAACTTGATCCAGGTTTACCGTGGACGGCATTGTGTTCTGGGTTTGTGATGAAACAACACCTCCCTAATTCCTCTTTCTGTCTCCCTCTCCTCAGGGACGTCATCAAGAGAATAGACCAGTCAGAGTTTGAGGGATTTGAATACATCAACCCCCTGCTGCTATCCACAGAAGAGTCTGTATGAAGGAGAGACCAGCTTCCTCCTTCGCCCACCTACTGTTTGTCCAAGCTGCCGTCTCAGCCAAAAAACCACTCGCAAGCCAACTCTGAAAGGCGAGGAGGAGGAGTGAAGGACAACAGGGAGGACGAACTCCCCCTCTGGACCTGTCAACAAGGCAAAGCAAACAGGGGAATGGGAGCGTTTCCTTCCTGGACGATTCAGATTGTTATGATGGGGTACCAAACTCTTCTTTCTTGGTATCTACAAGGAAAAACAAAGACTCTGGACTTCAAGAACATTCCCTGTCGTTACGTTGTCTTCCCCTCCTCTTTTCTTTTTTTCTCTCCTCCGGCTTCATTCCCTCTCCCCTCAGAATGTCCATCCTCGTGTCAAAGCACGACCGGCTTTGTAATTTGAACGGAGAGCTGTTTCATTCTGTGCCTGCCACCATGAACACATTTCAACCCGTCTCACATCCCTGGATGAATATGACAGTTCTGCTGAAGAACTTGAAATTTTACGTGCACTTTTTCTTTTTTAATTCTTTTCTTTTCTTTTTTCTATCTTGTAGGGGGGGGGCAACGCCTCACATGAAACAAGAATGTACAATGACAAAGGAAAAAATAAGTTATTATTGTGTATTATAATGTAGGTAGTGAATCCAAAATTGACGATGCCTTTTTATTGATGCAAGTGGCACATTTTCATCCGTAACCACAAATGTTTCTTTTTTTTGTTGTCTTTTATGATTTTCACGAACAATGGGGGGGGTGGGGGGTGTACGCTAACTGGGGGATGACTTTTTATTTAATAAGTGCCTCAAAGATCGTATTAATTACCATGTCTCTGATTGCACTTATCTCTTTTCTGAACATTTCTTCGCCCATCACGGCTTCAGCAGGCGCAGGCCAACTGAAGACTCTGCCAGAGTTGGTCCAAACCGTTTCAAATTTTTACGGGGAGTTGATATTTTGACTGACACATGACTGAATCTTTTTATTTCTAATGAATCCGTTCAAATAATCCATGTAGAGCAGATTATTTATGGCTGGTCTGCAGATTCACAAGAGTAGCATCTAAACCAACATCAGAAACGGGAGAGACGCAACGCTCCAGCCTAAAGCTTGATGTGTGGATCCTGCTTTCTAAGAGTTTTCCCAAAGCCAAACTATCATTCAGACATGTCTCGTGTTGTGCAGCGGACAGCATCCATGCAGTCCTGTATTTTAAACCCAGCATAAAGGTGTATAAAGGCCATGATATACTAAAAGCTGCCAATCACAGTCTGGCAGCTTTAGAAACACGTTATATCAGGACTTCAGCTGAAAAACAAAGCAGCTCATTGGCTCCGGCCTCCACAGTGTGTACAGGCTTGCTGGCTGAGCGCAGATTCTTCCACACCAGCTGCCACTGCGTGACCATCTGCAGCCGCTCGAAAATATCATGTGACCGGTTGGTTGTGCTGTCTTGTGGAAAACGTCTCCATTTCCATTTTGGGCTCACTTCCGTCTCCGCACCAAGGCTGGCTTTACATGGTGCAACTTCACTTGTTAGATTTGGTTTGCTTATAAAAGAACAAATGACAAAACAAATCAAACATCATGTTAAAATGATATTTAAGTGTGTGGTTAATATTGTCTATATGTCTAAAAGGAATAAAACAAGGTCTTCAGCCTCTGGGAGGGCGGGCCGGAGTACCTGTGTGATGGACAGCTGAGCCGACGGGGGCACAGAGAGACCATGTAAACACATCTGCACTCGTGACTGTAGTGTACAAGCAAAGGACAGAGAGCATGAAATAAGGGCCTTCCAGAAACCAAAAGATATCAAATATACAACTTCTCCTGTTTGGCTACTTACTTCTCGTAAAAGCACAGGACAGTTTGTAAAGTAAGTCACAGATGTGCAGTTTAAGGGCAATCATCATCACTTTACACACAGGAATCCTTCCAAAGTTTCACTTCAGTCGTACAGCAACACACTGCTTCTCTACTTATTTCAATGCTGACACTTCAAACATGTGTTTGTTGATATTTTCTTCAAATTGAAGTAGACGTAATGCTACAAACACTAGATTTGATTAGTTAACAGACTATAACTGTAACTTGTGTTTGGCATTTGTCATCATGCGACTAAATTACTTAAAGGTCCCATTATGCTCGTTTCAGCTCTATATTTTTATTCTGGGATTCCACTAGAGTAGCTTTGCACGACACACAGCACCTAAACCTGCTTTATAATCAAAAAACATGTGGAAAGTGGACAGTTTTCACAGTTGGTGTAGATGTTTATCACGCTGGAGATGAATCGAAATCCCAACTGAGTGTTTAGTCGTTGACCAGGTCTGCCTCCAACAGCTTCCACACATCACCACATGTATGGAAACCAGTCATATCTGCCCGGCAGTATGACGTGACCCGTCAAGAAACGTGTGAACACGTGTGAGTAGGCGGTCACCCAACGTAGTATAAACAGAACTGCGCGTGCATCTGTTTCCTTTGAACTGCGTCTGCCCCCCTTCGTATCAGGCGGAGGAGCTGGTTAATGAAGCTCTTCTTCTGGAGCATCGACTGTTGAAAACTGTCAAACATCAAAACGTTGGCATCAAATTCTTGATCAGATGTTGTTTTTTAAGTATTTGGGCTTATATGTCTTGATCTAAATCAGGAAACTTTTCCAACTTCAGACTTTATTTTATTTAGCCATAATTCTCATTTTCATTCAACGCTGATGCATTGAGCAGTTTTGTTAAATTAAACTTCAAGTTTCAGTTAACCCCCAGCCCTGATGAAGAACTGGGTTTGTGTCTCTTGTAACCTGCAGCAGTTGCCGAGTGTAAAGCCAGCCCAGCACGTGGCGGTCAGCTCTCTCGCCTGCGCTGTTATGATCCACCAAAGGGTTTCCAAAACATCATTTTCACCTCCCCCGGCCGCTGGTGCAGAGCGTGTACAAAAACAATACGAAGCCATGAGTTTATTTGTATACAGTCAGATTCTGCCTCCTTTACACACAGCGAGCAGCGTGTTTGTAACCAAATGTAGGAGCCTGCTGTTAAAATCAAATCAAACATGCACTCAACACGTCTGTGAATATCTACTAGGAGCACGGATTGAAGCCACGGACTCTGATGTGAGCTTTGTGTCGGTCTCCGGGAGAAGAGGAGCTCTCTATTGGCTGAGACGTATTTGATGAAATCTGACCTGCACTAATTTGATAACCACATAATAGGATTAATTAGCTGATCCCGAGTCAAAGGGTCTCAATTAGCTGTAGGCCCTTTACAGGCAGGGAGGAAACCGATAGAGAGAGGGGAGATAATGAAGCGGTTCCGCACTCACCGATTAGTCCACCACAGTGAACACACAAACTTCAAGAAGCTAGAAATCACTTCAACGTTCGAGGAAGCTTCCTCCTCCAACCCCCCAAACTCCGTCTCATTTGCTGCGTTTTTATCCAAGTCATGTTCTGTTGATCAGTTTGCACACCAGGAGAAACATTAGCGGCATTCTTCTTTTTCTTGAGGGACCAAAGGATGAACGGGGAGTCCTTGAAACCACCTTACAGAGCAGCGAAGGCCATTCAGACATCTAAAAGTGAATGAAATTAGTCCATGTTTTTGTTTTTTTTCTAACATAATGCTGGTTGGATATGCTTCATTTTGCTTCACTGCATATTTGTAAATATGTGTAATTATTAAAAATGATACTGGTTTTCCGTGAAACTGAGTGCTTCCTTTTTTGCAGACGACGGCAGAAAAATCTTTGCAGATGCTACAGTTTTGTGTGTGTGTGTGTGTCGCCTGGGAGTTGCCTCACACACTAGCACATCCTCTGATCACCACTTACTCTGTTCATACTGGAAAAAGGCAATTAACCAATGCTCATCATCTAGCACCATTTTCTGTGTTTACTTGATGCAGAGAAAATAAACCTTAACTGTTTACTAGAAATGAATATTAAAAGCTCGGCAGAGGAGTCTTTCATCAGCATCATTTTTAGAGGAAAAAGAAATTCACGATCTGTATTTTTTTTTTTCCAGATGGTGCAATAACTTGAAAGGTGAAAGCTGCAGCAAGCCAGACCTGATCAGAGGCCAACGAAAAGAACAAACAGAGAAAATAAAGAGGTTTTATTCAGCTGATTATTAATACATATTAAGTCCTTTTAAGTCAAAGTTCAACATTCCTGGAGCTCGAGGCAGGACGTGGTTAGCCTAGCTTAGCATAAAGACTTGAAGCAGGAGGGAACAGCTAGCCTGGCTCTGTGTAAAGTTTAAAAATACAAACAGAAGTGTAAAAATTACAATTTGTGGTTTTAGGGGGAGTTGCGTGGTGGGACTATTTCTCTTTAACAGTGTATCCATCCACCCAGCACTTGTTTGCAGTGTCTCAGCCTATACAGCCTCTCTGTACAGGCTGTGACTCACTGCACCCAACAAACAGCCCACTCAGGATACAACGTGTTAATATGTGAGCTTTAGGTGCTGGCAGGTTGTTGTTGTTTTTTTAAAATATATATATATATATATATATATATTAAGACTTTTCAAACTGAACAAAATGGCCGACTGAGCCTCTGCTTCAAGCTGCTCAGCTCTGTTCACTCCATCAGGAAAACAGGGTTACAAGGACATTTGACCCTTCAGTCTGTAGCGGGGCTGTGAAATAGAAATGATTTGGCAAATATCTGCAAAATCACACATAAAATAATCAAATAACTTCAGTGACTCACTTTGAAATTATTCAACAACAGAATTGAATAAAATGACAACACAATGTGATCATGTCATGATAGCCGGGTGGAAGTTGTCTAATTCACATTGGACCAGTCTAAGAGAAATCCTGTCTCTGTCCACCGGCCTGATATGTTTGTGTGAAAGAAGCTTTGTGAGGTGGCTGTGGCCAGGTTCCATTTTGGTCTCTCAGAGGACGAGGCGGGCTGGACTGCCAGTTTAGTTTGGAGATCCTCTTGACCAGCTGGAATCAAAGGCATCAGAGGCCAAGTGGACCGGCTCGAGGAGAGCCAGCATCAGGATCTAGTGTCTTAAGAAGGTCAACTGAAATATGACAGCAGGGTCAGAGCTTTCAAATCACCCATTGTGTCAAAATCTCAAAACTAACCCCCTTCCATGACAGGAATGTTCCTCCCACCTCAGGCGAACATCCTGGATTACTCACCCTGAGGTGTAACCCAGTGTCTCCAGGAGTCCCTCTCTCAGCACCTCAACAGTGTGCGTTCTCTGCACGAGCCGCTGTCTGGACGTGTCCTCCTCCACACCATATGATCCGAGAGTGTGTGTGGGGCATCTGGGCTGCTCGTAGCTCCTGGACAGCAGCCAGCGTCCCGTCGGCTCACCAGGTCACGTCCACATTCACCTCCGACAGACACTGGGCCAGGTGGCCGTCACAGTCCATCTGGGTGAACCTGGAGGGACGGGAACAAGGAGATCCACTGTTGACACTGACGGTGAACACACACTCTTACATGCTGACACACACGCAGTCTGTGTTGGCCTTTTAGTAAAACTCACACACTCAGAAAAGTTAGATTGCAGGCATGTAAATCCCGTACATTAGGCTTTTGAATTGAAATAGACTGAATATCAGCTACATTTGGGTCATTGTTGAGGATTTCAACCTTTCCCTGAAAAACAAACTCCACATCAGGTAAAAACAAACAAAATATTTTGATATCATGTTCAGTGAGACCTAGTTTACAGTTTACTGTCCACTCAGACAACGACGAGAGTCTACAGCCATGCTAGCAGCTCTGTGCGGCTGCTATAGACACAATGGTGCTTTAAGCTGAACAATGGCAATGCTAACATGTTGATGTAGTACAGCTGAGGCTGATGGGAGTGTCATTGAAATCTTGAATCCGATTGGTAACTGACATTTAAAAAGTGATTCTTTGCACTATTTGATAGTGGAAAAATAAATGTAGTTCCAGAAAGTCCAGTTATTTAAATAGTATGTGTGTGCACATGCGAGAGGAACACGAGTGGAGGACTGAGGACGGGTCAGCCATTCGCACAGAGGTAATCATTGTTCCTGCAGGAGACCTGCAGAGTGAGCACAGCCCCGGGCCAACGTACACAGAGCCTGGCTCAAGAGCCACCGGGTCAGACCAGGACCGGACCGGCAGCAGCACAAAGAGAGGACTGTTCACACGCAGAGAGAGCCGGGCTGCTGATCCTGGTCCACATCACTACACAGCTATATTGGGTATCTCTGACACCGACTCAGATTCTTAGATTTACTTAAATGTTGATTAAATATTTCTCCGCCACTTGGCACTTAAGTTGATCAGCTTAAATGATTTAGTTACAAATGAAAGTTTAACTGGCTTAAGTTTGCAGAGAGCACACAAACCCGGAAACAGAGACGTTTTATCTTCAACATTAATAAGTGACAGCTGAGAGACGTTTGTCTCGAGAAGCTGCTACCTGAATGTTTTGCACACTGCTCTTTGCTGATGAAAATTAGCATCGTAGTTTAGCGAATCTGTGTATTTCTGCAAACCTCAGAGTCTGAACTCAGAGTCGCTCACGGTGCGGCCGAATAACACTCTAATTTTCACCCTCGGTGGCCGCGGTGAAGCAGCACATTTAAAATCTTCGTTTGATCATACTGCAATCCTCTGGCAAGGAAAAAACATGAGCCCTCTGACTGTCGTGTTGTCACAGTTTTGGGTTTTGATGTAAGCAAAACAGCTCCATATTTGGTTGGTGGCAGTTTCAATACAGGACACAGTCGACAGGTTTTTTTTTTAATGTTTTGGATTTTCTTTGTCTTTTAATTGTATCCTTAGAAACGTTTCTTCCTGCTGGTGTTTTGAGTGTCTAATTCTCGGGAGTAAAAGTTCATCAGGCCGCACGCCGAGGAAGAGAAGCAATATTTTGGCGTGTGCGTTGGCCGATCAACTTTAAATAGAA
Source organism: Enoplosus armatus (assembly GCF_043641665.1). NCBI lineage: Eukaryota > Metazoa > Chordata > Actinopteri > Centrarchiformes > Enoplosidae > Enoplosus > Enoplosus armatus. The sequence goes on from NC_092187.1 coordinate 6,230,374, forward strand.
TGAGTGGGCACCATCTTGGAGCTGGATATGGAAATGAGCAGCACATTTCTTTACGCTTTACGCTGACACACGGTGACATACACGCTATATATTAAAGCACCATCACGGCAAATTCCTTGTAATGTATGTTACTTGGCAATAAACAGTTTCTGATTCTGATTCTGATTCTGGAGCCACTTTGTTGTTTGTAACAGAAACTTGGAACTGTTACGGTTTTGACTTCGGCAGATCGTTTTCACCACGATGGAAATCTCCCAGCGACTTTTGTTTTGTTGGTGTTTTTAATATTTATGTGACTCAGCCTCGCCTCAAAAACATCAGTATAACAGAAGCAGTTGTTGAAATATTAATGATGTAGCAGTCAAACACGTGCTGTGTCATACGTCAGCTGGTTCAGCATTTAAATAAAATGACCTATTTTAGATCTCTTGATTTCTGTCACTAGTCGTCGTGTATTTCTCTGTATATCTCTTGTATCTGAACGCAGAGACCATAGATTATCAACTTAGTTCATTTGAAGCATTGAGCAGAGATGGTGCAGCTGAACAAAGTGAAACTAACAGCAGCCAATGTTGACTTATACTATCAGCTGGTGTGCAAATGTGGCACACGCTGATCCACATGGACTTGAGAAACGTAACATTAGTAAAGGAATAGTCTCGCATAGCCAGACCGATCTCCACACTTTGGAGGACTCTGGCTCATAGGGGGAAAAAACGCTCTGGCTTGCTTGTATTTATTTTTAAAATGGTTAAATCCCTGCAAAAGAAAACGCCACATAAAATAGCAGACGACGTATGTAGACTATGTGAGTTTACAACTTTTACTATTAAAAAATGAAAACATAACTTTCAGCCTACCTATACTGTAGTCCTGGAAGAGCTCACTTGACCCGTTAAAACCACGGACTTTGAAAACACATGCAGTTAGCGGAAGGGGAGGAGAATGACGACTGAAACTAGTAAAAGAATGTGTTGCATCTCTTACCCAGCAGGGAACACCAGCAGACACATGGGGCAGGTCTGCAGCCCTCCTCCTCCTCCTCCTCCTCCTGCTGCTGCTGCTGCTGCTGCTGCTGCTGCTGCTGCTCCTCCATCTCCTCCGACATTCCTCTGCACTTCCTCTCGGCTGCCTGACACCCTCACCTGGTTTGTGGGAAGCTCTCTGTTGACTGGTCCAGTCTCATCTTCTTCTTCTCCTCCTCCTCCTCCTCCTCCTCCTCCAATACTTGAGGGTCCTGCTGATGCTGCCGCCTCCACCCAGCTGTGGAGGGACGGTTGTGGTCTTTTGACGACGGCTTGAAGGGATGTGGTCTTGCCATTATGACTTTGCCTGCTGGGAGGGAACAGCTGTCTGTCAGGTGGGTCTGGTCCAGGTGTGGTCTGTACTGAGCGGTCCTGCTGGGAGGAGCTGAGAGGATCTGAACTAGATAAAGTCCTTGGAGAAGGTGGAGAGGGTTCAGGGAAGGCAGCGACCTCTTCGCTGAGGTCACACCACCGCTGCTCATCTAACTTCAGCGCTGTGGGTCTCTGAAGTGACACGGAAAGAAAAACAGATGCAGGACTCGATGCCAGCAGCATTTCAATTTAACTTTTTTAGCAACAAAGAAAGGGAGGCTCTTTTTTACAAGTGGCAATATATCTAAAACACTGAGATGACAATCATTAAAGGTCATTGTGTTTAGGAGGCACATTGCACAACTTGTCCTGGTTTGTATTAATCAAAGAGTGGAAACAAAGAAACCTGTCACAGCAGAGTCAAACTATTTAAATCCATCATGATCTAAAGTACCACGCCAGAGCTTTCATAAAGATTAGCACTTTAAATACAAATGACGCTTACTTAAAGAGACACGACTGCTGCAGGTAGACGATCCATCACAGTGAACATTTTATCACCTTTTTTTTTTTTTGACGATGATGATGGTGATAAAGCAGTTAAAAGTGCTCACTCCACATGCAAGTTTCAGAGTGGGCTAGTGGGGAACACTACATTCATGGGGGGGCTCACATGGTGAATTCAGTACTAGTATAGCAACATCTGTTCCATTTTGCCATTTATTTTCATTTGCTGTAAAGTTACAACCCTTCCTGCATATTTGTCATATTAAAATATCCAAAGCCTACAACAAATGGGATGGCTCGTGCCTATTTAGCCATTTGTGCAGGAAGAGTTGAGTTATTGACGGTAACAACTGGAAACAACTGGTTAATAAAGGCTCTGTTAGAGAAGAGACACTGAGAGCAGCAGAGTGCTGAGCACGGCAAGACTATGAAATGTACTTTACACTTAATTTAACAACCGTTTCCGAAATCAGGAACACAGACCTGTCTGTAATATAAACTCCTGCTTCTCTTCTATTTGAGACTTTAGAATAAGAATACAAAGTATAGATTAGAGACATTCTTATTCCACTTTTGTGTGTTGATGTGAGTCTTTTTCATCTTTGTCACTCCAGGAACCGTGTGTAATGAGGTACACTCGACGGTAACATACCGCCGCAGACGGATGTGGAAGATCAGGGACCAGGTCCCAGTGCTGGTTCTCCAGGTACGGCAGAGCAGACTTCAGAGCCGACGCCCACAGACCCTCCACAGCAGGCGGCTGCTGTCTGTTCCACCACACTGACCTGGAAACCAGACATTACACACTGTCTGTCTCACACAACTACACCCGTCCCCTCTGATGAAACTCCCGCTTCATCTCCACAAACCCTCATCCAGCAGGTTTCTGAATAAGACACCTCACAAGAAGGAATGTGCTGGATTTTAACAGAAGAGTCTATCAAGAGAGATTAGCAGGATATGATGACATTTTTTTATTATTTTGTATGCATTTTAATTCTGCCAATTAAATTATTAATGAAACTGCTCTTTGATCTGGCGCACAGTGTCTGCTTGTGGAAATAACAATGCACAAGAGAGAAAAATATAGATGCAACCCTGCGCGTATTGAAATATTAAAGGCTAAAATGTACTAATGTACTGTATGAAATTCTCCTCCATGGCAGATTCTGTAGTATTTTGTGTAATTAATTGAACGCTGCTCCACATCTGACTACTCTCCTGTGGTTTTACTTTACTTGACATCTACCAGCGTGCTCCCATTTGATTGTTTCCATTTGGGAAGAAATTCTCTGAAAAACTCTCAAAGGATTTTTTCCCCCAGCTTGGATTTGGCTTTACAGTAAGTTAAGGTTTTATTAGGTGCACCTGTGCAATCTAACACAACAGACGTGTAATAAATCCTACCTCTTCTGAGCCTATAATGTTGGCACTGTGTCAGAGAGGAGTTGATTAAATTCTATTTACTGATTATTTTCTCCACCTGGTTGCTTCCTTTTTGTTTCCTTGATTGTGTCGTTCCATGGTGCAGTGGCAGGTCAACGTGATCAAATGTGTCAATCAATCAATCAATAATACATCTGATCATTAAATACTATTTCCAGCACACTGTCTTTAATCATTCTTTTTTTTTCTTCTTTTTTTTTTTGAGGAAATGGTTTTCAGCACTCAGGTGTTTTTCTTTTCATCTTCTATTACCATAAGTATGGTCTGAGTTTTCACTCGGCAGCAGAGGACCATTTCACTGCAGGAAATAAACATTTAGGTTAAAATCAGTTCTTCTGTATCCTTTAACACAATTTCCCCCGACCAACAACACCAAAGAATCTGACAATGTAATGTTCCCGTTGCTATTAGAATAACGTGCACACTTACGCTGATATTTCTAAAAGACTAGGATGGACACCTTTCATTCGGTATGCAATTCAACATACCTGCTTTTATATCAGTAAAATGTCAAGTTTTTAAGTTTCTGGTTCTCCCTCTCTCTTCCTTAAACCAAAACGCACCATTCTACAAGTGGAGCCTTTGTATATAAACGGGTGTGTATTGTTAGATCACGAACACGCCGAATTGTTCAGTGGCACCCACTTGTTCGTAAAAGGTCTTCAGTTATGTTCCATCTTTCATGTACTTCAGCTGATGAGCACGAAAACATCAAACTGTTAAGATTTTAAAGGAGGTTCGTTCTCTCGTTTTCTCACCAGACAAAGGCTTTACTAAAGTCACTAGATAAAACGGGTTGGGGGCAGTGCATTAAAAAGAAATCAATTATAAGCTTAGGCCAGGTTTGAACAGGGTTGTTCTTCATGTACTTCACGATTGTCGCAGAACACCCACCTCCCGGGCTCTGCTGTAATGTCACCGGAGAACACTGCCCTCTTCGCGGCTCCCCTGGAGGATATTTCCGGCTGCAGGTCTTCCACAGAGGATTTCTTTCGTTTAAGTTTAGACTTCGAATAATTTTCAGCCATTTCACTAAGGTACTTTTCACAACAGCTTCGAAATTTCGCGCTAGTGTGAGTAACGGGGACTTCCTTATTACTGAAACCTGACGTCACTTGGTTATAGCCAATCAGGAAAAAGATCTTCTTGATGGGACATCCCCCACGCGCGCTCGTTAGATCATATTCATTCATCTAAAAAACGTAATGTGAACATGTGAACACAGTTTGATAAATAAGTTCAGGGCTATCCTTACACACTCACTTATTTCTTCATGTGTTTAATATCCAAATGACACGTCTTCCATCTTAAACTCAATCCAATCAGGTTGCACCATGAGTGATCAGCCAATCACGTTATTGATTGACGCTACCTCAATATCGATAAGGACACACACAAAGATAAATGGATAGAGAGATAAATAAGGACATCAATGACCAATGTTGGTGTATTTGTTCGTGTATTCTTTTCTGTTTGGCAATACATGTCACAATGTGTGCATGCCTGCACACCTTCCAATATATCGATATTAGAAAGCTTTAAAATTACTCTTACATTCAGTTAAACTCAACTTAAAGTTGTTTGTATGTTTTGTCGAGAAAGTCACTCCTTTTCTATGACAGCTCCTCACAACTGGAAAATTACTGTTGGCTAATTTTTCCAGGGCTGTCCCAGGACCTTTTGTGGCCTTAAGCAGAATTTGGCCCACACATCAAGACATTCTAAAAACACAGCAGGGAACTGTAAGTTACAGTCCTGCAGATTTCTTTAAAAATCATACTGAAAAATAACAAATAGTGGTATAAGGAATGTGATGTAAACAAACTTACTTACCTACAAATGTAAACTCCACAAAATGAGTGGTTAGCATGTAAAATAAACTTTGCAATGTGCAGAATAAGTCAAGTCATCAATTGAAATCACTGAAAAGAAAGAAAAGATATTAACTAAAGTAATGTCTGCACAGCTGGCTCTGGGAGTGACATCAACTGGAAGTTGCTATTGTTTCATCGAAGACGTTGCTGGGCAGAGGGACCTCTGGACTACCTTGCTTAGCCTGGAAGGATGGAGTGCAGGATTCTCTGGAACAACATGATAAAGAGCTGTTTATGATCCGCTGTTTGATTGTATCACTCAAATCAACAACTCTCACTTTTAATACACAAGATATTATGTCACTCCTGCACGAGGATTTCTACTCAGTGCACATCAAAGGAGGTTACATCATACAAGAATGCAAACTGTAATGATAATACTTTGTTCCCTCTGCTAGGACACACATAAAGTGGAAAGTTGAAGTCATAATAATGGTGGGACTTTCTGAGCCTTTTAAGCTTTTGGCCAGAAGAGAGGGACCAACGGAGAGCGGCTACAATTATGCAATGGAAAAAGACAAGGGAAAGCTGGACTGAACGGAAGGAAAAGAAAAGAAAGGAAAGAGGAGAGCATTATTGAATAGAACGGAAAACAGCACTATGGGAAAACCTGCCACTTTGAAATAAGGTGAGAGCATTTTGTTGGACGCTGCGCCCCACAAGATGAGTATTCCAGAAGGACTTGCTCCTGAATTGCTGACATTAGCCAATCAGGTTTTTTTTGTACCTCAACCACAGAGGGGAAGAAACACAAAAGCAGAGCAGTGGGCCAGGCCTGTGGTACATAGTGCTACTCTGGGAAAAAGCAATCCGGCGCCTGGAAAGAAACAGTTATGTCATCCATCCCACGTGATGCTGTGTTGTGCTGCGCTGCCATGGGGACGGCGAAGATGATGAGGAGAATAAAAGTGAGGTAGCAGCAGCCTTAACCGTCCAAGTTAAAGACATACAGCGAGTGTTTGGGAGGTTATACCACTGGTCAACTTCTCAGTCACTTATTTACTTACTTAGTTCATCTTCGTCCCCTGTGGGACATAAAGCCACAATAAGCTCCCTCCATCGTTCCCCGTCCTTGGCAACATGTTGAGCCTCCAGTTCATACTGTATATCAGGATGGACTTGATGTTGCAAAGATGGATTTTAGGCTGCATTGCCTGGACTTCCAGATGTTGCAAAGTTTGGAAAACACAAACTTGCCATCATGTCCGTCTCTGTCCCACTGTATCAGAACCCACTATGAGCTCTGCTGCTGCAGTTTTGGTCCTTTGTAAAGCGTCGGGCATGGGTCAGGGTCACATTTGGCTATTTTGAAATATGATTTATTAATGGAATAGTTAGTTAAGTCGTTTGGGAAATACGCTTATTATTCCCTTTCTTTCCAAGAGTGAGATGACAAGATGGACTCCAATCTCATGTCTGTGTGTTAAGTATGAAGCTGGAGTAAAGCTGTGGTTAGCTTAGCTTAGAATTAAGACTGAAAGTAGGGGGAAACAGCTAGCCTGGACCTGCCTAAGGTGAAAAATACACCCCAAGCTGAATAATTAACACTTTTTATTTGGTTTACTTATATGGATGATGTAGTTGGGTTTATTTTTTGGAACTATTTGTAGGAGAGAAACCACGTACTGAAATCCAGTCAAAGTGAAAAGTTGGAAATTCTCTGTTAGTATGTTGTAATTTTGACCACACACATCCAGTGTAGCAGGTCAGGGAGGCATATGAGAATTTTTTGTAACTTTCCAAAGCAGATAATTTAACACTCACTTTACACAGCAGTTGATGTGTGGAGGTGCGAGAGTAGAGTAGTTTGCCTTGATTTCTTCTGCAAACTGTGAAGTCCTGGAAGTCAGAGCTTCCATGAACACAGCAACAGGGAGGAGCTTTCAAAACAGTTCGTACTTGCAACTACATGCACTGATATGCTAAAAACATTATGCAATGCAGTGTTCACTGTGATGAGCACCCAGCGAGACCTTCATGTTCACTGCGAGCAGAAGATAATGTGCAAAGAGAGGGAAAGGCAACAAATAAAAAGTACGCAAGCATACGATGAGCTCATGGGGGAAAAAGTAGAGTGAGAGTACGAGCACTGCATGCTGGCAACTCTATGAATCATTGAGAACGAGGCTTGGCAAACACTCCACACTGTCTAGCAGCTTTGGACTTGATAGGATGAGGAGCCTGAAGGCAGTGGATACAAGCTTTGTATTTCGCTTGTATCCATTGCCACTTAATGTACACACACAGACAGTGATACAGTCCTGTAGGCCCACATCCAGCCTGTAGCTGCCAGAGATCAGTGCTGGCTGAGAGGATGGCTTCATGCCAGACTGATAAACCCAGCGGAGGCTCCAGTCCCCCTCGGAAAAGGTCACTTACAGTATTTGCCAGCTGAATGGGACAGAGCCCAGCCCCATGGCTCAAACACTGGAAGCGTCACTGACCACTATGTGGGTCACCACTCAGCACACTATGGGGTTACAGTGATATACTGGACAGACATTAAGACTTTATTTAAAAACAGTTGATCTAGTTTGATTTCAACTGAATTGTAGAACTAAAGACATAGTTAAACATTTTGGGAAATACGCTTATTTGCTTTCTTTCAGAGAGTGTGTTCAGTACAGAGCTGGAGGCAGGACATGGTTAGCCTAGCTTAGCATAAAGACTGGAAGCAGGGGGAAACAGCTAGCTTGGCTCTGTCCAAAGTAAAAAAAAATACACCTACCAACACCTCTGAAGCTCACTGATTAACACGTCATATCTTGTTTTGTTTAATCTGTTAATCTTTCAACAAAGTCCTTATTTATCTTTATGCAGCCCCTCAGTTCACCTTCTGTCTGACACAAGCCGTTTTAGACAAACTGAACGACCTCCAAACACTTGAAGAGTAGTCCTGAGCAGAGCGGTCGACTAACTGAGACAGACTAAGCGTCCCTGCACTTCGTTGGCGTGCTGTGCCTGGAGCAGATGGCCTGCTGGGGGCGTGGCTGAGTGCGGTGATTGTTTAGTTGTGACATCAAAATCTTACGGAAGCCCTGACGGCTCGTTTAAAGGCACCGTTTCTGAATACGGCTGTGTGCATTTCTCTGTGGACGGAGCGTTTTGATACTTTCTCAGTATTTAGATATATTTATATAACACATAGACTTTATAATCAAACAAGACACGGAAATCTCACTTTCTACAATATAGGACCTTTAACACTTGGAAGCACAACCTCACATTTACTATGTCAAAATCATTGAACACTATCAGTTTTTTGGACATAAGTAATGAGAACAATTACAATTATTCAGGGAAGAAGACACTGTTACTGGCCTCCTCATACCAGCCTCCAAACTTAAAAGACAACCTACCAGTGGGGTAACTCTTACGACTGAGGCGACTGTGTTCCAGCAAAACTGAGTTCATCTCTGAGGCCAGGGACATGATTGTGAGGTTCCAAGAACACGATGATCAAATAAACATATAAAAGAGCATCACATGCGCAAAGAGATCGGTTGTTGCAGCCCACTCCTAAACCCACAACCAACAGAGGCGATGATCTTCATCGGAGGCAAAATAGATATGTAGCCATGCTTAATGAGGAACTAGACCTCCGGTGTTAGTTATGTATGTTGTGTACTTTCACTTTAACAGTCTCTCATGTTTATGAAGTGGGCTACCTTCAGATGTCCATCTATACATATTTAACACAAAAACCATTTACAATACTTGAAAGGGTGGAGGGTTAGTACTTTTTTAAAAATGTATCAATAATGCTTTACATTACTGTTATATATTCACAGATTTATTTTCATGCCACTTCCTCCTTTTTCTTTATTTCTAGAGGCATAAACTTCATGCCATCAAGTACCTACATTTGTGCACATATTGAGCACAACACATTTTCTAACTTTTTTGCGCTTCGGTCCTCTTGGGAAGCCTTTTTTTCCACTGTTAGTGTACAGTATTTTCATCTGTACATTCACAAATGAAATCTTAGATTTGTCCCTCAGACTCTGCCGGCCTGCGGTGGAGGATCCTTCCAGTTCCTGGTCTTGCCCCCTTCCATCATGTTGCAGTTACAGCAGTGTGTGGCTAGGGGACGCCACAGGAGCAGCAAACTGCTTCATCAGTACTGGAGTTGAACTTGCTCCGGACACATGACCTCCTGAGGTTCACTCACTGTTTTGATTATTAATCAGTAAAATGTTACTTCTCCTTTACTGTAACTTCTTCACTCCCTATCATAAGATTTAGAGAGATGAGCCAAAGTTTTCTGTACACAAGTCGACCTTAGAAACAACTCAAGTCCGCTGGATGTCTCAGAAATATGTGGGTTTTACACTTATAATAACACATAATAACATAATGACATAATGTGCCCCCACACACCTCACTTACTCATCCCTGAACAAAACATGAACAATAATAAGCATAACTCTATTAACAAACATGGTAATCCAACGGTAACTGAAATTTCGTAGCTTTGTAACAATGCTTTTATTTGAACAAATTGAGTAAAAATCTACATTTTATATAAAAATGGGCTTTGTAGATTTGCAGAGAGAATCAAACTGCTATGGGTAAACTTCAAACTAAATAAAATGGAAAGACTATATAGAATTAAAAATATAGACCTATTTTTGTTGGCTGTGCTAGTGATTTGACCGCCTCCCAACAGTTTTCTAAAGCTAATCTGTGAAAAACAAAAAGAAAAAAAAAGCTTCTTCGTCGTTTCATTAGCAGGATTGTCTCTCAAGGTCGCCAACACATGAATCTTGTTTATTCGCCGCTACTTGCCAAACAATTTTAACACATTCAAGCAGAAGGGAAAATAAATAAACCGCAGTCAGTCGTGCAATTTGCGTTTCCCCTTCCAAAGCTAAATTTGTCTTGTCTCGCAAAACACCACCCATCCTCTTTGGGCTTTTCTTCTCTCCCTCTTCAGTCGCGAACCGAAATGATTCACATAAACGCTCTCTATTCTTCTGCTGCATTCAGGGCCCATGGGAAAGATGGTGCATGTGAGCTTTCTGTGTGGAAATCCCGTTCACCTCAGGTTTGAGCTGGTGACCAACACACCTGCAGTCACATGTGGGAAACTGCATGTTGATCTCAAGGCCAGTCAATAACTGGAGAAAATATGTACCTCGAAATGCGTCAGATGAACGCAGCATTAGTTACTCACTTTGTCAGATGAGTTCAGTGATGGAAAAACTATTTATCCTTTAATCAAGTAAAAAGTATGAATGCAACTATGTTAAAGAAAATAATCAATTACAAGTAAAAGTCATTCATTTAGAATAAAAACAAATACAGAAGTATTGGTAAGAACATACACGTTCTACAATTAGAAAAATGAAATATTAGTACATTTAAGAAGCATTAGTGTAAAGGTAAAAAAATAGGCTGCCTAACAACAGCCAATTACAGACCTGCATCCAAATGTAGCGCTCCAATGTACTCACTGGGCCGAGTGGCTCCTTTTATACTATTATATTATTATAAATGTAGTAGCAATGTGTTATTGCTATTGATGCCTTAACTTGCAAGTCATTAGAAAAAGTGCAGCATTTCCCTCTGAATTCTGGTGGCGATGAAGAATAAAGCAGCATAAAATGTAAAAACTGCTGAATTTACTTTAAGACAGTTTAAAGTGAATGCTTGGTACTTTTCCCCCAACAGGGCTTGAACGCAGCATCCGTCTTCCCCTCTCGTCTTTCTCCTCTCCTGCGCTCTCTGCAGGGCAGCAGGGGGTGATGGCTTGTTCCTGGAAGAGCCCAGCCTGCCTGCAGAGTCACTCACATTCCTGGCTGGGATTCAATGACTGAGCCAGACACACAAACACAGAGGGAAGGGGGGGGGGGGGGCGGCGCGTGAGAGAGGGAGAGAGCGCGCGAGAGAGAGACCTAGACGGAGCGCGAGGGAGAGAGAGCCATAGACTGGTGAAGAGAGAGAGGGAGGGAGAGGGAGAGAGAGCGCGAGCAGGCTGGCTCTCAGACTTCTCATCTCCATACAGTCAGAGTGAACTGCGGGGGCAGACGGAGCGGATTGCGGCAGTCCTCGACAGCGGAAAGAGCCTCAAATAAGGATTTTTTTTATCGAGCTGTATCGACTCACAACTCCCGCTTTTGTTTCATTTTCGCCTACTTCACTTTGGAATCCAACAAACGGAACTTTTCGCTTCTCTGGAGTTTGGAGAGCCGGTCTTTTCTTCCAGTTATGGACAGTCGGCGACCCGCTGCAGGGAGCGACTGGCCGGTGTTCACTCAGTAGTCGCGGGAATAAAACTGTAAACTCGCCGTCTGGGACTTTTTACTGGATGTTTGATGAAGCGCTCCGCAGTTTTGGTCAGTTCTGGGACACCGTGGATGTACCAGGTTCAGGAACGGATAGATACTCGCGATTCCCGGTCGACGACAAGAAGGATTTACGCTTCCAAAGTTGCAGGAAAAACATGGAGACTGTAAGTCGGCAGAGCTTCCAGCCTCATCCGGGACTGCAACAAACTCTTAAGCAGTTTCACCTCAGCTCTATGAGCTCTCTGGGCGGACCGGCGGCTTTCTCTGCCCGGTGGCAACATGAGCTCCTCTTCAAGAAGGACGGTAAGGAGCCCGAGCCGGTTCTGCAGCATCTGCCGCCGCCGGTGATGCCGGGCCCACTGTTCATCCCGTCGGACCGCTCCACGGAGAGGTGCGAGACGGTGCTGGAGAGCGAGACCATCTCGTGCTTCGTGGTCGGCGGGGAGAAGCGCCTGTGCCTGCCGCAGATCCTCAACACGGTGCTGCGGGACTTCAGCCTGCAGCAGATCAACTCGGTGTGCGACGAGCTGCACATCTACTGCTCCCGGTGCACGGCGGACCAGCTGGAGATCCTCAAAGTCATGGGGATCTTGCCCTTCTCGGCGCCCTCCTGCGGCCTCATCACCAAGACGGACGCTGAGCGGCTCTGCAACGCCCTGATCTACGGAGGCGCCTACCCGCCGCGCTGCAAGAAGGAGCTGAGCGGAGGCTCGCTGGAGCTGGAGCTCACCGAGAGGAGCTTCAAAATCTACCACGAGTGCTTCGGCAAGTGCAAGGGCTTGTTCGTGCCGGAGCTGTACACCAGCCCCAACGCAGCGTGCATCCAGTGCATGGACTGCAGACTCATGTACCCGACCCACAAGTTCGTGGTGCACAGTCACAAGGCGCAGGAGAACAGGACTTGCCACTGGGGCTTCGACTCGGCCAACTGGAGGGCGTACATCCTCCTGGGCCAGGATTACACAGGGAAAGAGGAGAAGGCCCGCCTGGAGCTGATCCTGGACGAGATCAAGGAGAAATTTGACTTCGCCAACAAGTACAAGAGGAAAGCATCATCCAGGGTGAGTTGGTCCTCGAGCTGCACCTCACCGCGGAGCTCTGATTTATTGATTTACTGCAGCTCGTCCACTTTCTGGTTTGTTTTTTATTTCCCTCATTCTCAAGACCCAGTTTATGCATTGCAGCTCACTCTGATTTTTCTTTCTTTTCCTACTTTTACTTTTCTGCTCAGTTTACTTGCAGTGTAGTTTAGCCTACTCGTCCCTCTAACAGCACTGGTCTTGTTTTGAAATTTCTTGTAAAATACAGACATTGGGTTCAGGGGGGTCCCAGCAAAATCTCACTGCACACCACTAGAGAATGTTCCAGCAAGAGGGTGAGCTGTAGATTATTGGTGATTCCCTGTGAGCCCCACAAAATAGAAATTTGTCCCAGTTAAATAATGCATAAAAAGGCAATCCAATCCTATCATAAGGATGTCACTTGTGTAATATGTGTGTATCTGGGGGCCAGTGACCCCCTCCTGCAGAGGAACCACTCTGTATTGGGTCATCATTGGCATATTGTCACTAATTGGACCTCATCCAGCAGTGACAACAAAACGCCTCTGGTGGCAATAAAGACATTATTTGCCTGTGAAACACCTCTCAGGCTCACTTTTATTGGCCTGTACTGTAAATACAATCTCATTTACCAACAAATGGCTCAATGGGACATAGTAAACAACAGTCAGAGGGAGTGTGAAGATTAAATGTGAATTCAGGTGCACGTGAGGATTAAATGGCATTTCATTACACGCACTCACACACTCATACAAACACTCTTCAGTCGGACAGAAGCGATCTCTTGCTCTGACTATGTGTGTGTTCCCATGGGAGGGGATACACTCACTCAGCAGCGGAATTATTGTTATTATGACAAAATTTGCCAATTTCGTGTGTGTGTGTGTGTGTGTGTGAGCTTTTTCTGTCACATTAAATGTATGTAATGTTGGTGTGCCTGTCATGTGTCTGGCTTCCTGTGGGTTTAATCAGCGCCACTATCGGCGTCATGTTTTTCCTCTGGTTGTATCCACATCATCTGATTCTCTTTTTACTTGAGATAGTTGGAACATGTCACAATTAGAGCATCCGTGCAGGTTTTGGCTCTGTGTGTTTCCTGTGGTTTTTATGATCAGAAACAAGACTTCCGGCCAAATGAAGTAGTTTAGATATTGAGTCTGGTTTTCCATGCCCCCCCCCCAGCTCTGCTTTTAGGGCTAACTGACTGCTGTATGAAGGGATTATAATCTGTGCTTTGGTGTGCAGGCAGGAGTTTGCAGAGAGTGTAGTTGGGTGGTAGACTGATAAAAGGACCCCCCCCCCCCCCCCCACACCCTTAGAAAAAAAAAAGGCTAGTGCAGCCATTTGCATGAACTGTTACACATGAATGGAGTTGATGAAGCAGGGTTTAGAAGTATTGTGGTGGAAACATAATATGATCCCAACAAAGGGGAGCATTCAGCAAACATCGGACCCATCCCCCCCAAACATCCACCTACCCCAGGCAAGCCACCCACCTCTGACATAAACGCACCCACACCCATCCTCCCTCTCTTACCTACTTCTTTTTACTTTTTATCTACAACCTGATTGAAGCCAGAATGGACGTCTGGGGGCAGCAGACTTGTTGGTGAGGCTCAGAAAGCAACTGCAAAAGTGTTTACAAGCAGCTTCACTCCAGTCCTCCACTGAGGCTTCTTTCAGGGGAATCTGCCAAAGAAAGAGAAATCAGGGAGACCCTTGAAGTCCTGAAGAGTGCCAAAGTCCTGCCATGCATGGTGAATACCCACTCTTGGCACACACTTTCATTCAGACTCGAGTGGGCACACCTCAAGGACCCCCACTTTCAGGGGCCTCTTCTATTTTTATAAGTGCCGACGGGGCACCCAAGTGTTAAGCCCAAGCCTCATTTGAGCGTCTACCCCGCTTTTTAATTCGACTCCTCCTTGTTTTTCTTCAAGTACCCTGTTTCAAGAAACGCTAATGAGAGAATACATGCTGGGTAGGAGTTCAGGAATATTGCTAAACTTATGGCACAGAGCTCCCCTTTGTCAGCACATTTCAGCACAGCCGAGGCACTTTGAAAATGTTCTTGGAGGATGTGAAGCAAAGTGCGAGACTGCGTCGCGCTGCCTTCTGCCTTTCAGCACACGAGAAAATGCCATCATCTGCGCGCTGTCAACGGAGGAACCGGGCGGCTCTGTGAATATTAATGAGGGCGTTACAAAAGTGTTAGCAGCCGTCTCGCATGCAGACAGACACAGGAAGTGATATTGCCGCACTTCCCTCCTTGCAGACGCTCTTTTGAGAGCTTCCTTCTGAGACGCACACATGCATACTGTATGTCTGAATCACAGCCGTTTGAGTAAAAACTGCTTTTCACTTTTTGCAGCATGCCTGCATTTGTGGAAGAAGTGTGAATTTGCAGCAGAAGTTCATTCTCCGTTCTTATCTCGGAGGATGTGAGCCACAGCGCCGATTGTAAACAGCAAATGCAGTGAACTATTGAATTGTTTAAATTAGTTTATATGCTGGGTGTGGAAGACTTCTTCGAGTTGCTCATGCCAGCTCTTGGCTGTGAGTCCTTTGGTTTCTGGCTGGTACACATGTGGGTGGCACACATAATCAGTGGCTTTCCGCATCAGGATGTTTAGATAAGGATTGCGGCTGCAGATTTAGTATGTTGCTAACTTTATAATTCGCCCCCAAGATGATGTGATTTCTACACAATCCATCTGTTTAAGGGAGATATGAGAAAGAGAATTGGGGGACGGGGCGGGGGCTGGAGGAGGGGGATGCTTGCAGTCGAGACAGCTCAAGCTTGACTCATGCTTGGTTCAAAACAAGCAAGTTTACATCAGACTTTTTCTTTTTTTGGTACCTTCCTAAATGACGAGCATCCTGTTCAGTCTCAGCCCATGTTTGTAACAGCTCCGTCAGGTTTGGAAATAAAGCAACATTTCTTTGTTGAAGTCATGGAATTGGGAACCTTTTTTTTTCACAGATGATTGCGCATTCATTAGAGTCAGTCTGTGCTTACATTCCACAGCCGCCACTCCTTCAGAGAGCTGAAGATGTTTTACACAACTAGTATATGAAAACAGTCTTTACTGGGCTTGAATGAAACATGTCCCCATGCGTGCATGTCCTTACAGGCAGCCATGACTCCGCTGATCACTGTTGAAACCAATAATGGAAATCCAGATTTCCTCCTTATCCAGTGATTCATTTTCATTCTGAAGTGGTGGGAAGTGATTTGTTTCGAGGCAGACGTGAATAAAGAATCCAGCGAGAACAATAAAGCAGGGTAGAAGCCATTTTGTGTTTATGCTCCACATATGCTATGTTGCTGTGCTGACACCCAGCACATTCCTGCAGGCTGTTTCCATGCTTTATCCAGTGGCTCGTTGTAGAAGAAGCTGAAACTAAAGCTGACTAGTGTTGTAACACTGAACTATTGAGCCCTGAAAATGGAAAAAGGAGACAAATCATTTGTGGGGTTTTAATATTTGGATCAGAAGCATTGCACCGAAATATTTGGCTACCATTCTCTAAATGCGCAGGAGCTAAAACTTCCCCTTTTACTTCCACAACCACCCCCACCCCTGAGAAGCCCCCACCGCTGCTCTGGATATCTGGCCTCCAGCTGAAGGGGCTGCTTGTTTCAGGAGGGAGGTGGGGCAGCGGTGGTGGTGGGGGCTCAGAGGAAGTGAACTCCCCAAGGGGATATAGGCCCATGTCCTGTTTCATATGCAAGGCGCAGTGTTGGCTAAGCCTGCTGACAGCCAGCCATGTCCACACGGTGGACAGGACAACAGCTGGTAGCAGTGCATTTCAATGGCTACTGAGGGAATATTTCCATTCTTCTTTTTTCTATTCTTTGTGTTCGGCAAAATGTGCGAGTTGAAAAGTCTGCTGCAGAGCTCAGTTTTATCCTGATGGCGTGGGTGTGAGGAAAGGTGTTTTAAAGAGATTCAATGCTGCATTTTAAGTTTTTATGGTTCTCTTTTTTTAATCTGTCAAATAGCAGAATTTAGAATTTGTCCCCTGTGCTTTGAAAAGGAGGAAGCCACCAATTCAATTAGGCCTGTATAATGAGTTCTGTTGCCTGGCCAGGCTGCCATTCTGGGTTTCTAATGGAGGACAGTCAGTCCATGCTGTGAGGCATGACTGAGGGTCAGGCAGAGAGATCAATGCCACATTGACATTCAAGTGTCTTTATGTCAAGTGTGATTGAAAACTCCATCACTTCTGGAGCTCAATTAAACCGGAGTGACAGACCAACACAGAGAATCCCTCCTCAGAGGAGTTCACTGGCCAGTTGGCTCTGAAATAAATTACATGTTGTAGCTATTGCCAAGGATGTAGCTATAAATATACATTTGGGTCGACCTGAAGATTGCAGTCTGAGAAGTTTCTTCTTCACAAAGAAAAACACCTTTTAAATGATTTGGACTGTAATTGCGCTTAGCCTTTGGTGTGCAAATGAAAATCAATTAAAAAGACATTGTTTAATTAGTAGCTAAGTTTGTGTGCTGAAACTTCTGCTAATTACTTTCCACAAATGCCGCAGCTTTTCCAAAGCTCTTTTTCTTCCCCTTTGCAGGAAATCAACTGCAAAAATGACGTTTATTTTGCTCTTTTATGTTTTTCTGGAAAAAAAAAAAGCTCAGTGCAGAGAGACTTTGCTTGGAGGTTCCTCGACAAAAAGTTTGAGGAACAATTGTGTTGTGAGATGAGACAGTCCACGCAGTCTTGATGTGCCTTTAAGAGTCTGCCGGTGTTTCCGCCGCAGCCATAGACAGGAAAGCACTATAACACACGCGAGAGAGAGTGGAAGAGCATCACAGGTTATATAGCTTGTTGTGTTGTCTGGAAAATTTTTCAAAAGACTGCCATTGAAGTAGCAGCGGAAAATGAATTAAGTGCAGTGATTCTTTTCATACAGCACGTCTCCCCGCCAGAAGCTGTTTGTATCAAAGCCTTTAAAGTTTTGCGAACAAAAGGGGATTTTCCTAGTTGCTGCTTGATTGTGCACAAGGGATGAAAGCATCTAGAAAGCAGTATGTGTTGGTGGTTGATTGTTGTAGGATTCTGACTTCCCGTGTGACCACCTTGTGTGTGTTTTTGTTACCATTCAAAATTCACATTGATAACTTCAAATTATTGATATAAACCAATGAGGCAAGACTTTCTAAACCAAACAAAGAGCTCGATAGCTTTTTTAGGCAGCCATAATTAGAGCTTCGTATCGGACCTCAGTACTTTTTTGGTTCTGACCAAAATGTGCCTGTAGCATGGAGTATCAAGAACCGTCAAGTACCAAAAACTGGCATTGAATATATGATTATAAGATAATATAAGATTGGCAATATTGTTTACCTCTTCTTTGATCAGGTAGTTCCTAATTATATCAACATTTTGTCAGTTTAGTCTTAATTATTTAGGCAAATCAGCTGCTTGTGTTTACAGTTGACATTTTTTCTAACTGTTCCTGGAAAAAGGAATTGCTGTTTTTCAGAGAATAAATTAATCTTCTCTTGAAAGCTTTAATTAAAAACCTAATGATAAACTAAACTCCATTAACTAAATTTTTCAAGTGGCTTTGCGGACCCATTGTGGTCCAAATCACCAACTCAACACACCTTTCTCGTGCAATCTTATTGTGTATGCTCATCAAACCTCAACGCTACAGCTATCTCTGACAAATAGCGGAAGTCTCATTCAGGAGGAGATCAAGAAAAGGAGAAGTTCAAGCCCTCATTGTCTGCCCTCCAGCCCCTTGGATGCGCTTCCATCCCCCGTCACCCCTGGCCCACTGGCTACTCCATCCATCAGCAGCGTCTTCATGTGACAAATAGACGGAGCGGCCGGCCGAGTGCGAGTACTATGAAGAACTGGCTGCAGTCAGTCTTTGTGCGGAGGAGGAGATAAAGGGCAGGGGAAGGAAAACAAGGCTCTCTGGGGCTACTGGGATACCTCCCACCTCCCTGCACATCCATTCAAAGAAGATGAGGAAAAAAAAGGTTCCCAAGAAGTCCATGTTGCCGTTGTTGTAAGCAACCATGCATGAAACCTGTCTGAGAAAGTGGTGCACGCAAAGCTCAGAACAAATGCGTTTGAGGAGCCAAGAGCATGCGTGGAAATAAAGTATTTCCTCCCGCTCGGTGAAATCCCTGTCAGAATATTCATAGCCTTGTGATAAAGCGTGAAAGTAACAAGCACGCTCAGGTTGCAGTGGCTATTCTTAAGTCTTCGAAGGACCTTGAGCGCGTCTCATTGGGATTATTGTAAGAGCGGCACGGAAGGAAGAACCGGGTGACCTCCTCCAGGTGTTGCGTGGAAAAGAAGCTCTTCCTCAGTCAGATGGTGCAACTCGATGTCTGGCCTGAACGTTGGCTTGTGAACGCCACTGTGTCAATTTTTTTGTGGGCATTCAATATTGATGATATGTTACCGTAGGCGGTGAGGTCCTGCGTGTTTATTTAATGAGAGGGTCTCTGAAATATTCATCAACACACATGGCACTGTAAGTCCAGCTATTGTCTTAACTACACATCCCCAAGCACCATCCTCTAACCTTTCGCCTCCTTTAACACAGCAGTGATGCTCAGGTGTAAGGCCAGCATCACACTGAATTAGCATTTTTTATTTGTCTGCCAAGTGGCAGAAAGCTTCAAGCTACATGCAGAGAATCACAGTCAGAACAAACTCTGACTAATTTTGGTGATTTGCAGATGAAAACATGTCTGATTGAAATTCTAAATGTTTAGACAATTTTAGTGCAATTTCAACAGCAAGTCATTGAATTGCTACTGAATACAAGGTTTAGGGTTTAACTAAGACTCAGCGATGTCCTCTCACCTGCAAGCCACAACTGTTTCTCAGTTGGTGAGTTTACAGCGTGGGCCTGGATGAGGCGGCTCCTCCACCATTTGTGTATGGATTGCATGCATGATAAACAAGTCATATCTGAGAGCAGTTATGCTATCTGTTTGTTTTGACGTGAAGGCTTGTATTGCACCATCACAGGGCTAAAAATGATATCCCAGATTTCATCTATATGAAGTGTTGAGAAAGAGACAGCTTCTGATGCTTGATGATGTAGGACATGCTTTGCTTAGGAACGTACCAGTCATCCTATTGTCTTGCTATATTTTCTAAATCTGCTTTCAGCCCCGACCCCCCAAAAAAACTATCGATTTTGAAAATCACTCAAAACCCACATCACCTTTGAAGAGATTTCCTCAAGCTCTGACTGTGTACGGCCTGATTGTTGATCCAGATGTAATCATTAAAAGTACATGTAAGTGTTTGCCGATGCACAGCAGGATGAACTGCACCAGTAGGGCAGCTTTCATTGTGGGATGGGATGGTGGGATGGGGGGTTTAATTTGTGCTGAGTCAGCCCAGGAGCGCCCTTTGTATATGACAGCAGTGTTGGCCTCTGGAGTTGCCCCACCCCCCATCTATTTTGCACCCATATGTTTGGGAGAGCAGCCAGCACTACACGACCTTTCCCTCCCCAAATAAAGAGGTGACCCACCTCACCCCTCTCTTGAAGCACAGACGGCCAATCGCGTGCTGCTGAGCAACTCCCAGGAGGCAGATGGCTGTCTGACGACGGCCCCGTGATGTAATGAAATGAATGTTTGCGTGATGAAAGGTGCACTCGGATGTGTTTCAGATTTCGTCGAAATATTTTGGGCTTACCTCGCAGAACATGCATGTGAGACTCATGGGAACATTTGAATAGCAAAGGCATCCTCTGCCTCATTTGGTGTGTGATTGTGCATGGCGCTGGTCGAGTGTATGATTTCCAGTCGTTAGTGTGTGTGTGTGTGTGTGTGTGCGTGCTTGTGTTGTGCCTGGATCAGCTGTAGGAGCTGTAGGAGGAGATTAGCATGAGCTCACTGCCTACTCATTTCCATCCCCATCTGCCTGTCTCCCACAGTGAAGCCCCCCCTCCACCCCCAACCACACACACACACACACACACACATACATGAGCACAGACATCCACACAGCACCCAGATCCCACCCCCGCAATGCCTCTTTAGTATAATGAATACAGAGGCAGACAGAATCGCGTGCAAATGCACACACACACACACACACACACACACACACACACACACAGACTTGTCAGCTGCACTGGCAGTGTGTAACACAGCATCCACCAGGCATGGTCAAGAATATCCTCATGTCAGAAGCCAGTGGTCCATCTCAGACTGTTGGGACAACAATCCACGGGTAGACTGTTTTCTCCCAAAGGGCGTCTACTTAATCATCTCAAAGTTTAGGAAGGACAGGTGGAGACAGAGGAGGCAGATACAGGGAGATTTCCAAGCTAATAATAAGCTGCGCTAATCTTATTTCTGATTGAACCGGCACGATTCCTCCGCGGAGGAAGCTGCCAAGTCAACTCAGCAGCTTTGCAAAATCTCCGTCAAGTGGATGGAATGGTGATAGTAGTGAGAGATATGGATTTTTGTTTTAAAGAAGCACAGCAGCAAAGCTTCATTCGAACACGAGGGCTGAACAGTATGCAAAAAAAAAAGAATATTGTGATATTGCGATTTCGATAATATTTCTATGAATTGTTCAGCCCTATTGAACACTGGCTTAAAAAATCCAGTTGGTGCAGGACAACTCATTTACTACAATCCACCACACTTACAGCTATGTAGTGCATCATCTACAAGGCTAAAAAGAAAGAGGATTAACCTTAGCCTACATTGGCCGACAGTCAATCTGGCTTGTCTCGACTGTCATGGCACAAGGCAAAAATCAAGGAAATTCAGTGCCAATACAGACCAAGATTACACTGTACACCTGGTTTGGCTTGTATTATGTCCCACCAGGATATTCAGTTCCGGTGGTTGGAGAAATCTTTTTCATGACTAAGAGGTTGCAGTTTTGTTCCTTTGTGTGTGTCCACCACTGTTGAGCTTTCACCTTTTTCTTCTGAGGGGGCATGAAATACTCCACTGCCCCATTTGAAATAATGCTGTCTTAGCTTTCAAGACAAGCGTTTGGCGGCCAGTCCAAAGGCAGACATTGAGAAGAGTTTGAAAGGACTTGAGGTGTATTTTCTGTTGTTGTGAAGGCAGGCTGGGTCCTGGGAAACCTTTGTTGTGCTTTTTTTTTGCATTGACTCTTCAAGGGACGGGAGGGTTTGGGGGGGGGGGGGTGTCCCACTGCTTGGCCTCAGCCATGTGGAAGGGCAGCTCTGTGAGGTATTGTTGTGAGAGCACAGGGTGGTGGTGGTGGTGTTGGGATGGGGGAGGGGGGTCGCTGTCCACTGGCTAGTCATTGTCACCTCTTTTGTGGTGGGTATCAGCTGTGGATCTGTGATTGTGGGACAGATAGAGGTGATAACCCACCCCCCACCCCCTCCACTGTTGGATGATCAGTGCTCCCAAAGTGCCTGAGTCATGGACCAGTGCTCATTGTTTGCCTCCCCCTCCTCCATCCTCCGTCCTCCCTCTTGCGTCTGTTTGCTCATCTTTCCTGGAAGCGTCATGGCTGCTGCTGTCCAGCACAAACAAACAAAGAGGTGAAGTAGCCATGTAGAACACTGTCTGCTTTATTAACAACCCAACCCTGTAACACAGTGATTGAGATTATCCTCACTTTATGTAGGGCTGAACAATTTGAGGAAAATACCTACTTGTGATTTTACTGACCAGTACTGCAATTGCAATTTAAATTGGAACGATAATATGGTTCTTCAAACAACTACTTGGGTCATGTTTTGTGTGTGCAAACTATTGCAACACTATAAATGTCTCTGCAGAGAGACTGTGATATCACCATTTGCATGGTTTGTAAATAGGACTTTTTAAAGTCCAATTTTCAAATCAGAAAACAACATATCGTTCAGTTCTAATCTGAAAATAAGTCAGTTTTGGTCCAAAATAAATAGAAATAAAACCATCTTTGTTTGGGTCAAGAAATCAGAATCCATCTTGTTTAATGCCTTAAACTTCTACTTCACTGCACACTTGAGGGGATTTTTTTTATACCAATCATGTCTTTAAAAAGAGGAATACACCAGAAGCTGCAAGCAGTGCATTATCTTCACAGACTTTTGCCAGGTTTATTGTTATTATAGGAAAAACAAAGAGGCATTTACCCAGACAGTGCCACAGATTCAGTGCTGTCTTGTGTACATCTTTTCTCGGAAGAAGTGTATCTCCTGGCAGTATAGTCTACAAAGACCTCTGATCTTTACTTTTGTTTCGTCTTCTCTGACTCACAGCTAACATCGTGCCGCTCTTAGTTATGTTACGGCAGGATGGGTTAATCTTAAACTGGATTAATCAGTCTATTGATCCAACAAAGCAACTTTGTCCTGAACTTTGACTCTCCATTATAACCTTTCTCTGTTTATCACAACAGTCATTTAGAAGAAGTGCTGCGAGGCCAGGTGTGCCACAATTGAAAGATACAACTGAAAGAGGATTTGGGGTCAGTGGAGACCGCGTTACACATGGGAAGTTTAGAGAGTGAGATCACTGGGTTTGAAGTGAAACCAGTCATTGGAGGGCAGGTCTAGGCTGGTGCCATTTGGTGAGCACAGACTGGGTAGCATGGTCAAACCCAGCTGGGGGACAAAAGTTTAGACTGGCAGAGCAGAACTAGACTGCTTTCATTTCGGCTGCCCGGGCAGAAACAGAAACAAAGTCTGTGAACTGTGGCCACACCTCAACTGCAGCTTGTCAGGAAGTCGAGGTGGAAGGTGTCTGCGTGTGTGTGTGTGTGTTTGAGCAAACCAGGGCCTCTTGGTTGAGGCAGTGAAGGGGTAGGACTCAGTAGGCTCAGTTTACCCCTCAGGAATGAAGTGTTGGAAACAAAGGCTTATAATGTGGTTAACATCCTTCCTCCAGACTGGCCCGGCCATTCCTCCCCTCCAAGTCACCAATCTACTGAATTAATCCATCCCAGCCGCACTCTGGCAAATGAAGCGGCCGTGCAGATGCTAAATAAAACAATATGCTGAAAGGAGATCCCTCCTCCTGGCACGGACTCCTGCTTCTCAGGTTCAGGAAGCCTCCAACGGGCCCAGACTTGCTTCTCTGCTTTAACAACCCCCCCCTTCAACTCAACCCATTGACTTCACATCCCACGCCCTTCCCCCCTCACTCACACCATTCATTTCTTATTGTAAAGCACACATGCATGTGCAGACACAGAAAAGATGTAAACAAATTTCTGCACACACACACGGCTTTCCAGGCATCCTCTTTCTGCACACACTCATCCTGGCACACACACGTGCACATACACTCATTCCACTCCTACAGAGCAGACAATAGACCTCTTGAAACCCTTGGCTTATAATTAATGTAATTGTAGATCTCAAAGACAAGGTAATGTGTGGAGTGTGTAACCGCCTCCGACCCACAGCGAGCACAAAGACGTTATTCTCAGCGTCTTCCTTCAAAGAAACAGTGCCAAGGCTATCTTGAGCAGAAGGACATCTGTTTATATAAAGCCCACTGCCATTTATATACGTCTGCTGTCAGAGTGTGTTTGTGTGTGTGTGTGTGTGCGTGTGTGTGTGTGTGTGTGTGTGTGGAGGGGGGGGTGGGGGAGGTCGGACAAGCTGACTTATCCCATGTGACCTCTAGCCTTCTCACTGGGCTCATCTGTCTGCCCTGTTTAATTATCTTCTCACACACACACACACACACACACACATATGCATACACACACGTGTACACATACAGAGGTCAGGGATGCAGCTGAACCTTGCCACGCCACCTCCACTCCCACTCCCCTTTCCCTCCCTCCTTCCCTACAGGCAATGGCTGCTGGTTGTCTGCATGGCTCAGCAGAGGATTTAGCCAGACGTGCGTGTGTATCTGTGTGTGTGAGCACTTGTGGTTTTCATAGCAGTCACACTTTTCCCACTAGAGTTATCACAACGATGATGCATGTCTCCCACATCCTACTTTCTAGGATTGAGGCTCCAGCAGGTTTAGACCCTCAGATTTCTCTATTTACATCTATTTAGTTATGATTAATACCCAGGCATTAGTTTTGACTGAGAGTGTCACACCAGGTCTCTGGGTTACATTGCTTGATGTGACATCTCTCTTTGGTTGCTTCTTTTTTTCTTTGAGCGAGTGTGAAACCATATTGATTTGCTGATATGCCAGCTCTCATTTAACACCAAGTCAACCTTGTAGCGCGTGCACAAAGGACATCTTAGGCCTTGGCGATATGGCCAAAAAAAGAGAAAGAAACGCACATTTTTGTCATTTTCAAGCTTACATGTGCAAAACAGTTGAGCAAGCATAATAAAGAATTTCACCACTTCTCACTTCTCTGTCTTCATGATGCATAAAATACAGGTTAGTCCATACAACTACCAGATGTTTCTAAGTAGAGTGCATACACTTAAATTGTCAGTGTGAGAGTACAAACATATTTGTTCACTAATTCATCTCATTCAAATCACAGCTTAATGTATCGTGACTGAAAATAACCTTTTTGTGCACATTATAAAAACACAGTTTCTACAGTCTAGACGTCATAGGCATCTTGCGAAAAACAAATAATAGAATTATTGTGATTTGCCACCCAGCCCTAGTTCATGAGAGTTGATTGGCATATTGAGACAAGGTTACGAAAATCATAATCGAGGTGTAGAATATCTGCCTCATCCTCCCCTGGCAGCATTACCAAGTGTAAATGTGTATTTCTTTAGAAGTGGTTACATTTCTTGTAGATATAATCAAATGTGAGCAGGGAGGTTGGATCTAATCATAGCGGTCGGCCTAGAAGTGTTTGGTGTTTTGAAGCCAGGTTGAGGTGTGTACTGTGGTCCCTCTTATCTAGATTTAGACACTATCTGAATATATCGTGGTACAAGACACCAGGTCTGAGACAGAGGAGAGCGTTGAGGGTTTGCTTGAATTTCCACAGAGCAGAGTCAGTGTTTGTTCTGAGGGGAAGCCGAGACGGGAGGCAGTGTTTAGTCTCGGCTCAAGGACAGAGCCAGAGGTGTTATGTCTCTCTGTCTTTTCGCTCTTTTTCTCTCTCTTCCAGCCTCTCATGTTTTCTTGAACTGGTTACTTCCCCTTTGTCAAACCCCCTCCTCCACCCCGCCAGACCCCCACCTTTCACTGCTTTCACCGTCGGTGGCGAAGCCATCCAGCTCAGGAAGCGCTGTGAAACATCAGATTCCACTTCCTGCAGCAATCAATACATCTCAGGTCCAGCAGACACACACCCACAGCTGAAAATGCACAGGCACACATGTTCTCTCTCCCTCACACACACACACCTGGTGTGATTTCACACTATATGCATGTAAGAAGGGCTTTTATTCAGACAACTTACAATGGAAGGATCCAATTCTATTTCTAAGCCTTAAATATTAAGGAGAAAGGTTGCAAAGGCCTGGATGTCCTTCAAATTATCACTGTCAGTGTCCCAATTAATGATGTCTTAATAAGTAGCCACACATGTGCAGTTCTCAGTAGGTGGGTAGAGGTCCCAGAGGATGGTTCCAGGAGCTCCTATAGGAAGTTACATTTTTTTTTTGTTGCATTTGTGACGCTTTTGTCTAAAGTGACGCACAAATAAGGTAATCTTGCCACAGTAGATGAAGGCGAAGCCTTTGAGAAGAAGAGCCTCAACACTTCCATCTTACACAAGATTTTGTGGGAGTTTTAGGGTATTTAATTCCACTACAATTCAGTCCAGTTTACTTGATCCTAATTAGACGAAGACAGTTAGAACTTATTGGTTTCTTGGTCACCCCTGTTAGGTCCGCTCAGCAGACAGTTTAATTCCATACTAAATCATCTATTAAAATCTCTTATTCTGCCCACCGTTTGTTAATTTCTCCTCCGTGGCTGATTTTGACATTGAAAAGAAGCAGCAGTGAAATGGATAGAAGGATGAATTGAAGGAGGGATAGACGGATGCCTCAGCCATTCTCCTCCCCAACAGCAGTAATGAAATGATAGATCCCTGATGTGGATGGGAGCAGAAGTGAAGGGATGACCTCACAGCCACCTAATCGCCGCGGAGGGACAAGCCGGCGGCTAATGTGTCCATTAGCCTTCCCTCCGCCAGAGGAGAAACCAACCTGGCTGGGAGATAGAGAGAGAGGGATGAGATGGGGGACAGGAAACGACACAAGTTCTTCTCTCTTTGGTCTCGGCCCGCTGCTTTGAAAATGTAATCCTCTTTTTCTTTAGCTGCTTTTGTGGCATTTTGGCTCTTTTTGGCGTTAATGTGAACAGTTGAAACTTTGAAAGCAAATATTGCTTTTGGACTGAGACTGCCAGTTCATAATTTGATATTTGACCTGTTTGTGCTAAAACAATAAGTACCAAACATGCCTGGATGGAAAAGCCTTGTCCCACCTTTTGAACTCTAAAACCAGAATAAAACCATTGTTGACTCCATACATTGGATAACTCTTCAAAAACATCAACCTCTGAGGGACCATCTCTGTGGTTGTGTAAATGTTTTCCACTGGGGGATCCTGTTGTTCCTTGCCTGTTCAACAGTTCATCACTGGGGGTCAGAGAGGTTGCTGATACCAGAGTTTGCTCCAATGGAAGCCCGCTCCCCCTTCATCATGTGACCCGTGTGGGGTGACAGTCTGTGGACAACAGCCAGAGGCCTAGGGATGGACCTTTTTTTTGTACAAAATGAAAACACAGCACATGTGCACACAACTGAACAAGTGAACCCATGCAGTGTCACATGTTCACCTGCTGCACGGCAATCCCTCCTACTTCCCTTTTTCTCAGCACAGCCAGAGTGAGCAATGTGTCGGCTGTTGGCCACAACAACCCTGCAGACTGTCAGTCTGAACTTCTACCACAGAGCAGTGGCAGTCAGCAACGCAGACTTCTGGTTTCGACACCACACCGGCTTCCTGTGGCGCCTCCGCCCTGCTGTCTGAAGCGTCTTCAGCACTCCTGACACAACAGTAACAAATGTGTACGCTGCCTTGACCTGGAATGTCCTGATCCTCCAAAAAGCTACAAAAATAAGACCCACGCTGTAGTAGAACAGAAATATGTCAAATATTGAATAGAATGCTGACTAAAGGAAGCTTCTGTCTACAGTATCAGCCTTGCAAAACCTATAAGTTTCAAACCAAACTCCAGACCCTCCTCCCTCACCACTGGAAACCATGTGATTTGGCTCCAGAGTGAAGCCTCTCACTCTCTCTTTCTCCCCATGTCTCTCTTTCAATCGCTCAGCCTCTCCCAGAGTTCAACAGTGGAACAAAATGTCCGGCTCCGGAGTGGAAAGCGCCAGTATGTGCTGGCCAGCCGGCTCGATTTTGAGGCTGCCCAGCACCCTGCGCTGAACCAAAGGGCCTCTTTGTGCTCAGCCCTCACAAAGATGTACCCCGAGCAGTAAAAAAAAACCGTCCAAAAACAAAACCAACAGCAGTGTCCCGGCCAGGGGAGCCTGCCTGCAGCCCTACACGCAGGGTCCAAGTGGAGGAGCTGCCAGAATCGGAGGTTACAAATAAAACCGGGTGAATAAGCCGGAGAGAAACAGAGGAAGGAAGCTTTCCATTTGAGCTGAAAAGGCCCCACGTGGTCGGCTTCCCCTCATTCCTCTTCCTCTTGTTCTAAGCCATGATGGCCGTGCAAATGCTCATGTTCGTCTTTGCAAGCTTTTTTTAGTCAGTGAATGCTATATTATCAGCCAAAGCCCTGTTAGCGTTGGATAATACTTGCAGAGTTCATCTTGATTGTTGATGTTGTACAAATCTCCCAAAATCTGACAAAATGTGTCCTTAGCACAGAGAGTCAAAAACTGTCAACAACTAATTTGATTTGTCATTATTGATGAATCTGTCCGCTATTCTTTCGATGAATCTATTAAACGTTTCGTCTGCACTGTGTCAAAAATACTGAATGATGCCCATCACAGTTTCCCAGAGGCAGAGACAAAGGTAAGGTCTTCAGACTGCTTATTTTGTCTGACCAATAGTCCAATGATAATAATTGAATTTACAATGATATAAAACAATATCACATTTGAGACGTTTGGCTTCTTTTGCTAAAAGATGAAAGGGTTTTGTAGAAAAACATGTTTGGTATCAGTACAGAAACTTATTTATCGGAACTAGTATTGAAAAATGTAGGGAAACTACACCCTGCATTTAGTTTTTTTTGCATTTCCTTGATTTGTACGCACTTTTTGTTAGAAGAGCCTGCAGTGGAATTTATTAATGAGGACTTTGACTGCATTTTTGGGGACTCCAGTATCCAGCAATAATTGTCGGGAGTTGGTCCGAAATTTGAGTTGAAACAGAGACTTGGTTTTGTCTGAGTGAGTGTGTAGTGAAATTCCTCTGTCACATGAGGTCCCCAGGTAATTGTGCTCCAGAGCAAATAAGGTTTAAAGCCGAGACGGTGACAAACAGGGATAGTGTGTGGAAAGAAACTCCTGACTATCAGTCATAAACAGATAGCCAGACACAATCTACAAGCTGCTACGTCTCCGTTAACCCGTGCTTTATTTGATCTGCGTGCGTGCTTGTGTTTCCATACAGTAGTGCTAATGAACTTTGAGCCTTGTCTTGAGGCCTCAGCAGCCGTCTGTGATAGTGAAAACACAGTCGGCAGCCGCATGGATGTTGTTTTCTGGCCTTGATAATGCGGCCAACCACTGCGGCGACCCGAGTATTCCACCCTGAACTCTCTGCTTTAAAGCATCAGAGATACGCCTCAGTACCTGCCACACACACACACACAGCGTGGGCCATCCAATTGTTGACTGCTGGCTGCGCGTCGTACAAAGTCCCATTCAGAGTGTTAATTAGGCTAACCTGAAGTTCAGCGACCGGCAGTTCATTACAGAAATAGCACTGAGGTCTGAGGACTGAGGATGGCTTAAAATGTGTTGCACGGTGTGTGTGTGTGTATGTGTGGGTCGATGCTACAGGGCATAGCCAGCACCAGCAGCAGCTACCACAGAAATGTCTATTTCAGTCTATTAGTTTGATGGGGGGCCGCAGACAGTCAGACACCTCTGTGGCGTAGAGAGAGGGAGGGGGAAAGCGATAATGGATTTACTTTAGTGTGTGTTTCAAGGTGCCAGACAGAGTTTCTCTCTCTCTCTCCCTCTCTCTCTCTGTCTCTCTCAAAGTGGGCTAGGCAGGAGCTCGAGCATTAAGGCAAGGCAGCCTTG
Source organism: Enoplosus armatus (assembly GCF_043641665.1). Taxonomy (NCBI): domain Eukaryota; kingdom Metazoa; phylum Chordata; class Actinopteri; order Centrarchiformes; family Enoplosidae; genus Enoplosus; species Enoplosus armatus. The sequence continues at coordinate 6,260,055 of NC_092187.1, forward strand.
TGTGAAAAAAAACTACTCTCCCTCTTCCTTTCATGCTTGGAGAGAGCTGCAGCATTAAGTGAGAGAGGCATCAGACTAGTGTGTGTGTGTGTGTGTGTGTGTGTGCTTGTGAGTCTAATGCACCGCCTCCACACAGCACAGCAGAGCGCTCTGGCCCTACATTATCCCAAATGCTGCTGCTGTGATTGGAGCGGTAATGTGGTTGCTAAGCAAATGCAGTTTTCTTGGACTAAATCGGAATGGGCAAGACTGCTTCCTGGCTGGCTGGCTGGTGGGCCGGGCTTAGGTGCTGCTGCTGCTGCTGCTGCTGCTGCGTGCTAACATGACTCACACACAGAGACATACACACACGCACATGGCAGAGAAGTTTCACTGCAGCAGAAAGTAGCTTTTATTCGTTTACCTGTCTTTACGTTTGTCCACGGAATGAGAGTCTGTTGTGTGCCTTAAAAATTATCTTACTAATCATTCGTTGTAATTATGTCTCTTAGATAAAGTGAGTCATTGACTCTGCTCCAGCAGGGAACCAGCCCTGACGTCCAAATGTCTTGTCATTTTCGCTTGATAATAAAGTAGGCCGATAAATTCCACCCTAGAGATAGTTGACTTTTTCTACAATTTGTCATTTTCGCAGCTCAGGGCGTGAAGATGATGACTAATAATGAGTTAAACAATTCAGAGAATAGTGGTGGGCCACAACAAAAGGCTTCAGATGATTCAACCAAAGCAACTGCGGTGTGTATTTATAGGCTACTAGTAATACTACTGCAGTTTGAATAGTAACACTGCTAGTTACTTGGACAAGAAAACTAATGTTAACAATTATACATTTGCTAAACTAAATGAATAATTGTCATTGGAAATTCAAGCAAGACTGTAATTTTTGAAAAATGACGCAACTTTTTTTGAACAAATGAGAAGTTGAAACAAAACACACCCTCTCTCAGTTCAATACACTCTGCTTACTATACTTTGAACAAGGTGATGACTTCATATTACTGGTTTTGTCCTACTGTCTACATCCCAAAGTTGTAATCTACAAGGATATAAACAGAGAAAACCAGCTTATTCCCACACAGCAAATGTGTGGCATTAGCCCTGGATGGACAACATCAATCAATCAATTATCAATTATTTAAGCAATACCTGTGCTTAATTGTAGGGTACTTCTAATATTACTGAAATACCTACCATACTAGTTACTTTGGAAAGAAACCAAATGCTACTAAGGCCACATTTCAGCTAATATCAACCAAAAAATTTAATCCAAACCGATTAAAAAAACGGATTTTGTCAAGATACAACCTGCTCGGCCACATTTCATATGATTTGACTGTTACATGATTCAGAAGAGATGCTCTACATTGTAAATTGTTTTCACCAAAGGCAGATAGTGTCATGATGATAAGTCTAGTCCAAGCCACTATCTCTCTGGTTGCCGATCAGCCCGCCAGCCACCAGCTCGTCTTCCCGGTAAGGTGAGATGGCAGCTCGGGGTCAACTGTCCGTCAAAGAGCGAGATGGAGGTGCAAGGTGGGGGGGGGGGGGGGGGGTTAGTTCCTGAAGGCGGCTTTAATTAAAGCAGTTGCCGGTTTGGTTAGAGCGGTCAGAGACCTAAGAGCGACGGGGGCCAGCAATTAGAGCGTGCAGAAGTCAAGAGGTGGTAAGGTGGAGGGCCCGAAGGTGCACGCAGGGATTACCTTTCAAACATGTTTGGGGTAGTAGTACTTTCTATATATGTGTACGGGTCTGTGCGTAAGAGCAGGGTGTCATCTACTTTTAGCTTCAGGGTGTCACATTTCCTCACCTTACGTCTAAGCATGGAGCACAGTGGTCACTCAGTGTAGATGGAGTGAACACCCCACAACACTTGCACTTATTGTAATTTGTCATTTCAATACGAATAAAGTAATTTACATTTCATTTGCTTATTCAGTTTCAACACAAGAGACACATCCAAGGAGCAAAATCTGTGCTGGTGGCGGAGCTGTGTGTATATACTGTGTGAAAGCTAATGTGTAAACTTTGAGGCAGTGAATAGTGGAGCTCCACTCTGTCACAGCTGCTTGTGCAACACTGATAAAAGTGAGCTCCTCAGAGTTGGTTAGAGAAGTGGATTTAAAAAGGAACATCAGAGACAGAACCTTTTTCAATCCGTTTTCATCAATTCATCATTTCAAGTGCTCATCAAACAAAAAACGCAAAACTTGGCGAATATGAGGATTTCCTGTTTTCTCTGTTTTCCATTGGAAAATTTAGCTATACATTAATCAATTAATAAAAATAGATATGAATTGGTTTATAAGGAAAGTATTTCCGTAGTATCATTGCAGCCCTATGTTCCATGATTTTGAGAAATCCTCTAGTTTGCTGTCTTACCTAGAGCCAGATTAAAGCCAATTTCAGCTTTGTGAAAAATCAACTGAACTTTAACTTTTGGGAGGCTTGGTGCCTCCGACTGATTTCTGTTGGAGCGCAAAAAGCAGCCTGAGTTTCAGCACTGATACCAAACCAGTCCTTTTTTTTTTTAGATACCTTAGTTTGTGTAATATAAACATATTATAACAATTTAACAAAATATGCGCGACACTATTCCAACCCTCATCTTATCTGACTCTGGGTAAGACAGCAAACAAGGCATCACCAAAATGTAGGACTGTTAGTTTAAATGGTTCTCTCCAGCACCATGTAATGGTACAACCCTGCAGGAGTGTCCTCTGCTGCTGCATGGAACCCTTTTTGTTGAGAGTGTGTGTGCGAGGGAGGCCTCATGTGGGCCTGACCTGATTCCAGCCAAGCATCGCGTGCCTGACCAGAGCGTCTCTCTGTTCTCTTTCTCTCTTTCTCTTTCCCATCCATCCATCCCTCCCCCTCTCGCTCGCTCGCTCGCTCTGCCCCTCTCTCCCTTCTCTCCCTCTCTCTCATCCATTCTTCTCTTGCTCTCTCTTTTTCTCTCTCCTTTTTTTCCCCGCATTACAGTGTGCCTCACCGCCCATGCTGCACAGTTCACTTTAACACACTCTTTCATGCACACACACACACACACACACACACACACACTCCCACACACAGGGTCCCACAGGCTCCCAGCATGCCTACCTCAGTGGAACTGAACTGAACAATTTCACAGCGGCTTTACGGCAGACAAAATGAGAGTGGCACTGTCTGCCTCCATGCTGTTCACCGGGACGGGAATAACCATTTACATATCTGGGTTAAAGTTTAGGATGAGACGGGAAATCACTTTTTTTACGTTTTAGATATAAAACCACAACATTATTGCATCTGCTCCTTTAAAAATAACTATTCTAGGAGGGGGAAATGTCCACAGAGTGAAAAACAGATGCAAAACCATCATCACTGAGTAATCCAGTTTAAACTACCAACCTGCTGCTGGAAACCTGGAGATGTAAACGATATTCACTCAGACATGTACATGGTTTTCTAGCTAACCTCCACTACCTTTGCCCTCAATTCCATTTTCTGTTCCCATGCTGATAACATAACTTGACAAAACAAAGTTGATTTAAAGCATATAAAAACACAGATATGGTCCAACAGCTATCTGTCCAAGCTGCCGCTACACTGTGCCCCAGTACAAACTCCATAGAGTTTGGGCAACCCTCACCCACAGTCACCCCCCCCTCCCCATATCTTTCAGAGGTTCTGTTGTTGGGAGGGATGATCCAAGGCCTGTCATCACCAATTACCCAGATGTGGGCCTAGGCCTCTATCCCTCCCACTAATCCCCCCTTTCTCTCCCTCTCTTTCCTTTCTATTCTTCTGGTTTGGACACAAAAAGATAGCGGGGCGAGCAATGCCATTGTTTGAGAGTCTTATGTAAGGGTTATTAAGGCATATGCAGTATGCGTGCTATATAATCCTGCTGGGTTTTTTGGTCATCACCTCATTTAATTATGGAGCCCAACATAAATAGACTATTAGAGGGGTATTTTTGTGTGAATTATGATATGAGTCCATAAATACCTGCAGAACTTATGCAAATTGAAATGCGGGTGGCAACCACAGGTGGCTGTTTGAAAACTATAAAAAGTATAAGGCCCTTCACATTGAGATTCAAATGGTCAGCTTTAAAGATATTGAATTTCTTTAAAAGCTCTAAACCATTGGCAGCTTCAGTTAGTGTTGGTATAGTATTAAATATTAATCATTCAGCCCTACTTCGATGTGCTTCACACAAAGTGCTTATCAGATTGTCTAACAGCATCTGAAACCCCCTTTCCGCCAGTGTAATTGGGGTGGGGGGCGTATCAACTTTTCAAAACGGACAATGTTTTTGAACTTCAAGCTCTATGTACGTTGTGCCACCTAGTTCTCCTCAGCCTCTTTCCAGTTCTCCTTGGAGTCGCCGGCAGCTTAAAGGGAGTCTGGTATCGTTTCCAGCCCCGACTCGTCTTTATTCTCCTGAGGAGGAAAGAGACGAAGGTCAGCAGCCTCAAAAATAGACTGCACTTTCTCCTTTGGGCATGCCCTGTTGGAGCTCAGAGTAGTGATTTGGTGCTGTCTGCGGTGTTGGAAATGACACCAAAACAGCTGCCAAGAATTCTGACAAGCTCATTATATTGTCTTTTCACATTCTTATCTTTTACTTGACTGGGAGAGTCAGTGTTTACAGAATGTGTGAACACCGCTGATGCACTTTTTTTGTGGGAGGCCCATCGTGCGTATAGGGGGACCTACTTTTATCGTCTGACCTACTTCACAAAGCACTTTGTACTCGTGTTGGATCTGTTAATTTGGTGTGATGCACCTCTATGTGGTTCTTTTTAGCAGCCTTGCCGAGGCCGGCCCATGCCGGTCAGGGGGGAGAGAGGACAGGCTGCCACCACTGCTGCGTCTTTAAAAACTCTCTCCAAGCTGCTTTTCAGATTACCAGCGCTGCAAACTAGGTAATCGCCCCTCAGCACGAAAGGGCTTATATACCAACTGCAAAGTACGCACAATTCATTTCCAGCGCCACCTCACCCGGCTCGCTACTTTAATCGGATTCTTGTTTTTGCTGTTTTGTTCTCACTATTATGCGAGTGGGTGCTGTTGTTTACCACTCATTCTTGTTGGATGCACAGCACTTATGCTTATGGCTGGCTGTATATGGGAGTGGGAGTGTGTGCTGGGCTGTGTGTGTTTGCGTGACTGATCATTTCAAGCCTTCTCAGCTTTTTCCTGGTGGCAGGTGGCACCAATATGGTGTTACAGTGCTTAGTAAAAACCAAAGATACCTAAAAGGAAGGATGAAGGAAAGAGAAAAATGCAAAATGAGGCTCAGAGACGCGTTTTCAGTGTTATCATGGTGCATTTATGTGTTATTGGTGCGGAACTGTCATCAAGACCTTTCAGCAACAACTATATATATATATATATATATATACATATATAGTTCAGGTGGGATCTGAGATAATCTCTCATAAAGTGTCAGAAATAATTGATGGGAGAAAACAGCTAAGAAGTCAAATTGTGTCTTGATGGCAACTTGATGGTAATAATGAAGAAAAATCAACAACAGATCAGGTGCAACTTTCACCAACAACATCTATCCACATCCCCCACATAGACCACTTCCAGTTGTGTTATTTTCTTCTCCCCTTGTGTGTTTTTTTCCTTCGTGGCAACCATTTTCGCTGCTGGAGAAGTAGTGATGATAGTAGTGGTGGTGGTGGTGGTGGTGGCAAACAACCAAACAGAGGAGAGCTGCACCAGAGAGCAGCACAGGGGGTTTGTTTTGGCTCAGATATTAGTGCAGCTATGGAAAGAGTTAGCCAATGAATGGTGGGGAGGCAGGCAACAATTGTCCTGCCATAGCCAAGAAGAGTTCTTTAACTTCCCCCCTGCAATGTTTTGCAAAGAGGGAGGAGTGCAAAATAACTCTGGTCTGAAGTTCCACATGCAGAGCCAGCAATTCTTCTTAAACTTGTTACTCATAGCTAAATGCTGTAACTAGAACTAGTTATTGACCTTTTAAAAGCACAATCATTGTCACCCACCATTGATAGGATGCACTGATTAGAAGAAGCAGATGGGATTCTTCATTCAATCAGAGTTTTTTATTTTAAATGGAAAACGGCTTGTTTTTGGAGTGTAATGAACTGAATTAAGATGTAAACCAAGGGAAGAAACACTTGTATCTACCTGGTTTATAGATTGGGATCACATTGCAATCAGCAAGGGAAGAATCTTATATCCGGCTGTCTTAAAGCAGCAGCAGCCTTGTATGATAAGAAAAAAAAAGTCCTGGAAAAAGTGAGTTTTTAGTAGAGTTCTGGCAGATAACTTGTGTGTTCTGGTGACAACACCCCCTTCCTCCAATGTTCCTTTCTCAGCTCATATGCTTCCCATCAGGCAGAGCGATTTACATGACGTCAGTGTGTGTATGTGTGTGCGTGTGTGTGCATGCATGGGGAATGGCAGGAAAACCAGTCCTGCTTTCCAGATGTGAGAGGAAAGGAGGGAAATGAGTAGAACAGGATGGACAAAAGAGAGTGTGACGACACTATCCTCGACTTAAACAGTCATCCTGGTTCCAGTTTCAGTTTGTCTCGTGGTCAGTGGTGTTTGTCATGTCGGAGGAGGATCCCCTGTCCCCTCTATTGACGCTAAACCCCATGCAGCCAGATCATATCTTACCCAACAGCAGGGCCTGACACCATGCTCAAACCACAGTTTCCTAATTTGCTCACTCTACAAAGGAATCCATTTTGTAAACACGACTATTAGTTTTTTTTCCCTCGATGTACACTTGGCCTTGAATATTCTGGCCTCCACTCCTCCTCTTCTAGAACAAACTGCTCTCTCAGAAGCCACAACAGCTTCTTTCTGAGGTCCTCAGTTTTAACCTCCCAGTCCCTACCCAAGTGGGCTGTGCTGCTGTTGGCTGCTCTGGATGCAGCCCAAACTTTCTGTTGGCCTGTTATTCAACCTGACCCCTCTCTGACCTCGTTGTGGCCCGGGCTCTCTGGCCGTTAAAACTGAGGACGTAAAGAAGGACTGTGACTACTGGTCATTAAAAGACATTTGGCGCAATTAAGCCTTTAAGTGTCCCTCCCTTGATTACTTCTCAAGATAGTGTTTGTAGAGTGAGCCTGCATTTCTTAAGGCCAGACGCAGTCGCCCCCAGCACCACCCCCTTTCCTTTTTGTTCTATTTTTACAGTGGTCCAGACCGTAAAGTCAGTCAAGAGGTGGCTTTGGCTGTTTCGTAGTGAGGTCACGAAGGGTCGTGAACCCTCTGTGACACCTAGAAATGAGCCCTTGGAGGCAAGTCTGTGTCAAATACACTTCTTTATCAATGAGTGTCATTAGGGCTCCTAATAAGGTGCAAACCCAACTGCATGGTTCTCTATTATTGCTTGACTACAGGGCTACATGAGCTACTTGATGCTGCAGAACAACAGTCTTTTCTGTTGCCGCAAAGGCAGAACATGGGTAAACTGTGAATGTCGCAAGTTTACATGCAAGAACTTGTCAACTGTACTTAACATCTGATTCCAGTCAACTATTATCCTTATGGGCCTCCAAGATATTTGCCCTGCACAGCCATGTTACCCTCATGAAGTGAACTCCGTGGAGAGGACTGGAAATCAAATGCCAGGGGGAGCAAGTTTAAACGATAAGCCGGCCTCCTCAGGTGACTCGACCAAAGTGACATGTCTCGGTGGTTGGAGCCTTGTTGTCTTAGACGTCAGGTTTATATGGCCCCAGGGTCAACTGGTCACTGTTTTACAGGGGTGGAGACTAGTTCACAGGCAGCGCAGGCCCCTCTCATGCCATCTGGTTGCCATAAAGTCAGCCCAGTAAGCCTGACTTTTGTACTGGTTAATGGGGCTCTCTGGGGGTGAGCTTAGGTGGGAGAAGACTTCTGTTTTGCCCCTTGCTCCTCAACTTAGGACTGCAGTTTAATTCCTCCTTAGAACAGGATAAGGTCAGATGTTTGCCCTTGGCATCTGTTTAATTTATTTCAGTTTAGGGTTTCTGGTTTTCTTTGCGTATGCATGTAGAGGTTATTGCAGCAAGAAGCACTGTTGGTGCTAAGAGCTGCAACAATTGTGCCAGTGGGTTGTCGTCGCAACTGACCTAAGCATCTTCACAAGTGTAGTAACCTGCCAAATGGCCAGGCCGCCTTCATCATTTATTGATTTCCTGCAACAGAATGCATGCTGAAGGTTACATGGAGGATGTTGCTGCAATATTCAATACGCATCCAGTTTCTTTTTTGCAAAAACAGCTGACGACAGTGAAGAACTGCTGTATGGGACTTAAAATAGATATGCAGAAACAGGCTTTCTCTACAGTGGCGAACTTGCATCTTCTTCCGCCAGTGCGACACTTCCCCAGCCATCTACACGGTCTTAATGGCATCACTTTCATAGGCGTCAAGGCCTCGCAGACATGTCAGATAAGAGAGTGAGAAAGGAAACATGTGAGCATTCTCAGCGCCACCAGAACTAGACAAGGTAGAAATAACAGGCGGGCCAGTGGAAAGGTCACAGATAAATGAAATGGCTCCCCAGTCCGACATGTATTCTTAACCTCAAACACAAAATCTCTGAAGGATTCTTTCCACAAGTGTCTAAATGAGTCTGCAAGCTTCTTAGAGTACATTTCTTTTCTTGCAACTGGAACTTGCAGAACAAATTTGACTAGTCAGAATTGATGAGATGCCTGCGGAGGAGCTGACTGTAGTCAGCGGCCTGCTAAAGAGGGAGGCCCAGGGCGAAAAAAGCTGCAGGACAGTGCTTTTGTCCCAATTACAGCTAATCCCTTTAGTTGCAGAGAAAGTGGGGACCCCCTGCTAGCTCGCACTGACTACACAGAGGAAGCTATGCGGAAAGGAAAGCCAAGCAAAGGAGGGGGAGACCACCCCCCCCTGAGAGGAGAGAAAGTCAAGAACTATCATCTGTCTTTTGTCTCTGCGATTCATCTGCCTTTTCAGATGAAAACGTGCCACTTTTCATCCAGGGCTTGAAATATGTTAAGCGGAGAGACATTAGCCAGACCAATCCTGTTATGAGCATCAGCACTGGGGAAGGGGGGGGGCTACAGGGGGAGGGCGCAATCTTCTTAAGTGATTAATCACCATGTGAAAGTGAAACCTACTGAGGGATTTCTCTACCTCAAGATTTAAACTGCACTCATTTGCTATTGTTTCTTTTTTTCCTACACACATTTTATGTGTTTATCAAACACATAAGCTGTGCTTTAAACATTGAGTCAGTATGAGAAACTGTTTTCAATCCAATCAAAACTATTTTACTGAGCTGTTTTCCATCTTTGTCCAAAATGATCCACTCTATAACCACGTCTACTCTATATCCACTCGATAATTTTTGAAAAAGCACTGCGAGAGGAAAAGATGCATTATCAAATTTAGCCAACATAGCGTTGACATGGCCTTAGTCATCATTAACACGAGAAGAGTGGTTTGTCAACTGGCATCATTATGCAAACTGTGGGGTTGCAGGAGAAGGCAATTAGCAGGGCCTGGGTGTGAAAAACAAACACATTTGGTGAAGCTTCACCCTTATTACCTCATTAGGTGGTGCAATGAAGGAGAAGGCTTTTTTTTTCCGTCTTTGGGCCTCTGGCTATGTGCTGAGAGCGTGATGTCAGCGGATAAAATAAAAATAAAAGAAAGAAGTGGGGCATATTGCGCTGGGGGTCACAACCTCTCCACAGAGAAGGTAAAGTCATGGCAGATTTAGTTGTGTGCATTGTGTTTTGTATGCTAGTAGCTAATCTGTGTGGGTGCCTGAACTCTGTATGCATGATTAATCATCAGTGCTCACACACGTGAAGGTATCTGCTTGTGTGTGGGTACTTGGTAGGGGGTTAAAAGGGTATTCAGAAGGCTGATACCACCACTAGTACTGATATTACTGGAGCGAAGCTATGCATGGATGGAAGTTATGTTTTCCCATAGACAACCAATTCCATATTGATCAATCCGGCCATAATAATAAGCTGATAAGTTGCACAAACCTCAGCATGTAGCCACATTAAAAGACTCCACCAGCACTTCTACAGTTGGGGTACCCCCTTGTTCTGCACCGCTACAACCCCCTTGCCTTTTATAGGAAGAGATGGGGCAGCGGGGCCTTTTTATGAGCTGCTGTTCGCAAAACAATTACTGCACTTTAATGAGGCTGTCTGGAATTTCACAGGCCCCCTCCGCCGTGTCACTTAAGCCAAGCGCAGGAAAAATATAAAACCACTACTGAGAGAGGCAGCCGCCCATCTTGAGGTGGGAGAATGAAAAGGGGAGGAAGAAAAGAAAATCACCTTTCACATGTGTGTTGTGCGCGCTGATGAACAGAAACTCAAATAAACCACCTCCTAGATTGAATTCACGAGCTAACAGAGAGAACGCTGCCCATAACAAAGTCAAATTATAGTATTTTTAATTGCTTTATACAAGAAGCTCTTAAATATTTCCATGTCATGAATGCCCTGGTGGTCACACATTGGGGCCCCACATCTGAAGAGGCCCAATATGTACAGAGTTTACACTTTCTGTGGGGAAATACAAATGATGAGAGAGAAACTAATGATGAGAACAGTAACTCTTACACATGCTCTAACGAGGAGAATTTCAATTAAAATGAAATTAAGCTATTCCTCATTTTGCTGGAACCCCCTAAATGACCACTTTGTGAACTGAGGCTTTATTGTGCAATTATTTTGCTATGATTTTATGCTGAATGCCTGAAGATGATTTGACTAACTTTTCTCTTTTTTTTCTCCTTTTCCATGGCTCTGTGGTGTGTTCCTGTTGCTGGTTTTCATCTATAGGTGAGTGTCACTGTCTGCAGTCCTTCATGTCTCTTTTGTATCCATAGCTGCAGTCACAACACCGTGTTAGATGTGGCAGCGGGTGTCCATTTTCACCTTCATAACACACTACACATGCTTCCAGAAACACTGCTGCCTTTCACACGATGATAGCTTACACTGCAGCTGCAGTAAAACACACAGTCCAGGTTAGTCGTGTTACATGTGCTGCATAATCGTAATTTTACGGCGGCAGCAGCAGCTACACATGCGGCCTGCGTTCAAACGTTGTAAACGGAGATTTGTCTGGTAGTTTTAGGAGGGAGGAGCTGCAGCGTGGGGACGGGAGGGGAGGGGTGCGGTTGTGAAACCCCCAGCGCAGACCGACGTGGGTTTAACCAAAATGGCCGCCCGCCACAGGCCTCTGTGAGATGGAGTAGGGTGTAACCACATGCTTCTGCTATCTTCCACGTAGCAGCGTTGCATTCTGTAACCTGCAAACTGTTCAGTGTGTGCACACAACGAGGCTCTGCTTTGTTCAACCTCATGTCTTACAACTTTTTTTCACAACTGTGCCCGCCTGTCAGCGTCAACTGTCAGCCTGCTCCACAGACCCCCTCAAAGCCACAGAGCTTTTGCAGAGGGGCCAGTTCTTCCAACAGTTATGATTCATTGTAATTTCATGCTTTGGTGCCTTCCAGCTCACTAATCCCCGTTTTAGCTACCACTGACCATCCCTGTTCTTGATCTTGGAAACAGTAGTTTGACAAAGAAATCTTAACTCAAGGTCCACTTAATACCGTTTTCCAGAGCTTTCAAATCACTGTCCTCCTCCGCAGATGGAGTTCACTGAGGATGGAAAAAAAAGTAAAATGCTGAAATACTGGTTTCCCATAACGCAACTCAACAGTATGTCTTTCATTCAGAGTTTCACTGGCCTCATGACAAGTAAAGTGATCTTCATGTACAAAATCAGTGAAGTGCTCCTTTAAAAAGTAGTCACGACCCTGATGAGGATTATTACAAAGCATGCAGTTCATACAGTTTACACAAGTCCACATTTAGTTCACTTTAGTTCAAATACCTGTACCTGAGAGATAAAATCAATGCATTGTTTCTCTTCTACTTTAGTGGATTTCCAATATATTTGTCTGTGGGAGGAGGTTGCTGAAGTCACCTCCTCTGCACTGGAACAAAGTTCACTTTTTTTTGATGAAGCAAGAACGTTGCACAGACTTCTTTTAAGATTAAAATCCTCGTCCTGCACCACACAGAGGTGGATGTTGATCTCACTGTGGATGACGGCCTTCTCTCAGAACAAAGGCCCAGTCGTCCACCTCTGGGGAATAATGCGTCAGCTCATCTGCGGGATGAGGGAGACCTGGGGGGGAAGGGGAAGGTCAAGGGTCATGTTGGTTCTATGTGTGTGTGGCGTAACATGGTCTACATCCTCCTCCTCGGGAATGCAAATGAGTTCTGGTAGCGTGGTCACTGCACCCTGAGGGCTTCCAGTTTGTGTGTGTGTGTTTGGGAGATAGGAGGGGCTATCCCAGGACAGGGGTGAGAGGTCATGTCCTTCGCTGAGGACAAACAGGACCAGAGAGCGAGAGAGAGATGAGGTGCCGTTGGGACGCTCACAGATGACAAGAACATCAATAGTGCTGAGCTGGTTGTCGTTTATTTCTCGACTAACAAGTTTTGAACAGAAACCGTCATATAACAATGAAAAATCCATATGGCCGAAAACATTTTTTTATGATGTGGAGGTGGTCTCAGGTGATGTGGCCAAAACCTCTTTACACACACAAGTCCAACAAAGACAAAACGACTAAACCTCTATCAACTCAATATAAACACAACTTGAAAATCATGGCCAGCACATGATGTGGTTAACCAATTGCAGACAAAGATCAAGGTGAACCAGGTGAACATTTTGACATCTTCGGCCTGTGCACATGTGGCAGTTATAGCCAAACGTAGGTCTGCTTTTTCCTTGTAAACCCACAAGTTTCCCTGTTTGAACATACAAAATTCAATTTTTAATTGGAATACAGTGCCAGCTTTCTGGTTAATAAGCAGCCTATAAAGGTTACAACCACACATATCTCATATGTGAGGAGCTAATGAAACTGCTCTTGTAACACAGACACATTAGTATATGGAGATGCCGGACACAGAGGTCAGCATAAGCAAAGAAGGGAAGAGAAAATCATGATGCTTTAAGATTAAATTATACCACTTAGCCAACATGTATGTCCACAGGCTGACCCTACTGCACGTGTGTGAATGTGTCCACATATGCACATGTAATAAACTCCCCCAATGACACGTAAAAGACAGCCAATCACATGACAGTGTTGACCGGCTGCAGGCAAACTGGGCAGCATTATATTTTGGGGAGCGGTCAACGAGGCCGTTTGAAAATGTTGACAAGTTTAAGATAACAAGCCACGATCCAAACCAGATGCAACACTGTTTCGACTGCACCGTCACCATTTTGTTTGTTCACATGCACCATAGTTGATTTAGTTTTGTCTACACTTCAGAGGAAAGTGCAAAGTATAAGAAACTGACTCTTATTAACGAAAAGATGTCCACATCTGCAGCCTGTAGGCCCAGTCTGGACAAAATCAGACATGATAAGAAACTTTGTATTTATCTCGACAAAATATGCATGACCTCATGTCGCATTTCAGCAGGAAATTCTGTAAAAAGAAAATCCACCAAACCACTGGAGCCGCCGTCAGACAGCGGGTGTCTGGGTTTGGCCTCTGCTGTGTTTGGTGTTTCCATTTCACCTCATCCCAACACTGACACACTGAAGCAGAAAGAGGTGAAGAGAAATTGAGGAAGGGAGAGACAGAGAGCGCAGGAAAAGAGGAGGGAAACTGTGTTCCTGCATGCAGACGTGTGTGTGTGTGTGTGTGTGTGTGTGTGTGTGTGTGTGGCGGACGGCACGCCCTTGCAGGTTTCTCTATCACTCAGCTTCCATTAATTTTTAATTGCTTCCTCCGCCTGGCACACAGCTCCACTTCTCACTCAGTGAGCAGAAAGGAGGAGGAGGACGGACTCCCCAGCAGAGGAGAGGGGAAGGAGAGATGGAGAGGGGGAGGAGGAGGGACAGAGTGAGAAGGAGGGATGGGGGAGGAGGAGGAGACATAAAGACAGAGAGGGGAAATAAGAGGAAGAGAGGACAAGAGAGGAAATGGTGTAGAAAACTGCTTCCATGAGCCAGATTTGGCTCAACCCTCCACCAGAACCTCCTGTATAAACCTCTTTTCCATTTCCGTGCTTCCTCCTGCTCTTCCTCCCTCCTTCCTTCCCTCCTACTCTCCTCTGTCCTTATTCACTGTCCCCGAGCCTTTTCTCTCATCTGCTGTATTCCAGCCCATAAGTCTCCTTTATCACTGTTGGTGAATAAATGAAAAGGAGAGGAAACCCAAAGCCTTTGATGGAAAACAGTGGAGTTTCAGCACACTCGACACTTCCACCATCTCTCCCTCCATCCACCCCCCCCTCTAAATTAAACATCAAAGGGAGAGCCCTCCACTAGGTGCTCTTGCTCGCCCGCAACGCCAGCAATGCCACGGCGCTTTTTCCTTGTTTGAAAGTCGCAGAATGTATTTCACACCCAATCTAACCCTCTTCTGCTTCTGCTGCTGCCTACTCCTGCTGGAGTGCTCTCTTGAGTTTTCAAGTGTGTGAGTAGGGGAGGGTGGGGATGGGGGGCCCGGAGGCACAAGGACCTGAGGAGAGAGGGAAAAAATACATCAGGGTTCAACTGTCGATTGATATTTTGTGCTGATGTTCAACGTGGCTTTAAATATATCATTAAAGCCTCTGAAGCAGCCTTAAAGGGTTTGTTCAGCCACATTTTATTGAATAATATTCTCACTTATTTGACTGGTGTTAATTGGGTTAACTTAAAGCCCCAAGACTATAAAAACAAAAAATAAAACATGTTGATGAAGCAAGGTGAAATAACATAATCAATCAAGTGCAGGTTAAGGGCTACAACAGGAGTAGCATTGATCAGCTTGACAATAATATCGATCAGACTGTATCATATTCATCAGCAGATGATATTGGAGGTTTAATTAAAGCCCGTTTATTGGCCCCGAATATCCGTAGAACCTGTTTCTAGTTTGTGGGTTGCGCTAATTAAACTTGTGTTAGAGGGAGGTGGAAGAGCTGTGCAGCTCCGTGCCTGCCACTCAGAGAGAGAGAGAGAGAGAGAGAGAGAGAGAGAGAGAGCCTGCAGAATACATTAGTGCTGTCGAACAACCGCCGAGGCAGAGAGAGCGAGAGAGGCGGGTATTAGTGTGGAGGGGAGGGGAGGGAGGGAAGGCGGGATGATGGAACAGCTGCAGTCTGGGCCTCCAGCCTCCTGGCTAGACTGCTAAAAGTTATTATTGAGCTCCTGACCAGAGACTCCCTCCATCATCCCTCCATCCTTCCATCCATCCATCCCTAACTGATAGAGGAGAGAGGAGGGTAACAGCAGTAGACTGAGTGAAGCTGACTTGTTATTAAAAAGGAGGGTTGTGGGTTGTCTCCGAACAGCCATGAATGTTGAAACACTGTTAACTTACGTTAACTTACCAAATTGAAGAGTGTTTGTGATATGAATGTTGTTCTGACATTTTTTTCCATTAAGAGGGAAAATTACTGATGTAAACTACAAGTACATTTTTATAAATGTACTTACTATGATTGCCACATTGGAAGGTACTGAATACTGCTGCTGCAAAAAATCCACTACCTACAGGTTCAGTCCCAAAATAAAAGTGTCGATTTTAGTATTCAGAGAGTTACAAGAGGAGCGGTAGAGTGGAGAGGATAAAAGAAAGACATGGGGAGGGAGGAGGAGGAGGAGGAGGAGGAGGGAGACTGCTGGCTCCTTGCCATGCCCTCTCAGTGTGACCTTCCTCGTAAATAGCTCATACGACTTTTTTTCCCCCCCTCTCCCGTTCCGATGGGAGGAAGATAGAGAAAGCTGAGACGGATTTAAGCACCGCAACAAGCCCCAATTTTATTTCTGCCAGTCTCCCTTTTTACAACAAGAAAGCCAGGTGTAGCAGACCCTTATAAACAGGAGCCACCAGCAGATCGCGTGGACATCCTGACCCCCTCATTCATCCATTTTTTTTTATGTAGAAGATGAAAAGCGGAAGAAGAAAAAATTGAGTTTGAATTTTCTCACACAGGACAGTGCACATGCTGCACTATTGCTCAAGCCACTTCCCAGCTCTGATTAAAATATATGACATTTCTAAGGTCACAAGACCGAGGACATCTTCCAGAGCTCATTTGACTGTTAAATAGAGCAGTGTTGCAATTAACTATTCCATAAATTGGTTTGCCAAATTAAATTGGCAGAGTGTGACATCAAGTCTCTATGGAGACGGGGACAATCCCTCCACTTTACTCCATGCTGCAAAACAGATGTAGGTTTGTGTAAGTTGAAACGAGCTGGACTCAAATCAAGGCTTTGCGCACCAAATTTATTGCCACCATTAATATAGGCACTGCTGGCATAATATCACACCAGTATAGCAGCAGTAGTGTAGTTTACTACAGGAACTGGAGCCAAGTCTGTCAGAGCTGTTTCTGCAGAGGGAGAACAAAGTGGAAGACAGTGGTGAAAAGGATCTGTAGGCTTTCTAACATGGCGGTGCAGTTGTCTTCCTCCGTCCCTCTGTCCCCTCTTTGTCACTGGGACGCAGTCACTGCCGGCCGAGGCAGATGGCACGTGGATCGTGAAAGGGCAGCGCCCACCAATCCTCACCCACCAACCCGGCAGCACCCACCTGGGTGCCACCTGCTCCTCTTGTCTGTTTGACCCTCTTGCCAGCCACACACACACACAGCAAGGACCACATGACTAAAAACTGCGAGGATTTTACACTCATTTTCTATTTTCGGGTTCCACCAACTCTTTTGTGCCTACTGTCCTCAGAGTCTATTGTTTTAATTGAAAAGTTGAAAGTTATATACAAAAATATTAACAGACACGTTATCGCAAATTGTAATGTTTGAAAAAAGGTTAACATTTCCAGTCTTTACCACCGTCTGGATCAGCCTCTGAACATGTCCAGTGGTTGCTGCAGCTGTCTTAGCTGCGTGCTCCCCACATGCTGCTATAGGAGACTTAAAGGCTGACCTATATACAGTAGCTAGCCATAGTATACAGTAGCCAGCTATATATGTGCCTGTTCTCTCTGAGTCACCTACTGACTCCCTCCAAGGCTTTGTCATCCAGGCTTAGCCCTATAGTGAAGGCTGGGCTCCTTTATGTAGACAAAACACAAAACATGATATCAGCTTTCTACACAAAGCACCTCCAGGATGAAGGGTTGTGTTTTACTGTACATTCACATCATGGAAGATTTGCTGGGTGACTTAAAGGACCACACAGGTGATTGTAACAAAGTTAACATATTGGGGACTTAGATTGTCCTCCCTAGATGAACGACAGCATCAGCCTTTTGTGCAAATGCCTACAAATGACAATCAGTATTCAATGTTTTTGCACAGCCACAAGATTTTAAGGAAGCGGTCGGGGTGTATGGACGGGTCAGATGGGTGGAAGCGTGTGACTTTGCCACAGGAGACAACTGATTGCACCACAGGGTACTAGGGTACCGCAATCGTTCCCTAACCCTAACAAAGTTGTTCAACTGCCACCAGTGAGTCTTCAGCTGTCCAAACTGTGACAGGAAAGGTTCAAACTCATGACATCTTTGAAACTTGCCGTAGACATTTGGTGGATCTGCAGGTAATACCTTGTTTTAGGAAGTAGGAGGAAAACGACGAAGCTCAGGCTAATTGTATTTTCTGGTGGGAAGCTTGTTTATACCCTCTTTGAAATCCCATCATCCTCCCCCCTCCAAGTAAACAGGAAGTCTTTCCATACATAGTCTTCATTAATATTAATCTTTATCTCTTTACTGGTCCACAGAGTAGGTGAAGTATACATGCTAGTCATGCATATTACAAATATCATTCAAAGCATTGCAGGACATTACATGAGTTTAAGGTCCTCTCAAGTGCTTTTCCCAGTTAGATTTTTACAAGGGGGGTGTGGATTACCTCAGTGTGGGCCTTGAATAAGACTGCTTGTTCCAAAACAGATGTGGTGTGCTGCACGGCGCTCTTGCAGAGAGAATGAGCTCATTGTTTACAGATGAACCTGGTGCTAATTTTTTCTGAAATGCTAACAGCTGCTTAACTGCACCCCCAGCCAGCCTTGATATCGGGCCCCCCCCCCTGGCCTCTGTGTGTGTGTGTTGGCTCTGGCAGACTCCAAAAGACCAACTAGGCGCCTGGTGATTGCCACCCCCCCCACTCAAAGCACCATCAGCTCCATCCCAGTGCACTCCCCAAATCTAATCTACGCAATGAAATCGATCGGCGTCACTGCTCACTACGGCCGGTACAGACTCGCCAGTGTTGGGTTGCCTACTTAAGCCCCCCCTCAGTGCCTAGGAGGGATTGGGTCAGATCACGTTGGGCGACTTGTCCGACACACACACACACACACACACACACACACACACACACTTACTCACTTTCACATCCAACTGTGGTTGCACAAACCCAGGTTCAGTGTGTGTGGTCTTATGGTGGTTGCGAGCAAAGTGACAAATGCAGAGGGATTTTGCAGTGTGATGGCAGTGGTTGATAGGCCTCTGACACTGCCTTTTTGATACCATCACACACACACATACAGGCACTTGTTCATTCTTTATCGCTGAAACACAGTCCTACACACTGCAAGTGTTGGAGGTAATTTTTCATGACTAATCCAGTTAAAAACTGGAGAGCTGTTGCCTTTGCAGCGGAGAGAACATAAAACTAGATGAATGGAGGGATGAAGCCAGTTGAGGGATGATAGTTGTACTCCCCCTAATTGACTTAAGTGCCCTTATTAGTCTTGGGCCATTAGCACCTTAGCTTCCTTCTAATTCACCACATCTATTTGCAGTCCATAGCGCTTATCTGCTGTCGTGAGATCGGCTGGCTGTCACATTTTAAACTTTGGCCTTGTATTAACGTATTCTCTGTGATCTCTCAAACTGGTGTGCGGTTTCACCTCGACGGCGAGACGTGCAAGTTTCCCTTCCTTTAAATGTATTTTTTATAGGCCGTAGAGACGCCGGGGAGAGGCTAGGCCCTTGTTTGTGGCGAGCAGCGGAGCTAAAGACAGTTTGATGTTAATTTCCCTGCACTTAAGCCCGCAGGCAGCTTCCTGCCTGCCTCAGCTCTTGATACATTTTTTATTTTTCTTGTGCTTTTCTCTTCCCCCACCCCTTCCTCCTTTCCTTGTGATATTTTCTGCCTCGGTTTTTTGTCTTCCAACTTTCTCCTTCCTGGTGTGGAACTGTAGTCTCCCTCCCACATGACAGGACAAAATAAAGGGAATGGGGAAGTGGAGGAAATGGCCGCTTCCTCTTTTTGCTACCACATGGGCTTCATACATCCCATTTTCTTTTCCCCCTCTCTCCATACTCCTTTTGTTTAGTGTGTATATGACAGGCTTATCTTCACACTGTGTCTTTGGGAAGACAAAATGATGAGACTGTACAATGAAGAGAAAAGGAGAGTTCAGGAGAGAGGCAGAGAGAGGAAAGAGGGAGACCTCTCAGGGAAGTACAGCTTGTGGAAAATCTCCAGGCCTGCCAGTTCCAACTGGTACATTCTGGACTCTGGACACAACACTTTTATTTCCCCCAGTCCTCTAAGAGAAAGACAGATGTTCTGTCTTTCTGCTCTCCAACTTAAGCTCTTTCCCCCCTGTTCTCGGCCTTTCGAGGTTTCCCAGTGGGCAAATTAGCCCCCCAAAAGCTTGAATTTTTGGCGCTTCCAGGCCTTATGTCCAAGTGAACAAAAGAGGTCAGGAGCAGTTTGCACAAGAAGCCCAGAAAATTACAAGACTGTTTGCCTGAGTGTACAATGGCAGCAATGCCCTGAGCCAAAAGTCCCTGCATCACACATGATTACATGTAGAGCGATGATGTTCGCTGAGTGATGTTCAGGCGGCACGTACAGGCTGCAAAGAGGTTGGCATTGATTGTTGCGATCACGGACAGATGAGTAAAGTTAAGTCACATGGACCCACATGGCAATGTGAACATGGGAAGTTTGAGCTTTAAGCTAGCAGTTCCTACAATAACCACTAGATGTGGGCCCTGGGTGTATTCTGTTGTAGTTGACAAAAATCCAAAACCCAAAGATATTCAGCTTAATGTCATAGAAGTGCATTTCTGACATATTTTCTTTAAAAGATGACTTCAACAATTAATCCATTGTTAAAATTGCTGCTGATACATTTTCTGTTGATCAGAAACAACAAATGAATCAATCGACAATTTTTTGGCTCCTATCTGTACATTAAACAGCAAGTCTGGTACAATTGTGCCCCAGATTCAACTAATGTGTTGACTCTAATGTGTTTTCTAAATCCATCGGGTCTTCAAGTGTACCATCCGTTATGAGGTTTGTTAGGCGTGTGCTGTCCAATGTTATCTGTGAAGTCTTACATTGTGTCACCAACATGAGCATTAGCATTTGTACCCACAGCAGAAGGCCAGCCAAGTCCCCGGCACTGATAAAGCCTCATGTGCTCAAAAACAATGAGCTCACTGAGAGGAAACTGCACACAAACACACATACAACCGATACGAAAAGTTGTGCAGCATTGTGCTTAACTGATAAAACGGAGATTTCAGCCAGGCGACTTTATCTGAAGTTTCTCAGCATTGAAACGACGGCCAGCAAATTCAATCTTTGATTGGAAGGAATTTTTTCTTTTTCTTTTGAAGGAACAGATGAAAGTAACTGTGTGTTCCACGGCGCAGTAACAAAACAGCCTGTGATAAGTCTGTCTGGGAATCTCGTCTCCTCGGCCTCAGACATAACAGATGAGTGCGATGTGAAATTGGAGGGAGTCGAGGGGAGGAGGAGGAGGTGGGGGGTGTCACATAGTTTACCGAATGCAATTATGTAACTGTGTCATGGTTGCAGAGGATGGGGGAAGGAGGAGGGTGGGTGGCGTCTGGACAAGAGAAAAGACCTTGTATTTAACTGGAAGAAAAGCTTTGGATCATTGAGGAGTCTAATAGAATAAATTTGATGTTTGTTATAATTCAATATATAGATAAAACAAAAAAATTGTATTCATGTTTATAGGTTTCGTAGTGAGTAATAGCAACTGCAGGGGTCTTGAAATTGACAGGGACAGACAGGACAAAGGGATGACACTTGGGCGATCGAGGTTAAAGGATACGTGAAGAGAGAAACAGAGAGACGGTAACAGACAGCTGACAGAGTCCAGAGACAGCTTATAGAGAGTCTGTGACGTCTTCTGCCAGAGTCTGTCTCTCTGGCTCTTGTCTGTGTGTCACGTACACTTTTCCTATAGCCACCATGGGCGCTCGCCCTCCCTCCCTCTCCCTGTCCCTTCTCCCTCTCTCCCAGCCCCAGATATCCCAGAGGGCCGTGGGGTTGGCTCAGGGCAGCGGGGCTGATTGTCCAGAGACAACAGACGGCCGGCCGATTGGCCTGGCGCTGGCCAGTGTCAGCTGACAGTGTCTGTCTGTGTGTGTGTGTACATAATGTATGCCCTCCCTGGTGAATGTGTGCATTTTGGAAAAAAGAAAAGCGCATTTTTTATGAGACTTGGCTTTTAAAGTGTAGGTTGCTAGAGCATTCCCAAAGCCCAGAAAGTTGCAGTAAATAGTTAAAATGTTCTAGGGTATCCACGGTTCCCTGAAACGTTTTCAGATTTTTTCAAACTAGTTAATGGTCTTATTTTTTGCATGTAATGATATGTTTCTTTGTGGACTTTAGTACATGCTGCCTAGTGACCAGCAGCAACTTATTCTGTTGGTTGGTTGTTTGGAAATCCATTTGTCACTGCCAAAACTTTCAGAAACATCCACCAGCACATACATTGCCAGAAAGCCATATTTCATCAGATTTGTTTCTTCCATTTTGTTCTCAAATTGGTCTTAAATTCAATCCCATCTAGTATTAATGAGGTCTTAAAAAGTCTTACGGTTGGCTCTGGGAAACCTGCAGCTCCAAAGCCTTTGGCAGCTTACAATAATCTGCAATAATTTGATGGTTACACTGGCATTACTGCATGTGCTTCCCCACTTACTGCGAGAAAGAAACGAAGACAGAGCCGCACCACAACGCGCGCAGTCGCCTCTTTTATCTGCTGTTGTTTTCCACAGATTCAGACACTCTGATATGTGTGGGTTTCATTGAACAGTTTGCGTCTTAGGAAAGGGCTTGGAAGCCCTCCCCTGCTTCTCTGGCCAGGAAACGCCAAACGTCTGAGATTCGTCATTTGTTCCATCTGGCAGACCCAGTGGAGGGTTTGGAGGGGCCGAGGGCTTACATAACTAAAACAAATATCCGACATTTTAGGGGATTACATCATAAGAATGGGATCAAATTGGTAGGTTTTAGTTGCGTTCATGCGTTCGGAAAGGTGCAGCGCTGCAGTCTTAAAGCAAGTTTGTTGTTAGAACAGAAATATTTGAACAAGATCACTCTCGAGCAGCTGGTCTAGATGATTTGATGATGAGTGGAATCATGAAATTACATCAAGAATGTTGCAGCACATAATGTCGTGTCTCACCAAGTTATGTAGTCATGAATAACATAAAAAACAAATCTTCTGAACATGTTGAACATATTGTCTGGCATATCATTCCATGCGTTTTTGGATTATTATTCTTGCACGTTGAAATGCTTATTGCCTTCAGCAGGCGACTTGCCGAATGACGTCTATGTTCAAAACTTTGTTCAAGCCCCCCCACCCTCCTTGTCCTGCTGGAACTGCTCTAAAATAAGGCGCGAGTGCCTCAAGGAGAGAGGGGAAAAGAAAAAAGGCTTTCGCACACACCGACTGAATGATGGATTTTATATGGTCTCTGTTTGCTGAGCCTGAGCTTGGCTGTGTTGGTCTGTTATGTCGGTTTCTATGGAGAAAAACACAGGCCATGCCAGACTTGACTAGTACAAGGAATAAAAAAAAAAAAGCATGCACAGGGACGGGGGGGGGGGGGGGGGGGGGGGGTAGCGAGGGAAACTCGATTCCAAGAATTCGAAGGGTGTGGAATCACAGAGAGCAAGACACGACAGACAGAAAGTATATGTGCAGTAGACCGAAACGCTGAAGCAAAGACGGAGCAGCCTCTTTCGTCAGTCAACGAACAAACTGAGTCAAATAGAAATAAAACGGCAGCTGAGAAATGTCCTGTTCCTCAAGTTCTTTCTCACCTTTTTCTGAAACAGCAAAAGCAAGAGGGTTTGACATACAAGAGTTTGTAAAGGCAACATGAAGCTGCCAATAACTGATATCAGAACAGACAAAACAGCAATATTATTATAATCATTTCACGTTTGAGGGCTTTTAGGCATTTACATGAGCCACTGCACTCAGACTCAATAGTACATTATGCAATATTCAAATTATTCACCTAATGGACAGGGCGAATCAGATTAATTCCATTTCATTTTTTATTTGCTTATTATAGGTGCTTATGAAGTGTGCAAATAGCAAGAGTGCAGGTTGAGCTGTCCTGAGAGTAGAAGGAAGTGGAGGTAAAGATGGCCACAGCTCATCTGATTTAGATAATATGTCAAAACAGGATTGGTTTTGTGTATTGGCATCTTTCTGTTGCTGCCCTGCTGGATTCTGTTCTAGCGATGGAGCCACGTCACATAAATGGATGGAGTTTGCTTGGCTCGGTCAGGTTGGATATTTTGGATCACCAAATGAAGACTTTAGGGGTTGGTTTGAGGGTTACAGCAATGGATTATTTTCAGTATAAATTAATTAGATTTATTAGCTATAGAATTAGTAGATTAGCTACATTTGATGGACATTATAGTCTGTAAAATAGAGAAAAATGCACATCACGAGTTCCCACAAGTTCTTAAAAATAGCTTGTCTTCTCTGACCAAAGATATTGCAATTATTATGATATAATGCAAAGAGATCCCTACCAGAAAATGTTTGACAACTTGATTAGCTTAAAAAATGAATTATCAAAATTGTTATTGACCAATTTTCCTTCCACCAGCCCCTCTGCCATAGTCTTAGTTTCAAACTTATAAACCAAATAATTTTGGGGGTCACCAAATGTTCATATTCCTCAAAGTGAAGCATTGAAAAAGGAAAAGTATCGTGCTTGTCTCTGTAACGATAGAAACGAACACATGCAGCATCCCACCGACACGTCCACTGAGTGGAGATTGTGCTGTAATTGCTTCACTCTGCGGCCTGAAGTCCATTCAGTGCAAGGTTCAGTTCAGTTAACAGTGCTAATCCCACATTTCAGCATGAACAGAGCTGTTGCTTATTCATGCCGTTTCCTCTCCATGAATGAAAGATGAGGTGCATTAGCGCACACTGACATGTGATTGATAGTGTGTCTGTCTCTGTGTGTGTGTATGTGTGTGTGTGTGTGTGTGTGTGAGTGTGTGAATGAGAGATGAGTATGTATGTTAGCAGTGTCAAAGCCAGATTGATGGGGTGCATTTTATTTAACAGATTGAAGTGAGTGAAAGGTCAGCTGTGTGTGTGAGGCTGCCACTACTACTCTGCCATTTCCTTGATTGGTGTGTGTGTGTGTGTGTGTGTGTGTGTGTGTGTGTGTGTCTGCAGGTGTGCGAAATCGAATGTTTAGACTAAATCAAAGCGCTCTTGTTTTGTTTTTTTGTCAGTCTGATGTATACGCAGCTGCATCGAATCTCTCTTTGTTCATGACTTCACCTCTGTGTGTGTGTGTGTGTGTGTCATGCCCGTACCTGCTTGTCTGTTATCAGTCCATCTATCCACAGCTTAGCTCGTGGTATGCAGCTCACCTGCAGTAAAAGAACTCCCACACACGAAATGTGCCAGCACACACACACACACACACACACAGAAATGTGTGTGTGTGTGTGTGTGTGTGTGTGTGTGTGTGTGTGTGTGCGCGTGCTGGCACAGTTACTGAGTCCAGAAGTAAGGCAGTCAGCACATATTGGTACAGAAATGCATGTTGCAGTGTGCGCACACACACACACACACACATTCACACTTCTCATGGCTAGTGTTGTCTGCAAACAGGCGAGGTGAGTCACTCACAGTCCCTTTGCCCTTCTACTCATGATGTTGTTGTTGTGTGTGTGTGTGTGTGTGTGTGTGTGTGTGTGTGTGTGTGTCAGCACTCTCCCACACACACTGTCACACACTTTCAAGCACACACATTCACACACACTGAAAATCTAGCCAAATCCACGAGCAAACAGATGTCACTTTGACCGAAAAAAACAACAACAGTGTACCGCTTGTTTCTGGCAGGTCACAGTGATCCCTGCGCGCTGGTGTGGGAACCCTGTGTTTTTATGTGTGTGAGTGTGTCAGGTGACTCAGGTCATAGAGGATCAGTCACACCGGGGTCTGCTTTGACTCTGTATCAACTGTTTAGTCTACACCTCTCCACAAAAGCCATGGGTTTACCGGTTGCCACGGTGACGGCTCTGGTTCTCCCGCCTGATTGGCTGCCTCCATCATTCACTGCCGATGAGCTGCAAGTGTTTCCTACATCCATGGATGGCTGCCTTGACCCCAGTGACACAGCACGTCTGGGCTGACTTTGGTTTACACTAATAAATGGAGCTGATATTGGCATTTTATCACTCTATTATATAATTTTCTTGGGTTTCAATCCACTAATGTTCCTGGCACCTCTTTTGAATGAAAAGATCCTTGAATAAAGGGATGAAAATACGTGAAAAAATGCCAAATTTTCACTGGTTCCAGCTGATCCTTAAGCCTGGAGGCTTGCTGCTTTTCTGTGTTTTTATCATTGTTAATTGATTATAGTTTGGGACTTTTTAAAGACAAACAATGTAGAGACATCACCTTGTGGCCTGGGCACTCGTGATAGATTTTATTTGTCAGAGAGTCATTCAGTCAGATGATGACTTCAGAAGTGTCTGCTGGTCACGAGGACATGGATGTGTGCAGCTTCTGAGGAAGGCATGCCAGTTAACACATCCAACTAAACAAACCTTGATTGATGAGACAGCACACACACACACACACACGCACACTGGGTTTTCCAGTTTGCTGTGGCAACAACAAGAGCTGAAGAACATACAGCAAGTTGTTTCAAGGCTCATTAATGTGTTTTGCACTCAACCTGCAAACTGGCTCTTCATTGAACTTTCATCACCTGCTAATAAAGATTCACACCTGGAAAAAACAGGGTTCTTCAAGCGTGCTTCAGTGGCTCTGTAAATGCAAATCACATTGTCAGCTATGGAGTCTTAGGATTCAGTCCGGTCTAATTTGGATCTCTGGGCCTGCTGGGATGTTTGAGAACTCCTGCTTCACTGCCATGACTCACACATGAAGAACCTTCTTGCTGTACTGTACAGAACTCTTTTTGTTAAGAGTGTGTAATGAAAAGAGTACTCGAAAGCGTCCAACCCCACCTCGGTCCCCTCATGGCTGCCTTGCTTCAGAACATGTTTGCAGTGCAGCCGGCTCCCCTCGGGCACACACTTACTGTAAAACCAATCCTTTTTAATTAAGACAGATTCCAGAGAGGAAAGAAGAGCAACTGCTACCCCCACATCCAAAACACACACTCACACATGCTCACACACATAACCGCAACATCCTGTCATTTGTTTTTCTTCCCTTTTCTTTTCCCTTCCCATCTTCCTTCTTTTTTGTATTCCTTTTCTAGAAGCTAGGGAGTTGTTCCCTCACAATGTTCTTGTTTTGTTGGAGACTAAATGACATGCTGTAACAGACTGTAGAGAGTTATATTCAGTCAAAGCAAGAACCAAAACCAAGATGGCAGCAAGACTGACCTGAAGAGTTTGACCTGAAGCTGCTCTCTGAATGACCCCAACTTTTAGTGGCCAGTTGGCCTCCCCGTGAGCCACATGGTTTTTTCTACACTTCTCTTTGTTTTTTACAGCGTCCTCGCTTTGCTCATCTCTGTTGTGTCTTTGCCCCCCCACCCACGGTGAGCTGCCAGGGCCAGAATGCGGCGGAACAACAAACCCAAATAGTGGCTATAAACTTCAGACTTGTTTATGGCTTGGGTCTGCTTGCTCACCTCTTGGTGAACTCCTGCAACAGACACCACTGTCACCTCTTGGAGCACAGAACAACGCGACCCCAACTTCACCCTGCCCAACCTGCCCTTTGGACGACTTCAATGGGACTGCACTTCTTTTACCCTTATACAACTGCTGTGTACAGCAGTACCATTCAACACTTCCTCCTTGCCCCATTCCCCAGTTTACCACTTAATTTAATTTAGCTTATTTAATCAGCCTATGGCACGTATGGTTTGACGTGAAAATATTGGGTCAAAGCTGCCTGGCAGCTCATATAAAGTAACTTAGTATCTGACAAAGTCAACATTGTCAGTATTTTCATAGTACTATACTATGTTGCTAACTCTGAGGTACATCCAGGCAAGGCCAAAAGACACAATTTTAGGGGGCATTGTCTGCTGAATAAAAGTTTTATCAGCTGAATTGTGGTGGCGCCTTATAAAAGACCTTGATGTGTTTGGATGGGCAGCAGTCCATATTTGAGGCTAAAAAGTTTGATTCACAGATCATGGTTGAGCTGAGATGACTGGTATTGACTGGTATCACCCTGTTCTCTGAAATCACTGCCAAGATGGTGGTGGTTGGCTCTGGGGAGGCTGGCACATCAATTCTGTGTGTGCGTTTTATGGGTGGAAGTAGGGCACTGATCCTGGCAGCAGAATGGTAGTCAGTGTTTTCCCATCCTCCTGCATTCACAGGGAATCTTGCCTGGCATAATAAGGAAAAGAGGCCTGTTTGGTTCTATTCCAGTGTTTTTTCTGGTGGAGGCATTATGTATTTCAGACACTTGTCATTGTCAGTTCAGGTGAGAGTCAGATACCTTGACCTCCAGGGGGATATCTACCTTTAGCCCTTTGCCAACTGCAAGAACTTAACAAAACTTGCATTGTCACAGGTTCTGCAGTCGAGCATACTAAAAAACATTGATGTGGGCACTGTTTGCATTGGCATATAAACTTATATCTCATGATCCCAGAAATGTGAAAGAAATCAAAAACAACATCAATGCCACTTGCCAACGGCCGCTAATTTGACTTGATGATGTAGATGATCCAGCTTTTGCCCTTTGAATGACAAATATTTGAAACTACTTGGTTTGTAGAATACTGTTGAAAGGAAGAGCCGCTAGTACCATAGCCTCAGGTGAGGTTATGGGAAGCCTTGGTTATGGGTTGTTAAATTCCTGCAGTGGAAAAGGGCTACTAATTAGCTGGCTTCACCTTAATCTGTCCCACATTTCATTACCCACCGCGACAATAAAGCAAGGCTAAAGGAACAGTTGTTTGCCTTGCCACCAAACAAGATCTCCAGCTTATTATGGTCTTCCCTCACTCCCTCATAACACCCATATCTCATCCAATTATGCTGATTCATGAGGTTTGACCTCAGCCGTGACCCGTGGTTTTAATATCGCTTCCCTCTGCCATTGATTGGATGGGGTGTAGGGTGTCTGTGGTTCCTTAAGAGCCAAACAAAACGACCTAAACATTATCTTTGAAATGTGCGGCCATTGTCTCAGCTCCTCTTACTTAGTTAAAGTGTGTCTGTTTGCGTTGGTGCAAGGTTAGCTGTTGAGATTTTAATCCGCTCACCGAGCCATCTGCCGCTGTCGTTGGGCTGCATATCTCGGGGATTAAATCAGTGGCTGTGCAGCACGTGAGAAGTTCCTCATGCACACTCGCACACAGCGAGATACACACCCTCTACGACACACACACACACACTTATCCAGCCACAACAAAAACAAATGACACATTCTGCCGAGCAAATACTGCCGATGTGCACACATGAATAAGTGCACACATGTTCAGCAATGCAAGAGAGGAGAATGTGGGCCACTGCCACTTTCCCTGCAGCTCAGATTGCCAAACGACTCTCCACCGCCCGCAGCTAAAGGCCCTGATTACCATTTTATTACGGCATGTCATTATTCTGATGCTATCAATGGAAATGAATTGGCCGACAATTGATTTACAATAACCCTCCCCTCCTCTCTGCTGGCCCTCTGGGAGCCTCTGGTGCTCATTGATTCATTCCTCCTGTCCGCTCTGTCTGACTGGCTCTAACTAGGCTTTCACCTATCATAGGCTACCCTACTTCAACATGACATAGATTGAATTTACTGCTGGATTTCAATAGAGTCATCTGCTTTAGGACTGCCACCAGTACAAATTGATATTGATATAACATCTGTGTCTGATAGGCACTTCTCAGGAAAGATCCACTGGACCTTTGAAAGTAGAACTGGGTTGTTGGCATGACCAGCAATAGCCACCATAACCACCATCCACACTTCATCAACAGAAAATTCTCAAAGAAAGAAAGAAAAGACTCAGTAATGACCACTTGGAAGAGCACTGTACCATAGAGGTCTTCACGGGTCCAATCCTAACTGGACTAGGGGAAAATCTAATCAAAACCAATGTGTACGCATTTATTTTAGAAAGATTTAAGAGTCCTGGGTTCAGTCTTGGTTGCTAGGAATCTTGTGGACCTGTGAAGACCTTTAGTGCAAATACAATTTCGTTGACAAAATGTGTAACAACTTCTGATTTTCATATCTCTTTTAAGAATTAAATTGTGGTCAACTTTCATTTAAATGTTTTGATAGAGGCATTTTAGATGATTCAACACGATATAAAAGTACTTAGAACATGTACTTTCTTTTTAGCACATTACTCTTTTAACTTGTATAAGCCCAAGCAGCAGCAATCTGGCTGAGCTGGTTTCCATGAGTTTTGCATGGCTGCTGGTAAAATTGTTCAACACACTGATTGGAGGGAGAAGAAAAAAAAAAACTCCCAGCTGGCCACAGGGCATGCAGAACATCATTAGTGCCAAGTGTCTGAAAGCTGTCGAAAACATTCCCATCACAGCGCAACTGGAGTGCTCACTAACAACCCAGACCATTATGCCTCCACTTCCCGAGTAAGCCAGCAGACAGAGCCCTGCAGACATTGAGATGTGACTTCGGTACATGCAGCACGTGTGCAGTGGCAGCCATTTTCTCTCACCTTAGTCAAGTGTGTCAAGAGTCTCAATGGAGCGTCTCTCATCTCAAGAATATGCTTGTGACAGTTTTGGGACTTAGCCTGAACAGTTTTCCCCCGTAAAAAGTCTTAATGGATACAGCTGTGGTTGGAGCTCACTATGCTCTCTGCCCTGTCCCATGTGGAATACATTGTTCAAGTGTTTGCTGGAACTCCAGTCTGCTGGTTAGTGACTTGTAATAGCCACAGTTTCCTGCTGCAGCATCACGGCAACATGGCTGGTGTCTCTTTTCTTAAAGGTCCCCAAGACGCACCACTTAGCCTTAGGAGGACATGACCTAATTTCTCTCGCTGAAACACTTCTCTCTTTTTTTTTATTTTTTATCTTGCGGTTGCTAACTCACTGTCTGATAGACCTCCATTTACAGACTTGTTTGTTTGGGCAAGTTCAGCCTCTCTGCCTTTATTGGTGGTTTGGAAGTGAGATGTAAAATGATGTTAAAACACCACAGGCTCAAATGCAAATGCAATCTGGACAAGCAGTGGTAACATGAAAAAAAACAAGACATGCAATCTCTCATCTCCATACCATTAGACTGTCTGAGTGAAGGGAAAATCACCAGCCACGTTCAGGTGTAGTCACTTGACAGATAGTCTAATTGCGAGAGCTTTTACCTGATGGAAACTGTGTTCATGCTAATCCTGATGCTACTCCTGTCTGCTCTGATGATACTACAGTATTTACTGTGTGATAGCTGGTTGTCACAGGCAGGTCAGCGACTGACATTGGCTGCTCCGACAGCTGCTTGACTGTGTTCTGCTCTAAATGTGAAGGGAAGTGGAAGGGCTGTCTGTGCTGGAGCAGCATTACTGCCACTCTAAGCAGGGGTCTTCACCCTAATCCTCCAATGCTTTTCACAGGGTTTTGTGCTGCTGATGGAATTCCTGTTTGATATATTATTTGGGGGAAGTCATGAACAAATGCGTCCTGTTCCGCTTTCATCTCATTAGGAAAAACCAGACTGATCTGATTTTTCCCGGAAAGTTTGCAATACAAGCTGAGGGCATAGAGGTGGTGGTGTTAACCAGACAGGGAGTGTCTAGTAAGGGGTCTTTTAAAAGGCAAGAAATACATCAATAATTGCCCTTCATTGTTCCTGGCAAACATTTTCTGCAGCATGCATAGCTCTAGATATATATATATATAGCCACCATCAATTTTACACAGCACACCTCATTCATTCCACCCCCCTTGTTTTTCCCGGTCTCTCCACATAATAACACTTGAAGACCACAGCTTGCATCTCAGCAGCCAGCATGCATAAGAGCTTGTTTCTCCATGTTAGATGATGGGCTCAGCGTGGTGCTCTAATTGAACCCGCCATGTCTGCAAATGCATTAGTGCGGCCATGCTTGGCCCACTTAATGTCCAACTACAACAAACATGGGTATCAATAGATACAGCCGCCTTTTTATGCAGCATATAGGGAGCTGCTGTCTGCTTGTGAGGACCCAGTGTGTTCAGTGGTTTGTCTAAAAAGCAGCCAGGCCCCGGTTGCAGGGCTTGTCAGACTAGGGCCTGGTCAGGAGAGTGCTGGCGGCTTGTTATGGTGTCTGAAACAGCTGACGGCCTGACCTAATCCTACCCCACAGACAGGAAGGAAAAGGAGTGTAGCCTCTGGCCATCTGAGCTGTGGTCTTTGAAAGACTAGTTGTTTTGTGTACAGCGAAGGGTAAGTCATTCGACAAGCAGTTGGAAGATTGCTGAGAAACAGCACGGCTAAAACGGAGCTCGTAAGCTTTACTCCCATTTATGTACAACTGATGTTATCAGTTGTGATATATTTGGATAGAAGCTATTAAGAATTTATATTTTGAGCTGGTTTCATTTCAAATGTTCTAAAAAGAGATTCTAGACTAAAAACCATTGGCCAGGATTTGGACACTTAAACTCATATGTATAGACAAAATCTGGCAAGCTCAGTTTTCGCTACTAGATTTCAGTGTAGAAAACATGCACTGAGAATCGATTAATGTGTGTTGGACTGATCTGTGACTGGCTGCCTCCCAAATGTATTCATGAACTGAATTTGGTGGAATTCCAGTTTAAATATCGAAAGCAAAGACCAACTGATCTAACCCTAGACACCCTTGCAGTGTCTGCCACAAGCACTTATATGCAGTGGTTTCACACGAGTTCCCCCTCTAGATTACATGTGTCCAAAGCTTTAACCAGGGCAAGATGACTTATTCATCACTCATTTGCGTTGGTTTCTTCTCTGCTAGGTCCTGGTTTTTTGACCTTTGCTGACCCCCTCTGGTGTCAATCCCTCAAACAACCCTAATCCCGCCACATCCCTACACGTCTCACCAGATAATGCTTGAGGCAAAATGCATCCAGTTCATGGAGTTGAGTTGCTAGGGAAAAGTGGTGGATTTTCTAATGAAAATGTGTGCCAACTCTTGTCACTGTAGCTGATGCTTCGACTGTCACTGCAGCAGTCATGCAGGGGTTTGGATGGAGTGTCTTGGCTACAGTGCCAAAACAGCTCCACTTCCTAAAATAGAAATACTACGTGTTTTCCAGTAGAATTTTCACTACACCCATTCACAGTGTTTACAGTTAACACAAGCTGTAAACACAGACGCACATGGCTGAACTGGGTAATCACACATACACACATATATGTATTCATTCATTCTGAGCCAATGACCTCGCTTGTTTACTGTGGCTCACCACTCTTCCAGGTGCTCCTGTGGATGGGAGTTGGATGTGGTTGTAAGAGGACCCTTACAGACTCACACATTGTTAGATTCACACCTTCCATTATCCTCTAAACCATCATCTCACCTTCGCTGACTCGAGTGCTCGGGGCTTGTTTATGTTATCAACGATTCATTTACAGCTACTGAGTCACAGCAGACCACTCCATCTGTGAATTATCATCCCATGAGCCTTTTTATTTATATTGTAGCTTATATTCGGAGCATTAACTGAACTGAAAATCAAGTCTGACCAAGTCCAGGCTGCGTCCCATTCCATTGCACTATAGACCTTGTTGATTCTATACATATTGAATATGATTGCTACACTCGCTTTATATTTGACATGGTGCCACCATCTCTTATATACTTAATATACAGTATTAATTACAGTTTGGAGGGTCCACTAATAATTCCAGAAAGGGTTCATTTCTTAATCCGGTCTGAATGGTTTGTATCTGACTTTATGAGTGGCAAAATCAGGGCTGTAGTCGAGATCACTTAAGTCAAGTCCAACACAAGTCCGAGCAAGTTCTGAGTCCAAATTGGGGTTGATACAAGGTCAAGAACAAGGTCAAACGGGCTCAAGACCAAATCATGACCAAAAAACAAAATTCCATTCTTTATTGTATGTTTAATCACTTTGTACAGCCTAAATGTAGCATCATTTTCTAATCGTGATTAAAATTCTGAGAAAAGCAATCTGGACTTGGTGGACACCTAAGACAAGACAACACCAAGACCAAGACATGTTTGAGATAATGAAAAATAAATTCAAGACTACACTTGAGTCCTAAAGCCCGGGGTTTTACACCATTAAAAGAAGCTTACAGTTTACTTTTCTATCTTGTCAAACTACTCTTCACCTCAATATCTATGACAACAGTGCCATTTCTTCATTCATGCGCTACTCAATGTCGCTGTATAATAAAGGTTTAGGATCTCATAATGGAATTTTCATTATTTATGATGCAAAAATGTGGCGGTGAACCACAGATGGCTCTATGTAGGCGAAATACTGCGTCTAATGGCGGCAGCTTTCAATGTCTCCCATGAGGCAGCATCTTTATCAACCCGCGCCCCCCTCCAGCTATAGGTGTCAGGGAGATAGAGACAGAGAGGGCAAGAGAGAGGTTAAGACTATAATTGGTGGTCTGTCCCCGTCCCTGGTAGTGGAGGGCTCCAGGGATGAGGCTTTAGCAAGCGTAATGATGCCTGTAAGATGAGAGGGGATTTGACTGCAAGCCCCCACCCTCTCTTAAATCCCTCTCATCCTCCTCTCTGACAGGAGGATCCATGCACTGCGAACTGCCAATGCAAGGACACATGATGCACTCACAATATGGCAAACCATTATTAGCCATTTGCCTGTCCCATTTTCGGAAGTCTATGCAGAACTTTTAGCCTACTAAATGCAATAAACATGAATGGGTAACAGTTGTGGACATGAGTAAGGAAGGCAACTAATTCTGAATGTGTAATCAAGATAATTCCAGAGAACCTAAACCTGTCCTAATCCTTTCAGATTAGTGAAAACTTCCTGGTGGAAGAGAGCATGTGTTCAAAGGATGTGGGGTAGGGAGGGTGTCTGGGAGTATCCAGTCGTCTGTTTTGTTTGGGGTGTCCATCTTGGTGCAGTTAAGAAGGGTTGAGAGTTTGTTTTAGGTGTTGGGAGGTGATTTATCATTATGGGATGTGGCCCGTCTCTGCAGCTCCACTCTGCTGCTGCGAGCTCCTTTGATGTGTGGGAGTAGGCAGGGTTTGCTTTTTTTTGGTGTGTTTGCATTTGTGTGTACGTGTGCGTAAGTGAGTGTGACTTCAAACAAGTGTGCAAACATGCACACATGTATGTGTGTGCATGTTTGCACAGCGCTCTTGGCTAGGTTGTCACATGTTAAGGCATGTGCTGCAGTCTGGACAAGGGTACCTGAAATGCCTGCTTGTGTTCCGCTGCCTCGTAAGTAATACTTGGAAATCAAATTGCCAGTTTGTGTGTGTGTGTGTGTGTGTGTATGTGTGTGTGTGTGTGTGTGTGTGTGTGTGTGTGTGCATGTACGCCCTCGCCCTCCATGCCAGCTGGCAGCACCGTCCATGCCCACACACACACCCCAGTGCTATTTATGTATTTGCTCAGCCATGCGACTTAACCCTTTCACAAGCAACCTCAACCTTAGGGCACGTTACACGGCAAGCAGAAATATGCCCTATGCCCCGCATTCCCCGATCCTGCACACACACACACACACACACACACACACACACACAGACGCACTCCTCCCCTCGTCACCCATAATTCACATCTGGCCTCCTTTAAAATGGGGCAGCTTTTTGCACTGATGCAAGGAAAAGAGCCATCAGCAGATTCCTCTTCACTTGAGCCTCCCTGCAACCTTCTTCCAACCAGAAAGCAACGTTTACGAGGGCTGTAAACGCAGGAATTTTCGTCTCTCCTCTGCTATTCCACAGTTCTGATGCCAAACAAAATTCTGGCTCATCACAGCCTTTGTCAATCAACCCGAATTACGAAAATTGTTGATACTATAACTGCAAAAGCTATATAAACTGAACTACAGGCCTTTGATTTTTAACCACAAACAGAAATACTGTATGGCTGAAGGAACTGATGTGCAGCCATAACAGTTATTTTAAAGGTTTAGATTGTCATCTAATACTATGATCTAGTAAGCATTCAGACGTCTTTATATGAGGTTGGACACACTATCAGAGAGTGCATGCACGCACACTCACACACCCAGATCAATGGAAATGTCCATTAGTGTGGGTAATAGAACAACTTTAAGAACGGAGCAAATTGAATTATCCTGCTTTTAGATGACTCTAAATCATTTGTTGTCTAAAATCATAAAAGGGACATTAAATTATTTTTTTGGCTTTATTTGTCCATTTCATAATTCGTCCGGTCTTAAAGCAAAGCTGCAGGCATAAACATTCTTCATAAGCAGAGTTTTTTTGTTTGTTTTTGAGTTTTGTTTGTTTGTTTGTCTTTATTGCCTTTAATTGAATATCATATGTCTGCCAATCAGTGTCATACGCCGTCAAAATGATGAATATAATTAAGATTAATGGATAACATATTTATTGTAGAATTGATAAAAGCAAACAGGTAAATTTCCCAATTTGATTTTAATTAAACTATTTTAATCAGAGTGCTATAAGAGTACATGGATATGTTGCATGCTGTTGTATTTAAACCTATCACAGCTATATCAGTATCCATATACGTCAGCTCATAAGTCACAAGAAATTGCCGTACAATATGCTTTAGGTAATTTATTGTTTATCCTCCAGACGGCACTGACAAGTTTATTTTTACACTGTAAAATGTAGTTATTAGCCACAATTCTTAAGAACACACATTTTATGGATCCTTGTCCAAAATATTATTGGCCAATAGGTCATCTGATTTCTTTAACCCCTAAATATTGCTATTGGTTCGTCAAGCCTATCTGTGTAGCATGTTAATGTTAGCATTTGATCCCTCTAAAAACAGCAAAAGCCAAGGAAGGGATGGAAAAGGAAAAGCTATGGAAAAGTCCAGCTGTATTTACTTACACAACCCCCCCCCCCCATCTCCATCTTACGTTATTGAGCTTCCCGTCTCCTCGGTGGGCCGATCCCTGGCTCTCTCGGCTGAGAAGAGCTTGTCTCTCATCATTCCCACGGAAAGAGTTGCCAAAGCAAATTTGGCGAAAGGAAATGGAGACCCTGCTCCCTTCCCAAACCTCCCAATCTCTTCCCTTTCCTTCTCTTTTTCTGTGTGTTTGTGTGTGTGTGTGTGTGTGCATGCATTCAAAGCTGTTCTGCATGGCCTCCAGGCAGCGGTGGGAAGGCTTGCGGTACAAGAGGAGTCATTCGCTGCCTTCCCTCTCATTATTCTTTCTCTCCCTCTTTTTCCATGCATATCACTGTTGTCATGTGAAACTTGTGAAACAACAATTTCCATGTTCTAACTTTTACATGGTCCTCCACGGGTGTGATATATTCGTGACCCTTGTGGCTTATGGTACCTTTTTAAGACACATCAGATAGATTTATGGGGGTCTAGCTTTTAAATTTAATCTGACTGCTCTCTGTTTTTGATCCCTTGCCACAAACTGTTGGGAATGTTGCCCCCCCCCCCTTTCCTTTTGGGTCGAGGGGACTAATTTAGCCTCTTGTCCTCTCAGTTGTGATAACAGTAGCCTAGCTTAGCATTGTGTAGTTTAACATAGCTTGGCTTCATGTAGCATGGCCTAGCAAAGCTCCCTACAGAGGAGGTGTGATGGTGGGTGCTAAGTTAATCTAGCACCGCCTCAAAAGGCTAATGTAACTGTTTAATGAAGTAGCCGGTCATAATGTGATTAAATGTCCCCAAATTTTGATTTTGTGTTCAGTCGCATTCTTGTGGTATTTGTAAATCACTAAGTAGACATTTTCTAATAGTGTTTACTAAAAGAAGGGCTAGGTATCTACACTAAAAAACATTTTGTTCAGTACCAAAAAAGTTTGTTTTTAACAGTTGCTACAAGCTTTTAACCTTTAGCCTAGCTAGCTTCTCCTCTGTTTTTGTCTGCTCGCCTCTCTGGACTCTTCCTGGAAGAGGAGACCTCACTGCTATACAATTTCCAGGGAAAAGAATTCTCAAATGTTAATGTTGAAATGAGAAGGAATTGAAAGCGTTATACTGTCCCTCCAGGAAAATGCTAGGAGGTGACAGGAGAGCTAGCTTTTTTTGTACGGAGCAGAAGTATCAATACAAGCTGTTTTTGGCTCGGACTGTGGAAACAAAGTGTCTTTTTGTTTTTCTTTCAAGTAGCAGGGGAATGTAGGAGACACTTCCCTGCTAATGGGATAAATGATGGGTTATGTGGGGAGAGGTGGTACAGGCAGGTACTGCTGGGGCCTCCTCTCTATATACAGCTACCTGATAGTCTGAACATCTGCCATTTGTCTGTACACACACATGCAAAGGCACACAGTCTTTGCCAGTTTTTGCCTGGCAGGTGTCTTTGCCTCGAGTCCTAACACTGCTCTCCAACAAACTCAACAAGTTAATACTTGCTCTTTATAATTCCAAACTTGAAGTGAATAAACACAGTTACTTATGTGCTGAGCACACGAGAAAATTACTCCTTGCTATATCAAAGTGAATATTAGATGAGGTCATTTCAAGTGTAGTCAGCAAACCAGTTCATCTCGAAGTCAGAACTGCGCCTCAGCAAGACTGAGAACCAGAGAGTCTTGAATAATAAGATTAATTTGATCCTTTGCAGTGCAGCGCTGCAATAGTTTGAATGTAACTATGTAAAGTGTTTTTGCTATTTACTTCATTGAAGACAGAGGCCCTATTGTTCTCTGTGACTCCTCAGCCAAGGAGACGATGGTGGGATGAACTAGTTGCCAAAATTGGAGCTCTGCATGTGCGTGTGTAACCCACAAACACACAGTCGAGGAATCTCACTCGAGCGAGCAGCCGCGGTGCTCGCTATATTTTTATCCTGTATGTTCATCTGGGTGTTGAACTGCACACACACACAAAGTTACAAGGAGACGAGTAAGTGGCATTCTGACTGAGAAATTAGCATAGAAAGGAGATGAAAATTCAGCTCTCTAGACAAAACAGCTCACCTTCCCAACACTGCTCATAACAATTCAGCTTGTAGCAGACATAAAAACTGCTCAAACCTCAGGGGGAAACTAAAGCGCTACCTACAGCTTGTTTGTTTGCTCCAAGGCCGACAGCTAATGAATTCAGCCTCGAACCTGAGCCTCCCAGGTCAGCCTTTTTTTTTTTTTTTGCATAAACAGTGAGAACGACATGTTGTCTGACACCTGTTTGTTTCCCAGCATATGTGGGGTTTTTGTGGCCGATGCTGTATGAGGTGAGCTAAGCTCTCACTTTGCCTCCAGGAAGGGCCCCTCCCTCTCCACCACTATGGGCCCCTTAGCAAGAAATGCAGGGAGGCCAAAGTCAGGTCACAGCCAGGGTGCGGCTCCCCTCACCCTCCTGAGTGAAGAAAGAGCAAAGAAAACAGGTTGTTTGCCCTTTCATCTTAGCCTAGTCTGTGGGGATGTTGGGATAGGCAACCTGTTAAGCACCATGTTTGTCTCTGACAGCCATGCAGACTTCACACTGAGTCACATTATGCGGTCAAAGCAGAGAAGATTTCTTGTTAAAGGAAATGGCAAGTGATCAGTGGCATTTTCAAGAAAACCCAAGATTTACACAGTATGAAAAAAAGTATTTTAACATTTGAATATGGCATTGGATATATATGTGTTGTTAAATTGAATACGTAAGATTTAGTTTTTCCTAGACCATTCCTAGACCCACTTGCCGGAGCTGTCAACTAGGTTTCACAATCTTCCTCAATGGATGGAGTTTGGCCAGTTGTCATGGAGATTCTCCATGCTTCTAGAAATGAAAGTTCTCAATGACTTCTTCCATTGAGGCAGACCATGAGATGTGGTTAAGAGCTACAGAAAAAAATAGTAAGAAAGACCTTCAGTAAGGATTTTTTTTGTCAAATAAACGACAAAATAACAGCTTCTTGGTGGATTACTTGTATGCCAAACTGAAATGTAGAACAGAGCTACTTAGAAAATGTGAATTATATATTTTATAGGGCAGTGTATTGACATCTATTTGGTGTTACATCATCTCATGGCATTGAGTGGGCGTTTGGTTTATGACAGCCATCTTGTTCCATGAGATTATACTCTTGGAAGCTCCTGTAGCCGCGGACACTTTGTTTACACATGCTTCTGGAAGTTTCTGTCTAACTTATTTTGCTTGCTTTCTTTCTCTGCGACTGGAATCTTGCTTGTTTGTAGAGGACATCCTGTAATCTATGACACAGGAAACGCACTCAGACAGATAGAGGAATAGAGTTGGGCGGGGGGTGGTGGGTGGTGGGTGGGGGAATTGGGTTAGATAGCAAGAGGAGGGAGTGGCAGAGAATGAAACAAGGGAGGGTGGGGGTGAGAATGACAGGTTGTGTCAAGAAACTGATTCTCATAAAAAAGCTGTCAGCAGCGGCTCTATTCAAAGCTGGTAGAATTTACAGGCCTTGTTTTGGAGTCATTCCTATTTTCAACACCACGAGGTGTCTGCGAGTTTCACCTCAGCCAGGAGCTTATGCCCTGAAATCCAGTTTTCAAGAATGACCTTTCCTCCAAATATGTCGCTTTCTAATTAAGTAGAACTTGAAATCATCTTCCTCTTCATCTCACAGCTGACGTTATGAAGAGAATGCTACAGACATTTTTCATTGGAGTATTCTCCAATCTGCCATTTTCTATTATTATACCATTACCTCTGGATGAACTGTCGTCTGACTGACTCATTTGTAGCGCAGTTTACTTGCTAACAGACCCTTCTGATTTATTGAAAGAGGTATAACAGAATAAAGAACCCAGCACGTCTTCAAAAAACACCGCTGATTTAGAACATTTCATGGATTCTTTCAGGGGTTTTTTTAATTGCAGTGCTGCTGCAAAGTGGGTCCATTAGGGGTCTTTGAGAGAAGTTCAGAATTTCTGCAACTTGTTGAGGAAACTTATAAGGTAACTGCCTAAAGGTCAACACTGTGAAAGTGTAACAAAGAAGTTTCATTTCCCCAGTTATCTTTCTAACAGTTAAGCATGTTTTATGTATCTGCAGAGTCCTCCTCAGATGGGATTTTTTGTGGAAATATTGCTTGAATTGGGGCGAGAAATCAAGCTGATTTAGAGCAGCAAAAAAATGGTTTCATCAAGCCTTAACAAATGCTTTACTGTGTTTGTTAAAAAAAATGCTTTTCATAGTATTTTGTCTCACTGTGACAAACACCGATAGCCTACAGACAGAGGAAGTGTTCAGAAACTGTGAGGGTTTCAAAAGGCACAGACAGTCTTCAACCGAGAAGACTGTTATCACTCCACCCATCCTGTCTCTGCAACACACACACACACACACACACACACACACACACACACACAGCCATACTAACAGACATATACACCCACATCCATTCACCCCGACACGTGCTCACACATGAGCCCCTGCATGGGGCCCCCCTATGGCAGCTGAGACGAGCCTGTCACTCTCACTATTTCCACATATGCTGCCCCATGACTTGAGGCTTTGTGAGTTTCTCGTGCAGGGACTATTCCTAGCTGCCATGTGTAAAGTAAGGGCCCGTACATTCGCATTTGACAGCTTCAAAGGTCCAGCACTGATATTTTGTGCCGTTGCTTGGCTAATATCATGCCAAAAAAAAAAAGCCACAGAGCACTGAAGCTGTTCACTGCATAGCAGTAATAAAATAATATCTGACTTTTAATAAAAGGCCAATGTCATCTCTCAGATACCAGTGTAATGCTAGTGCGTAGATGAGGTGAGGTGTCATGTTCTCAGTGTGAGGTGTTGGTGCTGAGTGCATAGACGGTGCAGTCTGGGCACGTCTAACACACATCTCAGCTAATCGGAAAGCCTTATTTTAGAAGTGTGACATCCTGTCTATGCTGTGTAATCCATACCGGATCATAATGTGGGGTGGGCTGCAAACTGCATGGATGCATTTGCGCACACACACACACACACACACACACACACACTCGCGTATTTTTGTGCGTCTTTGAAGTTAGCCCAGGTCTATCACCGGCTGAGTCAGAGGCTTATCAGGAGAGCGCTGTCAAGTTTTCCAATAAAAGTGTCTCACTCACCTCTATTGAAGGAGGATTTCTCACGTTTTCATGTCACACACCCTCAGCCACAGACCCCCATTTGATAATGTTTAATCCCAGGGACCCACATAGGAAGATATCATGTACTCTAATGGGATCATTTCATGTGAATCAAATTATAGTGAAATTACACTCCTCCTCATTTTTGCTCTGGATCACCTGAAACCAGCCCGAGGGCCCCTGAGAACCAGAGCCACAGACATCACCAAGACGTTTTTTATAAAATAGGAATTCCCACCCCGGCTGTCTGGTTGCCTCATGTCTCACAGTCCCTCTGTTCAGTAATCTAGACATGCAGATTTCTCCCTCCCTGAAGCCCCCACCGCTGAGCCACACAAGCTCAGCTGCCAATTGCTGACCCCCGACGCTCTCGTCCGTCCAAGATTACCAGGGCCGGATCTCACCCTGATGGAAAGCCGCAGCGCTGGCAACCGGTAATCCACGAGACGAGGACTGGCACGTGGCACAGAGACTTTGCCCAGAGGCAACACTGTGTGTGTGTGTGTGTGTGTGTGTGTGTGTGTGTGTGTGTGTGTGTGTGTGTGTGTGTGTGTGTGTGTGTGTGTCATCACCCACTCTCTGGGCTGAACTGCAGGCACTAGCCTCTTGCCTCTAGCCCCGCTTTGCTGCCCTGATATGTAGGACATATCTCTTCATCTCTAGATAACCCACAAACCTACCAACCTCAGCCAGGACTCCTCTGTACCATTGTAGTGTTTTATTTGACTAGATACAATGACACCAACCCTTTTGACACCTTTTGCTCACTCCTAACCACAAGTAAAAAAAATCTGAATGTGTTCTGTTTGGCAGGTGTTTTAGCTACAGTGCAGTGAATCCTGCACACTGAGAGGGCCATGATGAAAACAATGGTTCTGCATTGTGGCCATTGAAATAAGATAAATGCAATTTAGCTGTTTTTTGGAGTGTCTTAGGTTGTTATTTATTGAGCCATTCTTCGGCTACTCTGCCGTGACTTTCTCTGGTGTGCCACTGACATGCATCAAGGACTGCCTCTGTCTATTCACAAATATCTCCTCAGATGGGGCTATTTGTAGAATAATGGCTCAAGGTCCTAATGTCTAATCTCCCTTATTTGAGATCTTTGAAATGAGACAGCGAGAAATCCATAAATGTAATTTCCACATTTGAAGGAGCTCCTCAAATAGATACAAGCCTTCAGAAATAGTTATCTCTCACAACATGATGGTGTACTATAGCATTCTTGGGCTTGGAGGCACTCTGACGCTGTTATGGAAAGTCATTGAAAGTCATGGAGTTGTACACAAGGACCACGGTGGGTTGAGGGCAGCTGACACGTCGGCAGACCTGACAGCGGTATTTGTTCGTCTAGCCACGCTACTTTCCTGTGAGAGCAGCTCTGATTACACAGACATGTGGCATAGCA
This sequence comes from Enoplosus armatus, assembly GCF_043641665.1. Taxonomy (NCBI): domain Eukaryota; kingdom Metazoa; phylum Chordata; class Actinopteri; order Centrarchiformes; family Enoplosidae; genus Enoplosus; species Enoplosus armatus. The sequence continues at coordinate 6,302,864 of NC_092187.1, forward strand.
TGACACACTGCCAAGATGGCCGAGAGAGGCAGAGAGACAGAGAGAGAGAGTATCTAACCTCATTACAAATGACCACCTGTTGACACCACGCAGGGGGTGGTGTGTTTGTGTGTGTGTGTGTGTGTGTGTGTGTGTGTGACGGCGTGTTCTGCCCACTCCTGCAGACTGCAGCAGTTTGTAGATTCCTGAGGGAGATCCTCAGAGAGAGAAAATAAGGGCGAGAGAGCACCACAAAGTGAACCAGAGAGAGAGAGAGAGAGAGAGAGAGAGAGCTGTATGAGTGAATACATCCCCTCTAGAAATATTTGCTTTTTGACAGAGCAACGCAGATCTGCATTACATATGTGACCTCCACTCCAACACATGACCTCTAAACAGAGTGAAAAACATACAACATGTATGATAATAAGAGAACCAAACAGAGCTAAAGAAAGTTGAACTTCATTTCAGTCGTCAGTAAGAACCTCCACATGCTTTGTTGCTGCTGAATCAGTTTTAAAGGATGTGCTTTTTGCATACCTATTTATTACAAATATTATACACCTCAACATTTCCCATTGTGTGGTGCTTTTTCAACATTGTATATGAAGAAGAAAGAAATAACTTTAGTCCAGACATTAGAGGTAATATTAGCAGTTTTCATTTTATATTTACTCATATTTTACATGACCTGCCCACATAAGACCCATAGAAAGTAGTACAATCTCTACTCAGTTGGACTTAACGTTGGATAATTAATTTCCTGCTGTGTTTCATGAGCTGTGTAATCGGTCCTCCACCAGCTTTGGCTTTGTACAATGATCTTGAATTAGATTCCAGGTAGCATTGAAATGGTCCAGAAAAGTGTTAGATTCAGATTGTCCTGGAAAGGGTTAGCATTGTGCATCGCATTTGCTCTTAGTTTGTGTGTGTGTGTGTGTGTGTGTGTGTGTGTGTGTGTGTGTGTGAAGGCTAGTGACAGCCACAGCTGGGAGAGGCTGAGGTCATAGCCACAAAGCCAGCCTCACGGAGGGGGGAACAAACCCCTACTTGTCTGTCTGTATGGGTGTATCTGTGTATGACAGATACGCACACACACAAACACACATAGACACACACTGCCCCAGTCACCTCTTGCCTCCCCTCTTGGCTGGCCATGAGCAAACACACCTAGCTGTATTGGATTCTGTGTGTAACAAGTGTGTGACACATTGCCATAGCCTGGATTGTGTGTGTGTGTTTGTTTGTGTTTGTGTGTGTGTGTGTGTGTGTGTGTGTGTTGTGTGCGCGTACGAGTGCAACTTGGTAACCCTGAAGCAACCTCCCCAGCCACTGGAAAGACACACACATACACACAAAGTCAACACCACACCTACACTTAAACACACTCGCACTTCCAGCTATCAGACACCTCTGCTGGCACTCCCCCATCAGGCATCCTCTCACACACACACACACATTTATTGGTCTGTCTAACACTATTAGGTGCATTTTCAGTTCACTGACATTTTAGTGGGACAGCAACTCGTGGTGCATTTACATGACGTGGGAAAAATAATCAACTTGGATGTGTTTGTGTATGTTCAATCCTGTTTGAAGAAGTCCATTTTTTCAGCACTGATCATGAGTTCATATGAGTGAGAAACAGCCAAATCTAACTCGTATAAGCTATCCCGCATTTTTAAAACTTGTGTGTCCTCGTTTTCTTCCAGGCGTCTGATCCCATCCCGATCAAAAGGTCCAAACATGAAGACTTCCCATCGCAATCCCCGCTGGCTGACAAAGAGAAGCAGCACGACTGGCTACAGTCCCTGTCCGCCTCCAATAAGGTCGGTGTTGCTAAGCTCAGGAAGGAGATGTTGATGATGATGATAATGACGCATGGTGCATGAGATGAGATGTCATGTAATATTATACAGAAGTTTTTGGATGAGCTTAGCGCTTAAATTTAGATTTGGCAAACCGCGCTAAGAGAGGGGGTAACTGTAGATGCCCCTCGGATTCACTTACTGAGATGGAGAGAAGTTTGAGAGAGCAGTGTAACAGAATATAACCACAATATAATGATGGATGTCCCCTGTGAAGATCGATATTCCCTAAAAAAATCTGCCATGGAGATATGGTTAGAATGGCGGTATACTCTTCAACAGTTAATCCTCATTCTGACCCCTCTCCAGTCACATAACACATCAATCTTTACAGCACGATTACTCACGGTGACAGACCTGTTCACACCCTTTTAATCAATGGACTGGTCTACATGGAAAGAATTGCAAGCATTTATTGCAACCTAAAGCACTTTGTAGCTGGGGCTGGGTATCAGACCTCAATACTTTCCCCCCAAAAATGTGTCTGTAGCACAAAGTGTCAAAACTGTGAAAGTTAGCGTCAAACATCTCATTTAACTCATAAACTTGTTATGGAACAACTGTTATTGAGCTCTCTGGATGTATCATTACTAATTGATTTTTTTTACTACATGTGATTTAAAGTTTTATCACTATCTTTTTTCAGGGGCTTAACTGCATTCAGCCCAGACAGAGGCCCTCAGCTTTCAGACCCTGGTCCCCCCACATCTCTGTTGGTGATAAGGAGCCCTCCAGTCACCCCCTGGCCCTGCTGAGAGACAGGTGAGCCCAGCACAGACACTCAAACCAAACAGCACTTAACTGACTTCAAAAGAAATTCATTGCAAACAATGAAACATCGAGAAGCTTTTACTGCAAGATATGACGGCCATTTTGTTCAGCTGGATCTGATGAGCTCCCAGCATGCTCTCTCACTTGTCTGGGTGGGCTGGTGTCAGAAGGGTCAAGTCTGACTGTACCACAGCCTCCCACACTCACCATTCACATACATTTGACACACACTCACATTGTGGGCACCCACTTGGCATGGTGATGCCAGTGCAGGCTGCACCATATCACAGTTGATCTGGCCCAGTTTCTCATAAAGTGGGAGGAAAGAGCTGCAGGCACTTTATTTGAATGTTTCTCTCCGCTGGTTGGCAAAGGCTGTTCAAATTAGACCATACAATATGGCGCTGGCTGTATTCGCTTGTATGCAGAATGCAGCTCTTGTTAATGAAGTAACCTTGATTTAGATTATTGCATATAAACATCTTGATACATGCAGTTAATTGTCTGGTTTCCTCTTAGCTTCTACAACTACAAGAGCATGGAGAAAGCTGTGGCCCCCAATGTCGCCCTCACACCGCTGCCCCTGGGGAAGGTGGGTCCCATGTCCCCTTCGGTACCCAGCACCTCTCACCCAAGTGGAGGTGAACCCCCAGGTGAGGGTGCCAACGCCAACTCCAGGCCTCGCAAGAGAAGAGCCACAGGAGAGCTCCCTGCGCCAGAGGCCCCCTGCCCTCCGTCCTCAGCTGCCAGCAAGCCCCCGCCGCCTCAGGACGACAAAGACTCTGAGGTGGAGATCGAAGTGGAGAGCCGTGACGAATGTAAGCAAAGAACTCAATACCAGCAACTAGATTTGTGTAAATTGTGTGTTACGGGGCTCGATTGGCTTCCTAAATTTAGTCCTGATTTGACAAGATCGACTTTGTCCTGACAACCGTTAATTTCCACCTCCAGAACCTTCCAGTCACCCTCTCTCGTGTCTCTGGTTTCTCCCAACAGTCACTTCGTCCCTGTCCTCCCTGTCGTCACCATCATTCACCTCGTCCAGCAGCTCAGCCAAGGACCTGAGCTCGCCAGGAGCTCAAGGGCCCATCTGCACTGTCACGTCGGCCGAGGGCACTGCCCCTGCACCCGTTGCGGCCCCCATGACCCCTCCGGAGCTGGGGCTGGAGTCGGAGCTGGAGAGCCTGAGGCAGGCACTCGACAGCGGACTCGACTCCAAAGAGTCAAAGGAGAAGTTTCTGCACGAGATTGTTAAGATGAGGGTGAAGCAGGAGGAGAAGTTGGGATCGGCCCTGCAGGCCAAACGCAGCCTCCAGCAGGTAAGATTCCATTCATATCACTGTAAGAATAGTATGACGTGTTCATTGAGAGTGACACAGTACACCGTCCAACAACTCCAAAGCCAACATACAGAGCTGTAAACCTGACCTTGATTTGACTGGTCTGACACTTGAGTGAAGTCCTCCATTCAGGTTTGAAAGGGAAATGTCATGTTGCTGTGTCATTTAATGCTCATCATTCAGAGACTGGAAAGAGGAACATCTTGACTTGATGTGGACACGCCCTCAAGGACTTGAGACATGGCTTGAAATTGTCTAGACTGACCTGACACATGTTTTTTAAAACCGCTCTGCCAAAGAGATTTTAAAAGGGATTTTCAATGATCGTACCACATAGGAGCAACATGCTTTACCTAAACTAACCTCTGTGTCAGTGAAGGCCACCAACCTGTCAAATGTGTCGAACTGTGAAATGTGATTGTCTGTTTGGCACACACATGGAGAATCATGCAAACAATAGAATGAATATGTTTCCTATGTTGCCCAGAGCGACGGCCTGATAGCCATCTGTATTTAGATCTACAGCCCTGGTGATTAAGTGTCTCTATTCTCACACTGACATGCTATATTTACATAATATATGATTATCATTTAAGTGAATGCACCATGATGTGTATCGCTGCTGGCTGACAGAATGGGATTTCCCAGCCTTAGCTGCCCGTGACATCTCATACAATCCCTGAGCTTCCCCCTACGTTCTTGAAATAAGACGAGACAGAAAGTTTTCAAAGTTGGCTCACTGAGGAAATGACTTGAGCTTAGGCATCAAAATGCAGAAGTGTATTAGAAGTCATTATCACTGTCCGCAAAGCTTAGCATGAGTTGGCAAGTGATAACAATGAGAGCGGATGTTGCTGCAAAGGGAAAGGCCAGACTTCCATTTTTATTTTTGGTCTTGGACTGAGAACAAAAAACTGCAGACGAAGGAGTCTGTGTGGGTGAGCAACACAAAATGCATCCCGAGCAAAGAAAGGCAATTCCAGCACGACAGCATTCCACTTTTACTTTCCATCAGTGTTTAGAGGAGCTGTGGAGAGGCAACACAAATCCAACCAACCTACATAAAAAGCTAAATGAACAGTGATGTTTTATTTTAAAACAGCTCACTGGTATAATTCCTGCTGCGTTTAGTTGAACTAACCCTACCCCTAACCCTGATGGCATTGAAAGGCTTCTTATGTAAAGCTTCTGTAGAGTAAAGGGTGTAATGGAGATTGTTTCTTTTCACACTTTTTGTAGGAACCAACAAAGCTTGATGACAGACATGTTTGTCCCAACTGCTGTGTTCCCATAAGTAGGCAATGGGCGTGTTACCACTACACATACACACGCACACACAGTCTTTCAGTGATTCAGAGGAAGGAAACCTAACTTCTGTCAGCCCACACATTGTCCTAACCCCTGACTTGGCTCAGTGTAAACACTGACATGGACACTGCAGCCTACTGTAACAAGTCACTGCTCTCGAGTGTCAACAGCTCAGAAACAAAGTAAAACAGCCATGCGACAGATTCATGATGTATATAATGTGAACAATTTCCCTCAGGGATCAATGAAGTATTTCTGATATCTGCTGGCATTCACAACAGTTGCATTAGCACCATGGGACACAGAATTTTCTCAATGATAGGCTTGTAAAAACAAAAAGCAACTTTTCTCAGTATAAATAGTCCCTCTCTTTAATGCTAACTCCTACAATCTCTTCTTTCCAGGAGTTGGAGTTCTTGCGGGTGGCCAAGAAGGAGAAGCTGCGGGAGGCGACCGAGGCAAAGCGAAACCTGAGGAAGGAAATTGAGCGCCTGCGAGTCGAGAGCGAGAAGAAGATGAAGGAAGCCAACGAGTCGCGGATCCGTCTTAAGCGGGAGCTGGAGCAGGCCCGACAGCTGAGGGTCTGCGATAAAGGCTGCGAGGCTGGACGTCTTCGTGCAAAATACTCCGCACAGGTCAGTGAGCGCGCATGCTTGGGAAGGCTTCGAGCTAGGTTTCAAGAATCTGTCTTCTGGGCTTAAAATCTTTTGAGATAAGATGAAACTTTGATAATCTCTTGATGATACTTTTGAGAAACATGGGACATGGGAGAAAATGAAGCCAAAAAAAAGGCTGTGCATGTAGACAGACATTAACAGTCCAATGTTTGCAAAAGTGATGGTAGAAAGTCTAGACGACGATGTCAACACTCTCAGAGTAATTGCAGCGTTTCAGAGTTTTACTGTCTCAAATACTCTCAAGGTCAGCAGAGGGGAAGGCAAGAAAAAAACCCATTTCCTCTTCCCCAGTCAAAAATAAATGGGTGTAGCCCCAAGTGCACAGACGTATGATAAGTCCCCCTCCGAAAGGAAACAGGAAGAGACGTCGACTTCCCTCAGGCACCATGGGAAATGCAGATTAGACAAAACAAGAGGGAGGTTATGCTCTCCAGCTGCGTCTGTGTGTCTCCCTGCAGAGACTGCAGTCGTCTTTGGAAGGCTGTCATTAAGACAAGATGGTTCAGACGTTTATGTTGCTGCAGCCTGGCCTTAGGACAGGGAAAATGGCAAGTCATCAGAAGCTTTCAGCATTATCTTAGTGCTCTCATTTTGCTAAAAAGGCCACCTGTTTCAAGACATCAGCTTGATACAAGAGACTGTCTTGAAATATGAGATAAAATCTAGAAACTTTATGACTAAGTTTCTAAAAGAAGTTATAATGGCATAAATCAAGTGCAATTTGTTCAAATCAGGAAGCCATCTGCCAGTGCAGCGAGATCATTTGCCTGGAGACATCCTGATTGACGATGTCCCTGCAGAAACTAAACCTTTGTTCCCAAGCCTGCCATGTTGGGCCTTTCCATGGAATAAAACAGTAGTTTAGTCATCATAACCTGATCACACAATTGTGTTCAAATTCTTCACAAGGGAATAAACTGATCAGAAACTGACACTTGGTTTCCTTGTAGCCATGGGAATTTGGCTAACATGAAGCTTCCATGTTTGTTTGCAGGCAATCCTTTATTATTTAGTCAGAAATATCAGAAAGTCAAAAGTACTACTTGTTAACATGAACAGTATTTACAAGTCAGAAAAATGTCAACGCCAACATGATGAGCACAGCATCAGGGACACAGTTGGAGCCCTGAGACATTGGTGTCTTTACAGTAGGGTGAAGCAGTCTATGTGCACAGCTTAGTTGTTTAGAATAGGGTCACTGGTTGGATCATTACAAACTGTCCTGTAGTCAGATGTGTTCTGTGGCATGATTTCAGCAGTTTCCTGCCATGTGTTTTCCAGATCGAGGACCTCCAGATGAAGCTGCAGCACGCCGAGGCCGACCGCGAGCAGCTCCGAGCCGACCTGCTGCAGGAGCGGGAGGCCAGGGAGCACCTGGAGAGGGTGGTGAAGGAGCTACAGCATCAACTCTGGCCCAAATCCAACAGCAACAAGGAGGGGACACCCAAGGACATGCCAGCTGACAACTAGCCCAGGAGCCAACCTCAACGCCCAACCCCCCTCCAACCCCCCGCCCCCCTCCCATCGCCATGATCCCCAACATCTTCTGCCCAACTCAGACCATAAACACACCCAGGAGTCCTGGGCCGGCCACATCGCACCGCTGTCCATCACACTCGCCCTCCAGAACACAAAAATAAAAGACTCTCGCCCTCCGACCAGAGACAGAGAGCGGAAACGAGGACCTGTGTCCTTATCCATGCCCATGAAAAGTCAAGTGAGTGGTTTCCTTGGAGAATGACTGGAAACAGTAGTACAATGCTGCAACAAGGAAACACGTGTTTCTAAATCAAGCACTGACTTGCACCTTCCAAACTCACAGAACTGAAAACTTGATCGCAAAGAAGAATGAAAGAAAAAACGGATGTATAGCACAAAACATGGTTGTGCCTGTATTTTCTCTGACAAGAAAATAAGTTGAGACTTTTGGACAGACGTCTAATAAATGCTGAGAGATGATCATATTATATTAGAGTTATACAGCTGTTGGGAGGTGTTACAGCGGTGTGGCCAGGAGGACAGGGCTCACATTTAACACACAGTTTCCGAAAAAAAGTCTCCACCACCGTCCCTCGCCATGACGAAGATGGAGGATTTTGAACACATTATAAGCTATTTAAGAGACTACATAGCGATATGTAAAGAAAAAAAAGGACAGTTTCTTTGTTTCTCTGTGCTATTGGAGTTTGAAAATAAATAAAAGATACAAATAAATTAGAAGATGAACAAAACAAGCAAATGAACTCTCCACAGTGCCACCGTGGTTTTGTGGGTTTTTCAGGAAGCCATCGCAGTCCACTGAGGGGAAAAGCATCGAGTTCGAAGTCCAAGCGACCTGTCTTTTCCTCCCGTTGTTTTATAAAATCACTTATTTCTAACTTCTCCAAGCTGTGGGTGGGCTTGCATTCGGGTGGATATTTTTCTCTCTTTGGATCAAACCCTGGATTTGGGAATTGGAAATAAAAACATGCTGTGTTAAAGGCACCTTTTATAGTGAGCACTCTTTTTTGGATGATCAATAACAACAGTCTCCGTCTCTCAGTCACACACACTCACACACTGGTTGCTATATGTTATTTTAAGCATTTGGGTTAAAACCCTGAAGTCTTTATCTTCTAAAGATAAAATACTCCAGATGTGAGTGTGGCCTTGTTTTCTCGTAACGTTTGAGTGATGAAAGCCGGCATGTTTTTACTCCAATTGAGAGAAACAGTGTGAAATCATAGTGGGCTGATGGGGCACCCTTGGCAAGAACCACAAAATGTTCATTTTTATTAAATTAAGGTATGTAAATATAAATATATGTTGTTGTTTTTTTGTTTTTTTAACTTTACAATAATGAATCGCACTTTGTCATAACAAAATACTGTTATAATGCATTGTACTCCCACTATTGTCTTCAATCTTGCTTTGAAAACATCATCTTATACATGACTGCTACCATATAAATCCGGTAAGCATTTTGTTGATTATATGCATCTCGAATAAATACTGTTGTTCTGTTTTCTTAAGGCAAAGTCTTGTAAATAAATGGAAAGAAAAAAAGGCTCCACTTGTTGCTTGCTGATGCAGTCTGGGTTTGTTGGAAAGTTTTGGGCAACGCGTTCTCCCGTTTTTGTAATATAATCGAGCACCCGGTTACAACTCTTAACAAATTGGACAAAACTTGGTTAGCAACATGCGTCAGTAAGGTGAATTGTTGTAGGAGCCTGAACAAAAAGTCACATGTTTCGAAGAATAAAATCCAATTTTATTCAAAAGGCAGAGGCCATGGATCTGCCGTCACACAGTGGGTACAATGCAATCAGAATGTACATTGTGTTAATGCTATTTTTCCTTTGGTTGTTGATGTTGTTTTAAACGTGGAGATATTTTATTGCTTGTCTGTTTATGTTCACGTTTTTTTCAATAGAAAACTCATATTTTCTTTATGCATGAAATTTGAGAAAGTTTGCCATACATATAGTCAGTTATTGGGCATTGATACTGTACATGTAAGGGTTTTATTGTGTTATGCAATATAAAGCAATTTGTCTTATTTAGAAGAGGAAAAAGTAATTTAAAAAAAAAAGCAACACACCGTATATTGTTCTTAAGTAAAAACTTCACACTTGCAAAAAAAACAAAACAAAAGACAACAAAAAAAGAAGAAAACATTTTTTAAATGCAATGCTGGACAACCTCAAGTGCCTGGACGTGGGCGAAAGGTTTCCAGAGTAGGAAAACTGATGATGAAGCTGTTGGGGCTGGGCCTCTCATCAACTTCCTGTTTGCAGGTTTCAAATTAAAAGCCCCTCCCTCGCTCAGCAGCTCTTTTTATCAGTATTCCTAAAAACCAACCAGTTTACAAACGTTTTTTCTTTTTCAATGCAGAGAACAATTGAACAAATGCTAGACACTTAAGGCTTTTTTTTTTTCCGAATGAGTGCTTTTTTTTCTTCATTTGAAATCGATGATATGCATGTTCAAACAATTTTTATAGAAGATCTTGAAAAGCCACTTGCTTCAGTGAATTGTTACTTTGGTTTGTATATAAAGACTTAACTGTTTATTCCCAGTTTGTGGACTTGTCCTGAGGCGGACATGTCTAGGATAATAAAGAGGGCATTATGTTAAAAGCCCTTTTCTTATCTAACATTACTGATGTTGCTCAGAGAACGACACTGCGTCTGCGACTTTGGCAGACCTAAAATTGGTACATTTTGTAGTTGTTTTTACACTCAAAAGAGTTGCTAGCCTATGTGTAGTTCACTTTACTCATGGTTTTCTACAAAAGAAGGGAGACAATAACGACATTGGCTCTTCACTCTCCCACGCAAAAAGAAAAAAGCAGTTTAACAACGTCTCGTTTTCTAAAGGAGAATCATTTTGCTAAATAATGGACAGCAAAGCAGCAATAACAGTCCATACTAATAGACAAATACTAGCCAGTGTGAAGATTTGAATAAGAATTTACAAATGTAAATATTTTTTTCATTTACAATATTGTATAATATATGTACATGGTGTTTCCTTTTTCAAAAAGAAATCTTTTCTTACAATAGCTGTCTTGTTTTTTGTTTTTTTGAATTTGTGTTTTAACTGAGATGTTTCAGAAACAGTTAATGCAGTGCGTAAGAGAATATTCCCTACATAAACATGTTAATCCATTTCTTTTCATTTTTTTTTTTACTGTAGAGTCTTTATATTGAATGACTTTTTTCACCAGTTCATATATATTTTTAACAGTATGTTCAGTATCAGATAGCAGACCTGCAGTATGGGTCACACACACGACTACGCCACCTTGCAGATTGTTTCCCCCTCATCCTCATGTATCTTTTTAGCCCTGTGCTGCTGCTAATACTATATAAACCTTACAATTCTAGAAATATTTTTATGTAAGAGGTAAATGTAAGCTTTCCCATTTATTAATGCCACATATACAGTATGGAAACAAAGCTTGGCTTATTCATCTATCTCCCTCGTTTCCCTCATCTTTTCACGCCTTTTTCCTCATCCCTCCTCCAACAACACCCTTCCCCTTCTCTCACGACACGGACTATATTGTAAAGTAAAGGACTTTATGAGATTATGTTTGAAAATAGCTATGCTTATATACTACAGTGACTGAATGTACAGTGTATAGATGCATTACCAGAAATAAAGTTGTTTGTCCAGATCAAATGACCCAGTTTCATATTTTCGCTGTCTGTTTGGTGAAACAATATAAACCCTAATTATTCTGCAGATATTGCAACCATTGAACTCCATTCAGTCACTTCAACTAACATGTTTGTTATCCAAGGAGGGGATCATGTCCTGCTGTCAGGATTTCAAAATCAGAGACACATCATCCTTCAATGGTTGCCAACTTGTGGGTCTGGACCCCCCCAAGGGGTCAAAAGAAAAATCTGTTGAAAGGAACGTAGAAAGGAAGTTTAGAGACGTATAGTATCTCAAGCCAAAATGTCTGGGAATCATTCATCTACAGTGTTGATTCCTATTTGTGTTTCTTGCAGCTCTCGGGTGAATTTTGCTCCAGTTCTTTAAGTTTTGTTTATGAATAGATGGACGGACTTTTCCATTGGTTGTACGAAAGCTAACAATACAGCTTTTCAGCTAAATTCATCCACAAAATCAACCTCTGGGGACCCTGAACGGGATTCAAATGTCATGTTATTTTTGGTCATGAAATATAGTACATTATTACAGATATACTTTTGCTATGCTACAATCTAGAACTAAGGACGCGTCCTATAAAAATACAAACTCAGTTTAAAGTGCTACTCCAGCAATTTAGTATTGAATAGTATAGCAAAAACAGGCTGAGTGGTACTAACCATGACAAGTAAACTGATGCATTAAGCATGAAATGTGTGTAAAAATCAGCGGATTGCCCTTTTAATTTAACTATTTTGTTGAAGTTGTTCGAAGATTTTGAGTTAATTTTCAGCCACAGACATAAATCACAGAAGTAGTGGTGACACATTTCTCTCTCTCCAATATGTGTATCATATGGGTGGGTGACAGCAGCAAACAGAGTAGATGAGTTAGGATTTCCTGACGCTGACAGACATAAATCAATACATGCAGATAATATAACAAAGTAAAAATCTGTGCACAGTGGATTCATCTCCAGCCAAGAACTCAGAGGAAAAAAGAAACTGATTCAAGACCAGACAGCTCAGGATTTATTATCACAAACAATACAAATTGTCATCTGGCACATGTTTAATTTTTGTTATGATTAGAGGAGATTTGGAACATACAAACACGACTGCTGTGAGACTCGCTGGTTCTGAGGCTCCGAGTATTTATGGGCTGAAAAAGACAAAGGAAACAAATCTCAAACACGTTGGTTTCAGCCTTACAGGTTTGGATCCCTAATTACAGAATTCAGAGAATAGAAACAGCAAATAAAAGCATCTGAACACACTGGGACGAAGACAAAACAAAATGAAAAATACATTAAAACGTGTAATGTCAGGATATAAAGATCATAAAAAATGAAATACATGCAATCCCTTTCAGCTGGAGTTGTTTCAGTGCAGTGCAGAGGCCACTTCAGTACTCCAGTGTACCAAAAACAGCACTAAACATTCTTCTTGTTTCACCCTCTCATCCGGTTTATGTACACAGATATGGTTTTAGGGCAGCTGCTGGAGAAACCCCATAATTACTATGAAGACCTTAAAGAGAAAAGATGAGCTGTAAACGCTTAACTAGAAAGGAATGTACACTAGGTCTCAAGTTAACACCCACGCTGCCTGACAGGATTTGATGTAAACATTCATTAGTGTGTACACACACACACACACACACAGCCACGTTACACTGTTGTGTGTGCACAGTATAGGTTAGCTGTAGGCTCCTCAGTATCCAGTGCAAGGAGAAGCAGCTAATGCAGCTCTCTGACAAACAAATTGAAGACTTTAAGACCTTCAAACGCGACCTCAAATTTAATTCCTTACAGAAATAAAGATGGCTCACTCTGCCATTATGAATTTGTAAACTGCAAATTAAAAAAAGAAAGAAAAAAAGAGGATGCTAGACACCGAAAGATAACAGCAGAGACTAAACCCACAGAAACATTTGCTCCTCTGAGAAGCCACTGTTGTTTGTTTTTCTGCAGTCAGAGGCTTTGAGTCTGCAGCCAGGCTACTAAGGCACAGCAGTGTTATGAGCTAAATGCTAACATGCGCACTAACATTAGCACTAAACACAAAGTGAAGCTGAGGCTGATGGGAGTGTCGTTCTACAGGTATTTGGTCATAAACCAAAGTATTGGACACATTAATGTGTTGACCTGATGATGGCGCTCGATGAAATGACAGAGGATCACCAAAGTTATTACAATTCACCCTGAGGAGAACAAAATGTAATGGTAATCCATCCAATAGCTGAGACATGTCATTCTGAAGCAAACATGTCCATTTGGGGGGGCTACAAGAAAAGTAAGGAGCTCACTAAAGTTTCTAGATTTATCCTCTGGGAACCCTGAATGTCTGTAAAACGTTTTGTGCTAACCCATCTAGATGTGGAGATATTTTATCAGATAACTGAAAACTTTGACCTGCTAGTGTTGCTAGGTGGGAAGTTATTAGCGTATATCTATTGGGGAACATGAACGTCCATCCAATAGTTGTTGAGGTATTTCATTCTGGACCAGAGTGGTGGACAGACTGACCAACCAGCGTCACCATCAAGGCCCACTGCTAATATCATTCCATATAATTTGGTCATTTTAAATGTATGTTCAGAATGAACGCAAAGCAAATTTTGGCCTCCCTATTTTGACATGAATTTGACTGCTGTACCCGTGTTTTTAAGACCCTCCCTGACTGAACCTGACTGAACTGCCAAATGTGAGACCCAAACCTGCCTTGGGACCCACAGCTATCCATTGCTGACCTTTAGCTGGCCCGGCTAATGCAACGCATTGGATACATTCTGTTTATTTCTCTTTTCCCACTGGACATTCAGCATCTACTTGCAAGAAACAACATGCATGGATGCAGAATGAGCACAGTCAGAGAAAGAGACATTTTTAAGACATTACATTCAAAAATGATCACTCCCGAACGAGACCTGAGCCCAACGCGTTACGCAACAAAATGGCCTGAAACCCCAAACTTTGTTTGGGTCAGGTAGCAGAATGCTACTATACAGATGTTAGATGTATCTAGCTAGCAAAATACGCACCAACACAACCTTCATCATCTTCAATCTGCTGGCAAAGATGGTCGAAAGCTTTGGGAAAAGCTAATAAGTGGACCTTGAGTTGGGATTGTTTCTGATGTTTTAATTTGAAATGTGGTCTTTTTCACTTCGACTTAGCAAAGCTACATAAAATAAAGATGTCCTTTAAAAGTAAAATCAATGACTCAAAAAATGTTCAACTAAACAGCACCAAGAGCAAAGCTCAAATGCAGCATTACTGTGGAAATGATTTCCTCCACATAACTCAGGTAGAGTGAGTGAGCGGCTCTCCGGCTTCTGCTGTGGCCCACATCGTCGGTGCGGTGTGGGCCGGGATGTCAGACAGCTCTCGGCTCCTCTAAACCAGCAGCAGCGCCACACAGGGCTATTGACTGACCCAATTACAGCAGTCACATGAGGAAGAACGCCCCGCAGTTAGCTCATTAGTCTCTGGAGTCTATGTGCTGCTCTCTCCGTCTTACTCTTGCCTGCATGTCTCCTGCTGTTTTATAATGTACAGTCAATTACGAAGTCATGTTTAATTCATTTAGTACATTCGGAGGATTTTTTTTTTTTATATGAACGGTGGAACGGGCGTTGTAAGATATGCTGGCAAGTCTTTCAGGCCAGCATGTTTTGAAGCTCGACAGATACATGTTAATTATATGGAAATGGCTGGACAAAATAGCATGAACACCCCACAGTATAATGTAATCAAATACAACAATAACAATTTTGTACAACATATTTAAACAGAGTTGAATCAACACCTCATTAACATGCGCTCAACAGAAAAAGCAGTCATTACACGGTTGTTGTATTAGAGTGTTTCAAGTGTTCTTGTTATTGTCTCCATATAGACACACAGTGCTCTACTGTTATTGCACACATCCTAATGATTTTCCATCTTTATTGTTTCATTCATACATTCTTACATTCTTCATAGAGATTTTGCCATACTGTTTGTACCATAGTAGCAACCCCTTTAATATTCTCTGGATGGGTTAGACCATTGTGGATCATGTTGGAAATCGATGAGCAGGACTGCTTTATAGCCATGTAACATTTTCAACAATATGATGAAAAACTTTGTCAGCTATTTACTTTGCTGCATTACACAAAAACAGAATTAGCTCGCTAGCTGAACTGTTATTGTTGTAACTAAACTGCTAAAGTGCAGAAATTCTTCTTCTTCTGGTGTTTTCAGCACCTCCTCCTGGACCGGAGGACGGCCGACCCTGATTTATATGCAAATGTTAGATTGCTGTTTCAGGTGATATAATGCTAACTTGATGCATATTCCAAAGTAATTAGTGTAAATAATAAATTACCACAAACTAAATGACACACAGTAAACCTGGGGCAGGAGGTCCAGCATAGGAGTAGTGGTTGGTTTCTGGGGCTCAGGGCATTAAGTAATGAAACTACCACGTGCGCTTTTTTCAATGGGTAATTAAAGGCAACAGGATACAATACGGACCTACAACTCATTTTTTTGAGATAACACATTTGTTTAATTGTCACTCAGGTGCTAATAATACCATTAGCTAATGTAACAACTGGTGCAGTGATTATAGAGGATGAATTGTGTGACTAAACATTCAGTTTATTCATCCACGTGTTCAGAATCAGAATCTGAATCAGAAACTGTTTATTGCCAAGTAACATACATTACAAGGAATTTGCCGTAAGTCTGATGGTGCTACATTTTTTTTTAACATATAACATATAATCCAACAGACAGCAAGCACGTCAAAGAATGAAGCTTTAAGCAGGTATTAAAGCAGAAACACACTCACCTTTCACATTTTTGCAGGTTTTCTGTCCATGACTCAATGAACTAGCTGAATGATATTTACCATACCTTACCTGTTATGTGTTTTTGCTGTCATTGCAGTGAGAGCTTCTTCACCCCTCCACCACCCCTCCACCACTAGTGTCAAGGCCCCCTCTATGACTCCTTGGGGAGGATCTCCAAATGGCAGAAATTTATAGGCTTTCACCTCGAAATGGATTTCATCGACAGGGTCAGCACCTAAGATCCTTGAATTATTAAAACCAAACATCTGCATTTTTCTACTGTAGTTCAGTGAATATTTCGTGCATGAGGGATTTATGTCCAAATGGCCAACAGATCATCTGTAAAAAAAAAGTGGTGAATGGTAAATATCACAAAAAGGTGACACCCGTGCAAATCCGTGTAATCCCTGACAGGCGTAGACAAGAAAGAACGAAGCTGAAAAATGCAGTTTCAACTACCTTGAGAATAATTAATTAAAGTAGAATTCCAGTTTCATAGTTCTAGTTATCCATAAATTCTATCAATTATAATGACATTGTTCTCACCATTCAAGTAATTACTGAGACACAGGAACACACAAAGTCTGACGGGGCAAGAAACAGGAGCAGCCAGACGATCAGACAGGCTGTAAACAAGCCACAAGTTTATCCAGATTATCTAAACCACTTTGTTTGGAGGACAAACGAAAAGTGAGCGCACTTGAAATATCTCATTAAACGGACTGTGGTAAGCACAGTAGGGTAATAAAGCAGGGAGTCGTCTGTAAACCGTGATGGATGTTATTAATGTAATTGACAGTTTGGGGGATAATCTTGCCTTTGTTTTCTGTTCTTAGGGTTAGAAAAGTAAGACTTAAGGCTTAAAAAGTAAGCCTACTCTCACCTTAAAAATATAGCAGTAATTAAAGGACTTATGTCTCAGCCCTCTTTATCTTCAGTAGGTTCAACTACTGTAATGCTGTCTTTGCAGATCTCTGAAAGAAGGGGATCAGCCAGAGTGCTTACCAAGACCAGGAGAGTGGATCACATCACACCAGTTGTCAGATCTTTACATTAGAATTTTTGATTTGATCTTAGTTTAAATACACTGTTGGCACTGAATGGTTTAGGGCCACAATACCTTTCTCATCTGCTACATTCTGAACTGGTCTGGGACAGGTCTGCTTACTGTTTCCAGAGTTGCAACTTCTTGGCTTCACGGCTTAAAATATGTCTGTTGTATCTTCTGTAAAATGCTTTGAATTGTAGTAATATGAATAATTTGCCTCACCTTGCCTTGCTCAATTTTCTGAATGCCAATTAAAGATTATAATATATAATTAATATATAAAAACAATATTAGCTGATGTACGTTGTCCAATGATTCAAAAAGTAATAAATACAGAAACTTTAGGAACAAACTTTTTAGGTGCTCATTTTCATACGCAATGTTCCAATAGCTACATGTTTAATCCATAAAGGAAACATTCATGTAACATTTTATCTGAATACTGCATCATTTCTAGCAGTGAACGTGTTGCTGACATGATGGGCACTAATGGCTGAGAAAAGTAACAGTATGCTGTCAGTAAACAGTACTTTTGCATCTTATTTGTAATTTGATTTGTATAATATGAGGCAAATGAGAATGTGAAGCATGCGTTGAGACTTTATTATTACATTATCCCACCTAGAAAACAACAACACCAAATACAGCAGACTTGACCTTTCCCCTCTTTCTCCTCTGACTGAACACTTCCCTGCAGCTTAATGGACTCATCTCTCTCTAACATTCACACACACACACACACACACACACACACACACAAACGTACGTACATACATTCACTTGCCTTGCCAGAAAGGTCACATTCAGCCGCAGCAGGTCATTGGCCCCTAGGCAGGTTCAATATTTATGGGTCGCTGCAGCATTTTACTGTCTCAGCTTGACAAAAATGATCAGCATCTCAGGCACTCTACCTGTCAATCCAGCCGCTCCGCACGTCACATGAGCTGCCATCGCAGTCAGCCCTACAGGATGTCAGTGTGATGAGCCGCCAGGATGTCACTAAGAGATGGCTAATAAGCCGGGTTTCCCCAGCCAAGTATAAATCACGCTGGATCCAGAACTGAAGCTGCTCCAGCCTGACGTCTGCAGCAGGGATGGATGGACGGATGGACGGATGGATGAGGGATATGTAAATGCTCTGATTTTTAATACAGTCTTTGCTTGTTTGTCCTACAGTTAAACTCAACACTGAGAACAGCTGAAATCCTGATTAATATTGTGTCGCCTGATGAAGTCCAATGTTCACTCTCTTTCAGCTCTGTTTTTGGTCTCTACCAACTCCTGAGGGAAATATCTGGCTCTTTAGCTGCTAAATGCTCCACTGAGTTCACCAGCTAGTCTCTAACTGTGTCTGCTGTCTGTACTGCTGAGCAGGTCATGTACAGTAGCTTTTTACAGCTTTTTCTCTGACTTTCTGTGAAGCTCCGTAAAGCCGAGGGGAGAGGCAGATTCAGCTGATAATTCTTCACATTGTCATTTGATACATTGCATGTTTGCAAGAAAAGTGATGCCTTCCAGACCACAGTTTTATCAACATACTAAGGAAATGTTTTATTAAAAAACAAAATAAAAACTAAAAAAGAAGTAAAAATAGTTATAATAGTAATACTAAAAACTGAGATACAAGATGTTCATACTAAACATATCTGCAAAACATCTACTACTACAATTTCCTACAAATGTTCAGTCAACTCGAAGCACTTCAATGACAGAGAAAGATCCTTGTCAAAGCTGACTTAAAGTGTGTGACAGAGCGTGTTTAGCTTCACCAAGCATGAAATATTGTTGACCTTGGAAACAGCAGTTGACAAAATAATATCAACTCAACTGAATCTCCACTTATTTGGTTGTTTCTGAGCTTTTGACAGCACCCGACAGTCGTAATCGATGGGTTTGCTCATGCTGTAATGGAACTGAAGATGCTTAAACTCCCTGTTCAACTTTCTGGATGTGTTCTCTATGTTGGTAAGCGAGCTTCTTGGTTTTGTTAGAACAAGCGAGTAAAGGCCGACGTATGCTTGAAACGAACTAGTTTGTACGACATGATTGCCGTCACACTCAAAGGAGGGGAAAAGACGCTGCCGTCATAGAGAGGGGCAAGTCGTGATAGTCGTTAAAATGGAGATAATGGTTTTCGACAGTCTTTCCTTGGCATTCATGGTGTTGCACTCATTTGTACATAAACAAAATGGCAGAAGTACTTGTGTTAAGAATTAGAAAGAAAGATGTCTATTTTATATTCGCCTACTCTCTCACCTCTGCACACCTGGCCTCACAGTGTGTGAGGTGGGCGTGCTTGATGGATTGTCAGTTTTCATCGTGTGAAGCATACTGAGCCCCTAAGTGGACTTTGAGGTGAGATTGTTTGTTCAGCTGCTGTTTCCAAGCTAAAGAATAAACTGTCCAGCTCAGCTTTTGAGCTAGCATGGACGAGAAGTCCTGAATGTGCTCACAAAACATACTTGGCAAAACCACTTAGTGGTAGTATATAAACACAATGTATAATGTTTATGGATTGAAGCCACCAGTAGCAGAAACTTTCCATAATTTTTACCTAAAACTTCCCACAAATTGAACGTGTTCACAGCCTCTGCTCTGAGGCTATGTCATGGCCTCTGTCCATTTCTGTGTTTGTCTGTGACCGGCATGTCTCAAAAGCTGATGGCCAGATTGGCAAGAAATTTGCTGAGTACATTCACACTCCCAAGAGAAAGAAACCATTTCATTTTTGAGACTCTGTGACCCTTCCTAGAGGCACCATCAGGTCAGGCTCTCACATTTTAAATCTCCTGGTCCTTAACTGACAAAATATTTGCAAATTTTACAATAAAATCTCTCAAACTTCAAGACATCCACCTGAAACAATGGCTGGACCAAATCTGATTTTAAACACGAGGCCATTATCATCTCTACATGTTGTCAAACGCACATACAGTGTAAACCTGTGGTATGTCTTCCATTCATGGAGCACCGCAGGCAAACTCCTCCAGGTGAACTGAGCTGAGCTGCCTGACACCCAGCTGCCAGTTTAACACAGAGGGACCAACTCCTGACTGGCCACTCAAAGCACGCTTCTTGAGAATGACTCACACATTTACTCACAGGTTGCATTGGCAGCGTGCTCACAAGGTCAAATGAAAATACCACGCTAATTTGGTGACTCAGTGCCCCCGCCCCCCCAAAAAAAGTAGGACAGAAAGAAAGAACCCTCACTGGCTGTGTGAAAATATTGCCACAGAAGTGTTCCTTGAATATAGCCTTGCGGGGTCTTTCTCAGATGAATGGACTAAACATGTTAGTCAGGTTCCATCTATGTCCATAAAAAACTCTTCTGAAATCTAGGCATGTGGAAAGACATGTTGCTGTTGAGTTTTTTGAATGCAATATTTTGGTGCTTTCAGCTCCTCGTGTCACCACATCGCACAACTCCAGTCTACCAGTGGCAGCACAAAAAATGATTTTCTACCAATTGTGTTCACCTGCACAAAAGGAAGTATACATGTACACAAGAATGTGATGCTCGTGCTTGTGATGGAGATGCATGGGACACACTGTGTTGTGTTTCATTTCACTAAGCTGTAGCTTTGTGATTATTGCTGAGCTAAAAACCCAACTCAAAGTCAAGTACAGTATCCTTCTGTGACAGACACGTCTCTGTCCGGTAGCAAACATCAAAGTGTTTACAGCTATGTGTTTGAATCATTGGGAGCAGTCATCTCATAATTTCATGTTACGTTTGGGTTTATGCTAAGCTAGGCCAACAATGTCCTGACTCCAGCTCCGTACTGAACACACAGACATGAGACTGATCTTCTTGTCTCACTCTCAGAAAGACACTTACTGACACGTTGATACAATTGATACATTTTTATTGCTGTTCATCTCTGTATTCATTCATGTGCAAAGTACAAAACTGTGCTTCATCATATTTATCGTTCTGTGGTATGAATGTGTAACAAGATGTATCAAATGATCTTTTGTTGAAAGTGTGGAGAGACCAAACAGAAATGAAGCTTGAGAGTAACATCTTCAGATGTCTCAGTGTGGCTGTCCTGTGGTTCACCAGTTGTTATTGTTCTCATTGGGCCCAAATGAAGCAAACTATAACAGAAAACACTCCAGAGTTTGTATGAACCACTCAGGACGTGCCTGCTGTGAAGGCGTCCTGGGTCTCTGGCTTATGAATCATTACCACAACAGCTCAAAGCAGTCAAGGATGTGAGCACAAGTGTTTGAAGAGCTCCACAGCTGAAGCTTTGTGGATGGTGGTAGGGGTGTGCCCTCACAGAACATGACGGAGAGAACAGGATGCCTCTGGCAGTGGGCAGCTTTCATCAAGGCCTGTGTGGGCACGATTTCATAAAGACTGTGGGCACCTGTGGGTGACTCATGCAGGCCGTACTGCTCGTCTGGGGTAGAGTGACAAAAAAAACCCTGCAGGGATGAGAAATATATAGGCCACAGTTTCCCACCGTGGTTTCTTGCAGTGATCCAAGTAAGCCCTGTAAACGGGATACTTAAAAACGAAACCAAAAAACCTGGGAATCACCTGGAGGTGCAGCAGGAAAGTCCAGAACAGGGAAGAAAAAAGAACATGTATTTAAAAAAAAAAGCTTTCAGAAAAGAGAGAAAGGAAAGAAAAAAGACAGCTTCAGCTCAGTTTCCTAAACAAAGGTTAGAGCATCTTGCAGTCCCCCAAGGAAGGAGCTGGCTGAGGCGGGTGCTCCGCCAAGGCAATACGACTAGACAGCACCCAGGAAGGCGGGGGTTGGAGGGGTGACTGGCCATGCTGGGTGCCACATCGCCTCCAGTGGGTGCAGGGTGGGGGTTGTAACTGACAGTAGTTGAGGGAGTCAGTCGTCAGTGTCACTCTGATGAGGCTGAGCTGGCGTGACATGCCTGTCAGCGGCGCGCTGCACAGCGTGCACGTACAGCACAGCTCCTGTAATGTACTTTGGATGTGCGCATTTGTTTACATGCAGGGAAGACAGCACGGGGCTTGTGCAGGAAGACGTAGCACACTTCCGGCGTAGGCGTAAGACACGAGAAAAAAAAAAGAAGAAGGATGAGAGGAAGGGGGGGAAGGGCAATGAAAGGAGAAGTAGGACGAGTGGGACATGATGGGCTGGCTGCCTCCCTCCTCCTCCCGCCCCGTCTCTGCTGCCTCAGAGGAGATGGAGGAATACGAGCGCGGGCCGGCGCCTTCGTCTTGCCTGCAAATGAAGCTGTCGTGGCACTGTGGCGACTCCTGCCAATACTTTACTGAGCTCTTGTCATTTACATAGCGGGTCTCCTGCGGGGCGTACAAGCTCCCAACACACAGGAGCAAGGACCTCGCTATTCAGTTTGAAATGAACGCATCACACACGGGGCGCAAAGCACTACCCGGGCTACCACAGAGTACACGTCGGTTTAGATTCCGTAACAAGGAAGAGGAGGAGGAAAGAAGTGGTAAATGTATTGACTTAAAAAAAAAAACTTCAATGAGGAGAGCCAGAAAAAAGAGAGAGAGAGAGAGAGAGAGAGAGAGAGAGAGAAAGCAAAAAAACAGGCAGCGTGGTGCTCGAGCTGCAGGGGCCTATTAAAAAATGAATCAAAGGCACGCTGGCTTTCCCGCTGAAAGACACAGAGAGCCTCGCTCACAGCTCTCCCAGTGAGAGCGTGTCAGTCACTGGGCCCCCACACACACACATGCACACACACACACACACACACACACACACACATTTTCCACTCAAGAGCCCGAACATGCGTATGACTGTTCTCAGACTCGGAGGAATACACACCAACACACAGAAGCACGAACACACATTGTCTAATTAACCTTCCATTCACTATATCTGACAAACCCTGCTCTCCCTCTGATTTGAATCACAATCTGAATTGTTTCCTCATAATTATCTTCTTGGTGAATTGCATTTAACGTAGACACTGAAATCCAGACTCAATTAGTCTTTAAGGTGGGTCAGCGGCTCCTTAAAGGGGTGGTTCACCCCTCACAAGGCACATTTTTGCACTTAATTCTAGTGGTATTTAAACATGCAGATAGTTTGGGTTTTATTTGTCCAGGTTTCCATATTTCTGCCTCCATCCCAATACAATTGTGTGAGTTGTTTTGCATTTTGGAGGAAACATCATTTCTGTGTGATCAGTCACTTAAGAAAAAATGCTAAACAATCACTGCTATTTGAAGAAATCACCTTTGGGACCTTGTTTTGCTATACTATCGTCTGAAATGAGTTAGACTGAAATAAATTGCTTTTTAGACAGATTAATCGTTGATAGAAATACTTGTCAGTTGTCCTGTCTTGTGCCTGTCAGCGCTGACATTTTTCAATATTTAACAAAGACCCCAATCTTTTTCTAACCAAGGTCGTTCTGCCTACACAGAACCATAAAAGCGTAAATCATGCATGATGTTATATAGAAAAACTAATAGCACTGAATATTTTGCAGATACATTCCATATGTAATAAACATTTCTCATTATGTTGATAAAAACTGAATCCAGGTATTTTTAATTAGTTGATTTTAAATGTAATTTTAAGAAGACTGGGTTGTC
The DNA here is from genome assembly GCF_043641665.1 of Enoplosus armatus. Lineage (NCBI taxonomy): Eukaryota > Metazoa > Chordata > Actinopteri > Centrarchiformes > Enoplosidae > Enoplosus > Enoplosus armatus. Next base: position 6,326,398 of record NC_092187.1, read on the forward strand.
ACTAGTAGTTTCACTGCATGCGGCTTTATGCTGGAGAAATACTGTAGATTAGTGCATCAATCACATACAAGAATCTGCGTCGGCCAATCACATACATGCAAGCACACATTTGTGGTAGATCACTTTGTAAAGTGAATGCCATAGTTCTACTGTCTACTTATCAACCGTCATGGTGCTGCTGTGATAACCAGATTTCCAGAGCTGTAAAACCTCTCTGAGTATACCTTGACAGTATACTTGTCTCAGTATTACAAACCGTTGTGCAGTGTTTTGACGTCTGAGCCTTTAAATGCATTAAGCTGTTACTCCAACTGGACTTCTGGATCCTATTTCATGTATTTTCTCTCCGGGATCAACAACACGCCCCCACCAACGCAGGTCTGTTTTCAGTTTGAATCCCCGCTAACAGGGATGTAAAGGGGACATGGTGGTTGGAAAACAGATGTTGCTGTTGACTTTTTAAAAATATAATTTTTCAATTCCATTCACCAAGGCAAGCTTAGCACAAAAACAATTGACCCATTTTATCTCATTTATTGAACCCATGCACAAATGTCAACATTTGTGATTTTCAGGAAAGATTACTTGCTAAAGTGGCATCTGTATTTCCTCGCTAACTAATTCTGGAGCAGTGACGAAGGTGCCATTGTACTCTTTTAAGGCTGAGCAACTCAATGCAACAGTTTAGCAGGAGGAGAACTCGCCACCTTAAAAGACAAAAGGCATTCGGTTAAAACAGAGCTTCTAAATCCAGGTCTACACTGTAATGTGTTAGTCTAGTGTCGGCATCAAGCTAGAGAAAATGGCTGACAGTGTGAATGATATGTGTATAAAGATGTCAGTAGAAAATCTCACCTTAATCAAACCTGAAAGAGAGGGGCATTAAGGGTGGGGGCATACCTAAAAGCAGTCTTAAGGTGGCACTCAACCAATTCTTCAGTCAGACGTTACAGTGTAACACTGTGCACAGATGCTGGAGCTGAACTTTTACACTCTCCTGCATGTATTGTCCAAACGCAGCCCATGGCCCGCGGGTGCTTCGGCTTTCTGAATCAATATTTCAGCGCGCCGAGGCGTCGCTCAGCCTCCATCCACCTGGAGCGCTGCCAAGATTCAGTTTCAGTACTACCATCAGCCCGCAGTGCATGGCTTCTGCCCACACACACACATCCACAGGAGCATTAGCAGTCAGAAACACAACTATCGCAGCTCTTTGTTTTGTCTTGCCAGGTGGAATCATACATAATAATAAGCCATGTGAAATATGGCCCTGTAGGTTTGAAATATGTTTGAAGAGCCTCTGTAAAAATTTACATTCTTCGACAATGAAAAACAACACTTAACCATTTGCCCTGTTGAACGCCAGTCAGTTTTGCTGACAGGCACGCAAGGTAAGTACTTTCAATATGCATTAAAGGTCCAGTGAAGGTCGAGAGGAATATAATCTTTGAATGGTGCATTCACATAATTATGTTCTTGGGCTGCAGCTCCTTAACCTTCAGATGGAAAATAAACCCTTTAAAACTTGCTTAACCAATCATAGCTCACTTTTACATCACTTTTTAGAGACACAACTAACTCAGCTGTCAAATCCTGTCTGCTCTTGTATTGAAAACAGTCAGTTTTAGGGTGAAGAAGAATGAAGTGAAGAATGCAGTCTATGAACTGATATCGGATTTTGAAGAGCACGACTAATGCTAATGGTAATATTGCTGGGTTGAAGAGCTGACAGACTGTTTCAAATTGACTGAGTTCATGCCAGAAAAAAAAAAATTAACTCTCACTCAGACTGGTTTCCTTTCAGCGCGGAAATAATAATTAGACCGTGGTACACTTTCCACAGAAAGCTGGAGCAGTTCTACACTGAAAAACATCATAATATCTTATTTTAGGATGATTACATTCTTTTTTCCAATCCAAGGTCAATTATTTTGCCAAGTATCATTAAAATCATTTGAAGGTAACTGGTCTTGATTATCTTTAGTAAGATATTAATATGTTATTCTGCTCAAAATGACAAGAAACAAGTCTGAAGGTGGATTGCATGGTTGTCACTCTCGTACTCATATTCCAAACATCTGTTCGAAAAGACAAAAACATTTAAGCAAATTTATTTTAAAGGCACAGTCTTTACTACCGAAAGTACACCATCTAACTAAGTTTGATCATCTTCAAAATGTAATTGGTTTTAAAGCCGATTGTTGCTTTAGTTCAACATTTTTGAATACATTGTATGTTGTTTGTTTAATTCAAACCTAAACAGAAATATAAAAATGGGAATTTGTGGTTTTGGAAGAAGTTACATGCTGTAACTATTTCTTGAAAAAACAACCATATGTCCATCCACTCAGCACTTCTGCGCAGCGTCTCTTTCCGCTATGGCGTGGATTGCCAGACACAGTCAGTGAGCTCAGGTTTTGGTTTTGGTCTCTGCACAGACATGATGGTGTCAAACCTGACAACCTCACTGTGACGACGAGACTTCAGGAAACTGCACACAGTCACTGCACCTGACTGTTGCTCACCAAGAAATAGTTACAGCACGTAACTCCCTTTAAACTCACCAATAGTCCTTTTTACCTTCTGTTTGTGTACGGATTAAAAAAAGGAGACGCACCATGTTATTCGTGCCATGTTGAGGTACAGGGCGAATCCTAATGACTTTGGTGATCACTTGACTTTTCATCTCGTGCCATCATCATGGCATGGTTGAGATTTGTTTTAAGTGAAATGTGGTGACAATTATGGGATAAATTGCCATTGAATTTGGTTCAGACATTCTTGTTACCCTCAGGATGAATTGTAACTTGTGATTCTCTGACTTTTCATCTAGCACCATCATCAGTTCAACATTTATATTTGTCCAAGAAGGAAATTTCCCAGTAATTTTTTGCTTTCCCCATTAGCACATTGTTTTGGCTTGACACCAGCTGTTTTCTTTTATTTGTAGAAAGGGATTTTTTGGAGTGTACTGCACAAGTACTCCTAGTATTTATTACTACTGGTGCCACTGTTATTGCTGCCACTAGACTAGTCATATTATTAATAATAATGATGAACCTATAAATATACCTGTTTGAAATCTGATCTAAATGTTACATGAGAATTGATTCAGTTTAGTTCTAGAAATATATGAAAAAAAATTAAAACGGTGGTTTAATGTTTTTATGTATTTGTTTTTAGTGGAGGATGTCTTATTTGGCTGTAGTTTACTTATGATTAACTGTAGATTTAGTTACTGTAGTATATAATGTGGTGGGATGACAGTACAAGGTGTGTCAGGCTGTGCAGACATGTTTGAAGTGACAGCTATGATCTCCACACAGACAACAATGCATTTTACCTTAAAGTATTAGTGTGTTTTGAAAGCAGCCGGTTTGTCCCCTCCGTCAGGCTCACTGTGTGCTGTAATCCCATTCTGAAGTCAGCCGCATTTAATCCATCCCGTGAAAAGACTTTGATGTTACTGCCACTGAGTCTTTGTATCTGTGTTTGTGATTGAGCTTCTGCAAGCAAAGTCAATAGCTCTTCATAAATATTTCCTCACCTTTGTCTACTCCACAGCACATGTCAGTGTGTGAGCAGCATGTGTTGCTACAGAAAGATACTGTGAGACAACTGACTGGAGAACTGAGGTGTTTCGTTTTGTCTCAGATGCTGCAGAGAAATAGTTACAAAAATAAAAAAAACATCTGCTGGCATCAGAATGAAGATATGGATGCAGCTGTAAATTAAGTGGGATTAAATGTTCAGATGCTTGTCCAACTACTTTGGAATAAACATTTAAGTTAAAGGATCATTTCACCCAAATTACAAAGAGACATATTTCCTCACCTCCAGTGGTAAACAGCCGTGTAGATAGTTTTGGTTTTATTTTTACAACCCAATGTGTAGTCATGTTCTTTTCTGTCAGTTTGTCATGGCAACTACTTCATGCCCAATTCGGTGCAGAAAATGTATGGGACTTTCACTTTCAGAACTGCAACTTTGCAACTCTACGGCTGTTGTCTAAGTTTGTCTTTCAACCCTTGAACACCCAAACACACTTTTGGTGCGGTCGGCCTAAATGAAGACAACATCTGTGATCATTGGACCCTGGCAATGAATGTGGACAGAAAGTTTTCAAGAGTTCATTACAATGTTGGACTGACATCCTGCTTTGAAGTTTCCAGCCGTACACTCTGTGGTGCATTATACCTGAACTATTTACAACATGGTGTTCTTTTTGGAAATGACCACAATGACCCAAAAGATGAAAGCCTAATCTATCAATGCATACATTGCACATTCATATTCGTGTACAAGTTCTACTGTACAAAGTGGTAGTAATACACCCAGTATAAATCTTGTGCATTGCTAAAGCAACATGTAACAATGCGGTGTTGCCCTCATGGTTATGTTCTCTCAGTGCAGTCCTAGTACTGTAAACCTTGGACACACTGAGAGACTGAGTGAGTCGCTGAGTGAATGGCTGCATAATTAAAGCGACAGGAGAAATCGTCAGATAGTCCCTGAGCACTGGCTGTGACAGCAGGCCACTCCGGGCTGCAGAGCGGCCCCGGCCCATCATGGAGCATTTGAAGGACAGGGACCAGCAGCCTCTGGGGCAGTGCAGGAGAAATCGATGAGTCTCTGGCAGCCAGAGTCATTAGTTGTCGCTGCTGACATGGAGAAACGAGTCACGTGACTACACCCGTATGACTGGAGTCACAGACCAGAGGGGAGTACACAATATCATCAGTGACCTGTAGCGCTGAATGCTGTCCAGCAGAACATCCCTGCAGACATCTAACATGGGACTGAGTCAAAATAAACTACAGTGTGTGTGTTCATGCCCATTGATGTGTCTTCAATAGTTTCTGGACAACAATGGAGCTCTGTGGCACAGAGGAAGAAGATAGATCATACTTTTGTAGTAGGTAGGAGGACACATTCATCGTTGGGATTTTAATGTATTAACAAGGATCTACAAAGTGTAACCTTTACCTCCAAGCTTTGTGATTGGTTACATTCTAAATTGAAGGTTGAAGCAGAGTCTTGTACTTTTTCCAAGAACTCGATAGCTCCCCTTGCTCTCCTGTGATGTCTTTGCCCTCGTAGCCTCTTAAAAAACTTTATACAATAACTCCTTTATAGCTAACACAATACAGTACCCCTTGATTGCCTCATTTCTGTATCATCTCTCTCTCTCTCTCTGCTGCAGATCGCTTGTGGAGCAGAGCTGCAACAGAATTGAACATGTTTGAAAGAGTGGCAGACCCTCAACCCAGAGCAACTGATCTGCTTGATCGGGGGAAAAAAACAACCCCGCAGCACATGCTGCCTGGGAGGCTCAGTTCAGGGCAAAGTATTCTCATCTCTTTGTTATCAAGTCTAGCTGCGCTAATTAACCAGACAGCCAAAGAAAACCATAGAAACAGCTGAAGGCACGTCCTTCTGAGTCTATGAGTTAAACACCTTCAGGACGTTCAGTAATGGCCTCGTCTTGTTTCATAAATAATTACTGCATACCTGCTTCATGTGAATCACAACTGTTACTCCACTATATCAATCTCCACACAGTGTGTTACGAGCCATTAAGTAAGTCCTCTTAGGATCAGTAACAGGTCATATGCCTCACTGACTAATTGATTTGATAATTGAGAGATACACATGCAATCAGGCCATCTTTTCTCATAATGGGAATTCATGCAAATGCTAGACAGGCACGCGCGTAGGTCCCAGTCCATTAAGCTAAAATTACCTTAATATGAGACAGATGAATAAATGGCTCATATTTTCACAATCTACTTCCTGTATGTTTGCGCCGATGATTCACACTGAAACGAATGGGATTAAATTCAATTCGTAGACGCGCGCCCTCTGCTCGCATTAGCTCCACTCGGAGGACTCGCATTATATCCACGACTGCTTTTAGAGCAGACAGGATGAAGCTAATTCGAAGATTGCATTGATTTTGTTTTCTGTTTGAGAAAGCGTCCTCCTAGAAAGCAGCAGCCTCAATACACCTGCGCAGCAAACTGCAACCATGTTTCTCCTCTGTAATTATCAGGTACAATATATTGACAGCTCAGTGAATAAGCAGCATGAATGGCCAGCTGACAGCCATTGTCCTCTTAAGCCTACCTGCCGTGTTTGTTAGTGAGGACATTGATTTTAGTGCTTGCTTACAAACTGCAGTAGGAGCTGCCATGTGACACTGCAGCATTTGTCAGCTTATCATATCAGCTTTTGACTTGAATCGGAGTTTGTTCCTTCCTGTTTTACAACAGCCTTAAATACTGTGATGACTAATAGGAAATCCACACAAGCAACATTAAAAGTCCCATATTATGCTCATTTCAGGTCCATATTTTTATTCTGGGACTCCACCAGAGTGGCTTTGCATGATTCACAGTTCAAAAAAGTCCTTAATTATCTCATACTGGACTTTTGTGCAGCCCCTCAGTTCACCTTCTGTCTGACAAAAGCCATTTTAGACAAACTGAACGTCGTCCTGAGCAGAGCGCTCCAATAACAGACTGAGCGGGTGGATGAGTGTCCCTGTACTTGGTAGGTGTGCTGTGTCTGGAGATGACCTGTTGGGGGCGTGGCTGAGTGCGGTTACTGTATAGTTGTGACATCACAACCTTACGGATGTCCTGTCCTGTGAGTGTTTTGATACTTTCACAGTATTTATAGAGCACCTAGACTTGCTTTATAATCAAGAAAGTGCTTTCTGTAATATGGGACCAATAAGGGACATTTTTTTATTCTGTTTTTATTACTTTTTTCCACATTTTATTATTTAAAGCAATTTAAATTACGCTCAGAATGTAAAAAAATACTTGGCTTGCATTGGTTTTGCAATTATATTCTATATTTTATCTAAAGCTGCATTAAATGATTTAAAAGAAAAACATGTTTTTGCCCACTTGGAGTCAGAAACTCAAATCGTAAGAATCATATGCTAGTAAATGCCTTCATTTCACAACAGCTACAATTAAAATCACTAAAATCTACTGTACATTGTAATTTCACTCTTAAAGCTGCAGGCTGCAAAAACAAAACAATGAGCTGAAAGAGGCTAAAAAGCTCTGTAGAGTTGGTGATAACAAATGTGTCAGTTGTCTCTTGACACTTCCACAGAAACAGAGCAACATTACATTAGCATGTCCTTTTAGATCTCAACTCCTGATATATCTCTTTAGCTGCTAAATGCTCCACAGTGTTCACCAGCTAGTTGCTTACTTTGTCTGTCAGATGTTTGGTGCTGAGCAGGTAGTGTACAGAGGACATAAGAGCATTTTAACTGAAAACAGCTGGAAACCAGAGCTTTTGGGCAGGAAAACCAAAACAATGAGTGATCCCTTTCACAGTGCACAGTCAGTTGATTCATAAAAAATATTGATATATATATATATATTGACAACCCTAAAGACAATCTGCATTTTTACTGATTAAATGGCTGCCAATGCAAATTGATACCATTCAAGTAGGAACATTTTTATAATTAATTTAAAAAAAATGCTGTTAATTATGTTCACACTTGTGTTCCTCTCCACACTACATGGAGGTTGGACATGTAGGCTACATAAACAGTCATTTGTTCTTTGCGCTGCTTGGTGACCATATCACACAGTGAAACACATGACTGCTTGAAATACTACACCAGGCATAAGACTTGTTTTGTTCACTTTACGACCAGTAATCTGGTTGAGAAGGACAGTCAAGACTACCCCGTCTTCTTATTGATAAGTAGATCAGCTTTCGTGTCATGGACAAAGAGCATGTGTGTATGTGTGTGTGTGCTTCAGATACAGATCCTGCATACACGTACAGAGGGATAGAGCACTACAACACATGCCTGCACACACACACACACACACACACACACACACACACACACACACACACGCACAAACACTGGACTCTGACCTTGGGGTCTGTTATAGGGGCCCCCTCTGCCTTTGTTGTTTGGATAATTATTAATGTGCTGAGTTGTGTGGTCTCCAAGTTAACTCATTATTCATGTGTTTTGTGTGTTGTCCTGTTCTCCTGCTTCTCCTCACGTCTTTATAGATGATATCTGTGTGTGTGTACGTGTGTGTAGATTGTAAAACTGTGCATTTCTTGTTGTTAAGCGCGCAGGCTGAAGGTTTCTCTGTGTGTAGGCGATGTAGTACAGTATCAGTGTTGGAGAGAGTGAGCAGTAAGTAGGCTTGGAGAGTGGCCGTGGTAAGTTGACCGGCTCTAACAGTGGTGAACACGTGTTGGCTCACCCACTCACTGCTCCTCTGGTGCCTTTCAACAGACACTCGATGAGTGAATGAGGAACGTTACGCACAGGAGGACAGTCTCACTGCACCCACACACAGACACTGAGGCTAACTCAAGGGCGCTGGAATCAAATGTTCTCCACACCGTCAGTGACATGAAGGCACACCCAGCCACTTACAAATCTGCAAGACAGCGTGTATTGCCTACACCTAAAGCTCAATAGTAAAGGAAGCTATACAGTTATCATGAAAGCTGTCAGTTTTTAGTGAAAATGCTCTGATAAAGCCACTGTTCACTACCTCCCCAGCACCAAACAGCAGACCGAAAAAGGTAGCTGGTAACTAGCTGCCAGCTAAAGAGCCAGGTATTTTTTCCCAGTAGTCGGAAGAGACCAAAAATAGTCTAGAGTTAAAAGGACAGTAAATATTGGAGTCACATTCCTCAGGTGGACACAAACATGACTCCAAATGAAGGATCATTTTGCTCTGAGTCTGCTGGATGTGTAACAAGGCTAACACCTCCTTAATTATTGCTATTGATAAAATGGTCTGCTGGTTCTGTTGCCCCCAAATAAAGAAAACATCATTTGATGCAGCTTTAATGCCCCATGGCCACCAGGGGACAACGACATCATTAACATTAACATTCCTCAAGTGGCTCTGTTAAGTTTTTATCTTAATTTAGGTTTTAAAGCTGGGGTAGGGAGTTCTATTTTGGCATCATTGGGCAAAAAAGCTTACAAAGCTTTCAGTGTATGGTGGTTCAAGTGGTCTGAGAGGAAACTAGACTTCTGCACCTCCTCATGGCTCTGTTTTCAGGCTTCAGAAAATCTAGCCCGCGATGGGAGATTTTGGCCAATCACAGGTCGTTTCAGAGAGAGGGCGTTCCTATTGGCTGTTAAACCTAACTCTACGAATGCAGGTGGCCGTTCAGAAGGAGATAGTCTGATACAATGGCGGAAAATACAGCAGGAAAAGTTGGCATGGCAATTGAAGGTAACTTCATAGCTATGTAAAAAGCAACCTGTTGACCCGACGAACTCCTGGGCTGGCTCGCTGGCGGTGGCCTGGAGTCAAGATCAAGCTTGTGTTGCGCATGTGTCCATGCTCGTTTGATGGGCGGGGCATAGAACAGAGAGGGGAAAGCTGTATTTTTGCCCTTTCCATAAACTGCCTACCCCAGCTTTAATTCATGTAAAATTATTTTTTTTCTTATTCGCACAGTCTAGTGATCATTCATGCATTCACAATATCTCCAGTTCGATTCTGGCCCGAATCAAATATATACAAGTTACATCTGAAATCTTGTTTAATCTATATCTTAATACGTTTGTGTGGCTGACAGTGCCTCTCTGTTTATGTGGGTCCAGTTCACTCTAACCACATAAAGCACAAACCTGTCAGCTTGATTAATAAACTGTAACTAACAATTAGGAATGTGAAACACCACAGAGGTCAGCACAGAACACTCAATGAACATATATTGTGCCATATCAATAATTAAAAATCGATTCTTTGTAAACATACTGTATATGTATGTTCACATCATGTGCATCACGGGAGAGCCTCCACAGTGGTGAGTACAATGAGGCCTGTTGTTGGAGGAGATCATTAGGTTGAGGTATCTGAGGCTAGACTGGAGGGTGAGGAGCAATAACAATCTGACATACATAATGTGTTGCAGGAAAAGGTTTTATTGGTCTCAATGCATTTTCAACTTTTTCACCATAGATATTAAAGACATTTTGGTAGGTTTTTTAAATTTGGTCTTTGCCAGGTTAAAAAAAAGCTCACTGGAGAATGAGGTTTTTGTTATTGAGATGAAACCAAGTAAAAATGATAGAGGCCCTACCTCCATTTCTGTATCCTTTGAAGGATAAGTTCACATTTTTCAAGTCTCTAACAACCCTTACTTGCACATCTCTTCAGTATGGACAGGAGGAACAATTACAACCCTTTTAAAGGACACAAGGGCACGCAAGTGTTGTATTCTGATAGAAAGAAAATGTGAACCTATTTAAATGAAACCATCACAATTCCACCTCATTCATGGAGAGGATTTCAGAAACTGCTTTTTACATTTCAGAGTAAGGCCCCTGCAGTCTCTGCTTTCTGTCTTTGGTAAAAAAAAAAATGGACCATGGAATATCTGGAGCCTGTTTTTGTTTTCACACCCTCACAATGCAAACCCTAAAGCTGGCTGTATAAGGCACCACTAGAAGCACGTAAGTGGGAGGAATCTGCAGTGTTGGGAGTGGATAGGTGAAAACGTGCTGCATGGATGTTGTGCTGTTAAAACAAAGAAAAGGAAACTAACTCAACAACACAGAGGTGTGTGGGGAGAGGAGATCTTTTCCATGATTGGCTCCTGCTCTGGCTTATATGCACAGGGGCACACCTGGCCCAGGTGTGTGAAGCAAGCAGAGGGGCTGTCACACAGCACTGAGGTTACGGGACCTTTGTTGTCATGGTTACAAGAATAAACACTTGGTTAAAATCTGGGAACGATGGTGGTCATGGTTAAAAGAATCCATTTTGTTTTGGGGAACTTGCTGAAACAACTGATTCTGTCGTTTTTCTTCTTCTCCATCATTGATACAGTAGCTAGTATCTGTATTAGTGAGTCATTTCTTTACTCAGTATCTTGTAAAAAAAAAGATTCAAATTACATATTCAATATACTTATAATAAACTCATACAACTTTACTTTTACTTACAGTTATGACCATTATTTTTATTTTTATAAATAATATATTTTCTAAAACTTCGACCACTTTTTCTTTTATCAATCATAGATAATGAAACAAAATAAGATTAAGAAAATATTTCAGCAGGCAGGGCCTACATTAGGGTCCCAGTGCCACGTGAATGCCACTGGCTTTTTCCTCATTCATTCATGATTGTGGCATTCATGATCTTGGAAGGTCAAGTTAGTGTTGTCGTAGCTGCAGGCTAGTATGACTGGTTTGAACTTGAAAGGTCAGTAAAGCCAACTAGCAGACTAGCCACTGGCTAGACAGCATAATGCATTGCATTTTCCAGTCAGTGTTAGCACGTTAGGCTACATCACTGCTCTTGTCCCTTGTCTTTTTCATTTGGCCGTGCACGCTGAGTTTGAACCCCTCTCCACCCACAGCAGTACAGGTGTGCTGAGCTGAGCAACAGAGAGCGGGCCCCTCTGTCACAGTCTGTTTAGGGGCCAACATCCAGGGGGAGGGGTGGGACTATCACATTGCACATGATTAATGCAGGGCCCTTGTCTGCGAGAAGTCGTGGTGAAGGAGACTCTATGCCTCGAGGCATCAACAGACCCGCTTCCCAAACTGGGACTCTGGCCCCTCTCTGCATGCTTGACCGGAGGAGTTGTGGGTGTTTGGAAGCCGTGCAAACCTACAGCAGTGGCTCGAAACAGAGATGAAAGGAGTTGACCTTGAAAAGTTCAAAGGCATCGTTTCTCTCTCTGTTGACCCCCGCCTCTTTTTTTCTTCACCTTCTCTCTGCCTGTCAACCTCTCCTTATCTTTCACCCGATTTTCCCCATTCCTTCTCCATGCTTCCCCTTCTTTGTCTCCACCTGTCATACCAGCCCAACTTATTTGTTGTTTTATTCCTATTCACTGCTGTTGTCTCTGTGTCTCTCGGCAGGTCAGTTCCAGGTCAACTGGCTCAACAGCTAAGAATCTCAAACCCTGTCACATGACGGGCACTTTCCTTCACATACTGCAACTATGTGGGGAGTTTACTGTGTCAATACAACCAGTATGACATCAGAGAAAATCATGCTACAGGCTCTGAGCGCTACATGTGTCTGGTCCTTATGATTCTCTGGGTTCTAGAAGATGCTGACATGAACGGGAAAGAAAACATTATTTTATAATCTAACAGGAAGGCAATTTTGTTACAATGGAAGTGCATACGGCATAGCACATTTAGACAATGATATTCTGTAGGGCATAAAAGTCAGTGGTTTTTGAGCTCTCAGGTGAAAACAGTCTGTCTCTATGTGTTTGTTCATCTGTTCATTAGGAGATCACCACACTACAGGTTGCATTTTAATGAACATGATGGATCCAACAAGTCCCTTATCCCTTAATGACAAAATAAGTTCTCTTCTCATTGACTTTCAAAACCATATGTGCGCTGCCTGATCCAGTGTTCCTATTGAGGTCCTGCAGTGACACTGAGTGCAAATCACCATGTTAAAGGCTGAGGGCAATTTACCAGGTCCATAAACAACAAGGACTAATTTAGGGCTCAGGTATATGTATCAGCATGCAACCTCAGCTAAACTTTGGTGACAGCTTGACGTAGCGACCCAGAGATAAAGTACGGTACACTGAGAGATAATGAATGAGACAAAGAAATAAAAACTCATAAAGTCATAAAAATAATGAGCAGCCACTCTCTTCACCTCTCATCCTTATCGATGTAGTTACGTTTAAGCAACTAAAACTACTTAGTTAGACTTTCTGTGGTGTATTCCCTTCTGTTGTGTTCCGGTCAAATCTGACCGATTTACAAGTTTCCTCTCTAAAAAAGTGCAGTAAATTTCATCCGTTTGTCATGAGGTTCCATGACTTTGTTCACACATGGCATTTGAACACATAAAATAAATTTGAAATATTTTTATAAAAATTTGTGTGTTTTGTGGAACTTGTATACACTCATGGTGTTCCCGGTCAAAAATGACCGGTCATTGGAAATGAATGGATAAGACTACAATTAGCGTATAAAACAGAGTTCAAGCACATTTCTACACTCCTTTCCCACACCTCAACATGCAGGTGTCTGTGAGCAGACACACACACACAGACACACACACACACACACACAGACACAGACACACACATCTTACGCCCCTTTTTGGCTTCCATGGTAACCCCCACAGGAACCCATCGACAATATAATTTTTACCCCACGGGAACCACACCTGTGGAGAAACAAAACTGCAACATTGATTCAATCATACAACTTTCTCGCAGCTCTGGTATATAAAGCTTTTCTGAGGCCTTGCTCACAGTTCTGTCTGTGGCAGCACGATGGCCAGGAGATATACTGCACGTGAAGCTCTGGACTTCATATTTGACCATGACAGTGATCAGGAGGAGAGAAGCCAGGTTGACAGTGAGGAGGCTTTAGAGGAAGAAGTGTCAGAGGTTGAGGATGACACAGAGTACAACCCAGAGGAGGAAGACTCTGAAACTGATGAGGAAGAAGACCCAGCTGAAGTCGTGGTCTCCTTTCGGTCCAAAAATGGAAATTTTTCCTGGATGTCATCCCCATCTGAGAGAAGAGGTCGGCTTCCAAGTGAAAATGTCATCAGGATGACCCCAGGGCCAACGCGATATACCATATCCCAAGTGGATGACATCAAGTCCTGTTTTCAAGTTTTCCTCACGGACTCCATTGTAACCATTGTCATGAACATGACAAACCTGGAGGGGAGAAGGGTTTATGGAGACACCTGGAAGGAGGTAGACCCGGTGAATATTGGAACCTACGTGGGTGTGTTGATTTTGTGTGGTGTCTACAGATCACGGAACGAATCTGCATCCAGCTTATGGGATGCGGATACTGGTCGGGTAATTTTTTGTGCTACAATGTCTTTGCAGACCTTCCATATCCTGTCATGCAGTGTATGGTTCAAGCATTAGTTTTCCCTGTGTACATTTGGGTTTTTGTTTTCAATAAATAAATCATACCGGTCAGTTTTGACCGGGAACACAGAAGTTATTTTGTGCCACAGTTTAGAAATTTTCACTGGTTTCAAAAAAGTGACTTTGGTAAACATTTCAGTGAAGTACTCTGTGATAAATAGTACAATAGGTTTCATCTTAGTATTTGTTATAGTCAATATAATATCTTTTTTTCCCTAAAAAAACGAGTGGTATGAGCTCAGGTAAATGAGGCCTGCAGGACATACACAGCAAATACAAGTTCAAAACTTGTACTGTTCACAACAGCTGAAGTTGATAAAAAGATCTAATACAACATTAGGTGATAATATATGTATTATTGTGGATTTATAATGGAATAAAATGATGAGTGTTAGCCGAAAACGAACACAACAGGCCAGACTGTGTATTCAGTTGTCCTGGGTCCAGAAATGTATTTCCATTACTATCAGAATACAGATGTTGTTGATTTTGAGTTTCTTGTGAACCATCTCCCCCCGTGAGGGTTTTTATCACAAATGCAAAAAAGAAGAAAAACTAATAGGATTCGCTCTTATTTTGTAGAACTTGATGCTGATTGGTCTAAAGTATGGCTCTATCATTTCTAGGCTGCACAATGTTTACTGTTGCCTTGTTTTTCTTTTCAAAATTCACCACATTGTTATACGTCCTTGTTGCATTTATTCACTGCTCGTCTTGGATTGGATTTAAGTGTGCCTCGGCACAGCAGTGTAATTAGATGGAGCGTCGCAACATATGGAATCGCTGGCTGTCTGGTGATGAGTGTGCTCTCCAGTGAATGCTATTCACTTTCATTTCCCTCAGAAAAAAAGATTAAGTCAAACATATGGGGTCAGCTAAAAAGAGGAGTTTAATTTGATATTCCAAAATATGATTATTCTGGGGCCTCTTCTGTCCCTCGCTGGCTCCTCAAGCTGTCATTGGCTCGCAAATCTGACATGCCCTCCACGCTAAATGTTTGTGGATTGGAATATCATTTTCAAGTGGAAAATGATATTCCAATCCATGCAGAGAGGACAAGTATCTAATTATTTCTCTTATTTTCTCTTACAGTTTGTGTTCCCCCATTCATTCACACTTTTGTCACGTAAGCAAGGCTACACTCTCTGTCCAATTGACAAAAGCAACATACTGCCATGACTCTGCCTCTATGTTGGATTGAAACCATGACAAATAGAAGTTGTTCCTGATCATTGTCTTAAAGCATTGTTCTAGTATGTAGGTTGGATATGTGACACCCCAGACTTCTTGACGTCCACCTCAGACATAAAGCCCACAGGACACGTATAGGTGTGACATTTTATAGGCTTTTGGGACATGAAGCTGATATAGTTGCTGGGCCTTTTGTCTTTAAGCGCCATGCAGTACTGGAACAATACCTCAGAGCCTGATTCCCAGACAGTCTTCCCAGAACTAGAAGAGCATTGTCTCATTCAGTACACTCCCTGATAGAGAAGAACCTGAGAGTGCTGGAGCTGTGTGGCTCCTTGCCAATAAAAAAATACTTCCTGTTATTCACACAATCAATGCAAACAAGGTGGAGCATAAAATGAAGAGTTTGCCATCTTACAAATTGCCTAGTATTACATTTTTTGGACAATTCTGCACCCCACATTTTACGTCGAGTGGCAACGTTTGGTGCCGAGGCAGGACAGAGTGTGTCCTTTATGTAGCGAGGCAGATAGTAAGAGCCGGGTTATGCTAGAGAAGAACTACTTCTCACGACGTGTTGTCCGACCATGTCGACAGCCAAGAGTGTTTATACCTCTTCCGAACAGCCACACTCGAAGGTGAACTGAAAAGTTGGTCGTCATAGAGAAGAATGAGATAATTGATTGACTAAATATGAGGACAACAGCGTACATTTTCTGACAGTCTCTCCTAGAAAGCGTTCATAGTGTTGAACACCGAAAAAGTGACTGAAAAAGTTGTGAAAAGTATGAAAAAAGAGGGCTTAAAAGTTCAAAGCCTGCTTACTTTCTCACCTCTGCACAGTTTACCAATCACCGATGAAGTGAGTGTGAATGCCGGATTGCTGGTTTCGTAAAGTTAAAGAGTTAAATTCATAGATGTACAAAATTGACCTTTCCTCCATTCTTCTCCACGTTGGTGCCATCTTAACTTCTTCCTGTCTAGGCTGGAATGCCATTTGACGCACAGTAAAGTTCGGTACTGTTGAACTGGCAAAACCCGGCAGAAAATTGGGCCATTGTGTCTCGCCACAGCTCATAGAGCTGCGCTCTCTATTGGAAATAACCACCTGGCTCTGTTCACTGTTGCATTTGCACATTTGGTGTGAAAGCATTGCTATGGTTTGTGAATAAACCATGGTACTTCGATTTCATCATTTCATTCAAACAGACTAGATCGTACAATGTGAGGTCAGACCATGTTTAAAGGCAAAGGTGTTGATATCTATTCAGAATGGCCACATTCAAAGTCAGGGTGAGAAGCCTGCTGTCATAGACACAATGAAATAACAAATAGGCATGATAGTGCACACTTTCAGACAGTCACTCCTCAAAAGCCTTCATGGTGTTCATTGAAAGGTGACAGAAGTAGTCTTGTGACCTCCTTTATACCTCCTTACACCTGGCCAGTCACTGCATAAATTGTCAGAATGTCTGTTCTGGAAAGTTACAAAATTGTCAGAATCTCTGTTTTGGAAAGTTACAAAATTGTCAGCCGCTGCCACCTCCCACTGTTAGACGCATACTGAGGCCTTAAACCTTCACTTCACAATGTTTTGGGTGCTAACTTAATCCCTGGTTCTGAGAGCTTGATGTGATAGCAAATGGTGGATACAAATACCGTGATTACAGTATTTTAACTCGACATCACATTGCACTTCCCTTAGTTAGCTAACTGGTTAAAAGGTTGTCAAAATATTAACTTTCCTTCTTGATAGATATTTACTCCATGTTCAACCACTTAATGGTACAAAATACATCTTCAGCATTTTGTCCAAAAGGCATTGAAAAAGAGCAACATGTACCAGCTTGCAACAGTGTTATACCTTGCAACAGTGTCATAACAGTTCCAGTGTTAAGGTATGTCAGCTAGTAAAAGCTTTTGGCCTTGACGTTACCCAGGATGAAAGATGCTCTTATAAACCTTTAGGTGTGAAACCAACATTGTGTGGTTTGATAGCTTGTCTATAAATGACCTGTTGACAAGTGATGTGTGAGCATCACCTAGCTAGCCCATAGCTAACTCCACTTAGACCAAAATTTGATCTCTACGTAATGTTCTGGTTTCTATCGCCATTATGGTGAGCAAAGATGAAGTAGAAATTTACAAAAAATGTAGTTGCAAGTCTAAAATATATTTGTAGCACTAAGTTATCACATAGCTCTGCCTGGTCTTCAGATAGTTAATGACTGTGTGGTTGGTCAATGCCATCAGGTGCAGATATTGGGCCATATCTGTAGGATTTAGTGAACTGACATCCTTAATGATGTCCTGGATCTGGCAGCTGGATGATGTGTGTGGGGTTGTTCTCAGGTTATCCATATATGACAGCCAGAGTTAATTCATGGCTCTCTCTAACAACCTGGCACCACCTTTTTACCCTTCTACAACCCTCTCCCCATCCATCTCTCTGCCTGCTACACCTCCCTGACACTTCACATCTCAGCTGACTCCCCACTCAGGAGTCCTGTGGGTATGTGAAATGTTTAAAGTCTTCCTCTCGCTCATTTTGTGTCTTTCACCCTTTAGAATCCTTTTCTCTGTCTTTGATGATAAAGATCCTCCTTCCATCCCCTCTTCCATCCACAACCCTCCTCCTGTCTACCTTCACCTCCCCGCCCCCAGCAGCTCTCAGCCCTTCTGTGAGAGCCTGATAGACGGTCTCCAATATCCAGCCGGCATAAATCTCCCCCCAAGTTGGCCACAAATATTTCAGCTATGCTGATTTATAGGAGCTGGCCTCCCCGTCTGTCTCAAAGAGAGGCCGCTGTGGTGCTTGTAGGCTGAATGTAGATGGGATTGATTTCTTAATAGCAAGTCTCTCAAAATAAGAGGGCCACCTTCACGAGGTACTAGTAAAGAGAGAGAGAGATTATTGAGTGTGTGGCTGAGCAGCGCTGATGGAGATCAAAAGGGACTCACCTGTAGAAAAGGTCAGTGAGGCAGTAAACAGGCAAATGCTCATGGGATGGGTGGAGAGGTGGAGGACACTGAGGCTGAGGAGGCTGACAGATAGGTGAACCACACACAACGTCAAGAACAATGTCACCTCCCATTTTGCATGGTGCTTTTTGATGCACAGACGGTCCTTCCAAGAAAACAACAGCTTTTGATCTTTGTTCAAATGCCTAAAAACCACAACCACAATCTTTCCCTAACCTTAACTAAGTAGTTCTTCTTGCAACCATGATGAAGAAGGTTCCCTAAACTTGATGAAGTCATGCTAGCTGCGTGGCTCTAGTGATGGCAATATCGGTTGGTTGGCCCACAACTGGGCTCCAGACTCATATGTCTCAGCAACTGTTCGATGGATTGCCATGAAATAAAGATTTGGACAAACACAAAAGGACAAGACGATGGCGAGAGAGTTTGAATTTGTCAAACTTTAACGATAACAGTTGAAGATCAGAAAAGGCTAATATGAAACTTTACATAATGGTGATTTGTTTTGGAAGGCACTGACTACCAATGTACGTAAGATCAGAAAACGCTTACATGTGTCGTTTTGGAAGTATTTTGTCCTTTTAACTTGTTGTAAAAACGGTAGATTGTCATCCCTATCACCAGAAAGAATTAAACAATTATGCAAAATCCCAGATTACATTCACTGCTGAGGAGAAATGTAGCGTTGATGATAAGTCTGATATGTAGGGTCATCACTGACAGTGACACATTTCTCATTACACATAGCTATTTCATCCATTGATATTATGAACATTTCGATTAGCTTTAAATTGCAGGCCACGGGACTGGTAACTAGTATTTTTTTAAATCTTTTAAATCTACTAACCCCTCTATTTTAAACTTAGCTCTAAAAATGCATTTAACAGTTTGTTTGATTTGTGTTGAACCAGCAAAGTCCTGCATGTTAACACTGAAGTGGAGATAAGCATCCCTTTCTCCTTAGCCTGGGCTGCAGCAGATAGAGCTCAGGGTGCTCTGATAAACACAGAAAGGGTGTCTCGGTGTTATCTGAGCTTCCGCAAGGCCAGGCTGGACCAGGGAGAGTCCGTGTTAAGGTAGAGGTTGATAGGGAAATGGAGGGGGAGAAAGATCAGGATGCAAAAGAGGAGGGGATAGGTAGGTAGGCAAGTAAATGGGAAGACCCATTTTTATGAATTTATTTGTTAAAGGAAATCTGTCAGTTTTACAGTAGATATAAAGGTCAGTTTATTCGACATGAGGAGGACTATTCCGTCTGTAAAAACAGTTGGATGAGTCTTCTGTGGCTCTGGATGAGCTTTGTCAAGTCTGGGATCTCGCTTAATCTAGCCTGGGCCTGGATGCTTCAAATTTATAACAGGAAATCTGTTACAAACAAGGGCTGTGGAGTTTTAAGGACGAATGCCTTGAGGGTCTAATGAAAAAATACCGTAAAGAAATTATGGGAAATGTTAGATCCAGTGTTTGTGGACTAAGAGTCAGGATATTTTGACCTCTACTTTGCTGCTGCGATCTGTCTCTTGTGACTCTTCCAACCTTTGCTGGAATAGTACTTTAAGCTTACGTGCACTGCAGTAATCCAGCGTCACATGTCACTTTCATCTTTCTGGACTTCAGAAATCATTTAAAATTTCGACATGTTACTGAGGCGTGCATTCCAGATTGACTGTTCAGACTGAGGTTGCATTGCCACAATTCAGACCAGAAGCAGAAGACTTTGGGCCACTTAACACTGACTAGAACCTGAATGTTAATATTGTCCTATTGTTGATATAGCAGCCTGAGGTTAGTGCTGCAGAATATTGTTATTATATTTACCCTTATGTCTCTCTAACCAATTTTATCAGAGCCTCCATTTCTATGGACTGGGTGTCAGCAGTGATAGTTTTCCTGATTATGTATGACATGAATCTATACTGTACATGTAAACAAGACCTGTCCTTATTTGTCAGCGTGAGATGTCTACAAACAGGGAATTGAAATGTTTGACAAAAGCAGAGCTGTGTGTTTGCCTCCTGTAGCCTTCATATAGACCTTGAGGTCTCAGTGTGTTCTCAGCTTGAGCTCCTCCTTCATAAACACACACAAAGGTAAAGGGCAGTGGGAGGGCTTACATGTGGGAAGAGATAGTGCAAGAAAGCCTTCATTGCTTTCATTCAAAGTGTTTCAAGCTTTTCTCAATACTGAGTTCTCTTTCATTCTCAGACCTGGAGTTAATGTTTTAAAAACCTAAAAAAAACCCACAACAGAATCCTTCCTGAACCTTAACCATACTGTAATTGCCATGCTTTTTGTAGGGAAAAAATATATAAAACTTGACAAAACAATCCTAATTCAATTCCACTTACTAGTTCTTTCCAGACTTTCAGCCATATCACAGGATCTTTAACATATACAGTAAGAATAAAATCATTTGTAATACAGAATACTATTACTGCAGAAAAGGTGCCAGTATTTTACTTTTACCACATGCTGCAGTAACATTTCCCATTCCCAACTCAAGGTTCACTTACTACCTTTTTTCTCATGACATGAAATAAGTGGCTATCTTATGGATGAAATATGTAAAGCAAAAAATATCTTTTCTTTTTTATATATTTCACATCATAAAATGTGTATTATTTCAAAACATGTTCTGTACATATTTGTTTATATTTTGTTTCTTATTTTAAACATATACTAAATATTTCATTCTATTAAAACTATTCTGTGGCTGACATCAAAACAACTACTGAGCTTGCATGTCAATTTCTCCATGACAACTGCAAAAACTCTCCTAATGAAGACGTGTGGTGCAGTGGGAAAGCTAGTTTCCACTAGTTCTCCAAAGCTAGTAAGGTCAATAATGAACTTGATTTGAACGTTTTGAATAATGTTAAAAAACATTAGCATTGATTTACTCCGGGTTAATATTCTGTCTGGTGAGATGTTTTTTTAGAATGTACTATATTTTTTCTACTTTCACCACATGCTACAATAATGTGGATTCATTTTTTGTGGAAATACTGCAAAATGACAAATAAAATATGAAATCTCAGTACTGTAAAAGAGTTCCTTCTTAAATTGATTCAGCACTAATGTAAAAGGACTATGCACATGTGCAGCAGTGAACGTATGATACAAATGATTGTCTGATACAAATATTTTCATACTAATGGTGCTTCACTTCACTTCACTTCACATCACCCACGTACTGTGGGGTTGTAGTCCTTTAGTCATTGGTGCCCCTCTACTGGCAAGGACTAAGAGTGGTCATGTGAAACAGTTCATGCAGTGTTCACTGCAAGGTACTCCATGAAATGCTCTGCAGATATCGTCCATGCTGTGAAACCAGAGGATGATAGCTAGAAATATTTCAAAGTTGGTTTTGGGCAGTGGGGCAGAGTTTCTTGCCCCATTGCTTCTATTT
This sequence comes from Enoplosus armatus, assembly GCF_043641665.1. Classification (NCBI taxonomy): domain Eukaryota; kingdom Metazoa; phylum Chordata; class Actinopteri; order Centrarchiformes; family Enoplosidae; genus Enoplosus; species Enoplosus armatus. The sequence continues at coordinate 6,347,894 of NC_092187.1, forward strand.
TAAACGTTGCTGCCATGTTCCGAAATCGCAGCAATGGTTTTTGGTCCAGCTTTACTGGCTCAAACTGTTCTTGATTTTTAGAGATACTGTTCATGTGCTTTCGTTTGCTTCTCTTTTCAAAATAAACTAAGAATTTTCCCAGAGGATCAAAGTGGAGATCCTGAGATCTAAAATGGGGAACCATCTCTCCATCATTGTTTGCAGCAGATAAAGAACAGTGCACGTCGCATTGTGCATATTTAGAAACCAGCAGTCATGCCCTGACAAAAGCCGCAGTGAAATTGTTTATAGAAGCTTCTCATGGATGAAATCCTTTTGTGATATAAAAAAGATTGTGTGTGTGTGCGCATGCATTTGCCTGCATGTGTGTGTGTGTATTTCAGTATGCTAGCATGCGTTTGTGTATTCATGTATGTGAGTTTACACAGCTGTCAGATACTGGGCAACAGCATAGACATGTATTGTTTGTGCTGCCGTACCTCCCTTTGGCAATGAAAGACACTGTGATACCAAGCCAATTGTGCAGTTAGATTACTGCACCAAAGCAGCGAGAAAAGATTTCCTCTTAGTCAAACATTCACATCACCATTATGGATTTGGCTGCTAAATGCAAACAAATTGCTTCTTGAAGTGTGGACACATTACAAACAGCTGTAGCGGTCCCCTTTGATGAAAAGGGACCACAAAACAAAAGGTGTTAACCACAAACCATGGCGATGTAATCACTCCCGGGCCTAATTTTAGAGGATATGCTCAGAGTCAGACATTTCTCTGTGGATTTGGTTTGAGCCACAGACGAAGCCTGATGGTCTCCTGAGACAGGGTGGATAGGGAAAAGAGGGAGAAGAAGAAGAAGAAGAAGAAGAGAGGAGGGAGAAGGGGATGTGAGAGCTCAAGGCCAGAAAAGATAAGCTAATTAGACAATACTGAGCTGCAGAGAGTAAAATAACATTCTTCAAGTAATCTAGAGAGAAAGCAAAAGAAACACAGGAAAACCAGCGATACCAGAATATCTGAAATATATTCCCATTAAGACATACATTAGGGTAACTCCAGAGACCAGTGATCCTTTAGTTGTTGAATTAGCACCGAATTATAGAGCTGTATCCACAAAGGCGAAGGGAAGGTTTCTGTAAGGGTTTTGACCCAGGATCCCACTTGGATAACTACTACAGGCAGTACACGAAAGTCCCTGTGTACTGTAGTGTCTAATATGGAAAGGATTCATCCTTTCAGGAGCAGGGATGTGCTCAGTAAATGTCATGTAAATGTGTCCATTAGATTTGATATTTCTTGTTTACAAAAGACAAAATCATCCTTTTGTGATTATAAATATGCCAACCTGTTAGAACAACAATTAAACCAATGAAAGGATTGGTTTGACATTTTGGGAAAAAAAACACTTCTTTGGTTTCTGGCGAACTGAGAAAACTCATACCACTCTCATGTCTGTACCTTAAATATGAAGATGGAGCCAGCAGCTGGTTAGCATAGCTTAGCATGAAGACTGGAGACAGGGTGAAACAGCCAGCCTTGATTTGTCCAACGGTAACTTAATCCTCCTACCGGCACCTCTGAAGCTCACAAATGAACAAATTGTGTCTAGAGACAACTTGCACACTTCATGTGAGGTTACGTGGCGGACTATTTCTTGGCTCTGAGCAGTTGGCAGGCAACCAGTGGAGACCCCAGGAAGGTACTGAATCATAACCCCTGTCTCTGTGTAAAGATGGACGGACACTTCTAAAGCAACAGGGACCAGCAGCAGCATTGCAGTGGTGTCTGAAGGTGCATTCAGACAGCGAGCTGTGTCATTTTTCTGTATTTTGAATTGCAATGCCACCCTGTGGCCCCCTTGCTTTCTCCAATTCTACCAGCCTGTACACCACAGGCTGCTGCTATCAAGCTAGTTTAATCTCACGCTAAAAAGAGCGGTGTGGGGTAAAATTGGGGAAATGGTAAGCAATATGGCACGATTAACATAGCAGGTTTTGCTACTAGTGTAATTAAAGTTGTTTATTGGCTGATGTTGCTGTATACCGTTTGTCTTCATTGATCTGCCTGTTCTCTGCTGGTGAAGAGGTGAATCATTCAGGGAACTCAAATACAGTAAAATCAGCATTGTTTCCCTCTCTGTGGTTTCTGTGGTTGCCATGGTTGCACAGTGAGCTGTGGCTGAAAGTTGAAAAGGTTCAAGCAACTCTGAATGCAGTGGCAAAGAGCTGTGCACGTTGAACGGCAGCCGCCCTCTCACCTTATACAGCTGTGGTAACAGCTGGCTGTCTGAAAGCACCTTTATGTGGCTGGACTGTCAGAACATCCAGAGTCTTCAAGTCACAAAGTTTCAGCACTCACCACGATTTAACACCTTACGATCTCTGCTGGTACACCCTAAAGACAGAACCCTCCCCATCCCCCCACCCAGAGAGGAAGACTGGAGTGGTGTATGACATCATCATGACACGTGGCAGTTGTGGGGAAATCTACGTCGTTGAACTAGCAAGGACCCTGGACAAAAGACTGAATGAGCACCGGAAACAGACAACTGCTGTCTGTGAACACCAGACCAAAATCTCTCACAGCATCCACTGGGAAGAGTTCACCACCAGAGACCATCTTTGAAAAGAGACAGAGGTCGCCATCCCCAGGCCTATGGCAACGAAACAAACTCTACATCACCATCCTTTGGCCTCACTGCTACCAAGGCAGAAACTCTAAGAAAGGACAGTCCCTTTTCCCCGTTGAGGTTGTACATAATTCAATATTAAAAGCACGATGCATATCAAAGCCTATCAGAGTTGTTATCCTTCTGCCTATGGCTTGATATGTTTTAATCTGAATGACTGAGAATCTTTATAAACATACACTTATTAAACATATGAGTCCCTGACTCTATTCTTTGGTCTTCCATTTTTGAATCTCTGATATGAAAAATAATTCCTGAAACCCTCACCAGTTTCCTAAGGAGCTTTTTGGCTCATACGTAGGTGGCTAATAGTAGCCAGCCACAGACCATTCAGATGATGGGGAGGGAAAACACAAGCCGGTGGAAATCTGTTTCTAGCCCCCTCACTCTCTCCCCCACACCCCCTTCTGACGCATTAACCAGCTAATTACCTACAGGAGCTGTCTAATTGATGTGACTCCGGTCTGACTTCCCTGGGAGGGGAGTCGGCTTTATGAAGGTGAAGCTTTACACTCAGAGGTCAGAGTTCATGGAGCAAACAGAGGCGAGTGACTCTAATGTTTCCACCCTCTGGATGTGAAACGCAGCATACTGAGCGGAAACATGACAGCATCGAGGGTCACTAGTAGAGTTTGACAGAAACCGATGATGACATATTTGGACTGAAGACTTAAATAGTAAGGATAAAGCCACTCGATACCTAAATCTATAAATAGGGTACAAAAGTTGGTCATATGTAGGGTTCCACTGACGATGGGGTGCAGCTGAAGCACAGAGCAGAAGTAAAGAATTAAGAAGACAAAGCTAAGTAGAAACAGAGAGAAAGGATGAAAGAGGGTGGAGAAGGCAGATCAGACTGAAAAGCCAGGCAGATAGAAAAGGGGAAAGCAGACAATAAGCCGCAAATGCTTGAAGGACCAAAAGAAATTGGAGAGCGATGGTGGAGAGGGTAATGTGGATGAAAACAGAGTAATTGTCAACAGTCACACAAGCATAACGGGCATTGATAGAACAGTGGGTAAAGTGAAATTACAGACCAGCTGTGCAGCATGCAAACCCTTCCCCCTCCGACCCATTGAATACCTTCCTATGTGCTATATGAAGCGGTGGGGTCTAACAATGGCTATGTTAGTCACTCATCTGTCCAACACACTGGTCCACACAACGTGGACCACTGCCTTCATTGCCGTACAGTTAGCTGTAGAAATCTCTTGTTCACATAGGACTGATTGCCAGCGCTATCGTTTTTGAAGACCTGAGGGAGGTGTGAGGCTCTCTTGAACGGTTTTAGCAACTCGGTTGCTCACAGTTATGACAATAACACGACATTAGAGGTGTTGGTGGGCTTGCTGTGTCCTCCTGCTTCCAGCCTGTATGCTAAGCTACGATAATCACCTGACACATGCTCTGTACAAACAGACATGAGATTGTTATTCATCTTCTTATCTCAGTCTTTGACAGACAGCTAGCGTATTTAACTCAATGTTTAGCTATTTTTTTTCATCAAACTATGGTTTCCGATGTCAACAATGGACAAAAAAATGTAAACATAAACTTTCATGCTCAGTATTAGCTGTCTTTCCATGTCTACATTTTACATGTGACATATCTGACTTTTTCAAATGTAAAATAAATGTGACGTGATTCTCATGTGATGAAAACATGTTTTTTTTTGTGTGACCTTCTTTCATACGTTCATCTTAAGACAACAGACAAAGAAATCTGTGATAAATCCGATTCACCAGCTGATGGTCATACAAACACAACTGGCACCTTTTACACACGTGTGATATTACAGGAAGTTTGCGCAAAAACACTACTACATTGTTTATTGGTAAAATGCATTTCCATTCCAACTTACTGTATGAACCTTGACCCTTCACACAGGAGAGCATCACATAGTGTGCAGGAACAAATAATAAAATAGAATAGAATAGATGGTTGCGGGCAACGATTCAACAAGCTGTGTTACAGAGGCTGCAAAAGAGGTTGTTTACTTACATAATAAAAATATGAAAAAATGATCCAGGTGTAGTTACACATTGAAATGTTACATTGTTCACCGACAATTAGACAGCCTAGAGCAACATTTTGAGGCGTGGTTACAGACATTTCCCAGGACAGCTCAGCCAGATACCCTGGAGTGAGTGTGAGAAAGAGAGTCTGGGATGGGGAGGGGGGCATGTGTAGGCCTGTCTCTGAGCTGCAGTGGATTTCCCATCGAGAGTGAGAGGAGCTGGATTAAGGACAAGAGTAGATTAGTGTGGGGAGAGGGAATAGGGTTGGATGGTGGGGTCACAGACGACGAGCCAGTCATGCAGCACTACAGCCAAAAACAATGTAACGTTCTATTAAAGAAACGCTAATATAAACCAATTACATACTGACAGATGTTTTTATTCTCATTTAAGGTGTGAACAAACAGCTCGATATGCTTCCTGTCAGCCTATAATGTGGTAGACTCACTTCTCCAAATATAAAGGTGGCTTTACCCACTGCAGCAAATGCACTCACCGCCAGAGAAAGATCCATAAGATGAGAGGCAGGCGTTCAGTGAAGAACAGATAAGAGGATATAAACAGACGGAGTGATGGGCAGACAGACAGGGAGACAGAAACATATGAGATAGTGTGCGGGAGACAGACTGTTTTGATTCAGTGATACACAGCTGGCTGGCTCACAGGGGAGAGCTTTTCTTCAAAGCCCGGTGGTCTGTCTGCACTGTTTGTACTCAGGCTGCTGCTGCCGCTCTCACACATGATCAACAAACAGCTATTATCTGTGGTGCTCCAACATCTCCAGTGCTGTATGAACACGAGTTTGCATTCAAAATAACCCAATCTTCAGTTGCACCATATTGATGCAGCCTGATAATCATACTGAATTAACACTATACAATATTTCTGTCCTCCAAGATGGTAACTCACTCAGATACAGAGCTGCACTCCTACGGGTCAACAGCAATGAACACTAGCCTTTTTGAAGGGATGTTGTGAGGCATCCCAGGGGCTGCGATGTCATGGTTGTCTTCCAAAAAATAAATTGTTGCATCCAGGGCTCATTTTCATTTGCGGCGGCCCAAGTCTGTCTGGTCGGGACATTATCGGGCTTATGTTGTGTAAACTGACTCTAGCATTAGCCATTGTCTGTTTTAGGAGGGGGGATTATTTTGTCCCAACTAATCAGCAGTGAGCAACATATTTGTCCTGCAGACGGCAAGGGTTGTTATTTTCGTAAGTTGACATACAACCATACAGAACGAGTTCTACACACTGTTGCTTGCTCATTCATGTGTCAATTTTTCTGTTGCTAGTTTTCTGGCTCAAGAAATATGATGTTCTCTATTTTTAATCCCTCCTACAAAGCTGTGATTGACTCGGTTGTTTTTCCAATACCAGACCTATTTGAATCGCTGGAACCAGTCTCATACTGATGAGCAAAAAAGACTAAATCTGATTTTAGTTCAGAAATGAGCAACACTGGAGCGGTACCTTTAAGTCTACTGTACCCGACATTAACCCATTTATGGGGATCTTAGTTACTAACAGGCCTACAGTTGTACAAATCCTCCATCTTTCTGTATATTGTCAAAATGAACTGAATGAACATGTTATTTCCTCAGGGAGCTGGCAGTGGAATGTATTAAGGATGAGTGAGTGGAGGCGGTCACTGGTGCCTTTGTGTGGAAGTGTTCAGATGTCTCTTCCTTTTAAGACGTCTATTCCAGGATGCATTTGTGTGGTTTCAGCTTTTTTTTGCACTGCAGTCCTTTTCACATGGCTGTCCTTGTCTCCTTTATGTGGTACACTTGGTTTAGCCTGGTGGGTTTTTTTCATGCTCTCTGGCAGGGATATTCACTGTCTCTGGGGCCGTCCCAGTGAATTGTGGGTCAGACAAAACAGGACTGGGCCACTTCTGTTACAAAGCCCTGCTGGGCAAGGCCCGGTGCCATCGGATGGCTCGACAGTCAGTTTCTCTCGCAGTGCTCAGTGGGGCCAGATGGACACACTGCAAAAAGACTGCAAACCTAGCAAGTGACTTTATTTTGTGCTCAGATTCATTAAGGTATATTAATAAACAATTGTGACCACCTGAAATTTCCGCAGGTTATCTGCAGGAGCTCAAAGGTTTAGTCGTCAAATATCAATGACTCCTCTGACAGTGTGCTGAGCTGGATCCTGTACCAGATCTAGAGCCATTTCAAGAATTTCCACTGCCAGTCTGCCAGTTGGCCCCAGCCCATTCAAATCACGTCTACTTGCTGGTCTGGACTCAAGAAACCTGTGATTTAAAGGACCAGGTATGCTGTGTCATCACATAAATCTAGAAAGAAGCGACAATCATTTTTATTATTGATTAATCTGCTAATTCTTTTCTCAATAAACTGATTCATGATTTAGTACATGAAATGTCAGAGATAGTGAAAAAAATGGCCGACCAACAGTCCAAAACCCAAACATGTACAATTTACTATCAAATCACAAAGAAAAGCGACAATTCCTTCCATCAGAGAAGCTGAAACCAGCAAATGTTTGGCATGAAAAATGACGCAAACAATGACTCGATTATTAAATAATTTCAACTAATCAAATAATCATTTCAGCTCTACCCACACCCACCCCCACTCTGTGCAGACACTTTGACTAATCAGTGGGATTGCAGTGACAAAGATGTGATCCCTCACCAGCTTCCCACCAGGTGAACACTACCAGTTGTGTTTAATGTGGGTTGGCTTTCTGGTTATTAAATCAACTGACTGGGGCATTAAAATCACTATATTTTACTGTGGTAGCCTTCAATGTATTCTGTGTAAGTTAAAATTTTCTTTAAATCAATTCCACTTCTTGTGCCACTAACACACTCAGTTGCCCAGTGTTTCCTGTTTGGAGATTAATTTATTTGTCTCATAAAGATTTCTCAAAAGAAGTCATATTAACATTAACATGTGCAATCTGTGTATGTAAAGCGTAAAGTATGATTTGCCAGTGCAGTGAGATTCTCTGAGTATCCTGAAGAAAGGTTAAGTCACTTGCATTTTTTTTGCAGTGCATGAAGCCATGGCCTACACATTTCCTCTCTCCCCCCTTGGGGTATGCTGGGGGCCGCCCTGGAAGCCGTGTCTTCTCCCGACAAACTTTTGCAGCATCTGCGTCTGGACGTCATGAACAGAGCCATCAGTGAGCCAACAGTCCCTCAGGCTTTGGGGCGGCTGAGGGTCATTCATTCTGCCCCGCGATGCTAAGAGCTTCTGCTCCTCTCTGTCACAAGCGACCACCCCCTCCCTCCCTCCCTCCCTCCGCCCTCCCCACCGCTTCTTGGAGCGCTTCCAGCCTCCAGGCAAGGAGCCTGTGATGAGAGGAGGAAAGAGAGGGGGGAGGAGGATGAGGGGGTTGGATGGATATACTGGCTCTGATCCAGACATTTGCACCAGAGGAGGAGGAGTAATGCTGTGTTTGTTTCTAACCCTGTTCAGAGGAAGACAGAGGCACTGTGAATGGATGGAAAGTCAATGGAGGGCGGTCAGCGCTGGAGATGGACACGACTTTACTGCAGGCAGCAGGAATACAGGCAGAGACATGTTCAGTTTAAAAGTTTGATTACGTTTTGTATAAAGTACATGTAAACGTAGCTACAACTTACTACATATGCAAAACATGTTTTTTCTACATATTTTGTTTTCTTTTAGGCACTGATAGTGAGTCTTAAGTGTTGGGTCACTTTTTAGTGTATTACAAATCTGGCTGTACATACAAACACCACAATTTATAGGATCCAAATGGATTGACAAGAATTGAACAAGAACTAAAAAGGAGAATAAACAAATAATTGACGATCAATAAATTACGAAAGAGACTTAAAGTAGAATTATGAATTTATGGGTTGTAAAGTGAGAACTTTGGAGACACCAGGACACCAGCCTTTATCATCTCTTGCACTCAGATAAAAAGCCTTCTTTCACATTCCCTGTAAGAGCTGCGGCCTTATTACGGTATTGACAATGTGCAGTAAAGGCACAAGCTATTCCTCTCAACTACAGGTGTTCACACATATTGTGCTCCATGAGACTGCCAAGATATGTGCATTGTTTCATGAAAGAAGCTTTGAGCATGCAGACCCAGATCTCTAAAGGGCTATCACTGGGAAGGACGAGAGGCAGGACAAAAATGGCATAAAATTGCCGTGTTGCTGCTGGTGCTTGAGAAACAACAACAAAAAGATCTCCATGGTCTTAAAAAGGAGAATAAATCAACGTGATGGCAAAATGGCTGAACCACATTGCTCTCATTTTGTTGTTTGATTCACCCTCCGTCTGTCTCTGCTGGTGTGCTCCACCTACGTACTGCAGAGACAAATGAAAGGAAGAGAGGGAGAAATAGATAGAGAGACATCTGTTGGCTCCTATTGTGTCTAGATGAGACAACGCGCTCACACAAAACCCCACACAACATACTCACAGTGTTCATGTCTTTGCATGAAGTCTGGAAAGCTGAACTGGCAGAGAACGAGGGCACTGCTGCAGTCAAATGTGTGCTTTTTACAAAGACACTCCCAGGGTAACAATGCTGTAAGAAGTATCCAAACCACAAAATAGTTGCTACAGCCTTGCTCAAACCACATACATTTGAAAGAAATATGCACATTCATGGACATTGTAAATGTAAAGGAGTCTTTCTCCTTTGAATACTGAGTTATTTTATGTAGTCACATTATAACAGTGAAATATCAGAGTGAAATATATACTGGAATTTCTGCAATTAGCAGCGTAGGTGGAGGTTCAACTTTTATACATGACTTTTTGACAACTGAAGACTGTGTTGGCGGTGCTCACCCTCGAGGAAAGGGAAGCTAGCATATAAGCTGTGTCGCACCATCCAATATCACATAATGCTGCTCTGCCGAAGCAGCAACTGCTCCACAAAAGCTTAACTTATTGTGCAGTTAGCAAGCAGGCTAGCTAACTTGCTAGTTGGCAGTAGCAAGCCAGCTGATTTGGCAGGCTGTTGAGGTTGCCTAGAGCTAGCATGTTACCTGTTAGCCATAGTGTCCCGCCAACTAGCCCCTAAAGTACCCACTACTGTATTTAAATGAATTTCACTGTGCCAGATTCGTCACTTAAACTGTCTCCAGCATTAAAAGGAAAAAGACAATAAAGGTAATTGTAAAATAAGTCACAACTGGAGAACTGTGAGGTATATGAACATGTTTATTCCCTCAGTATCAGTCACAGTCAGCTGGACTGTTTTCTCTCGTGAATATGGTAAACACTGAACTAAGTTGTGTCTAACTTGATGTCTTGCTCAAATGTGGACATGCAGTTCCACCAGGCTAAACTCTGTCGGGGAAGATGCATCGACTGGCCAGTATACATAAAAAATTTACAAGATCCAAAAAGTATTGATTTACAATTTAAATGAACAAGAATTAAAAATGAGAATACATGAATAATTATGATTTAAGACTTACAATAGAATTATGAAAATCCAAGACCTGTGGTTGATCTGTTCTTATAGCAAAGGTTGCAGTTAAACTGTGGCAGTCTGCTGCTTCATGTTGCCAGACAGACAGAGTCGCACCACTGGCAGTGAGTGACACAAATCATGCACTCTCAAGAGTTAAAATTCTGCAAATAAAATAAAATGACAGTTTTGACATCAAAACAGTAAAATAAATCTATATACTGACTACAATTAGAGCCATAGGTAAAGACCTCTAACAATTTTATTTTCCCCATGGAGAAAATACATGAACAGAATAATGGGTAAGGTAGGACAAGACGAGTGTAGTTCATGTGTTTGTGTCAGATGTCTGACACGGAGCTAATTTAGGGAGCCCTGGGTTATTAGGCTGTGCTCTTGGGCAACAAATGGGCTGACATTTGCACATCACTGTGCCATATGGTGGCAATGGCACTGATCAAGGCCACATACTGGCAGCGGTCTCTTTCCTGTGGCACTGCCTCTGCCTGTTTGAACATCATTTGTGTTGTTAGCGACTGTACACTCCCCTCCCCCTCTCCTTCTCTGTAAACCAGAAACCAGACAGATAGATCCTGACATCGTGTATTTTACACTCCATTGAATTGAACATCCCCTCTTAGAAATCTCTGAGCTCAATCTTATCTTAACAGGACAGGTGTCCAGACAGACACTGGTTGCAAATTCTGTGCAATGTAGTGTGAGTGAGAGGTTCAAGGATGTTTTTAAAAAAAAAAAAAAAAAAAAAAATCTGTGGTTGGGAAAGCTGTTTTTCAAGTTTGGTCCAGAAGTGGACTGGGGGTAGAATGAAAATGACTGACAGTCTGAGAATTTATGTGATTTAAACGACGGTAAAGTATCCTTCAGCAAGAGCCTCTCAACTGATAAAGAGCATTCTGAACCTTTCCATTCAACGCATTTCAAAATGATTGCACAGAATTTAATTTAACTCTGCTTGAAGTTTGTTCGTTGGGGAGTAACATGTTCAGATGTTTTGGCTATACCATCTTCAGTATGCTACCAGTATCACAGGGGCATACTGGTAGCATATTGCCACTAATACCAAATATTACAAGAGAAGATAAATATTAGTTTAACTCACCACGCAGTGAGAGATTTGGGCCTGTTTTTTCACAACTAATGTATCATACTGCAGAATAATTGTTATATGAGGGTGTTTGATACCTCCAGTCACTTCCAAAATGTAGTTTTTGTGGCTGACCAGTGGTGTGTGGTCGTGAAGGGCAGTAAGGTCTTCCCTTATTGCTAAAAGCGGGAGGAGGTGGTGGTGAGGAAGAGTGGTGAGGAAGAGTGTATTACAACACGTCGCCTGTCACGAGCCATTATAGTATAAGACAAATGAAAGCATCAAGTAGGTGCAAATGATCCATAGATTGTTACAGTAAAACAGTGTTCTTTTAAATGAACTGTAAACAGGGAATTTACTGTGAAAATTCAATTGGCTTCAGGTTGAAGTAAAAGTCTGCAAACTCTTTTTGTCCCTGCAGTGCTTTGACTAAAGTTACACACAGCCAAGCTCTCTGTTTGTCTTTGGTTGAGTGTAATGTTAATTTCCTCTAACTTCTTTTGACTTTTCTTAACAATAGGACGACTAGGCACTGTTTCCTGTTACCCTAGTCCCATTAGCATTGTATCAAAAGTAATTTGTTAAAGAGTTCCAGAGACCTTAAAACCAAACAGGAGCTTAAAAGCAACAGAGACAAAGTTTAATTTCATGATACCTGAAAAATTCCGGAAATTAAAATGTATAACTATTTTCTACTACCACTCCTATCACACCCACCCCTATCTCCATATATTTAATGTGGAAGCTTCCATAAGAATGAACATAGAAATGTCCATAGAAATCCTTCCCATATAGTCCACATACATATAAGTTCCTGCCAATGCTTCTGTGTGCTTCTTTGAGCAGCTCTTTTGAAAAGCCTTGGGATTTCTTGGCCTAAACTGTAGGAATATTTCCTAACACAGTGCCATATTTTACACGGAGAACAAAGTGTACTCGCGGGCCTCTCCGGCAAACAGACCCGAACACAGAGAGACAAAAGGAAACCCCAGCCTAGTTGGAAAAAGAGGCGTCAAAATGAGCATGCTGGCTGGCTTAGCTGCGAGTTACATGCATCGCTCTCAGGGTCGACCCAGCTTGGCTTATCATAAAAGGCTTCCTCTGAGACATCCTCTTGGAGGATATCAAAGACCTTCTGTGGTGGAGATCCAACTTGGGAGAGATCAAATGGAAATAAAGAACCTTCACCTTCCTTCAGTCCTTCAGTATCTGGCACAGCCAGTCTGGATGATGAATATTACAGTACACTGTTGGCAAAAGAAGCCGTTTTCCCATGAAAGGTGAGGAGAGATTGGGAGAGTAGTTTCTCTTACGTTATTTTTTCCACTAAAGGCTGCGAGGCCTCACCTACAGCGCCAGCATTTCTGAGCAGAGCTGTGCAGTACATTCCATATCAACCACCGCCATTCCTGTACAAAGTACAGACATACTTGCACTTAACTTGAGTATTTCCATTTTATGCTACTTTATACTTCTACTCCACTACATCTCAGAGGGACATATTGTACCTTTTACTCCATGTACAGTATTTGAAACTTAGCTAGTTACATGAACAAATAAATGCATGATATGGGTATATGATATGATATAGTACTATACTCCTAATCTAGTATACAAAGTATCTAAAATTGGCTCCACATTGAAGAACTACATTAAAATGCTCTTACATGTATTTGTCAGAATGAAAACAGAATAATATAATATTCTATAACACTTTGAAAGGAGCCATTCTGCGTAATGAGTACTTTTACAGTTGACATTTCAAAATGTATAATGTTTAGGCAGCCTGGATGGAGTGGAGTTGACTGCAAGAATTTTCACATACATTGTGACAGTTTTCTACAAACAGAAACATGTGGCATCAGAATAATGTTAGGGATGCTACAATAAAAACATGACAAAAAAAAAAAATCTATGCAAAGAAGCTTTAATGTTACAATTATGAAAACTCAAAATCACTCAAACTAGCTCCAGTGACTTTTATATTTTCTTCATATAAACAACACCTGCAAACTAAAAGAAACCTGCTGCACCACAGAGATATTTGGTGTCTGGATTGCAGGTCTCCAGAGGAGTCCCAACAGGCCAACAAACGTTGAAAAAATGACACACACTTTAAAATCTTGATTATCTCATGAGAGAAAGGAGCTTTAATTCACTCTTCAAAATGGACGCCCACACAAACATATGCATTAATATGATGGTGTTGGGAAAGGCAGCAGAGACGTGGAGTCATGTGGGGATTGTGTGTGGACTCCACAGTCGAACCAGACAAGGGCCGAAGCAGCATATGGTGAGAATCTGTGCTGAATGCATGCCGGACTTCTCTCTGCGGAGCTCTGCCATTTTGCTGCCTCGGCCTTCCCTTTCATTTCATTTTCCTCTGTCTGATGTGGACTGTATGCATGAGGACACACACATGCACACACACACACAAGGGACAGGACATGTACCACAAACACACACACACACACACACACACGTACAGTTAATATGTAAATGCTCATATTTTACACACTTAAACACACATAATGACACTGTTGTCTCCACCATGAATTAACATGTGCATTCTAAAGACACACTACCACACTCGGGTACAGATCCTGTAATTTACCATGTGTAGACCAACACACGCACACACAGAGCAGAGCCATTAACATTAGCCTGCTGTGCTGAGCCACAGCAGGCGGCCTCTCTGCGAGGAGTGAAGGAGGATACAAATGACATCAGTGTGTATTGAAAAAACACTCATCACAAAGGAGACTAGGCACTGGGGTTCTGCTGGAGGTGATGGCTACTTATGAGGACCCTCCAGACATGTGGGCTACCAATAGAAGCAAACATCCACACACAAACAGCCACCCACAGACAGGGGACGTCTGATACCACAGGACAGCTTGTTGTAGGCCTCGTCGTGGGCGGAGGAGAGAAAAGTGTGATGCAGCAATCAACACTTATCCCAGAATTATAGTTATAATTAGTTTTGCATATTGCAAATGACTCATATCATCGAGGCAAAATTTACATGGGCTTATCAAAATATCTTTGAGCACTGGCAGCTGACATGCATTGTGGATCTGTAACGATGAAGAACCCGCAAAGCTGCTCTCATACATAATTCCATACAATGATTAAGTAGAGTAGCAACATCCTCCCCGAAGTCCCCTCACAGCATGAGAAGGAAGAGAGGTTTTCCTTCACTGACATCTGAATTATTTTCTTCCCATAGCACTTAACATAAATTATGCTTGCTTAACTTAGAGGATGAGTCTTTAGGAGAGTCCTTTAAAAACGGGGAACTTCTTTTCAATTTTATCATTAATGGTTTACATAGCAAAACAATAGCTACTAAAATAACCTTTTAACAGCATAGCTAATACAGACATATTGTTTTTATTGCCAAACTGCACAATTTCAATTTGTGCATAAAGTGGAGCTGCCAGTTTGAAAAAAAGTGAAAAGTTGGTGTAAGGTAAACATGTCATGCCCACTCACAACTCCACTCCACCAGAAAGAATAAAAATTAAACAATTGAAAAGAGTGGGGGTGTATGTAACCATCAATGTTCCCGGTACAGGCTTAGACGGGGGCCTTCGTTGCATGTCACCCCTCTTTCTATCACCATAGCAGTTTATAAAAACATGACAGGGTGTACGTGGATCAGAAGGGACTATTATTAATTGGGGAGGGTTATTAATTGAAGGTACCCTGTGGAACCCTTTGTGTGAATCCTTGCAGCCGAACAAAAGTGGTGGAGTGATAATTGGGAGATTTTGGAGATATCCTGGTGGGCCGGTACCATTCCAGGCCAATGTGGTTTAACTCTGCAGAACTGAGCGCTTGTGGTCTTTTGTCCCCCAATGCAAACACACCAAGTCTATGGTAAGGAGTAGCTAAGTGAGCGGCCCCTCCAAAAACAGTACAATCTGAACTCTGTACGTGTTTTAGTGTTGGTTTAGTGTAGGTTTTTTGTGAGAACTACTGTTTTACAGCCAGAGGAATCCAAGATAGTTAGCCTGTCTTCCCTCTTTAAGTGGGAAACATCTTCCTCTTAAAATACATCAGATTGACTGTGTGTGATCTTTACAAAATGGCAGAATGTGCCGTTAATCATGTGCAAAAATTACATAGAAGAATTTAGTTTGATTCCCGTCGCTAACTGTTTGCGTGTGTGTGTGTGTGTGTCTCTGTGTGTGCTGCATTCAAGTTGTTAAGTGTGTCGCCTCACAGGGACCTGAGTGGCATTTAGGCAGAATATTCCCACAAGCCAATGTGTAATTAATTAGCCTGCTGTTCACAGCCGCAGCATCCCACCACCACCACCTCCACCCCTGCTTCCTGCCCACCCCCCAGTCTCATAAGTTAAAATAGGGATAATCAGTTCCACTGGGAACTCTTCACAGCCACCAACAACCCCCTCCTCCTCCCCAAACACACACACATACACCACCCCATCATTACCATCTCTTCCCTATGCCTTTAAAACTGCTAACTGACACGACATGTTATGACAGTTTCGCACCCACACCTCTCCTCATCAATGACATCCCCATCTGGACACCAAAAACAACAACACTCAGCTGACTTCTCACATTTTCCCGTTGTGACATCAAACACAGGGACCCATCAGTCCGGCTGGGACCCAGATTGTTAAGACGCTTGTAGGGTCATTATGGTTCAGATTTAACTCGTTCAAAGTGAATCGCTTGGTATCGTCTCTGGAGGAACAGAACTCTGTGTAGAGAGGATGGAGCGTTGCAGGGGCCGGGCTCCCCTGCCTTTCTCATTAACCTTATCATGTAACGCAGTACAGGGAGGCCTGGGAGTTGGCTCATTTTTTTTCTCAAGGTGATGTCAGAGGATTGCTGACTACAAATCCCAGTTGCCTGGGAAGGAATTAGCCCTGGTCTCGCAGGAAGGGGTTCTGACCCGGGCTTGTTCGGCAGGACAGATTAAAGCAAATGAGCGCTGAGACTAGAGGAGGATAAAGGCCAAAGCTTTTTGCACAACCTGACGGCTCTATGCTCCTGCACCACAGGGGGAGTGATGCACACTCAGCACAGCTGCTGGTTCACAGGGCGTTTACAGCCCTGTGACATTACTGTTTGATGTTTCAGTTAAATGTTGTTTGGGTGGAGTTGTGACTTACAAGAGACAACTGAATTTTGATATTTCTTGTGTACAAGTGAAAATTCTGGCCTGACGGTTCTATTAAACAAAACGTCAACCGACAAAACTAAGAATCATCATCTAGGGAGCATGAATATCCAAAAGTGCCGGTCCAGTGCCCATACCTAGGAATTAAGTTCATATTGGACCAATTTGCCAATGGCAACATTCAGTGTTACTACAGAAAGTACCCATGTTCGGTCTCGGGTTGGAAGTTTTGGACTAATGGAAGGACCAACAGACCATCATTACCATTCTAGCTGGAAAAAAACACCAGAAAACTATAAACATAACAAACCAAACTTGTATTTTCTGGCTCCTTTATGTGCTCGTGCACATCTAGGCACACACACACACACACACTGCAGCAAAGATGTACATTTTGTACAGTGAGTTGGATCCACCAGCCTCTGACTCTGCCACTGCTCCTCCTGCTGTCTTGTGTTTTTACCCCAGCAGACTGCCTGCAGGTAGAGAAGGGCTGAGCCATCTAACCCGTAAAACCTTCAAAAGTCACGTAAAACCTTCAAAATTGTTGAGTGGGGTATTTACTGATGTATTTTATGTTGTGAAACAAAACATGATTCTTAATTCTTAATCTTGTGTTAACAACAGACCATATTTCAGGCATCTAACCAAAAACCCATTCAAGGAACCCACTGACTTTGAGACGAGGGAACCGTAAGTGTAAAAATAAATGCTAACTAATACTTTTAAAGTACTTTTACTGCTTTACAGCCTCATTTGCGGGTTTTAGGGCTCATTCCTGCAGCATTTAGGCTGGCCCCTCACTCTCTCTCTCCATCATCATTGACCTTTTGGGTTTGGTTTTTCCTTTTTGTTTTGCCTCCACCATGCCACTCATACATTAAACATTGCAACCACCAATGATTTACATGTTACACATTCATTTATTATGCTCCTTTTGTCTGACTTTCAAATAACATATTGTTTAAATCCTGTGTGGTTTTCCTTGGCATGTTTATGTTAAAAGTTGGACTAAACCACAAGGGGGTCCTGGAGCAATAATGAGCTTTGGTTCCACCAAAACCAATGTGGAAAAGTAAAACATGAAGGAAAAACTTAAATTATAAATTTGTTGCTGCTCTTCAAAGCAGTCCATTTCTTATAACTCTGCCAGTGCACTCATATTCAGATGTATATTATGGGAGCCTGCCTTCTCAGGTCCACCTGGCTCATCAGGTCGGAGCTCTTCAATGGGGACCCTGAAAGGTTAACAAAAACGTGTATTAATCCCTTAAATTGTTCATAACAACAAGGTCTCAGTTCATTGTTCAACACTGTAGCATAAACACATTCAAATGAAAATGCAAAATGATTTTTACATTCCTCAGTACTTAACATAATTACATGACATCTTATCACACAGCCGCTGTGGTTAAATCTGAGATCCCAACTGCTGATACTCCACATAAAAGTGGAAGCACGCCTCAACAGAAGTGCTCTATCACAGAGTGGACTCCACAAAGGACACTGACTTTGACAACAATGAGTCTGTTCAAAAAAAAATCTTTTGTCTTTAACAATTCAAAACTTGCATGTCAACAAAAAAATGATGAGAGAACGTCCAATCAAAATGTTCGGTGGCACAGTGCATTTATTGTTTGATCTGGTTTGATTCACATGTGAACAATACAGTGGCATCGTACCTGGATCATGTGATGCTGGGCCTGACTATATTCCCAACACTGCACGTCACTGACGTGACTGAGTTGAGACTGGAAGATGAGATCATGTATACATACATGAGCTGCTCTTTTCATGGAGCCTTGATGAACACAGTGGGGCTGATATGTTGATGTGCAAGTTAATAAATTCTCTGCAGGGGCGTATTATTCCAGCATATAGGTTCCTCTCTTTTGTTCACATGTTTTCCGTCATGAATGATACTAGATATTACACACTGGACTCACCACTGAGCTAAAGACTATAGAGCATAGGAGGCACATGTCTGGCGCACAGGGTCATTGCTTTTCATCTTGTTGTATGTTGTCAACAGTACATTTATCTATTTTGAGATACATTGTTAGAAGAATGCTAATTTTAATACTTAACAGGAGGGAAAATTCATGCTAGCCTCTTGTATGCTGCCATTTGCTGTTGGAAACAACACTATGCCACGTCGATATGTTGTGATATAACCGATATTTAAAAATCTGGGGAAATTAAACCAAAACTGTCTGCATGGCTAGATACAACTATGGTGAAATTGGGTGAACCGCCCCTTTAATAATAAACCATTAGTCATAGAAATTTGAGTTGTCATAAATACAACATTTTAAAGTTTCACTCCTGATGACATATTTGATACATGGTCAGATAAACCTATTAGTGGGCCCCAGGGCATAAAACGCTGTTGGCCGCCCCTCCCTCCTACCCCACAGCTCCTTCCCTCTGTGCATTGTGTATGTACCGTGTCACCTCCAAGTTCCCATTAAGTTCAGTACACATAGCAGACTACCCATGGCAGCTTCATTATTTGCCCAGATACCTAGAAAACAGTAGGAACTCCTGTGCTGGGAAATGGCAGAAGGTTTTCTGTGTGTCACTTAATTTGTGGTAATTTGATTAAATACACATTGATTTGGGAATATGCAACAGGAAGGCAACATATAAACTAAAATAATTAAGGTCCTAACCTCCAACAGATTAGCTAATAATACAGGACCCACCTTGGTTGATGTTGTACTTCAGAGGTGCAAATTCCCTAAAACGTTAGTCAAATGACCAAAAACCATTTGACACAGTGAACCTGAGGCTTTTGGAGCCGCGTGGCCACAGGGAAGTTGCCAGATCTGCCCTGTTGGTAATGGCATTGTTGGGCTAACATACCTAACAAAACCATCACCAGCAGGGCAGATAGTGTAGGTAGTCCAAAACATACAGTATGTGCATCATATAAGATTGAAAACAAATATAAAAAACAAAACAAACAAAAAAAAAACTAAACAACAAAACTCTTCATACAACCACAACAATACTCAGACCATCACCACTCCCTCCATATATTTTCAGTGTATTTTATCCACGGGGTCTTCACTGAGAGAAGTGAGGACAAGCACAACTGGCGTTCACAATAAAATACGTTTTTAAATCCATCACTGATGCAGCCTTTCGACTCAGTGCAGTCCTCTATCAGTCACTCCACCCTCTCTGCAGACCAGGTGACAAACATCACACAAGCATTGTGTCTCTTTCCATGTCATGACTGAATGAAGCCTTCACACAACATTTATGTAACAGACATCTCTGTCTGAATGACACATTCATCACTGTAACCTATATATGAAGGCAGCAATGCTAGGTATTCCATGTCTGAAAAGGCCTTTATAGATGTACCACCCATGACACCCAAGTGGAAATACGGTTGAAAATCAGGGAAGAAAAGTAACATGTTTTACTGGGTTGTGCTGTTGGCAAAGAACCAAGAGAAGCAGTCTGACCAGCATGCATTTCTGAGGTTACGTTTACAGGACTGACATTCATGTGTAGTTTTTTAAACTCATAGTGCACCATGTAACCCTTCACCTAGAGTGAAAAATCCCCAAAACTCACATCACAACAGCAATCCACCTTTTTTTGTAAAGAGATAACACAAACCGCAGATAAATGCAGCGTTGTCTCACAGTTCAAACAAAGCCACAGTCACTTTACTGTCTGCACAAACATAAATTACCTGGTTTTACACAACATATTTACCAAGACCAAACAGAGGGACACCTCCACAGACATAGCAAACAAGCCCTTCCACATCCCTGAACTCCATTTCCTGTTGAACTCTGCATTACCTGCCCTGGCTGGAGGCCCCAGCTGAGGCCCTTGTTTCGCCTTGCCCCCGTTTTGCTTCAGTCCAGATGCTGCTGAGACAGAGAACACCTCTGTTCCTCCTGGAGAGAAACCCTGGTTTTGGGGGCCATGCTTCCCCTCGACTTTTCCAGAAACCGAGGAGTGTAAAACTCCACACCTGGACAACCTAATTACAGCCAGGCCCCCCTTTAAAACCCCAACTCAGTCTTCTGGTTTCTCCCAGTCTCAACCAAACATAAACAGCACAGACTGAACCGAGAAGAAAAGAGGACCCAGAACTCTATTCATTCTCTGTGCAGTTCCACTGATGTGTGTAATTTAACATGAATTCTACCTAATTACTGGCCGTTTAAAATGATTAACAGAAAGTATTGTCCTCCTGCTGTGCTAAGAGCTACACATATAACATATCAAAGGAAGTACAGATGGTTTGAGGAGCGAGTCTGCCTTCAGTGTCTTGCTTAACATTCCCCTTCATTTACTGACCTTGAGTCACTGAATATTAGCGACATGAAATAGTGCAGGGCCTTGAGGTTGAAAACACTCTAAATTGCAGTCTTTGAAAAGCGACCCCCTGCGAGTACCCACGGGGCATTGGAGGCCTAATGTGTGTGTGCATGTATGTTCCTGTGTGCTCGTATGTTCCCTCCTCCCACTGGCATAGCTACAATTTTGAATTCCCGGACCAGAAGCTTTTTAAGAGCACGACAGCCCCAGCAGGCCAGATGAAAGTAGTGATTTTTTTCCTCCCTCCATAATTCTAGCCTTTTTTGTCCACTATATGTCATTACAGGGAGCTGCATCTAGTTATTTGTGTCCTGTGGCCGGATACATGTGCACAGAGGGAACCAATTTGTGTGGGAGGCGTATCAGGACAAAGACGGCGACTGATTTCAGATCAGTCAGCCTGCAGGCGTCTGGAGGCCCTTCGTCTGTAAGGAATGTCACTGCAAGCAGCAGTCCTCACTAACATTGTTTAACTGAGAGGTGTGGTCACTCCTGCGTAACTGGCAGCCATCTTTACACAGCAGCTGACATTTAGGACACATTTTTGCTTAAAGCTGCACACGATTTTGATGGAGAAACGAATTAAAAAGAGCAAAAAGCGTCTCTTTTGCCTTAACTGTGAGGCCATGCCAAAGTGCTTTAAACCAGTGATTGCCAATCTGTGGTGCACAAAGGTGTTGCAAGATGATTAACTAGTCAGGAAAGATAAAGAAGAAACATTGTCACCACAGAAAGTTATTTTCATTTTAATTTACTTCGTCAGGTCTTAAAGATCATTTGTTCTTGGTGTCGATTTTGAGAATCATTGTTCCATTTAGATATTAGAGATAGCCTCAATAGCCATCAGAGCCTTTTAGCCTCTTTTAACACATTGGTTTGGTTTTAGAGTCCTCACTTATACTGTTCAGGTTCACTCTCACTGCTCTGATCAACCTTGTTTCCTGCAGCAGCTAGCTCAGGCAGCTGTTTTCAATAGATAAATACATTGTACGCTACCTGCCGTTAACAGCGTAATATTATAGCACTGTTTTTTCCCTAACATTAATGAAGCAGTTATTCCTTTAACCATATCAACAAGATATAATGGTTGTTTTTTGTAACCCAAATTGTGATATTTCCCTTACCCAAACAAGTAGCTGTTGTGCCAAAACCTAATCAAAATGTAACCATATTGGTAGATCGGGAAAAGGTCATATAAATCTTCTTGTAATCGTGATTTGTAACAGTACCGGAAAGCTATAACAAACAATGCTGCCCTGACGGTAGGGTCACCAGATCAGATCAGCACTAATATGGGCCAGTTTTTGAGCAATGAGGAACAAAATATTTTGTCGACATACTGAACATACTGATCCACAGTGGATCATGCTGCAGGAGTGGTCTGGTGAAGCTTCCATAGCTGTTTTTTCCTCCCATGACTCTGGGTCATTGAAATCCTGCTGTGAATGCAAGCTGATTTACAGCAGCTTTCATCTCCGCAAAGGAGCAAACAGCAAACAGCAAACCTTTCGGATTTACTGAGTCCCTGTAGGCTTTTAAGATTTGCTAAGATATGGTTAATGTTATGGTAAGATCTGCATCATGGTTAATGAAAAAAATAAATAAATCGTGTTGACTGTTTGCTGAAAATGGGACACAAACTCCAACCTATTGTCAATATAATTAATAATTTGTTGCCACGGGCAAGACTGTAGGTCACAGATACACTACTGCTTACCTTCAGACAGACCTGACACCTGAGTAAACAAGAAACTGTAAGAAACAGGCAGAAATAGCGCAATATAAATACGTGTGTGAGTGAGCAACAGTGAGGGAGAGGTTGGAAGAAGCACAGCAGATGGAGAGAGGACGAGAAGAGATGAAGGGGAGCGAGGTTAGTCATCAAAGCTTGCTCTGCCCACATTGGATGGACCTATTTTCTTCTCTTGGAGACCAACAGTCAAATGTACTCCTGAAAGAAACAAAGCCTTATTGTCTGAAAGTGAGTCGAAGGTGCAGAGCTTCCTCTCCTCGTTTGCTTTCATCATTTAAAGGAGAAAGTGAAATCTTGGGTTTTTCTGAATTCCTTGTTTGATCAATAGCATGTAGGCGACATCCACCTTTGTGAGCCAGATTTCAAAATGAAACAGTCATATTTACCCGAGTCTAAGCCTACCTTCTTTCTAAGAATAGAAATTACAACACACTCTACACTATCCTATCTGTTTCTATACATACATAGCGTGTGAGTGTGTGTGTGTGTGTGTGTAATGCTGATGTTGAAGCTTGCATGGTTTAATCATGCGTGAGTACGCGTCAGTAGGAGTAGATGTCATAAATGTTAAATGTGTTAAACTTGAACAACTCTGAGGTGGCAGACGTCCTCACCACACACTGTGGACCTGACAGTGAGTCATTACCATTCCACGGCACATAGCTATATAGATTCATTAATTAAACCATGCATCCTCATACATTAACTTGTTGCCAGTTATTGCTCATCCTGTGTTCTAATGTTCTGTTTGCCACTAATGACTGGAAATGTCTTTAGTACAGTTCAATTCTTAATGCATGAAGTCCTATCCATCATCATCATCATCATCATCATACATCTATCCAGATGTTCTTCCCATAAAGGGGGAAGAGTAGGAAGAATATTCATGACACGCCCCGGATCACACCCAGCCTGGCAATGTGGGCCACCACTGCTGCTGCTGCTGCCGTACTGTGGCAATTAAGAATGGCAACTGATAAGGAGGGTCTTGTGCCAACAGTGCTGGACACACCCCAAAAACTAGCACCATTGGCCCAGTGATTGTCCAGCGACAGCCAAATGATGCCCGCATAGTGTCTGAAGCCAACTGTCGGCTTGATCTGTCATGACCCTCAGGACTTGCCATCAGCAGGGCGAAAATAACCTCTTAAATTATGCTAAGTTGTTTACCAGGTCCTCCCCAACAATAGCCGCAGTGTGGAGGAAATCTTGACCCCTCGCATTTTGAAATCCATGCCTCCGAACAATGCCCGAAATATCCCCCACTCTCTCTTTATGAATCAAATCCCTAAACGAGGATCCTATTGTTAGCGGCAGCTGAATAACCAAGTGATGCAGGCTGTATTTGGCATATCCTGTCCTGTTCCCCTGCCGGGTGGAGGTTTCTGTCGCCTCCTCTCCCGGAATAGACGGCAAGATTGGCCCCGAGACACCAGAACATCCTGCCTGCACAGCAAGAATGTAAACAGGCCCACATGTTATGTCTACACAGCCAATGCTGATTTCATAATCTCGGCTATTCTTCAGCTGTATGTGTCATGCTATACTGCCCTGAATGTGGTGGGAGAACTGCTCTGTGACACTGAAACGGTTCCTAAAGTCAGGATGCAGAACATGCAGTAAGAAGATATGACTGGAAGTTACATCTACTAACCTCAACCTTTCCTTCCCAGTACAAATGTTTTAAGTCATAGTCCATAGACTGTACATCTGAAATCCATTTGCAATATTGACCGGGAAATAAAACAAATCTAGATATTTTTTACAACCAGAAAATTAATTAATCACATGAGTTTTTTTTATGAACTTGTTTTGTTGAGATGCAACAAACACTGTTTCCTCATACAGGTCATGAGACATCACAATGATCAAACGTGTCAAATGTTAATGAATCCATCGGTTTTACACTGTATAATGAAGACTGGGATTTGTTTTGAGTCTATAGGCTCTTGCCTCACAGGGTCAGCAGGTTGTATTTGTACAACACAACAACCCCCCAGGCTTTTCCATTTCACATTGATCTTTTCCGAATGGGAAACGGCTAACCTTGCTGAAGCTGTCTTATTTGCATGATGTAGGTATGAATTTAACATGTGTAGAAACAGAAATAAAACTTTGTGGTTTAACAAAGCAGTTATGTAATGAAACCTGACCAGCAACAGCTGGGCCCAGTGACCACATGTAGCCTAGCAGTTTCTCTTTGCTTCCAGTTTCTGTCCTAAAATCAGATTGTCCCCGACAATCCAGAAGGTTGTATACCCAAAATGAACGCTCTTTCAAAGGTATTTAGAGAATCCCCAAAGTCTCTTCTAACCATCAGGATAAAGAATATATTCCGTCCACTGAACCATAAGGTTTTTTAACCTGTTTTCTAAACTGTAACTCTATTTCTTAATCCAAACATCCAGAAATAACATATATCCTTGCTTGTTTTGTGTGGCATAAGATCAATATAAACATGTTATTGTATAAGAAAATAATGTAAAGTAAAATGAATATAGACAAATAAAGCTGGTAGTAAAACATTTTGATTTTGGCTCACATTGTTCAAATTGAGCAAGGGCACATGTGTCCTGGTACCATCTTTGTTTGGATTAGAAAATAGCGTTACAACTCGGAAATGGGTTAAAAATGTGTTTAGAGTCTTCTGGAAATACATTCTGGGATTCCCCTCCACAGACATTTATCCACAGCAGGTAAATACTAAACTTCCTGACCCACCATTATATCATTTTTTTGTTTTCAGTTCTTCACCAAATCATTTGCTCTCATTTGCCAAAGTTTTGCGTTGCCTTGAATCCCATATTGCCTTGCGAAGCAACTCTCTTGTGTCCCATAGAAAAGGAAACGGGTGGAACATTGTGTTGATCAGTGGGCCTTCATGGTTAGTCCACAGCCATGCTAGCAGCTCTGTGAGGCTGTACTTATGCACAGCACGGCACTTTGAGCTAAATGTTCACGTCAGCATACAAACATGCTCACAATTACAATGCTAAAATGCTGATGTTTTGCAGATAATGTTTACCATGTTCAACATCTTACTTTACCAACCATTTTCTAATTAGCACTAACAAAAAAGTAAAGCTCAGGCTAATGGGAATGTTATAAGTTTGCAGGTATTTTGTCATAAACGAACGTATTGGATAAACAAAACTTTTGGCCTCATGGTAGCGCTTGATGAAAAGTTAGGGGTTCAACAAAGTCATTACAATTCATCCTCTCTGCATCACGGATATCTGTCCCAAATTTCATGGCAATCTATCCAACAGTTGTCAAGCCACCTCACTCATAACCACAAATGTCAGCCTCATTGTGGCACTTGTGGCAAAAATGAATGTCAAAGTCATTAGGATTAATCCTCTGGGGACCATGCAGCTCTGAACAAAATTAAATGGCAAGCCATCCGATAGTTGTTGAAATATTTCAGTCTGAACAAAAGTGGTGGAGCACCGACCAACATTGCCATCCATAGAGCCACGCCAAGTTTTTTTTTGTAGCGTAGCTAACAAAACCAGATGCTTGGCTCTGTGACTCGAATGTAATGATAACACACGAGAGGCACAAACTGGAGCTATGCTCAAGACATCATGAGCCTACCTCAGTATTGAAAGGACAGAGATTAAATAATATAATTTTTATTTTCTAAAAAGTTTTCATTCCATATTGTACATTGCTCATTTCACCCAGGGTTGTAACTGAGAACACGCACACACGCACACACACACACACACACACATACACATACACACACACATTCACAGAACACTTCCAAGTCCATTTTTTTAGGGCAAGAAGGTTCTTTGAGCCCAAACGTCACTTGGGTATTCTTCAGCTAAGTAAAGCTCCCATATTTTTTCTTAAACCATCTTTTATCTCCTTGCCCATGGAGGTAATTATCAGTGTTGTCACGGCATTGTGATTCATTAATGAAGCTTTCATCCCTGGCTTTCTGCTGGTGTCGAGGCCTGCGCCATCTTCGCCAGCTTAATTAGCGCTAGCAGCGTTCGCTCACTTTAAGGCCCCTCAGTAAGAGAGTGATCTGAGGGGGAGGAAAAAGGGAACAGACAGGAGGGCGAGTCCTGAAAGTCTTTGATAGATCCCTCCTATCCACCCCTAACCCTTCTCCACGCTAATTCAACTGAGGCGCAAACGCAATGTTGCTGGTATCCATCAACTGCTGTGGATGATGACTGATGATGATGGAGAGGAGTCTCCCGCAGAAACACGCCAAGAACACCAGCTTTACTCTTTCCTTGTGTTGTTTCAATACCTCTCTCCTGGGGGTTATATGAGTGGGAATTTGGGAGTCATCACTTGAGAATTCTCCTTATCCTTATTTGGTGTAACTCCATTGATACATAATTGATATGTAAGTTTGAGTTACCAGTACAAGTTTGTGTTGCTTTTCTTAGATCTGATAGTTTTGATACTGTATCAACTGTATCATAGTGAGTCATCTTATATGTTATGTGATTCTCTGCGGAGAGTTATTACAGTCTGATCTCTGGTTTATTATTGGAGTTCAATATATTTTTTTCTCTTTGGTGGTTTTATATGGCAGCTAAGACGCTCGAAACACTGAACTGGCATCACAAAAATAGCCCTACAAATATTTATAATTATTCAATGAACTAAGTGCAATAAAATATCGTGAAAAGCAGCGTTCTTATTTGGCAGTGAAGGTAATGGACTCAGTTGGGAGTGTAAGGCTGAATGTTCAAATCAAACTGTAACCTGAATTCTATGTGCTTTTTGTATATGGAAATATAATGATACAAAATTTCGAGTATAGAACAGTTTTTGGATAGTAGTGGTAACAGTGTCTAAGCCTCGAGTGGGCATTTTCCAACTGAAAGTTGCCAGGAGACGCGCTGTCAGCGTCCGTGTTGGAGAAACATAATACAGTGTAGCCTAGGAATGTTAATACAAAGCATTGCCTTTCCCTTTTCTCGACAGTCCCACATAGCATCAGCATTTAAGACAACAGACGACAACTTGAGTTTTTGACTACAACGTTTTTGTTATATGTCACATATTATTATTATATATTACACTTTGGCACCATTAAAGGTATGCTGAATTAGCTATTAGCAGTTCCTGTTTGCAGTGTACCCATGGATGTACAGGCAACTATCACAGGATACTATGATACAGCAGAAAACAACAAAGACATGATGATTCTTATAAATTCCTATTTGGTTATTTTATATCTTTCATCTGTGTATGTGAGTGAAATTGTGTCGCCAGCAGGATACAAGTCGCACTTTGAATGACGAAAAAAAAAAGATGCGTCGATATCGTTCCTGTCAGTAGTACATTTAGTCGCTTCACCACTGTGGAACCAGTCTACATCCTCCAGTGTGTGTCCTGACATCGCTTAGCCATCTGATTTGCAAGACTTACTGCCGGATTTACTTGTGATGCCATGCAGTGTTGCAGCGCTTTTGCTCACAAACAACCGACCTTTGATCAGAGTTTAAATTCACAGAAGGTTACCATAACAAAATCCTTACAATTTTGGGGAAGCTGTTTGTCCTGTGATCCCAGGAATGTAATTTTTCCGGAGACTGGAAATTGAGTTGCTTTTGTTCATCACTGTGTTGCAACTGTCTGAGGCAAAGCCCACAGTGTTCTCTAGTGGCACTCCAGCAGCTGTAAAGGATTCAATACTTTCTCTGTGTAAAGCAGCTCAGTTTTAGATTTCAGATTTAGTTTCAGATAGATTTCATTGTCCCCAGAGGGGAAATTTGTTTCCACAGAGTGTGCCTCCAGAACTAATATACATTTACATACAATGACATCCAACATAAATACATTTGTACAGAAGACATTGTGAGTTATTGTGATTTGCGAGCTATAGCATGTAGCATCGCTATGGCAGAGGGGAAACTGCTGCTAAAATGAGCCTTTTTCTATCTGAGTGTCTTGTATCTGCGACCAGATGGGAGTAGAGTGAAAAATGGGTTGAGGGGGTGTCCGGGCTCAAGAGCTATGGTGATTGCCATGCGAGTGATGGCTCTGTTATTGGGGTCAAAGAGGTTGGGGGTTGGGAGACCAATGATTTTGGAAGCAGTGTGTGTAATACAGGACAAGTTGTTCTTGTTGCAGACAGCATCGTGAGAAAACAGGGGGAACAGCAGAGTATCATGGACTGAAGTATGCTTTTGACCCCCTTGTTTTTCATTTTCTCTTACCGTTGTGTTTATTTGTGTATTTGTGCACAAGCTGAATTAAACGCTACTGCTAATTGCACTTGTGTTGGGCCACTAGCTATCACAGTGACAGTGGCTGTCTCAAGAGATCTCAGTAGAGAGATTACTGACATTATCAGTCTGTACCAAACATGCAAGCCCTGTGGATAACACCATAACAGAAAGAAAAAAGTATTTTCGGTTATTACAATTTTGACCAAATAAGTACAGAAGTCAAAACAAACAACAACAAACATTGCAGCCAGTCATCGCGGTTTTAGATGCTTTACATTAAGAGGTCTATAGATAATATTCTGGATTACAGGAGGTGCTTTTAAGCCCGTCTTTTGTGTTGAATTCCAGCCGCACATTTTAGCCATGACATTGATGTTTCACAACGAACCTTAATTTCGTCCGGTCGATTGCTAATTTCCTGAGGACTCAGAGGGTGAACATAAACAGAGCCTTGTCTGACATCTGATTTCTGACTCAGCGCCTCTGACTCTTCTCTTTCACCTTCTCTGATGCTTTCTGATGACAGTCACAGCACACACAAACACTGCTTCAAGGAAATGAGTCATGGTCCTTTAATTGATGATTTTGTCTCGTGGTGTGACGAATCTCCTCTGCAACTAAATATTTCAAAGACAAAGGACATGATAATAGACTTCAGGTGTCATGTTTTACCCCGTGAGGTCATTCAGAGGTCAGGCTGTAAAACTGGCGGAGAACCACAAATACTTCCGTAGGTGTTCCTAAACCTTTAGGAGCAACTGTGTAAAAGTATGTACAAAGGGGCAAGTACATTGGATATTGGTCATGAATGTTTTTTCTTTTTAATCCTAGTTTTATTGAATTTGTTATGATTTGGAAATGTGTCCGTCAAAAACTGGAGGAATGCTCCAACTCAAACCTCTTAGCCTAAATTTTGCTCATTTCAGTTACTAAATTAGGTCAATTCCATCCAGGGAATCTCCCACTGAACTGCAGCAGCTTCCATCTCACAGGACATTTAAAACTATAAAATGCAGAACCAAAAGATGCTTTTGTGTCCGCAGTCTCATTGCTCACTGACGCAATTCGACCCTGCCTTCTACATTAGGAATTCCGTTTAAATAATACTAAATGGTTTTGCCAAATATGTTTACTGGCAACATTATTTCCAGTCCAGGGAATGCTTCCTCCTTTCGCGTCACAAACCTGAGGTGTGGACATTTACCAGGTAGGGAGGGTCTAACAAAAACGTAACTGAGTTGTATTAAAAGAACTTTTTTTTTGAATTTGTGGAACTTGACACATACATAGTACAACATACATACAAGTGCCTCTGTTGTATACATTTTGACCATTCTTTTTTAACATGTCTCTCGCAAATCTCCCAACTTTTGCACAACGGAGGTGCAAAACTAAACTGCTGGCGTTCCCCTTCAAGGTTAGGGATAAGTTAGAGGAAGATCATGGTTAAGTAGGGAAAAGTGGTGGTTTTGGTTAAATATTGAAAAGTCTTGTGCCTCAAGTCAGAGTTGATTTTTTTTCAATTTCAATCAAGACCACAAACTTTATGTAACCTTAACCAAGTGCTTTGAGTACTACTTTCTGTTTCAGAATTAGTTATTTGATTCAGTTCATTATTGACATGTATACTGCGATCTTTCAATTCCCTGTAAGAGAATGACAGCACAATCTGTGAGTAAGTGAAAAGCACAGTGTGAAGGGCGGTGGATGAATACACTATCAGGTTTCCTCATTTAACGAGCCCAACCTTCATCAAACAGCTTTGGCCTCCATCTTTTTGTTGTGAGTCACTCACAGTTCAGTGGTCCTGATTTACAATGCACTGGTTTTTAGTTTCCATTGTGTTATCTGCTACGGCCATTTCCTCTAACCACAGTCTCAGACAATGATTCACCATATACACTATGTCATGTGAAAGGAGAAAGCAGCAGCTATATTCAACACCGCTGAGACTGAGCCGTCACCTGCTGCTGAGGGCTCAGCTTCAATACATACATACTAAAGTAGACATACAGACGTAAGTGTGTTGTGTGTTTGGGATTGAGATTTTCACATTCAATTCAATTTTTTAAATTCAATTTTATTTATATAGCGCCAGATCACAACAAAAGTCATCTCATGACAGGTCTAGACTGACTCTTTATAATGTGCTTATTTTTTATGTGTATGCCAATTAAACAATATATAGGTCCATGGATCTTAATTTGGCATCTGCACAGATAATACCACCTTACATTTTGCACTGAAATTCTTGGGACAAGGCTACTTCAGCAACTACAGAGCAATAAACACTGCAGCAACAGAAATATATAAGAACATCGAAATAAAATAAAAATGTAGAAAATATTATTGTATAAAGTGTAGCACTTAGTAATACTGTAAAAAATACCCATACCCATATACCCATTGTAAGTTGGTATTATATTTTATAATATATTTTTCATGGGTTTTAAAAACAAGGATTAAGTGTAATAGAAGTCAATATATCTAAAGCATTTTTTGTGGCCACTTGGGGGCAGATGTCATCACAATTTCCTCAAATCACACGTGTAACATATTATGGCCTTGTAAAGTTGATATGGCTAACATGTTGGCAACCAGTTGCCTATTTACACAACTAGCAGCTCACCTGATAAAATACCATATTCATTCATCTTTTTTTGCTCTTTCCCTGAGAAAAATATGTCTAAATTCTTCACTATGTTCACCAGCTGGTGGTTAACTCTGTCTGCCATCAATGTTACTCCAAAAACTACCAGGCAGAAAGTATGGCAATTCATAAGATTATATAACTTAATTTCTTTTTAAATATAAGAAATAATAACAGCATAAAAGATATAAAAGCACTAAATATGAAAATAAAAACAGTAGCATGTGTATGAGTACCGATGTTGCATGGAACAGTAAGTAATCCTAATAGTACTTACTAGGACAAAACAGTAATTGCACGATGAAATCAATATATTATAATCAATATCATTATATTAACATTAATTACATGTAGTATGTAAATACTTTACCGCTAGTATGACAGACGTCAATATAACTAAAGCATCAAAATTATTAAAGCTGCATTAATCATTTTTTTGGCTACTTGGGGGCAGAACTCCAAAACAAGCTGAAACTCTCAGGAATGACACCTTTTTACCTTCTTTACACTAATATATACATATATTTTGTCATTGTCATTCCTGATTGTATCCAATATTTAAAGCTGCAGCCATTTCCAAAGCACAGCATGGACTTAGCAAACAGTTACACATCCTGCAGACATGGAGCCAAGTTAATATTTGTAGTCATGTTTGTGTCACGTGATGACGGTAAGTCCAATATTCTCCCTGTGTTAGCTCTGTTTTTGGTCTCTACCAGCTCCCGAGGGAAATATCTGGCTCTGTCGCTGCTAAATGCTCCACTAAGTTCGCAAGCTAGTCTGGTGAACATAGTGGAGCATGTACACCAACTGTGTCTCTCTTCTGTTTGCTGCTGAGCAGGTAGCGTACAGGGGGTTCATCAAAGTTGTTCTTTTTTACTGGAAACAGCTGCCTGCTGCTGCTGGAAAAGAGGACAATGAGAGCTGTGAGACTGAACCAAAACAGTGAAGTTGGGGGCCATAAAATCAAAACAATGAGCTAAAAGTTGAGGGGAGCTGCAGTGTTGGTTACATCCCGAATGACACCTTTCACATTACACATAGTCGCTGACCTATTGTTTATATAAAAATACTAATAAGTGCAGTTTTAACAGTTAGTTAAATTACTAAAACACTACACTAACTAACTAAAGTTTGACATTGGTGCAGGATCATTTCTAATCCTGTATGTGTGTTAGAAAACGAAAGTCAGTGGAAGCGTGTGTCTTTATTGAAGTAGTGTGTGTATACAGTACAAGCATGCACTGCATGGCTGCACACCTTCCTCTGCATGTGTGTTTGGCCGGCTCTGTGTTTCTTCACTCTACGCTGCCCGGTGACTTCACCTCTGCAGTGTGTGCTGCCAGCAGCTGAAACACAACCCAGCACGTACAGAGGGGAGAAATGAATCCCATATTTTCCGTTCTATCTGCGCACTGTGTATCCACCTCTCTCCCACTGTGCCACATTTAGATAAATCTGATGCCCACCCAAAATGTGCTGCCAGAAACACAACCTGGGGTATTTAAAGCCAGCAGCAGAACAGACCTTGCTCCTGATTTACAACTGGAAGTTTTTATAACAAGACATGAGGTGTGTGTGAGTGTGTTTTACTGCAGTGTGTAAGTGTTGGAGCATGGAGAGGGGTGCGGTGTTGCCATAAATTCCTCCCAGATGAATCAAGAATGGAAGAATTGTATCTGTCATCACAATCATCATGTGATACTGAAAGTAGAGGAAGATGTGGTGAGAACAATATGTGCAGCACGAGAGACCACACCCTTTCCTGAAGAACGGCGAGAGTAGTGGTACGAGTTAGCTGGCTGCTTCTTTATGAGCGGGCCTGACTGTCGGACCTCAAAAGAGTTGCAAGTGGAAGGATGTGCTGGTGTGACAGTATTTTTCCCCACTGACGGTTTCTTTTACTGATATATAATGTAACAAAACTATGGGTGTATATCATGAGTAATAATGAGTTATTACCATTATTTCAATTTTGTCTCCAAGAAATAAGGCTTTTGCCGTCAGTTTTATATGGTGGATGGCTCTAAATATCACAATACCCATGAACCTCAGCTGTTGTTGCTATGGCGAAGAAGGCAGTTAGAGGCAAGATTGTATCTCTGCGGACCGGAGACTTTGAGAGAGCGGGGAAACTACTTTGAATGGGTGTGGTAACAGTCAGTCAGCTTTAATTTGGCCAATCAGAGGCTTACAATCCTCTGTCAATCAAAAACTAAATTGTCACTTTTTAATTCAGCGAATCACTTCACAGTATTACAGAAATGGCGGAGCCAGGCTGAAAGCTGCTGTAAGACTGTCATATGTCACTACACTATAAATACACAAATATATACTATAGATTATGTATATTGTGATTAATACCATGTTGTGTTGACTGCTACTGTTCCTGGCCATCCACGGCCCATCAATTTATATAATGATCATCTTTATTATCACTTTTCAGTAGAAGAAATGTAACAACCGAAATAGAGAGTGTTTCAAGAATTTATTGCACCTAACATAGTTTTACAGTTTGTTTAGAAAATCCCCAGATTTGAGGGCGCTTTTCATTTTCTCTTTAAAATTGGTAAGCCTCCGCCGCCTCACTCAAATGTTCTTCCAGATTAAGGATTAAAAAAAATCAATTGTGGTCCCTGTTTGAACCTTTCCTTGGCAGTTTAAATGGACAGGGAGTGCACTTCTGCACGTTAGCTAACATTAGCTTGAGACAAACACTTTTTAACCCGATTTTTCAAAACTAAAAGCAATTACATTTTGTAGATTAGTCTTAGTCTGTTAATATTTTTAAACGTTGATTGAGAAACAGGAAAGTTTGCTCCTTTGTGTGAGAATTTCTGTGAGAAATGATAATTAGCCAAATTAAAAAGTGATTAACAACTGGCTCATTTGGCATACTGGTGAAATTAGTTTTTGAATGACAGAGGATTGTGAGCCTCTGACTTGCCAAATTAAAAAACGATTGATAGTTACCGCGCCCATTAAAAGTCTCTGGTCTGCAGACACACCTTACTCTTTAGAGGTGTCAGAACTGC
The DNA here is from genome assembly GCF_043641665.1 of Enoplosus armatus. Lineage (NCBI taxonomy): Eukaryota > Metazoa > Chordata > Actinopteri > Centrarchiformes > Enoplosidae > Enoplosus > Enoplosus armatus. Next base: position 6,382,290 of record NC_092187.1, read on the forward strand.
AGCAAATTCAAAACACTTTGTTATTGCTGAGTATTGAAAATTGTCATACACCAAAAGCTGGCATTGAATGTCAGGTCAGATTTGTAGTCTTGTTATCTCCTTGATCAAGTAATTCAGAATTAAATCAAAATGTTGCCAATTTTTTCTCAGGCAAAGAAATAAATGGTTTTGTGGAAAAACAGGATTATATTCCTCAAAATAAGGTATCAGGTATCAAAAGTTGCGTTATTGGTATAGAAACTCAGGTGTCAGGACATCAGTTTTAAACAATATGGAACAATACCCAGCCCTAATTATGAGTTAGAGGGACAGTATAGTACAGTAACAGAAGTAGACTCTTCTATATAACCTGTAAGGACAAAAGGGCAGAATGAGCTCAGGTTGAGTCTAGTCTGTACTTGCTGCTTAATATCTGCCTCTACATATTGTATCTGAGGTCACATGCTCTCTCTTTCTTTCTCTATTCTTTTTTTTCTCCTCCCTCCAGCAGTCTGCTGTTGCGAAACAAGGCTCTCAGTGTAACAAAGAGCAGCTGAAACACAAACATGCCGGCAGGCAGCATTCCCTTTCAACACAACCGACCTCGGTTCAGAGGAAACTCTCCCTGTTCTGACATTCCCTCTCACTACAATACCAGCCCAGCCTCCTCTCTCTGAGCATTTACCACACAACACTTCCAACTGTAAGACTGTAAGAAAGAAAACAGCTAAAACAGCTTAAAGCTGCACTAATCAATATTGGTACACATTAACAATAGATCAAATGACTCTTGAAAATGAAGGTGTTGCCTGTGGTGATGAACCCACGGAGAACCAACAATCAACTCTGCAGCTCTAAAGAGCCTTTTAATGTCTTTCAGTTCATTGGTTTGGTTTTCTCACCCAGCAGGAGGCAGCTGTTAAAACCCACTGTACACTACCTGCTCTTGCATTTACGCATTCAAATAGCCCGCCTGAACTTTCTGAAGTCTGCGTGAATCGCGACATGATCAAGCATTTTGAACTTCCTTGATGTAACTCTGTCTCTACATGGCTCTGCTGTAGCCATGGCGGTGGCCCACTCTGTTGCTATGGTCGCTCCCCCATTCAGCTCTGGTAAACCAAACATTGCTGGTTGACGTAAAACGCATCACTACTGGTGCACCAGCACGGCAATGTCGCCTCAGACACCAGATTTAAAAACTGTATACTGAGAAAGACAGAGAGATTTACCTGGTGGCGATAGGCTCAATCAGCATTGTGTGAACTCGTCTGGCAACAGCTCGAATGTAACGGACGTTCATTTATATGTAAAAGTTCCGCACTTTGGCTGTAATGTGGTGTGCGACTTCAATGCTAAAATACATTCACCTAAAGCATCTCTCTGCAACAGGAGTACTGCAACTGAGATTGGATTTTTTCACAAATTATAGGGATGTACACCAGTGAATAGAACTGAATCAAAGTTTATGAGTAAAGCACACAGAGTTTCTAGAAGTCTAGAAAGCATCTTTTACACCTTTTGCCTTTTTATTTTGGTATAATGTTGTTGAGGTAAGGGCACGACACACAGTAGGTCACCGATGACAAAACCGATAAAGCACGCTGCCCTGTGCCAGGGACAACATGCGGTAGGCAGTCGACCCACTTCCAAAGCAGATTGCACATCTTGTTCTACTCAGTGGGTGACTGTTGCCCTGGAAACAGACAACTAATCTTGGCTCGAAAGCAGGAGTTAAATTTGTTCCCTAAGAAGTAAAAGACAACATGAGAATGCACGCACTCAGTAAAATTCATTATTATTAATGTATGTCTTGTAATTTGTTTGTGTCATTTAGTTCTTAACAACAATATAAGAATAATGGGAGGTCAGAAGTAAGTTTTTTAGCCACGCTAACGGTCTGGCTCAAGGGATACTCTCGGTCCACCACAGACTGAAATATCTCAGTAACTACTGGACTGTTTGCCATGACATTTTATAGATAGTCATGTTCCCCAGGGTAGGAATCATAATGACTTTGGTGACATAACTTTTCCTCGAGCACCATTGGTTTACATTTGTGGTTTGGCGTGAAATATCTCTATAACTATTGGATGGATTGCCATGAAATGTGATACATTCATGTTCCCCTCAGGATGAATTGTAATAACTTCGGTGATCCTCTGACTTTTCATTTAGCGCCATCATCAGGTCAACATTTGTGTCCAATACTTACCCCAATACTTACCTGCACTTAGTGGCATCTATGGCCATGTTAGCAGCTCTCTGAGGCTGAGAGTTAGTCTTGTTGATTGGTCAGATCTGGTAACAGTACAACATTGCTACATCAATGACCATCAGGGCAATAAACAAGAGCAGTAGACGTTCAGAGAGTTTGTCAACAAGCCCAAACCCAGATTATGTACAGTATATTACTTTATTTGGAAATAAATGAAAGAAAAGTGAGCCCACCAGAAATGTTTGTATTAATTCTTCAGTACACGGGAAAACTTTCTGCATCAATTTGGCATAAAATTCACAATAGACAGACAGTAATAATGTTACAGTTTACGTTTTCTCTCCCGGTGAAGTTTGACTAACCTCCAGGTTTGTTTACAACCTGTCTGATTGTCTGACTGCTCGGGTTTCTTGACCTGTCAGACTTATTTATAGTGATTTCACCGTGTTCCCAGATGTCATCAATTAACTTGGTGAATACAATCTTATTACTGATAGAAGTGACAAACAATGAACGTAAGACCTAAGTTGTTCTAAAGTCTTTGAAGGCTAAGCTAGGTTAAGCTCACTGTTCAGCATACCTTTAAAGTGCACACAGAGACATAAATTAGGCATGAATGTTGCTCAACAGTAATTAAAAACTCAGCAGATCTGAAAGGAAGCATGGGTAAATGAATACCAGACGCAGTATGCAATCACAGGAAGGTCAGTGTGGTATAGTCGTGAGTGATTAATGAGTAATTACCTGACACTGTCCGGATGTGGTAAACCCCACCCAGCTGCTACTTCAAGCACGCTAAATCAAATGTAAAACATTAGTTGCAGGTTATCTCACCCAGGCCTGCGAGGTAGTGTTTGCACAAGGGACCACACTCCACTGCTTTCGCAACACGGTGAGGAAACAGTTGGCGATCAAACACTATTGTTTTGAAGGGTGACTCAATGTCTGGCCTGGCAGGTGATTATATGAGGGTTATAGCTTTTGGCTCAGTCCCTCAGAGACCACATCCGTATGAAACAAGAACAGGCATCGAGAAAGCACATCACCATCATGCCATTTTGATTTCCTGATTTGACTGCGGCAGTTGTTGCTGAGTCTGGGCCGAAGCCATCTGTGTTTTGCAGACACGTCCAACAATGTGAGCAATGTGTGCTGGAGCGCAGACGGCCAGTATCTGACCCGACTCCTGACAGCCAAAGGCGGTGCGCCCTCAGGCTTCCTTTCAGGCCCATATGCTTTCCATGAAGCTGCAATGTTGGCCTGGGAGTCAGGTTCACTTTTTTTTGACACGCTGTGTTTTGGATATAATAATGTATACACACATTTCAAGACACACATAGAAGATATCTAAGTGAACCTGAATGATCCCTCGTAGGAAGTGGGGAATGAATGATGTGATCTCAACATAACAAAAGAAAACAACAACCTTGCACAGTTTTATATACTGAACATATGCCACTCACAGTTTCAGCAAGAGTGGAGCGCATTAATGGGGGAGTACTCCAACTTCTATCATCAGTATCTACACATGAGGCAATGAGATAGGTGGAGCCACTGGAAACACATCTGTCTGTGGGCAGAGCCAACACCCTGAACCCAGAAGACCTGCTAACGTGACTCAAACCAGGTCTGGAGTCAACATATTGTTATGCTGTTAATAGTCTCGCATAGCCAGACCTATCTCCTATCCTTCTTAATCATAATCTTCGTTCCAAAGCGGTCTTGAACAGACGTCTAAATGTCAACCCTGTTCTGAACGTCTACTAATGTTAGAAATTGGTCGTAACACCACGTCTGACTACTGTGATGAAAGCCCACTGACGTCCAACAGTGGTCCTGAAATTCCATTCACTGTAAAATGCGGCCATACAATCAGAACTAGTCTTGGTTGGACGTCCAGATTGATGGACCACTTTTTTTCAGTCTTTGGCAGACTGAAATGTCTCAGCAACTATTGGATAGATTCTGAGCCGTAAAGTATACAGGGGCTGCAGAGGTGTACTTGGGGGTAGGAGGTTCTTGTGGGTGTCTCATGATGTGCAGATACTGACGTTAGAGGAGGGGCAACCACTTGAATTTTGAGGATTTTATAATCAAAGGAAACATCAGTATTCTGTACTCATCTTTTCTTTACTTCCCCTTCAATGCACTCTGCTCTTGCTGAAGCTGTCAGTTATGTTCATTCAATTTATAATACTTGGCAAGGTGGGTGTGTAACTTATATTAAGTATATTAAATTAAAGTTATTTGGTTACTTAGGAAATTAAATATTGTTTATGCTGCTTCATATTATTCTGTCTATTAATATCAGGTTTTAATTTGTTTATCAGCTGTGTGTTTTTTTTTAAATTTCATTTCATTTTATTAATCATACTCATATTCAAAGGTGTGTTTTATGAGTGGGGAGAGGTCAACTGCCAGTCCAAAGGTCGCAGCAGTGTTATTTTTATTTCCAGAGTAAAATGCTTTAAGTTCAGACTTATTAAGCAGCTGCTGTGTTTTATTGTTGTAACTGTGGTCGGCTGTGTTTAATCAGAGGGCAGAGGTTTAAAGATTTTGTCTTTGAGCGTGTGATGTTGGCCAACTGTCATGAAATCTGCAGCAGACATTCATGTTCCCTGAAGGAAGAATTATACAGACTCTGGTGATCCTTTGACTTTTCCTCATCATCACCATCATCAGGTTAAATTTTGAATATATCCAATATTTAGGTTTATGACCAAATAATTGCAAAAATCCACATTTCCATCAACCTCGGCTGTACTTAAACTGAACTGCTAACATGCCAAACTGACATGGTGGACATGGTAAATGTAACTTCATGAACGTCAGCATGTTAGCAGAGACTTCAGGTTCCATTTCATTGGGGTTTGTTTGGGGTCATGTTCAGCTCATCAGGGTTTAGGGCTATTTTAGCTTATATCATATCAAACACAATCTCTCCCCTCTGTTTTCCCTGGCTGGTTCTGCTTTTTTACAACTTGACTGGTCTTCAGATATTTTCAGGTCTTTTTTAGGTTTGATACACATTTTAGGACCATATATAGTATATGGTGGTCAAAACAACAGGAAGCTACAGCAGTATACTGGATGTGATGTACAAATATGCACTGCATATCCACAAACAGGTCACGTGGAACATGATCACTGTCTCTCTATTTATCTCTATCTTTGTTTCTCGTACACACACACACACACACACACACACACACACCACACATGTTTGTAGGGGCAGCCATGCAGAACAGCACAGGGCTGTTTAGACAGCAGGCCCAGGTGTATCCCAGACTGTGCAGCTGGATGGGGGTTTCACGCTCCATCCCACCCCTCCCCACATACTCACACACACACACACACACACACACACACACACACACACACATTTTCTAAACCACTCTCAAACACCCCCATCCCTTCATCAAACAACTTACCCACTCATACCATCATCATCGTGTCTGCCAGCTGCCAGACCCTGTCTGTTTCAAATACACACACACAAATATACTTGTACATAAAACGTGGATGTGCAAATAGTTGAATGTACACACACACTTATGCCAAAGGAATGTTCTCACACAGACAGAAAGTTGACAAAACGTCTCCCATCTGTGCCAGTTTACCAAGATATCACTGCTGAGGATAAAATGATCCTCCGTCAGTTTGTGTACTTTTATGAGTATTTTTAAATATATCATTTAGTTTAGTTTAGTTTTTAATTGTGTTTTGCAGACACCGCTATTGTTAAGTTCAGAGGTGAAATACATGGTTGCGCACTCAGAAATTCAATGTGGTTTAATTAAACCAATGTTTGAGCAGAAATCAGCCAGCTGGTCTGTTGGAATGTTGGTTTAATTAAGCTGCATGGGATCTAAGAAGGTGCAACCAGCTTTTTCAACTTCAATTAATGTTGCATTCATCCCCAAATCAACTAGGTGGAATCCAAATCGGATGCATTTGTGTTCAGTATTAATTAATTAGCTAACATGCTGTGACATCACACATCAGAAGGTCTACTTGGGGGATAACACAAACATTAGACGACAGTTAGCTGATGCAATATAGTGGCTGGGTACGACTTACACAATTTAAACTAGGTAGTTTGATGAAAAATATAATATACAGCATAAGTCTTATAACAATGCTTTGTACTTATCATGTTCTTTTTTTGATGTAAAAACTTAATCTGAAAAGTAACTGTAGCTGTGGTGAAGTAAAAAGTACGATAATTTTTGCGAGAAATTTGTGAGAAATTTTACTTTTACTTCAGAACTTTTTATCAAAAGTATTGTGCTTCTCTACATTTTCCGTTACATAGTAAAAACAAAAGTCACAAATCAGCAGCTGGTCTTTTATTCTTGAGAGTGAACGAGTTGAACCTAAAGCAGATTGTGGACTCGCAGAATGACGTTCAGACGGGTTCTTTTTACATTTTATAACTTTAAACTTGTTTTAAAAAAATGATCAATTTAAATGTAATTTATTTAGTCTGAGTTTCTCCTGTTTTCTGGTTCATTCTAGTAAGTTCATACAGAGGAAGGTGGTGGTATATCGATACAGTAATTGATAATCAGTTATATATACAGGACGCAAAGTGTTGTCTATAGAAATGGAATTTATTGTTAGTTACATTTATTCTTTACCCTTCCTTTCTCCTTTAAAAATGTAATGCAGTGACATTTACATTTTAACTGGCCTACTTTGTAAGTACTTTAACTTTTCCTTGAGTAAAATGTCTTTAAAGTAACAGTACTTTTACTTGAAAACAATATTCTAGTTTCCATCCCTGATTCTACTTTTTACTACATTCTGAGATCTAGGCAATTACTTTTGTTAAGTACAAAATAACCGATGATCAGAACTTTGAAAATAAAACCCAACTTGTAATAAACAGTCAAAATGTTTTTCAAAATTACAGTAGTGGTGTGTCAAAATTGTGTCAAAGCAAGCGACTATGAGCTGCTAGTATGCAGTATTGTGAATTCTGTTACCTTGTTGGGACCTACAAACGTTTGTAGAGGCAGAAAAAGGTCAGGAAACAGTACATTTCTCAAATTATTTCCTTAACTTTTGCTGACTACGTCGTAAAAGAGAATTTTCACTTCAGACTTTCAGCTGAGTTAAAGTTCTTAGCACTCTTCTCATCCCTACTCAAGCATGTCCATTCGCAGAATCTCAGATGTCATCCACCAACAACCCTAAGACCGTATAAAAGCCAGACCTGTGAGCTAATTGGCTTTAACCGTGAACACCCTGGACTTATGAAGAGTCTCAGAGATACTATAGAGACTAATCCACTTCAAAATGCAGCTCTCACGCTCGCTGTCTAAAGAGATCAAGGCCTCTGTGTGAGCTAAAGCTAAAGGCTAAGCCAGTATCTGCAGTTTTCACGGAGGGCGGGCTGCGGAGAGAAGGTGAGGAGGAGAGGAGAGAGGTGAAACACTAAGCATGCAAGTGCAGCCGGGGCCCCCGAGGGCCGAGAAGGCATATTTAACTAGAGCTGCACTTGAGAAAAAGTTTTGACACTGCGCTTCTATCATATTCACAGCCACTCTTTTTTCCTCTTCTTCTCCTCCTTCCTCTCTTCCTACTTCTTCATCTCCCCATCCCTGACTTCAAAGTGCTATTTATGCAAAAACTGGTGGAGTTTTCCTGTCCTCGCTCTCTCCTCCCTGCAGGCATGTGTTCTTTTTTGGAACATATCTACAATTTCTTTTTTTTGTCAAAAAAAAAAAAAGAAAAAGAGAAAGAAATATAACAAAAACATGGTCCTTTTCTCTTTGTCCCATCCCTGCCCTGTGTGTCTGTCCTCTGCTACACACTTGTTGTTTTCTGTATTCTTTATCTTTATCTTTTCTCCACCAAAGTTTTATCCGCCTTTTCTTTTGAGGAACACTGTTTAAAATCCAACTAGAATTTGCACACTCTTCAAAAGTGAACTACTGTTGGAGAGACCAACATTTATTTATATAAGGCATATAAAGACGTATTTTTGGGATAGTAAAAGCATAGAGTTAGATCATTCTAAAACCCACACCAGAGAGAAACACATCATCACATAAAACTGCTGCAGTTACACAAGATGGGGGTTGTCAAAGTAATTATTCGTAACATTGTTCCGCATCAACAGCAGGGCCTAAGGTAATGCAGGTCTGTATGTCAGACCATGAAATTTGCTTCTTAGATTCTTAGAGGATGAATTGTATTGTTTTAGGTGACATCCTGACCTTTCCTTTATGATATTAATTGGCAGTAGTTTTCCAAGTTGACACCCAACGGTGCACCTGTTAAAGATATAGTTAGATATAGATATAGAAATACACTTTCTTTCCGACTGAAATGAGAAGATGGATTCAATCTCATGTCTATGTGTTAAGTACAGAGCTGCAGTCAGGGCGTGGTTGGTGTAGGGGGATACAGGTAGCCTGGCTCTGTCCACAGTTCAGAAATACACCAAAATACAGGTTATGTTAAAAAGCACCTTTGCCAACTGGTATATTGGTCCTGGATGCTATCAGAGTTTAGGGTAATGTTAGCAGGTCTGTCCTGATCATTACCTGAGATAGCATTATCAAAAACATAATGTTTATGTGTTAGCTAAGCAGCCAAAACAAGGTTAAGAATGAACTGATTTTACTAACTAGATCTGTACTGCAATAAAAGAACAATACTGTTTACTTATTTCCATGTATTTTACATCATCAGCTGGTGAGGATGCACATTTTTTTGCATGGGACCTTTAGCCTTCTCAGTTGTTTAGCATTATATATATATATATACTGGGAAACAACTCAACTCAAGGAGCTAATGTTATTTAGTTAGCTAGCTACCTACAGCTGATAAAATATGTGTTGTGTAGAAATTAGAAGCTTTTGTCTGCCAAGAACCATCGTTTCTAAAATGACTAAGAATTTCGTTGCTAAATCTGCCTCCGTTGTCATTGTAAACTGAATATATGCCAAGTCAGGACAGAAAGCTTGACAGGTGTAGCAACAGTAACTAAGGAGGGCGTGGCTTACCACACGGTCAGTGAGTGAGCTTTAGAGGTGTTGGTAGAGAGAGCCAGGCTAACTGTTTCCACCTGCTCCCAGTCTTTATGGTAAGCTAAGCTCATCGCCTCCCACCTCCAGCTCCATACCTAACACACGGACACAAGATTGGTATCAACCTTCTCATCTCACTACTGGAAAGAAAGCAAAGAAGCATATTCCCCAAAATCGCAAACTATATATTTCAATACATCAATAGAAAATCAAAGAAGAAATACACCAGTCGGACTTGTTTGGTTGACATATGGGTGGGCGGAACAGTGAAAAAACACATTACAGCGAGAGCTTTCCACCAAAGACAAATGACAAAAATAAAATCAAGCATAAATTTACCATCTTCTGAAAGTATAATTAATTTCTGTGTCTGCTGGTGGTTTACATTATGGTGATCAAAGACTGGAGGTCACGCAGCTTACCATCCTTTTTATTCAGTGCTGCATCATTGGCTCCCAGTCTCTCTCTCTCTCTCTCTCTTTATCTGAGAGTCTCTCTCGCTCCTCCTGCTCTCTTTCTGTCTGTGCAGCTGCAATCCTCACAGCTCTAATCCCCTCCTCTCTCCCCTGTGTGCTGGAACGCCATCCAACTATTTAACCACAGCCCTGAAACAAACCAACATCTGTTTGGAGGCCGGCCCAGACCCGGCCACTGCCTTCCTGCTGCGAACACACCAGCCGCCGCCAGCTTAACCCCTCCCTGCCCGGGCCAGGCGACGCGCTCAGCCACCGAGAGAATTGCATGTTCGCTCGCAGACAGTAGCTGGGCCTGCGTCCAACTATTTTTTAAGATTCGGTGTCGGCGGTTTACAAGTGGTAATTCGGGAGATCCATGTTTTTCTCGATTTCGTCTCCGTCTTTGGTGCTAACTGCTCGTTGCTGTGCTGTTTCTGCTCCGCAGAGAGCACGTGTCAATCAAACTGTGCTGGCAGTACTGTGACGTCTGATTGAATTAGATTTTCTGTGAATGGCCCTTATTTTATTCTTTTTTTTAACTTTTCACTGTTCAGCCACGGGCCCTTACTGCTCATAACGAACTACGCTGTTATTCTAATAGTTATTTCTAACAAACCAGAGAAATGTTTTATATCATTTCATTTCACTCTACAGTAAGTTGCTATCCCTGTTGTGTTTTATCAGTGGTTGACTGTCTAAATAGGTTTTTTCCTCACACGCTTAAGGCTTCGTTGCGGTTATAAGAAGAGCTGAAACGTGTTCTTGATTAGATACTCAATAGAAAGTCAATCACCAACTATTTCGATAATTGATAATTAATCACTTCAGTCATTTTTCAGGCAAAATAGCTTCTCTGATCTGTTCTGATCAGCTCCCGCTTTAATTAGCTGTCAATGTAAACTCAACACTTCCTCTATGTTTACCTGTTGTCTTGATGAATTCAGCAAAATGTCCATTACCACAGCACTAATTCCATCAGTACAACAGTCATTAACCTCTCTGCTGCTCTGAATTTCTCTTTTTAACAGTAATACTGTTGTTATTCACGAATGAAATGCAGTCGTTTCTGCTTTGCCATTTTCTTCGATCAGTGTTAAGTGTTAACGTTTCCTGCAAAGATGCTTCACATCAAAAGCCTACAAGGATCACTCCCCTTCCTGAAAGGCTGTTGATGTGAAACATTCACAGGTGTTGAGTTTGGTTGGCAGTAGGTTAACAGCAATAAAAGAATACAAAGACAGAACTATTGAAAGGGTGAATTAAAACAGTATTTATTTGACAAATAATATGCAAGCAGCAGATTGGTTTCATTTGAATAACGGCTTTTATTTGAAAATTTACAATAGTCAACCTCTATTTTGGTCTGTAGCACATTTTTCATAACATACATTTGAACACATATAAATGGGGTCTGATGCCACACAAGGAGTGGCAAAATCTAAACTGAGCACCTTCTGTATGGTTACATAATCAACATGAATAAGGAAAAAACATGACACATTGTTTTATTTTCTGCTCATTGCCCCATTACAACTCTGCATCATCAAGAGGGAGATCATGTACACTCCTGTTTCAGGGAAAAGGTTGAAAATTCCTGATTCAGATGGAAACACTTACAGACACGTACACTCGTCAAGGGGCAGTGTGTGTGTCCAGGGAAATATAAAAAGCCTGTGTGTGTAGGGCTGGAGGTATACAAAAGGGTGTCTGGTAGATCTTTCTTTTTTTGGGGCTGTGTAGCCGTAAGCAGTAAAATTGTGTTTGGCGGTCTTCAACAAATGTTTATGGAGATATAAAAGGAAACACACTGAGGACCTAATAATACACACAAAATTACAGTGTATGCACTTGTGTTTGGGAGAGGGGGGTCTGAAATAGAAATGGCCAAAATTAAAGCTCAAAGACGGTTTCCTGGACATCGATTTAACTTAGTCCAACAGACTTCTTTCCAACAGAGAAGTCTCCTGGGATATTTCCTTAGTCTCAGTTTGTGAGTAAAACACCGTTGGATTCTAGTTTTATGTTGTGTCCTGGAAACCTGCATGCCATCAGCTCGACACCATTAAGTAATGGTGTAACATTTTTGGAAGTACACTTATTTGCTTTCTTTCAGACACTGACATGTTCAAATGGTTATCAGTCTTATGTCATGTGTGTAAAAAACAGAGCTGGAGTCAGGGCGCGGTTAGCCTAGCTTAGCATAAAAACTGGAAACAGGGGGAAACAGCTTGCCTGGCTCTGTCCTAAGTCAAAATATACACTTACCAACACCTCACCTCAAGCTGACTAATTGAAATTTCAGAAAGAAAGCAAATCCTCAAAATGTTGCACTATTCATTTAATACAAAAAGCTAGAGCTGCATAGTGTGTAACAGCCACAATGCACATTCATAAAAAGGAATTCAAAACAGCTGGAAAAGAGAGGCAATGCAAAGATGTGGTGCGTGTAACAAACAAAATGGGTTCAGCATGACTTTTTGTCAGAGATGGCCACAAGGCAAGCTCACTGGCATTTCTGCACCATGTCATGTTTAAGCACAACCAGCCACTTTCAGGAAGAAATGCAAGAATAATCTTTTATGTTTTGATGCCTTAAAAGCAGCAACTAAAAAGTCTCAGAAGACACTTGTTACGGTTGATAAAGGTTCGGCAGAATATCAGTTGAACACCATTTGAACTAATCTGGATGATTGTTTACAACCTGTCTGATTGGCTCAGGTTTCTTGCCCTATTGCAGTGCTGTCGTCGTGTTTCCAGATTTTATAAATTACTTTTGTGAGTACAATGTTATCAATAGAAAGAAGGAAGAAAAATACAAACAAACAAAAATATTTTCCTTTAAATAAGGCGTCAATAAAATTTCCTTCACCATACTCACACCATAATCCTTTCACCCTATGACTCTAAATAAAAGGCCATTTACCCAAAGTCATCACACGGGAAGCACCATTGAAAAAACAGCGATAAAAATGACATAAAGAATACACAATGCTTGAATATACGTTGGCCTATTTATGAGCATATTTTCAGTCACCACAGCCTGACATTCATGTTGAGAGGAGATACGAATATGATGAAGATGACGGAAAGTATGATGGGGTTGTGTGCATGTGGGGAGGTGGTCTGCAAATATTTTGTCAGGGCAAATAAAGACTGGGAGAGAAGGAAGAGACATCTTCTCGCATTTATTTGCTAAAGCAGCTAGTTCAAAGGCTTCGCAGCTGCCACCTTCAGGCTACAGCACTGCACACCGCTACTGTTTCCACACACACACAGAAAAGTGTTGACAGACAGAGAGATGTAAAGTTATATATGCCTGCTTGCATGTACACACTTGCAGTTACACACACACACACACACACATATAGTGGTCCGACCAGTTTGTGAATGGAGTTCAAGTTCACAGGTAAACAGAGGGGGAGTTGTTAAGGCGGTATGCGCCCAGAGCTATGAGCCCTCTCTCCCTGACAGACTGGCTTCAAACCGGGGTCAGCCGAAGGACGAGGGAGGGGTCCCAGCACCCGTCACTGCAGCCCCCGCAGGACAGGCTCCATACTGAAGGTGCTGAATATTTCACTCACTCTCTCAGTGACAGGCTGAGGAAGTCTTTCCACGCTTATTCATGAGACTTTTTTACCTGTGGTGGTGCTGCCTCACTGCATTCCAAATTACATTTACAAAGTCAGCCCTTAAAGGAACAGTGCAACATTTTGGGAAATACTTTTATTTGCTTTATTTTTGGAGAAGATTGGTATTAATTTTAACTTTGGGTGACTAAATAGGCAAAAAAAAATCTTTAAAAGAATCACTGTGATCAGTGGATTTACTGTGTATGGTTCCTTTTGCTGTTGACTAATGGCGAAGGTGTAGCTACTTTCAGTTACTTCATATACTGCTTAGCAGCTTGTGAATGAATGATTCCTGATCGACTACTGCTATGGTTAAGATTTGCTTATAGTACATAATCCCTCCTAAAACCACTAATTGTGATTTTTACATTTCTGGTTATTATCTGTATGGATTACACAAATGAGATACATCTTAAGTAGTGAACCTTAGAGGTAACACATCTTTTTCACTCTGGACAGAGCCAGGCTAGCTGTTTCCCCTTGCTTCCAGTCTTTATGCTAAGCTAGGCTAACCATGTCCTGACTGCAGCTTCGTGCTTAATGCATAGACATGAAGATGAAGCAAATTATATTTGTACTTCCCAAAGTGTTATTCCTTCAAAGGATAATGTCAGGGAACACAAGTCTTCCACATATTTCATGAAAGACTGTAACATGATTGGCTGCTTGTGCACTGAAAGGTGAAGTCTACACACCTGACTTAATGCGTTACATTAACGCACATCTTTTGGATTCTATCTTTGCACTCTGCAAATATGCTTTATACTTCACACTGTGAACTTTTGCACAATCAACAGTCATATTGTGCATATTGATTTTATAATATCTTTTTCAAATGTAATTGTCAATTTTATATTTTATGTTTATGCTTCTTGACTTGCAGTATTTGCTTTCATCTTTCTTTATAGTTTCCACTAAGTATGTTTATTGTTATGCACCAATATAGTGAGGCAAATTCCTTGTATGTGAAAACCTACTTGGCCATAAACCTGATTCTGATTGCTATCTGGAGGCAAACATGCTGCTAGTTTAGCTCTGTCAGCTGAAGAAAGTGATATATCTGTGAGACAGCGGTCGTTTTCACTAGCGGTACTGTTCCTGTTGTCATAAGTGCAACTACAGGACTTGTTAGCATCTTGAACATTAAAGCCATTGTTCTAAAGTAACTCCCATGCTATATATTAAATATTTAATAAAATACTAAATATTCAATACAGAGATCAAAGTTTCTTTTATGCAGTGGAAGCTATATGATAACGCTTCCCTCAGCAGAAGTTGTAGCAACTCAGTCAGTAGTGAATTAATGTCTAAAATCAGGCCAGAAATCCGTTTAAAATCACTTTAGATCATCTTTGAGAATAGAAATAAATGCTGATGTCATTTTCTTAGACAAAACTCATTTCCAGGGCTGATACTCAGGAATGTGTGTGTGTGTGTGTGTGTGTGTGTGTGTGTGTGTGTGTGTGTACTGTGTGTACTGTGCGTGTGTATATTTCGGGGTAATATGAAGGGAAATGGCACGGCTGCTTATATTTGAACTCATTCAGTGTGACATAAGGAGCTTCAGTCCAAATACAACCATACACACACTGCCTCACACACACATAACTGAGGCTTGTGTGCGTGAGTTCTATGGTGTGAGAATGTCCATTTAACAGAAACAACTGAGGCTAAATTGTTACATATACAGTATCTGCACATTTAACAGTGCTTTTGTCTGCGTGTATGTGTGTGTGTGTGTGTGTGTGTACAAGCAATGAGGAATGTTAACAGCGTCCAGATGTGGGGAGGTGAGAGAGGGAGGCATGCCGCTTAATGGTGACTCACTGGAATTTGACACAGAACCACCATTTCCATTCACAGTTCTGTCACCTCCACACTGTGTTCAGAGTGTCAGCTGCTGTAGAGGAAGTCAGAACTCCACTACTGCCTGCTGCTGCACCCAGAACACCACCAAACAAACAAAGCACAGTGCAGGACAGGATTAGCTTTTCTTTTAAAATCTAGTCTTGTTTCTATGGATATTTTGCCTGAGCTGTTTGTTGCATGTCTTTCAGGTGTCTCTATGAGATAAGCCAGCGATAAAGCTTTATAAAAAGCCTCATGCACACAGGTACTTGGACAGATGCGACCTCTGGGAATTCAACCTGGGGCTGGTGGTAAAGACAACCTTAGTAAACCTTGGACTTGAATGTAACTAATTCTAACCTTCCTTACCCTAACCTTAAGGATGTAGTTTGACTGCAATCTGAAAATCAGACTATCCTGCCACATTATAGGATGATGCATATTTGTGGAAAGTCTGATTAAATCAGTTCTGAACTACTTCCAGGTATTATTTCTGAAGCTGAGGCCTACTGAGCCCTGCAGCCTCATGGCAAACAGCTACACCTGCTGAGCAGGTACTCACATGACAAGTTAAAATAGCTTCAGAAATTGAAATGCTTACATATGAAGCATGTGAAAATACAGTATACACAAAACAAACTTCAACCATAGTTTATTTGCCCTAACCATGAAGTTTCCCTAACTTTAACACCACTGTAATTGCCACGTGTAGATATTGTAGAAAGGAAGAATTAGAAAAACTGAACAACAGTATCTAGATGGTTATAAACGGCCTAAGTTTGGTTGAAGTATATTTAGATGTCTAAGTGCCTGTACATAAAGTCATTTTTTTCAGCAGCATTTAAATTACTTTATTTCACCATGACGCAGAGCTTAACCATTTGTTAATAGATGTATAAAAACTGACTTTAGCCAGATTTCAACCTTGATGTTTAGGTATCTTTTAACCTGCAAAGCACCGTTTTAGTAGATTTGGTAGATTTGAGGATTCACAGGGTGTGGTACAACAGAGAGAACCAGGATGGGCACCACATGATGTAGATGATGAATTTGCTATGTGAAATAGTGACAGTCAGTGTTTTTCTTACAGCATAGTGACTCACAGTTCATGGATTTGTAGTGTTTTAAACGAAGGAACCAACCTCAGTTTGTTTTGAGGATGAGGTTCAGGAAGACAGAAAACCGAAGGTGTCCTCTTAGGCACAAAAAGGTCAACGTGGTTTCATCAAACTAACTGGCGGATTCCAGCACTGTATGCAAGAGCACTGAACGGGATCACACACTGACCGCACTGTTGTCCTGCTGCTGGTGACTCACAGCAGTTTGATGTTCTGCTAAAGCCAAATTCAATTTAACTTTCTGTGGGAGGTTTTGTGGTCCTGCTCTCCATCTGTGTCTCAAAGGGAAAATCCCCCCTCAGAGGACTTCATGCTAACTTGATGGTAATGAAGAGTTCTGACATGAATTGGGAGCACGCAAATCTCTCTCACAAAGCTCCACACCAGAGAGCTGAGACCTTGATTGTTTCACCAACAGCAATAAATGAGGACAACACCAGATCTATTTCAACAGCCAAGTTTACATCCAAATGTAGCACAAATTTCCAGAAAATTGGTGGGTTTCCATCCACTACTGTTATGTGAATATTATATTAACAGTTGGTGGAGCTAATTCTCCAGTTGGGTGCCATTGAACCATCGCAGAAGAAGAGGACACAGCGAGATGAAGTCATTAAAAGAGCTCCAGTCGAAGCTCAAACGATGGAAAATCATGTGGAAAACATGGTGGAAATATGACATTTCTGTTAGTTTCATGTGTCAGTGTGAGGGCGGTTACAGTTTCCTCATCGCTCCACACTGATCTGATGTTTTCAGCTCTTCAGTGGAAGCTTGAGTGACATTTAGGTCACTTGCTTCATGTACATCATTATTTATTCCCTAAGTCTGTTTCCATTGCTCTTAGTCGCATTTGGTATTATTTCGCATTTTGAATTTTCTTAAATTTCCGCAGTTTTTTTTCCAATTGCAAATGTGCATAAAACAGGTGAATTAAAACACACTTAATCACTGAACAAACTGGAAATGTGGGCCAAGATTCAGAGGTCTGAAACCAGGCTAAGAAAAATGTTAAGAGCCAATAATAGGCTTAATTAGAGTAAATGTACTGTTGCTGAAAAGAATACCTCATTTTGATTCTGAGAACTGACCATGGCTTTGAACCTAAACTAAAACCTTTTGGGGGAAAACAAAACGCACAGGAGGACAGCATCTTATGATGGAATGATAGCTGTGGCTGTTACTAGGCAACCATTCATTGAAGTAGTAAAATAGCATTTATTTATAAGTTGACAAAGACAATTCAATTCAATTTTATTTGCAAGAATACTTTCTCTATTTAATGCTTTGCCTTGAGATAGTAGATGCTGAGAGAACCTGGGTGGTTTTTACGCAAATTCTTTGTTTGTTTCATTTTTTAAGAGAATGAGATGAATATCCACAAGTATTTGGTGGCAGCTGTGGTTGCCACTTGTATTTCCCATCGAGATTTTCTCCCCTCTGACCAAATTTTATTTTCTAGGTGTAGTAAATGTCCAAACTAAAAAAAACAATCTACGCTTTAAAATGTTCTTACAGAAACCTATCTATATCCATGTCTTACCACAGTCAATCTATCTTATCAGGAGGATAATACGTTGTACGATAACATTCAGAAGACTGATTTTGGGGTATATAATATGAAATTTTTTCTATAGCGGTTCCATTTGTGATTTTAACAGTGCTGTTTTCATGTGGAACTGAATTATCAAAGCAAGGTTTGCCTGTTATGGCTCATAGTTTCTGAGCTGGCTGTCGGTGAATGTTTCCTCAAACAGCCCTCATAGGTTCTGAGCAGAAACTGTTGTTCCTCATGCTAATGTCCCATATGAGTACAACTCCGATTGGAAACACATTTTTGGCACCAGGGACTCACCAATGGAACGGGGAAGTTAGAATGAAGAGGGTGGTTCTGAAGGAAAGCTCATGGAGTGTCAGAAATGAAAAGGGTTCATCCTCTGGGGACTACGTGGGTACTAATGTGCTTAGTAAATTCCATGGCAATCTTCTCATTACATTTTTATATGTTATGTTTACAAGTGGAACTTTTTGGCCTAATGGTGATGTTAGGTCATGAGGATGGCCAAACATTAGGCTTCATCCTCTGGGGAAAGAATTTTTCACAGCAAGTTTCATGATGATGAGGCCCATAGTTGTCAAGATTTATCCTCTGGATAAAGACGTTGGACAGACGGGCACTGAATTATTCTCATAGTCATGAAAAGCTGGTCAGAGAAGATTTAATGACATTAAACTTTTAGACTGAAATAAATTAACTCATACAGAATCCAAACAAGCACAATGGATGCACTTATGAATTAAATCTGTTCAACTTTGGTGAACTTTGACAACTTTGTCAATTCTATCCGGAGACCTGGAGAGTTCAAAATGGAGGAAGCTATCATATGAGCTTCTCCATCTAATTTTATATAACCTTGCTCTGCCAGAGTATGAACTGCTCGCCTAAAGAGATTCATTATGGTTTGCAGTCAGTTGTAAGACAAGAGTGGACAAATACATTCCTTTCAGTTAACTGTTCTTTTGTGCTTATTGTTACTTATTAACTACTTGTACCGCAAGCTGTCCCTTCGTCACCCAGCTTCCAGCACCATATATTTGCAGGATGTGCGAATTAATTTTGCTGTGCCACTCTTTGGTCTCACCGGGCACTAAGGCCTTGTTCAGACTGACATTAGCTCTGCTTGAAAATAGGACTCAAGCACACATTCCTGGCAGATTGCTTCGTTATGCCAGTGCCATATTTCTACCTGGAAATCAGGAGATGTCTGTCTGGAGACAAAAGATAAAATAATTGCCGCCGTGATAACTTTTCAGAGTAGTAAAATTCTGTCTCATAGTTTTCTTAACTGCTGTGCAGTCTTTTGATAGACCTTCTAAAACTCAAACTGGACTTCCTGGATCCTATGTCATCGTCTCACCAGTAGCTGAAACAATGTTCCCACACCAAAGCAGCCTCTTGTCTTTTAACAAAAGCCTGATTTCTGCCTGAACGGCCATGAAGGCCCAGATCCTAACGGGGAATAAAACCAAATATGTTAAGGTTATGCTCAGTTGGTGTCAGAACGAGTTACTGGACTCGATTCGGTCAGCTGAATCCATCTCTGTCTTTAAAAAAAGCTTTCTCTTCTGAGAGTATTTGCTCACCTAATATGCTCTTTCTCTCTCTTGCTCGTTCTCATTTTCTATGCACTTGTGTGTCACTTAATGCAACTTCATGTTACTTCAATCTTTATGGCACTTGTGTCAGGTAGAACAAGGAATTAGTGCACCTACACCAAGTGTGGAGGCACTTATCCTCTAAGGCTTCTCCTCATTTGTATTGTAAATGTAGCATGACATGAATGCAGCATGAGAACCCAAATCTGACATCAGGACACAACTGAACAAAAACAGATCTATAAAGCAACCAGCACCATTAATGTTGAAACTGTAAATTCAGAATACATTTGTGTCTCAAAAGACTCATTAAAGATGCTTTACAAATCAAACAGGACAGGGCAAAAAATATACACAGATGATAAACATTTTTAAAATTCCTCTTGCGAAAGCAGCGCAGCTGAAGAATGTTTCTACTGGTCCAGCTGGAAGGTTGCACTGCCAACTATTTACCGGTGAAAGATAGAGCAATAATCTCAGTGACCCAAGAGGTTGAGGGATACCAGTGAAGACACGGGGAGAACCTGTTTTTATGGCCTCAGTCATCAGATTTATACTTTACAGTCTTGGGAGCTTTTACTTGCAAACCCACATCTGGAGCTGGTTGTACCTTTACCCCTCCACCACCACCACCACCACAGCCCCCCAATTGGAGCAATGAGAGTCGAATTCCTGTTGTTAAACAGCAGCAAACAGGACATCACTTCCAGCCTGCCGGGATTTGATAGAAGGGAGGGTGGAGGGAAGGAGGACTGGGGCTGCAGGAGAGATAAACGCAAAGAAGACGGAATCTGTTTTATGTCCAAATGCCAAACTGCTGAACAGGTCAATAGGACTATACTAGAAAGCTATGTGTCTGACAGTAAACTGTGCCCACACTGCTACTCAAAATGCTACATTATGTAAATCCTCAGGAAATGCCTTCACATTGTATTCATGTAGCTATTTTAAACAAGGTTAATCTACTGGTAGAGGGATTTAATAGGGATATTAATCTGTCAGCATAGGCCCACACATACATCCATAATTCTGCTGTTTGGGGCCTGTTTTATCACCTGCTATTGAACAGTCACCGAGGTTCCTCAATAGTGTTTAGGATGATGAAATCCTTTAGCTCCCATTGCTTTGTACGGAAGCAATAGGTGGATCAGGATGCTGTTTTTGGCAAATAAGAGTGGAGATAATAAAACAATAATCAAATAATACCACTGTACCAAATCCCTCACATACTCCCACCACACACATTTACTACCCACCTATCAAGGTCTTTTTTCAGAACGTTACCCTCTACTTTTAGCAGTTGACCCATTTGATTTTTGTAACTTTTTTTTGGACTTTTAACTGTTGTCATTAGCCAATTCTCATCGTTGTCACTTTTAAATATTTTCAAATATTGTCAGTTCTCCATGTAACTCCATGTGTTTTGAAGAAGTGTTTTAAGTGTTGGTGTTAGCCTATTTTCTATTTTGTTCCATATGTTTCAGAGAAGTATTACTTTGTGTTACTGTTAGCCAGCTCTCAGTTTTGTTCCATACTTTTTAAACAGTTACGACTTGGTTAGTGCCAATGTACCCTTCATGAGGAATTCACTTTGCTTGGATGCAAAACAATTTCAGCTTGCGTTACCACAGTGAGTTGGCATGAAGCAGAGTAGTTATACAAGGACCTGCATAAATCAGTGACGAGCAGTTCAGTCCAGTAAACATAGCCCTGTGTAGTGCAACAAGGCATATAAAGCAAGGATTTAGTCCCTGTAAGGCACAAACAAGTGGAAGTGGGCCCTCAGCTTTAATAGCGGCATCCTTCTCTGCTCAGAACAAATCTATAAAACTGCAGATTCCCAGTCTTCTCCAGAGGGGCGGCAAACTGCTTCCACATGTGCTTTTTCCATATCCCGCTGCTATTCTGGAATTTCGTTTATGTACATTGTCAAACTTCTCACACTGTGAGAATAAAGGCATAAAAGCAATTAGGGGCCAGGGGGGAAAGCAGAGACGAGGGGGAGGACAGCGGAGGGCTGGAGGAGCTGGTGCCAGGCCCTGGTGGGGTTTGAGGATGTGGTGGTTGTGTGTGTGTGTGTGAGGGGGGATCCCCAGGACTGAGGCTGGATCTGGGTTTCCATTCACACAGGAAGCAGGATGATAGAGGGGCTGCATCCTACTTCTAGAGGATCCTCTGGACTAACAGCTTCAGGCTTGGATCCATCTGACACCCTTATTCCTCAACTTTCAACTACAACCACCATGCCCCCGACATCACACAGGGGTCCTGAGAACAAATATGATACTAATCATATTTGACAAACGGTATTCACTCTGTTCTGAGTTCCTCTATGAATTGTCATGCATGTTCCTTAGTTACCATGAACACACACAGTAAGCAGTAGTTTATTTTTACTCAGTCCCACGTACACCGTCTTGCTGCCCCAGATACTCACTAGAGCACCAAATGTGGATTTATCCGCTGCTGAAAATAGTCCCCTACAAATTCACTAATTCCTTCTGTTTGTTTAATAAACACTACAGTGAGCAGCTGTTTTAGCAAATTACTGAAACTATATATGAGCTGTGGGCTCGGGGGTGAGAGCCGCAAGGTAGGGAAGTCTGAAAGTATTGAGAGACGTACTGACACATCGTCGGTTTGGGTCTATTCATGGGATTTGTTGACAATTAGAAAAATATAGAACAACACCAGATTTATCCTTTAATCAAGAAAAAAAGATAAAACTTGTCCTTTTAATTTACAGCATTGGATCATACATTTCCTCAGTGTGCTGTTGGCTGCTTTCCCATATGAGAAAAGGAGAATAGGCCACTCAAAGGAGGAAAGGACACCTCATAAGAAACATATCCTCATGCTGTGAACCAAAATGAAAGACAATGTAAGCAGTGGAAGGAGGCAGAGCTTTGGGGGTGGGGGTTGCTGAAGAGGTCCAGATGCAAGGAGCGTGCGCGATGAGCATGCACGGTCGAGGAAGAGGACAGGCCGGATGCCTAGAGAAAGAAGCCGCCACCCACCTCCCATCAACCCCCCACCAACAGCCTCTCTTTCTCTGCTCTTCCCAAAGAGAGCTGATGACGAGCAAAAAGGCAAAACTTTCCCCAGGCTATAATTAGCAACCCTCAATTTGACTCATCATAGTCTCTGTGCACTGTGCATGTGTATGTGTGCATGTGCGTGTGTGTGAGTGTGTGTGCAAGCTATGTGTTTAACCCTGACGGAGCTATCAAGTCTTTGGGAGCCTTGGGAGGAAGTCAACTTCAGCAAAACAGATGTGACTTGTAGGAGTCATGAAGTACCTCACATTAAAACGAGCAGCAGATTAGCAAAATGCATTTCTGTTAGTGTTTGCATGTGCAGTGATGCAGTGTAGAAAAGAAAGTAGCCAAAATATCATCTCTCATTAGTGGTCAAACACCCCTATGAACAGAAATGAATCATACATTTAAAAAGCAATAATTAATGTTTTAAATGCCTCTAATACGCAGTCATAACTTTGAAATGCAAAAAAATAATTCTATAATTCCATCCTGCAAATAAATAAAAAAAGGACTGAAAAAAGACTGTACTGGGGGTTTTGCATTTTCAGCCCATAAACTTCAAATCGGGCATACTTTATTCCCCACTACTTTTCCAAAGCACATCAAATTTTGGATTTCCAAACTTTCCGGCATCTACTAGTTCCAGTTCATTTCAGAGATTTAACAGTTGTACATTACAATAAACCTTTTAACACATTATTTTTTGGTCAATTTACATTATAGTTACTATGTAATGCAGCATGAAAGTATGGAGATGCCAAAAGAACTGAGCGAAAACAAACTGAGTTCAGTCCTCCACAGATTTAGATTGTCACTCTTATAACATTGTCAGACTCATGTTTAACAAGAGGATCAAAACTGATGCAGCGGAACCGGAGATATCGTCTTTTTTGGACCGTTTGTGTATATTTGCACCAAACAGCCAATGTACCAAGTGTACAGACGTCAACAGTAAGCTAGCTAGCAACAGACGCGCCGACCGTGTGTGCGGGAATGTGTGTTTGTGTTCACCTCAGCCTCTGAATGACTTCAGAACTCACCAGCAAACCCAACCTCGGGTGAATTTGTGTCTAATATGTCGTAATTAGGTCTGATATCTGGTTTAATTATAGCTCCCTGGTTTAGACAGTTATAATTCATATTTAAGTTGAGCGACAAAAGCAAACAATTATAATCACATTCATCAGAGAAAGCACACATTCTCTTCTTTAATAAGTTCAGGAAATGAGGTTCTGGCATACCAGCAGACACAGGCTTGGAAGAGGACAAGGAGTGATGTAGATCATCAGCATCTGTACTTTACTGGATTCTCTTTATATCTTCTTTAAAAACCGCAGTATTACATATTAGTTGAGCCCTAAAGCAAACAAATTATTGCTTTTTAAAATGAGACTGCATATTTTCCGTCAGAGCTTGAGAAAGTTGATATCATGGTCAATCCTTCATTACTGATGTAGACACGGTGTGCCCTGCGGGGATGCTTCAAGTAATTGGTTCACTCATCGGTCAGTATATGTTGAGAAGTTTAAGGGAACATTTTGTGAAATACGCGTATTTGCTTTCTTTCTGAGAGTGAGACAATCAATTTCAAGCTGTCTGTGTGTTTCAGTCCAACTGAAAGTCACTAACATGTTTCTGCTAAAGAGTACATATCTGCTTTGCAAATCACTTTAAGAAATAATCCAAAACCAAAATTTAGAGATTTTAATTTTATGTTTTTGGTTTCATGACGACGCCCCCTATTTTTATGATGTCAAATTTTATTTCCCAAATCAGTCACCATATTGCAATTTTTCACAAAATAACACAAAAATGGTTTTATCGCACATTTTTAGAGAAGACATTTTTGATGACAATAATGACAAACCCCCCCCCCCCCCCCCCCCAAGATCCTGAAAGGACTGGTTAATGGAGCCCACTTGGAGTCTGGGGGACCCCCAACACAAAGAGCAATACTTTCTGTAGTTGCATAGAAATGAACCTCTTCTGGAAAAAGTATAAGAATGGCCATTATAACTCCACATTTCACCCAACTTCCCACATATTGTGTAGATGATCACACAGCTCAACAGTAAATCAACAACAGTGTCTTTCTGTATGGGTCCCTGGGACTACATTATATCAAAATGGGGGTGGAGGCTTCATGTCTATGTATGTGAGCTTTCTGACATGTTTGAGCACCCCTGCTGTCTGTGCACTATATTAAAAACACCCATTCTGCTTCCTTTTCTTTGACTCCTTCCTAACATGAAATTCAGCCCTTCTCATCATGAATCTACAAATTGAACAAGACTTGCAAAAAAGCTAAAAGCTAATGCTTTCTAAGTCTTGAGCCCTGAAGTCATTCTTTTTGAAATTGCACCATTATTTTTATAAAGAGCTTTCCCATGCTCCATTTGTCTGTTTAATACAGCACATCTGGTGAATCCATTCTCCTCTCTGGCTTTCCTCGTGAAAAATAGTCTGTCGTCATCGCAGCAAAGGGGGGTGGGGGGTGGGCTGGGGGGGGGGGGTTGCAGTGTTGAGACCTGCAGCCTCGCGGGTGAGAGGCATTACAGCTTTATGAGTGATGGACTGCCTCGGTGCTGGACGAGCCGGGCTGAGCTGAGAGCCAGTGGAACACATTGTTATGGCAACATCACAGTGAGTGTGTTTAGACTAGGTTGCGCTGTGCAGTGAGGTAATGCCTGTGATGTAACTTCAAGGAAGCAAACAGGAGAGAGGGGAATACGTACTATAGGGGGCAATGGCGGAATTGGCACTAATGTTTGCCAGACCACAGCACACGGTGTTATGGAGGAAACACAAAACGAAGAGGAGAGGCTAACCCGCCCAGTAACGGAGCTCCAGGAAAGTTTTTACTTTGATTTGTTTTTGTAAAGTTCCAAATCACATGGTGGGACTGCTCAAAGAAAACAGCACTGGTTTTTGCGTGGTGAAGCCACTCAAAGCCAAGTCCAGTTGTCATGTGTTGACTCTAAGTAACCTGCAACTATGAAGTCCAGTATTTAAAGCCACTATATGTAGCATTTGAAAATGTCCAACTTTGGCTCCCCCCAGTGGAAGTATTAAATAAAATACAGTGACTGTACGCCACTACCCCAAATGTCATCCTGAAGTTTCATCAAGCATATATATAAAAATTTGAATAGAAATCATAAACTCTGAAAGCTCTGGTGAGCCACTGAAGAACAGATATGTTCTAAAATGGACAGAAGACAATTATGTGGTTCTGTTTACATTGGGTGTCTGCATCCGCCGCCGTGTTCACACATTTGTACAGTATGTACAGTACCAGTCCATGTGCAGTCATAAATTCTGGGCTGTACGTGGATGTCGCTCACAAACCCTTGCAAACATGGGCAGATCACAAACAAACAGATCACATTGGCTATAAGTCTCTTGCCTACTCACAACACATGAAATGCATGGACACATTCAGAGAGAGAGAGAGAGAGAAAAAAGACATTTTATAATAAATTACATTTGTTAATAACCAAACCCAAGTGCTACATAAGCCAGAAGCGTTACACAATAAAATGTCAGACCTGATCCAGACCCAAACCCTGTAACTATGTAGGGACCCGTGAGGATCAGTTTGCGTAGGAAAACTCTGATTGGAGCTTGTCAAAGACCCACACACACACACTTAAATATTGACATGGGTTAGTCCACTCCTGCTGCAGGGTCTGATTAACCACACTGTTTCCAAGTGTGGTTGATGAGCAGCAGGTTACTCACCATCTCGTCATGTCACTGAGGATGTGAGACAAGGTGAGCAAGTGGTTACTAGTGATCACTGGAGTAGTTTACACTCAAAGGAGATCTGCAAAGCAAACACTGAGTCGTCTGCTTTATTGTATATATTGTGTGTAAAATACAACAAGAGGCGAGAGGTCAGACAAGTAAGGTGGCCTTTGTCTGACACGCAGGACGTAATAAAGTAGTAAACAACCATGAGCGAAATAATGTTCTTTGTTCTCGGTTGTTTTGTCTCAGGCTAGTGTTTGCACGTGTGTTCTTATTTAATATGTTTTATTGTGATTCTTGGTTTTGATGCAGCAGTTCCCTTTAATTCAAGACAATCTTCTCCCTCGGGAGACAATAAAAAAAAGTAACCTTAAGGTTCTCTCTCCAAACAAACCTTAGCATCACACGGTAACTGTATAGTATGTTAGTGGAGAGGGCTGAAATACGCTGAGTCAGTCAAAAGCACATGTAGTATCTCAGTTCCTTCTTTCTTTTGCTTGAATGCATTATAAACCACCCTAATAACCACTACAAATGCACGTGTTTAGTTGTTAATTCAGTTATTTGTACAAGGGAGAGGGGGCCCTTTGATACTGTATTTGCACAGGGCTCATATTTTCATGCTGCAGGCCTGGATCAGGTAACCAATAAAGAAAAAAAATGTTAGGCTGGACTGCTTATGGCATTTGGATCATGAAAAATGAAACGTTCTGTAAATCTTGCAGTCATTTTCCATCTCTGTCTGCCTTTAAATTTCCCAGGTAGGTTTCCTGAGTGATAGGTGTGAGGTCATTGACAACATTCAGACCTTCTGCCTCGCCTGCACCTCCATCGACTGGGCCTGCTCAGGCTCCCAGCTTGTCCCTCGGCTGCAGAACATCTGAACTAGAGCTGCCCCTCCTGAGGCCTTTGCTGCCGGTTAATTTACTGCTCCCCAAAACCCAGACAGCAGGAAAATTACTGCGATGCCTTTGCGAAAATAGAAAAATGTGTTTCGTAACCGTCTGATGTCAAACATAGCAATTCTGCTTGTGTTGTTTTCAGCGCTGCTATTTAAACTTTGCTTTCTTTTCTCCCGCTCGCTGGTTTTTCATGCTAACCATAGCATTTCTCCCATCATCACAGCACTGGTGGGAGTGTGCAGCCAATTCCAGAAACAAAATTGCCCGGGAGAGCTTTGCTATTCGTTTGTCTGAGGAACCCAGAGCTTTTCTATGGGTGTGCCCTCTCTATTTTGCTCCACTCAGGGACTCGGCTGTAATTGCTTGTTTAAGGATAATAACAAGGGAAGACTCTCGGAGGAGCCCTGCGCCGCAATCACCAGCCTTGAGGCAGGCAAGCACCGCAACCGCAGTGCAGTGCAACAGAGGAGTGGAAGACGAGGGGGAGGGAGAGGAACAGAGGAAGAGAGAGACAGACTGGGTAGTAATTAAGGGCTTATTTTTCCTGCCGACTGAAGAGCATCTGCACAGCTCTCACCTGCTCAGAAGGGATTGTGCCGCTGTTTGTGTGTTCGTGTGTGCGCACACACTCACGCTAGCTTGCTTCATGTCTGAAAGGCTGGCCTCTGCTGCCTGCGCTTTTCCCCAATGGATCTCTGACAGTGTTTGTGAGAGCGTGTATGTTTAATGTAATGCAGGGATGGCAGCCAGCGTAGGCAGCGGGTCTGTCAGACAGAGGGAGGTAATTAAATTAGGGGTGGCACTCCGACAACCTGGAGGCTGAACGAGGCATGGGGGATTTTAGCGTGATCCCCGGGACTCATTGTTTCCCCTCTCTAAGTAATACAGAGTAAGCCTGCTTTACCCACCGGGCTCACAACATATCGCAGCAGTGCAGCATGGGAAGACAAACCTTCATAAGTACGCATGATCGCTATCACATTGAAATTCATACACATAAGCCATCTGCTTACAGTTGGAATAACAAACATTTTCAGGTGCACAGTACAATGTTCACAGTGTTCAGCAACCCAGACAGCAGTATAATGCCAGGCAGACCGCCTCACTGTAGCTAATGACGGGGTTAAACAAGAAAACATCACACCAGCATCTCTTCACACCAACACTGTGACATTAAATAGATGTTGGTCTATTTTCTTGAAACACATTTACACACTTAGGTTCAGCATCTAAACATTTAATAATCTGTGACCTCTTCAGATTGTTTGGTTTGTCCAACGAGACAATCACATAAGAGAGGTTGAATGTAGCTTTTGTTCATGTCCCTTCTTCTATCAACAGTTAAGAGTGGTTTCTTTTACGTTTGTGCCATGACAATGTTCTGGCCGTCTATAGCTGGTACCAGTAACCTTTTGTGAAAGTTCCAAACAAATAGATGATCTAATGTGAAGTTTGCCACAATATCAAACTGTGAAAATGTTCTCTTTTGAGTTGGTGTTGAACTTGGCTACCTCCAGCATGTCGCCACCTTTTAAAGACTAGTTTGGTTTCCTGTACGTCACCAAAAGTGCTGAACTTTTTACAGTGAACAGACGTGATTGTGGAGGTCCAACACAGATGGGGTTCAGTTTCTACTGTACCACTGAGGGTTAGGGGTGTATTCTGCTCCGACAGCTGGTCTTGGATCGGTGCCTTCACTTTAACAATTGTCAGGGCTGCAACAGAGGAGAAAAAGCCTTAACTGGAGGGGAGATTTATGGCCCGTCTGTGATGGCAAGTTGGCCTGATTTCAGCATTTTCACAGCTCTAAAGGAAGAAAGACAGACAATAAGAGAGGAAAAGGAATGTCTAAAATATATTGATGGAGGAATCCGGGAAAAGGAGAATAATCTGAAACATCTTTTGGTTTTTAGATAACTTGTTGACAGTTTTGCCTTCATTAGATACATTTCATGAACAGTATTCAAATGTCATTTATTACTCTTCACCTCTGATAGATTGTTAAGCCAAAGAAATGTTACATAATTCTAAAAATGTCACATATTGTCAAGGTTACACAAACAAAATCTCATATCAGAATCAAAAGATTCAATAATAAAAGAGATAAAAAGTAAAGTAGACCGGAATTTATAATGTAATAAGATCAAAGAGTTTGTCTTAATTTGTTGAGTACGGAAGTAAAGTTGAGTGAACTCTAAAAAGAGGAAATGTTTTGTAAATCATCTTTCAACATTTTCAATGTTATGTTTAGTAATGTTTGTGTCTTGTGTCTAAAATATGTAGGTCTGACCGGTATATGTGGTGTTTAATGGTATATATTTTGAGAATCTTACAAAACAAATTATATCTGTACCATTTTCTAACAAGGCACCCTTTATACAGGGCATATAAGTTGTAATGAGCCATTATTAATGTTTTACAAGTTATCTATGAATGCTTTATCAATTATAAGCCATTAATGATAACAATTTTGGGGTTGCCAGGTTTTAAGGTCATTTCTGTATTTTACCACCTTCATCAAAAGTGCAAGACCAGTTTGTAGCAAAGGGAAAGGTCCCCTTCAATAGTTTTCTACTTTACAGAGAATAAAACAAAAAAAAAGAAGATATTTGTGAATCAAATCAATTCCCCAAAAGATCTATAAAGCATTAGAAAATAACTTATTAATGGATAATAAAGCCACTAGTTACAACTTTTCAAAAAATGCCCTTTTAGGTTTTAAAGGGTGCCTTTTTCTTGTGTGTAAAAAGGCAAGAGAGCACAGTTTATATAAGATAATGTGTTCAGCCCAGCATTGTTTACCGTCTGCCAGACTGCAGGCCATCTGAGCGAGGCCTCAGAGGGGACATACATGCCTCCAGCTCCTCCATGCTCCATGGTAAATAAATGAGATGTACAATTTGGTCCAACTGTCACAGCACACTTGGGGTTAAAGGAGGAGGTCTGCTCACCACGGCGGGGCTCACTGGCCTCCCTGCCCCACCCCCTCCCCCCAGAGGCCATGTTATCAAAACATCACGGCGGGGGGCGATCCAGCCGCTCCTGTCACTAGCCAGTCAAGCAGGTGTATTCTTGCACTTGTCCCGCTCTGCCTTGATCTATATTCCCCCTGCCACGACCCCCCTCCCCATTCCTACTCACCCACCACTGCCGAATACACACAGAGGTCCTATTAATCCCATTATGCAAATGTGGGTTATAAATCGCACAGGGTTTTCTCTTTTTTCCCCTCTCTGTCTCCCCTCATTCCTCCACGTTTCTCACCATGCCACCACTGCACAGGGCTTTCCTGCCACTTAATTAAGTGAGAGCAGCAGGGTCCGCTACAGCAGGCACAGGAAGAATCCATGCCAAATGCTTTTTAGGGGGGCAAAAAGAGGCGTGGGGTAGGGGCGTTTCAGCTGGCAGTGACAGATTGGCCTCCAGCATGGTGGTGACCCGGACAAGGACAATTGGCAGAGAGGCTGTGAGCCCAAACACCCCCCGAGAAGCATGGATAGATGGATGGATGGGAGCACTGGTGGGGCAGCATCAGAGTTGGACGGTGCTCAAACACCTCTCTGTTGCCGACATCTGCACATTAGTCACACCTATGCTGTATAAAAGAAGTTTGGCCTTTTCACTGAATCGCCATTTCTCATCAGCCCTGTATGTACACGAATGTCTTTGATAAGCCTTTACAGCAGGAATTCATTCAGAATTACTCATTTATTTCGTTATGCAAATCATTTTCTGTCCTTGTCGAATTCTCTTAACTTGTATTTACATGCATGCTGAACCTCGTCCAGAGGTCTGCTAATTCTAATCACTCAGTGATTTTCAATCCCACGCAAAGGCTTTTTGTCCTAATTAAAAGCACTCATGCTCAGGGTAGTAACACTTACCAGGCAAATACATAAATTACAATAAACAAATACCACAGCAGACTTAATCAAGTGTCTGAGGGGAAATATGTCACACCCCTGTAGTTTATGGTCAAAATAATGTAATAAGAGTCATAAAATAAAGGTATACATATGCTATCCAGATTTTTCATCACATTTACTTTATCAGTGTTGTCCTGCGGCAAGACAGACTCATAAATCCAGGGACATACAAAACATGGAGATTTTACACGGGGTGTCACAGTATGCTACTTAGGATTTGGGTTCAATAGCATTTTATTGAATCTGAATCCATTATTGAATCTGTTTATTGAATCCAAATAATTTCAAATCCCATTTGGAATCTAATCCGGTTTAGCATGTAACTAAATGAACACCAACAAAAATCCAAAGATACAGCGAATAAAAGAAAGATAGATTTGTTCACATCAGAGTTTAGCAAAGTTTTTTGCAAAGAGAGAAACCAGCTATCGGGACGCAACCTTGTTGGATCTCTATTCTACACAGACAAAAATATTGTCCAGGTTTTGGTTTTTACATATTTATACTTTTTCATAATTTAGATTTTCACTCTGTATTACATCAAGATTTGAAACAAAGATTTACGTTTCGATTCATTTTTTCTGTAAAACAGTATATAAATCCAGTACGGGATTTTGTGAAATTGTGGCATTTTTCAAATTATTCTGTTTTCTGAAAAAATCCTGCAGAATCCTGGTGAAAAACTAACAAATATGAATTGATATCCTTTTCTCAAAAAAAGTAAAAAATTTAACTCTTAAAAATTAAAACTATGATGCAAATGTATTACAATTTCCCCAAAATATCTCATAGTTGATTTAACTGTTTGACCTAAAATCAGTTGAATTAAAATTAAACTCAAATTAACACTGTTTTTCCAGGATAATGCCAGGCAGTGCAAACTTTCCCATAACTCGTAGCTTATAGCCACTGAAGTATTGTAGATCATAAACATACAGTTTATCTGCCATGTTACGTCCGTCTGAGACAAACGTCTGTATTCCAGAACAAACAGCAACACAAAGTCACATCTGGAATAACAAGGCCTCCTTGCTCTTGTGATTGTGGTCTGCAGGGCAGTGTGCCCCCCCCTCTTGTCTCTAGACTGAGGCTGGTCACTGCATGTGTCCCTGTGGGTGCAGTCAGTGCTGTGTTGGCAGGCATGACAGAAAAACTGACCATCTGATTCATTACTGCTGTTGGGGCACTGCTCCGTGCTAAATGTAGCCACCAGCAAAGAGCTTTTCACTTTGTTTGATGGTTTGGGCGCATCAGTTGGATGATACTATGTGCGGGTGAATTACAGGCCACCGCAGCCACATGATGAGTGGAGCTGGACCATAATACAGATACAGAGCTGATGTTGTAGAGATGTTGTTATTGTTGTTTCCTACTGAGATTGCTATAGAAAGACACTGATGGAGTGTCTGTGACATGAGCCACAAGTTCCATAAGAGATGTTTGGAAACTTGGATTTGGATTTGAAACTATTTTTGCCAGTTACTTATGGACCAGGACCGTAGAATTTGGCATTGAAAATAGAATTTGGCAATGAAAGCAAAAGCTGAACTGAACCTGAACTTTTTTATTGACAAAAGTTGTATTGGCGCTGAAAAAAGTTCCAATGAAAATTAAAACTCTTCAGCTTAAGCTGTCTTACAAACTGGGGGTGTAAAGTTTGAAACACATCAACATATTGACTTGGCCTTAACTTGGGTTAAAAGTGGACATTAACTTTTCAGGCTACAGGAAAAAAAACATGACTATTTTAGGAGATTCTGGAGAGATTTTTCTGAATGCAGATGAATACAAAGGGAGACTGTTTGGGGCCATTAGTAGAATTTATGTTCAAGCTTTCAATCATGGTTACCACCACTTAGGTTACTTATAACAATGTCCTTAATTGGCAATAATTAGAGATATTAGCTCCAAGTAAAGAAAGAACCCAGTCTGAGCTAATGAAGGACCTGGCCTTGTCTGAAGAAGCACGTGGTTGTTGTGCAGGGTGAGCACAGCTGAAAACAAGCAGCCCTGTGCAGCAGTTCTGAGGCTCGGGGACGCACCAAGGACGATACAAAACTCCTGGACGCCAACATTTTTGTCCGCAGCAAGCGTGAATTACGTCGCACACACACCCGAGAGCTTGCACGCTGACAGATTGTTTGGCATACACTCTCTCTAAAACACACACACACTCTGACCACCCACCCTCTGCACTGGCTCATGTGGTTGTGAAAGCCTCAGACATCCGGCTTTTAGACTTGGTCATTAGTGTTCTGAGTGCCGCAGAGGTCACAGAGTGGACAGACAGTCAACACAACAGTCAGGATCTTCAAGGAAAAGTCTGGTTCATTCATATTTGGGTCTTATTTTGGCCATCATTTCTATTATATATGAAAACATTGTACTCTGGGTACACAGTGACGAAAAAGTTGGATTCATACCCATGCACCACCTTGACCTCCACACCCTCTACTGTTAACTCACTACATAGAGACCACACTGAGGTTGGGGCTCAATAACATTTTTTCAAATCCAAATCCTTTCAAATCTAATTACAACCAAAGTTGTAAATAATTATGGCTCAATGATTCAGTTTAGATCTGCAATCACTCCTGTAGTCTCAGCTCACAGCGGTCAAGTCCAAACAAGTCCCTCAAGTCCTCATTTTTGCGTTGTAAGTCTGATTTGAGTCCTGGTCTTATGTCTACAGGTCTGTATCATAGACAAATATAGAGTTGTGAAATGGGAGAAGCTGATCGTCCTGGAAATATATTTCCCATGCTGTAGATTCCCATTTCAGAGTTTTCCTTTAATATCATCATTGTTCCTCAACACAAGTTTCCTGAATAATCTAATGTTACTATAGGTTAATGACGTGGTCACCAGTTTTTCTGAGAAATCAGGTTCTTGTCCCAGATAGAGATGGTGGACAGCTCCAATACCCGTGAGCCTCAGATGTGGTTATAATAAAAAAAAGACAAATCAATGCGGTAGCAAATTTAAAATGCTTAGTTGTTGCAACTCTTACTTTCAAGATTGACTCAGAATCCAGAAGTAAACTGATTAAAGGGACAACAGAAAGTTGCAGGGTTAATCTGCATGTCCTCATAACAGGTGGCGCAAGAAGCTTGGTGACTTCACTACTGGCAAGTTAGTTGGCAAACTACTGCGGCTGGTGAGCTAACAGCTCACATGCCAGCCAGCAGTGAACATGCTAGCGCTACTCAGTCACAAAGTCATGATGTCAGGTCCAGGTAGGCAGAGTTTGTATGTGTGCAACTGGGTGCACCTGGCCAGTCCATCCAGAATGCATTTAGGCTCAGCCGGGCCCCATTCTCCACCTCTCACTCCACCTTGCACCACGTTTTCTTCTTGTTTGGTTTGGTTGCACTTATCTTATTTTATATACACTCACACATCCACTCACTAACACTACTGATCCACTGATTGACCATTTTATACATTAGTTAATATATATTGTAAATACATGATTGTTTGTTCCTCCCAGTGCAACCGTGTGCATTTCCCTCCTTTTGTCATGAGCTGGGTCGTGACAACGCTGATCAACCCTACACACACAACCATACCAACAATCTGCATGTACAATATCAGTGGAGCAAACTGCACCAACACATCCCCTCATGTGGACAAATGCAGCAGTAACTGTGCATCCTCTGATAATGAAGTGTGAGTTACTGGAAGTGAGGGAGAGGGCTGGAAGTGATCAGGGGAGAAGACACATTGATTATCAATCAACAGCTGTAAAGGAATCCGTTCCAACAGCCAGCATGTTGAATACCCAATCAATATGACATGATTTTCATTTGTGTCCCTAAACCATTGTTATGAATGGATCTGTGTCAAGGCATTGGAGTCTATCGGCTGGTGCGTTTCCTTGGCAACCATACACCAGCCATTACTCCTCCCAGTGTCTATGACAAAAGATGTTTCTTTGACAGTAGACATCTAAGATCATTTACCAGTGCTGAGAGGATTGTGGATCCATGAGGAAGTTAACAATGTCGAGGGAATGTCTGAGGCCAGACTTATCGATCAAAAGAACAAACCTTCATTTAAGTGTTTAAAGGGAAAAAGAAAATTGAGTCGTCCAAAGAGGGAGAGAAAATTGACTGTGAGAAATCAATCTAAGACAGAGGAAACACACACACAGCTTTTTCCATCTGAAATGACATGTAGAGGGACACTCTCTGAATGTTAAACTGTTACTAGTGATGTTTTAAAGCGTAACTCTAACTGTGGGAGAGTTACACAGCTAACTGTTGTTTAATGTGGGTTTAACAACATATTTACATTCATTCCTTTTAGCCAGACAAGTGGCATGGATGGCAGTGTTGGTTGGTCCGCCACTTTGCTTCAGACTGAAATATAACAACAACTTTTTGATGCATTGCAACAAAACTTTGTACATCCGTGTTCCCCAGGAGATGATCAGCTGACTTTTCCTCTAGCGCCAGCGGTATTGAATTATCCAGTGAAATCCCTCAACATTTACCACATGCATTGGCAAAACATTTGGTGCCGTCATTTATGTTTTCCCAGTCACCTTGATAATCCCTTGACTTTTCATCTAGTATCACCAACAGGTTTTCATTTTTAATGAAATGTCTTGACAACTATTGGATGAATTGCCATGAAATTTGGTTTCACTGAATAGTATTGACTTTGATGTTCTCTGACTTTTCATCCAGCGCCATCATCAGGTCAACATTTTTAGTACTTTAGTTTATGACCAAATACCTGCAAAACTAATGACATTCAGCCTCAGCTGTACTTCAAAAACTTGGTCAATTGTAAAAGTTTTCTTTTTTCAAACTTTATTTATATAACAAGCTAAATGTTATTTAACTATTTATTTACATTGTTTTTAGTTGGAGTGTTTTCAGTTA
This sequence comes from Enoplosus armatus, assembly GCF_043641665.1. Lineage (NCBI taxonomy): Eukaryota > Metazoa > Chordata > Actinopteri > Centrarchiformes > Enoplosidae > Enoplosus > Enoplosus armatus. Next base: position 6,418,238 of record NC_092187.1, read on the forward strand.
TATTGGCTGAATAAAGCACCTATGACAGTAGTGCTATACCATATATCTACAAAAGTGAACCAAGACCTGGCAAAGGCCTGATGATGAGACTGCATTGCCATTTCCATTTACCATTGTCATTCATACAGTGTGACATTAATTCATGGTGGCCAATTTCTGATTTTCATGGCTATAGCTAGGTAGCTAGCTAGCTATGTGGGAAGATGATGTCCCCTTTCTTAATCTGGCCTACAACGCTCTGATTTGTCCACTGTTTCTCCAACTTCAAAATCATGGCTCATTAACAAATCTCACCTGAGATGTGTCATGTGTTTTTAACAAATAAATAAATACAGTCAACATAAATTGCGGCTGATCGTGTTGCTGTTAATCTAAAACTCTTATCGTTCACAGCTCCAGCACTGACCTGTTTCACTTATGAAACCAAGCAGCAACATCCGTGGAAGCAAGAAGGAAACTGCATTTAACAAAATGGATCCGCCCACAGGCAGCTGACTGTAGGAGGCGTTGGCAGCACCTGGTGGCCTCGCTGCGCTCAGTCTGGCTGTACAGTCAGGACTGTGTAGGCGTGTACAGACGGTGCTGGGTTGGCATCGCTCTCACTCTCCTGTTAGTTTTGTTGCACCTGTTAGAGTGGAACTAATTACACCTTTATCATTCTTAATGGGCACGGTCCAAAACCCGACGGGCACAGTGCTTGTTTGTGCGGGAAGGGTGGAGCTTCAACACCACTTACACTTGGCACAGGAAAGGCACATGCATCCAAATCAAAAAGTTAATGTTGTGTCTTTGCTAACACTTGAAAGCTATCCAAAGATGAAATTAAATGAGAAATGGTTGAATAAAGTCAGCCAGTGACTAAACATATTCAATATATGGAACACTAAGTAGAAAGCAATTGATCAACACAGGTTGACCATCACATTTGAAAAGCCTATACTTTCTGTTTACATCATCCAAAGCATTTTGGGAACCCAGGTAGGAAAATCTCTAAATAAATTCATCCCAATATATATATATTTTGACAGAGCTAGACTTGAAATATCCCATCAACATGGAACACAGAAACTCTCCTATGTCCATTCATAAACACATATCATCAGTGTGTTGTAAATTGCATTAAAACATCATAAAATAATTCATTAATTCATAATTTCTTCATAAAAACTCTTCTAGGACATTTATAGTACAACTAATTTGCCAACAGTTCTTGCTCTTTGTCGCCTATATTTTTTTGGTTTTTGCAAATACCTTACACCTTACCTAGGATTATGAGATTTGTTTAAATGTGCGGAGGCTACTCTGCAGGTGGCCATGAATAATATATTGTTCTCCAAACCAGTATGTCATTGTGGGACCAGCATGGAGCTTTGGAAAGACTAAAATTTACTTTACCCTTTACATTTATCCAAAAATGGATAGGCATGTTATACTGGCTCCATTTGTAGACCTATGAGCATTTTTCCTGTTTTGAGTAAATAACTTGAGAGGATAACTTTTAACTGAATGTTACTTTTTTAGTAGAAATTGAATACTTACAAAAGCACAGCATGCTTATTGACCAGGGCACTCTACTTGCAAGGGAGTTGCTTAGATCCACTTTAATTCTCAGTTTTTCTAAATGATTTACCATATGTTGTGTCAATGGTGATATAGTTATGCCTGCGGATGGCTCAGCTTTGTTCTGTGCTTCACCAACATTAATAAAGCTGAGAGAGAATCGACATGTTTAGTTGCACATCATTGAGAATGAACAAATGAGTACTTCCAAAACTAGATGTTTTGTATTTGGTAGTAGGAGTGTTCTTGCTAAGGCCACTAAAGCTACATGATTTGAGCAGGTCAAAAGCCCACTGTTAACACAGACAAGTTCACTTCATTGCAGTCAGCGATCAAACTGGTCCATATTTGTCCAATGATAGTGAAAATATGCTCAAATGAGAAAATGGCAGCGTTTCTGACTACAGATAACTCGGCTAGTCCACACAGTGTATCCACTGCTGAGGAGCAGGTGCCTTTAGTGAGACACAGATTGACGCTGTTTGTCATTAAACAAGCTTTGATCATGCCCAGACAAGTTGAGGTGCTATACAAATAAAGTTTGATTAATTTATTGATTGATTGATTGATTGATTGATTGAGTGAATTAGAAGCTGGCAAAGTGCCGCAGTTCTGAGGGATGGGTGTGGTCAAGGCTAAAGTCTGTTCGACTCAAAGACACTAGTGAAAACAATCATTCATTCATAACAGTGCAGTAATTTACTGTCTTGGTCTGATCAGATTGATTACATTGCTTCCATGATGGGAAATGTTCTGCATATGTTCCATCTTCTGTTGTTATTGATGTTGTTCAGTCACTTGTTCTGTCACACCTGTAGTACTGCCTAGTCATTTCCCATCGAGAAACATCCAAAAGAAACTTCAGATCCTGCAGAACAGAACAGCCATTAGCTCTTAGTTGTTCTTCCTGTTTAAATGAGAGTGAGAAGCAATTATCATGTCTGACTGTGGAGGCTAAATTAAAATCTGTTTTTCATGCAAAATGTAATTTGGAATAATACACCACTCTACTCATGTGAAAAACTAGTTTATACTGTTTTTTGTCAGAGGTAGCCTAAACTACACATCAAGTGAACACTGGTCATCTGGTGGTTTCATGTCTATGAACAAACTGTATGATGCAAACTTTAGAGAACATCAAACATAACATTTACATTTATGTTTGGCTTGTTTTGCCTTTTCTTGTTTTATTGACACTGTGATTTACATTTCTGCACTGTGGGGCCTCTGCTGTATTGTTTGTATGAAAATAAAGGCGACAAAGTAAAATATGATGGATTTAAATCAATGCATAACATATCCATTTCTCACAACTGCCACTGGAAATAGGCTCTCTCTTTTCAAGAATTAATTTGGAAAATATTTAGAAGTATTTGAAAGACAAGGAGCACAAAAGTGCTAAACCATCTGTAGTAAAAGACTCCAGTAAATCAGCAAATGAGCAATAACTGCAATTGTGTTTATTATTTTTATTTTTCACCCATGTTACCTGGTTGTAAAACTGTACTGCAGTTGAACTGAGTACACAGTGGCTGCGGCAGTGGATGAAGCTCTGCAGTCAGGTGACGAGACCAGTGCTGTGATTCTCTCTGACATCCATCCTCTCTAAGTGCTGTTAGTCAGAGGGAGATGACACCGCAGCAGACACACTGGTCAGGGAAGAGGCTGCCTGCTGGGCTGTGAGTCATGTCAATCTGGACTGCAGCGAGACTCCATCACTCTGAGGCAGTACAGAATGAGGATCCAGACTGCAGGATGACAAAATATCCCGTCACGCCGAGAAAGGCACAGCCGGTATGCCAGGCATGTCTGGCTGAATCACACGCCTTCAGCGTGCGCGTAGACGCACTCTCGCGCTTGGCTTCCAGCAGTAATGATCGTACTGAAGCTGCTGACGGACGTTATTTTCTTCTCATGTTCAGTTTGATCGTTTTCATGCCAAGAAAAATCTACAAAATGACAACATTGTTCCGCCAGAAGTAGTCCTGACAGAAAAGCCTCTGAAACAGCATTTAGACCATGTGACACTGATCATGTCACTGAAACTAATTATTACTTACCTACATCATAAGTAGGAAAAATAGGTGGGAGTTTTTCACAAGGAATGTAAGAGAAAAAGCATGCCTCATTCTCTATGTCATGAATTAATTACTTGATTTCATTATTTTTTTTAAATCTTTTGTTTGTACAGAAAAATGTACATTTTGAATAGATATATTTTCTATACATACATCACTGATGTAATTACTAATTATCACATTATTTGTAATGCCACTCATTCTAAATATGTATTATATTTTTCTCATCCGCTGTAGCAGTAATTGGCCATTTTTCTCATCAGACCTGGTTTGAAACTGTTTACTGGAAATATGTATGAGGTGTCCTGGTATACACTTTTAAATGTCACTTGCCAGCCCATGAGATGAAAGTGTTCTCCACTCGGCCTCTGTGGGGGAGCTAGTTTTGACTGCTGGGAGATTTATGATGCAACTGCTAAGCCAAATAAATTGGACTTGACTTTGACACAAAAACAGAGTCAGTGTGCCAGACAGCCGTGCAGACCGAACCCCAGCATCTAGACAATGAAAGGGCAGGTGGTGATTCGCCCGTCCCAGGTTGTCAACATAATAATGAGGCATTGTGAACCTCGTTGGCACGGCTGCCGCTGCTTTCCTCTGCCTTCTGTCTTCCTCTGAGGGCAGCGCGATGATGAGTTATTTTTCTGCAGCTTGGCACAGCATGACACATTCGGCTCCCCAGATGGTCTACACCGTGATTCAGTTAGTCGCCTTGTCTGTTGCTGGGCAGCATGTGCGGGCCAATGAAACATCACACACACTTCAGAGCTTAGTTTCACGTGGCGAAAACCAGCCGCCACCAACACAGGACATGACCCCCCCCCTTTTTTCAGGCCTGTAATGTCTGCCATTCAGAGCTGTGGCGCCGGAGAGGTGGGGTCAGGGCATGGGACTAATGATCAACTGAAAATTTTCCTCCTATTTCCGTCATTATGACTTTAAATTCAATTGATTGTTAAATTGTAAATGAAAATGAAGTCTGCAAAAGTCAACAGACCTACTGAGCTCAAAATTACATATTGGATGCAAAATAGAAATAAATGACAAGGTGCTAAATGAGAAGTTGCAGTAAATGGTTTGTCTGAGTATCTAAACGTTGCAATTGGGTCTTGTTAAACTGAGAAAACTTTGGAGAAACTAGCTTAATATGAGAAAAGCTTTTAAACTTAAAAAGCCTGGAGGTAAGCTGTGATGTGATAAAAACATGACCTACCCAACCGACCAATACAGCAGGCGGTGCTCCTACATCAGAAGTTGAAATGAAGTTGTAAATGTTGGTAATGAAGAAGTGTTCCTTTATAACTTTGATAGTAGCACAGGGAAGTTTGAGTCTTGACTCAGTACAGTTTATAATACTGTTTAAGGCTGTAATGCTTCCATCTCAACTCCTGATAGTTAGTTTGGTAACATGTAAAAGCTGAGTAGGCGGGAGGTGAGAGGCCTCAGGCCACTTAACTGAGACAGCCCTTGGTTCTGTCATACACCCACATGGCTTCTTGTACCTGGACAAGACAAAGCTGGTGTTCCCTTCAGGGGAAAGGATTCTCTCTTTACATCCAGACTCTGGGGCTGGTCTACAGGGAGGTGAAAGGGACTGCACCTTCCTCAAAAAAACATAAAACCCTGAACACTTTAAATATTGATGACATCTAGGTCTTGTTCCTTTTCAATTTGAACGCTGTTTGTAGGTTGCTTTGGACAACAGCAAATGTGATTTAATTACATGCAAAATAACAATGCAAAATAAGTCTGTCGACCATATCTGTAGAAAAGGTTTGTTTATTCACCTTTTTACAGAACTGTAGTAAGAAGTTGCGTAAAGACGTCACAATACGACCACATTGTTTTGATTGAAGGGATGTCTTGAAAGCAGTGAAAAAACATTACAGAACTCAGCACCAAAGAGAGAGGTTAAATAAAGGCCAAAATAACCGCACAGATCCAATGGTAAGGAGCACACTGAAGACTGCAGGACGTCAGCAAAACAGTCTAAAACACTGGATCGTTGTGATGATGATGACCCTCTCCAACTTTTTTCACTAAAACCTCAAGTGAATTGAGCCTCTAAACATTATTTTAACAGATCATCCCAGGCCTTCACAGGCTGCCACTCCTGCATGTTTTTGTGATTAGCGCATGTGCTGTCACCATGGAGAAGCTATAAACTGTGGCTGGCCTGGATAATATTCCACCTGGTCGTGTTAACCTGACTCCAAACGCCACACATTATTCTTCCTGGAATTGTTTCAATTAGAGCTCCAGGCTTGTGACTCAGTACGTTAGTCACCTCTGAAAACATGCACTGGATACAGTGCTACCTCTCTGCACATGAAAATAAGACAAAAAGTGAAAAAAGCACCTGTTTATTCAACCAAAAAAAAAAATAATTCAGCTGTATGAATGAGTAATGAATACATGAGGGAACACCGCCCTGGATTGCTGTTGACTTTACAGCCTTGTTTTAATCAAAACACATACCAAATGTTCCCAAGTGATCATGCAAGCCAGACTGCTTTTACTGTTCATACCAAGAACATTTCACTCTCTGAGAAGCTGAGTAAGGACACTGTGTCACGGAAGTTCTTAAGGGCTATAAATCATTCAGTCATTTAATCATCTTTTAGATTGGCCTAACCCTTACATTCCCAGTTTGATTACAGGCTGGATTTTTATCGGCCAAATTGACGTTATGTGGTTCCACAGGTTGACACCTGTTGGCATCTAAAAACACATAATTCTGGAAACAGATGATACGGAAGTATACAGTGTTTTTTTCTTTGTAGGCTTTTTGTGTAACACTAACCGAGGTGTGCGGCCTCCACATGAAAATCAGTGATTCAGTAACAGGTACAAGAATATACAAATCTCTGCATGTACTGTCTTGTGTTTATGATGTATTGTCCCTCCACAAGGGATGGGGAGGGGGTCCATGGAGTCTTTGAATTACTATATAATGCAATTCAACACGGAACACTACGAACTACAAGCATGGTTCCAGACATCTAGGGATGGGTATCAATACTACTACTCTCATCAATACACCTTATTGGTCTTTTATTGATACTCTTATCAGTATTCTTTATTACTGGAAAAAAACAGATATATAACAATATAATAATATGACAAAATACTGATTCTAGATCAACAACAGCAAAGTCACTTTAAACAAATGTGAATACAGAAGTAATATTCAGGACATCAAAACACTAAGTGAAGTATGAAAAGAATGAAGAACAGCTAAAACATGCCAGTGATGGATGGAACAAAGTATTGATTTCCTGCAAATGCTTGTTCAATAGGTGTTTTGATACATTACTTTGATTGGCTTTTTGCTTTTTATTGCACTTACAGTAACGAGGAGAGTTGTCGTTAACTCGAGTACGTTATCGTTCACTCTCTCCCCTTTGCTCTGCTGTCCACTCTGTGTGTGTGTGTGTGTGTGTGTGTGTGGGGTGGAGGAGCTGAGCCCCACCCTCGGCCAAACACAACAGTCTAAGAGGAGGAGGCTGCATGAAACGATAAATTACACCAAAACTATATTTCCCACTCTGCTAATCTTCATGTGTCTTCTTGTGTCTTCTGGCGATCTCCCTGGTTTCATCAAAAAATCATCTGGGTTCCAATTTAGGACCAGGTTTAGGGGGGCATCCCTCCGACATCTGAATCGCCGCCCACATTGTTCATGATTCAAATAGGTCAGCGCTCAATGACAACTACTTTCCCTGGGTTGAAGAAACAACCAACCAATCAGGGATTTGTAGGTTGGATTAAGGATGGGGTGTCATCTTCCTACATAACTAGCTAACTTCTTAGCTACATTCAATATCCATAAAAATGGCCAAAAGAATGGTGACAAGCGAGGATGAGACGGACTCAGCTGTTCAGGTTGTTGTAAGTTGACTAACAGAAATAATTCTTAAGCAGGGATGCGTCACTATATACTGAGTGGTGGGTGAACAGAACAAAATGACCCCCCCCCAACAACATCCAACTCAGTTTCCCTGACATTAAGGGAGAGAGAGTTTTCTTCACACCACACTCCACTAAATTCTTCGCTTCCTCTCAGCAGGCTGATTCATCGTTTTCAGTGATCAGTCCTACTACTGTGTCGTCACAAGCACGCATCGCCCACGCATGTGAGGCGTTCATGGCCATTCATTCATAAGGAAAGAGGGAGTCGAGCAGCAGAGGACTGGGCACGCTGCCCTGCGGGGGCCCTGTGTTCTTGGTGTGAGTGGAACAAGTGTGACTTCCAGTTCTCACTGCCTGGGGCCTGCCCATCAAAAGGCTTAAGATCCAACTGCAGGTGCCTGATGTCAGAATGCTCAAGCTTCTGCATTTGACTTTGGACAGTGGGGGGACTGGTATTACATGGCAAGAGGAAGTCAACCAACAACATTACTTCTCCTCTGTAGGTCAAGCTTTTTTTCTTGAATCTTTTCTCTAAGGCACGGGAAGTTTGATGTGAATCAAGTGTGGTACAGAGTCCTTGATATGGGTCACGGCACTTTAGGCTGACAGGTGTGAGCGCTACAGGGCAGCTAGAGGGATAATGGCGGCATTCTTCAGACAGGTGGGGATTACAGCCTGAGCCAGGACAGGTTGAATATGTCAGAGCAGACATCTGCCAGTTGACTGGAACAACCAGGCGAGGGATGCCATCAGGGGCAACAGCCTTTTGCACACACTCCCATTAGAGAGTTCCCCAGCTCAGCTGTCAGCATCAGTGTCAGGTAGTGGACGCCTCAGGCAGCAAGGGACTCCCTGCTTACTGCCAAAACAAGTGTAAAATCTATTTCACTCAGCTGGCAGTCTGTAGTCTTTGGAACAGGAAAACTTTACTTCAATAAATCTTTAGAAAAACATTTGCCAATTTGCTAACTGCTAATACAGAAACACTGCAAGTCATACACAACAGAGTAAGTTTCAACACAAACCACCTTTGAATGGATGATGTAGGAATGTTTGACTCTGACAATCAAAAGGCTGTTCAGTTACTCTAGTGGTAGTTTATTCTCGTTAAACTGGATTCACTGCAAGCTCAGCAGTAAAGCAGTAATGGAGTGAAGTGCTTAATGCAGGTTTATCTTTTTGACTTGCAGGTGGCGTCTAGTGATTGTTGGACTCGGTGTATTGTACATACGATTGCTTACAGTTGAGCATGTAAACAGTATGCCCTATCTAATCATGTTATGGAGTGCTTGTCAATTGGACTGATTAAAATCTGTTGTACATCTCCATAGTTTATACTTTGTTTTGGACATCGCAATGCAGCACTGAGCATGGTATTGAACCCCATAACTCCCCAATGTTGGACATCATTTCTATCAGTAACGTTATAATAACATTGTACTCACTGAAGTAATTGCGGAAATCTAGGACTACAACAAAGTCCAGCAGATACCCAGAATATCTAAACCATTTTATTTCCAGGTAAAACTGCAAGTGAAATGTCCAGTACCTGACATGTCAGTAATACCTCAGTGCAGCATTTGATGCCATTGACCACTCCATCCTCATACACAGACTAAAACATTGGCCAGGTATTGCTGGAACTGCTCTGGACTGGTTTCACTCTTATTAAGCCAAAAGAAAATTTCTATTGATTAAACATAGAATACCACAATGATCAATCTTGGCACCTGTTCTATTTAGACTGTACGGGGACATATCATCCATCCCCATGTGTCCTTCCATAGCTACACGGAGGATACACAGCTGAACCTGTCATTTTAAACCTCCTGATATTAACTGGCTTCACTACATAGCTGCGGAAATGACATGAAACCCTGGATGTCCCATAACTTTTTAAAATTGAACTCTGACAAGATACTAGCTCTGATCATTGGCCCCGAACACGCCTCAAAACAAATACAGCCACTCGACTAACATAAAGTCAGCTACAAAAAATCTAGGTTTCATCTTGGACTATGGTTTGAACCTGGAGCAACGTGTAAGCAAAGTAGTCCAGACACGTTATTGTCAACTGAGGAGTATCTCCACAATTAAAAAAACATGCTCACTGCAATACCTTGTTTACTTGTCTGAAGCTATGGAGCAGCTCCAAATTGTTCAAAATTCAGCAGCCAGGCTACTGACCAGAGCAAGACATTTTTCACACATCACACCAATCTTGGCTTCATTGCACTGGCTTCCAGTCTCCTTTGGAATACATCTTAAAGTACTGTTAATTACATATAAGGCTTTGCGTGGTCTGGCACCGGAGTATATAACTGAATTCTTCATTCCTTACTGTCTGAACAGGCCCCTCACGTCTGCCATTTTGGGTCTTCTAACTGTTCCAGAGTCCAGGTTAAAAACAGAGGGTGATTGAATCTTTGCTGTAATGGCTCCTTGGCTCTGTAACAGCCTTCCACTCGGCTGACACTGTTGTTGCCTTTATATCTCGTCTTCAAACTCACTTTTACGGAATGGCCTTTCTTAACAGCTGATATACCTTCTATCTTATCATGAGTTTTTATTATTTTTAATAATTGTATTATTATTAATAAAGCATTGCCAGGGAGAACTGTGTGCACACAACTATGGCAAGTTCAGCATGACAAAGTCAGAGCAGGATGTTTCAAACATCTTCCTTTTGGCTAACCTGGGTGTGTGTTTACAAACCTGTTAGATTGTTTTTTTTTATTTTAGCTATGTTGTTGTGTGTCCAGATACTCAGAAAATAACTTGCTACAGTCCTATTAATACCAAAAGGACTGACGACAAAAATTATGAAAATGAGACCAAAGTTACATTAAACTAATTCCCATTAATCTGTGATTTTTTTACCCAAGCCTTATTGGTAAATTTGCTGATACAACCAACAGATGATGTGTATTCTTCAAAGGACACCAAGTAGGCAAGATATACTTAAGCTTGAGTGTAACTCTCAGCTGAAGTCTTTAGTAAAAAAGCAAAAGACTTCCACGTTATGAAGAGAGGCCAGAGTCATCTGGTCCTAAAACAGCATTCAGAACTGGAGCCCTGACTCTGTGACCCTGTCTCCTTGTAAGAAGGAGATATGGTCTGTTGGATGACTGACTGCGTGGCGAGGCTATGAGAATGAAGTGAAGGGGATGTGGAGGGGGGTAGTTGACCCTCCCCTCACAGCTGTGACTCCATTCCTGCCTTGTAGCCTCTTCCCCCCCATGCTCCGTGCCCAGCTCATGCCCACCCTCCCCTTTGCTCTGTGAGCGGCTGTCTAGGACAGATTACGCTGGCAGGCGCCCAGGCCGATGCCAGGCCCTTGTCAACAGAGCGGCCTTTGTGCTGAGATGACAAACCACAAAGTCAAGCCAACATCTGCAGGATAAAGGGCTGGAGGGGTGGGAAGGTCAGCTGAGGGGAGGAAAGGCCAGAGTGTAACAGAGGGGCAGGAGACAAGAAAGAAGAAAAACTCAGCTGGACGAACTCAACAACTCCCCCCAGAAATGTCTCAGTAATTCTGAACTATATGCAACACAAATTATATTGAAGAGTTTGTTTTGGATGAAATTCTATTTTACTGCACTTGCAAGATTTTGTTAAAATGACCGGCACAACGCCACTTTAACCTTTAACAGCTCCTAGTGCTACTGAGAAGTAACTGTTAGAGGCTTTAAACAGAGGGATTTAGACCCCATAAAATCTGGTGGCATTAGCAAACGAAAGTGAGGTAATGAACTAAAATATATATTAAAAAAATGAGCAAAAGTGATTTTCCAATTATTTCTTTCTTGATTTTTTTGTTTTGGACAACTGTCACCACACGACCATCCAACATTATTTGACTATTGACCCCATTTCCATTGTACGTTGGATTTTGGGAAATCCTTTGTGTTCATCAACAACACAGTTGAAAATGTATCAACTTTAGCATTCATGCAATAAATCTCCATTTTGACATTTTTATGTAAATTGTTGTAGGTAAATCATAAATCATCAGCACCATACTACATGTACCAGTACAACTGTATTATTCAATTGGGAGTGAGTGACGGAGCAGGGTGAACACAGCTAATAAAATTACTGATGAGCAAGTCAGTTTTAGGTTAGCCAATCAGCAAGCAGTGACAGTAAGAATGATTTTCCTGCCTGCTCCATAACGTACTTAAACCAAACTTACACATTATTAATTTTACTCCCTGTGGCAGTGTTTTCCATAATGTGACACCTCTGTGACAAGGCTCTCTTCATGACAAAACATATGCAAGTATTGTTAAAGGTAGGACTTCATTTATATGTTAAACAGTATGTAAAATGTAATTTTCTCCTTAACTGCAGGGCGATAGATTGTTTATGTGATGTCATCAACGTGATCTGCCTTGAAATTAGTTTGCAGTCACTCCTAAAATCATGTTCCCAAAATGTATTTTGTTTTTGAAGCTGCACTCGCCATCAGTGGTGAGTTCACCTTGTCTCTCAACAGCTGCTTCTTTAATTTGATCGCGGAGAGGATTTCTCACAAGCGGTCATACTGACTCCAAACCTGCGTGTCCTACCTGCTGCATATTGACTGGATGTGCTGATTCGTGCAGATGCTGCTCAGTCACTTTAACTTCTAGTTCCTCAAGAAGGCTTTGTCAGAAAGAAAAGAACTGCTTCTTCTGTCACTGCTGTGTCTCCTGTCAAGAATTCAACCCAGAAAACTTCGACTCCAATAACGAGGCAGCCCATGTTGCTGCCCTTCATGGATCTCAGTGTAAATCTGTTTTAGGAATGGCGCGTGAAGCACTGGAACCACCGCCTAGGAACCTCACTCTTCCCATTTCCATCATTAAAATGTGATGAACAGGCTTCACTCTCAACTTTAATCTACATCTGTTCATTGGCTGTCAGGTAAGCACAAAAGCAAACATCATTATACAGTAATGTATGGTAAATGTTTCAGTGACAGCTGCCTTAAAGTCCAAAGTCACTCAGACTCAGAGATTTTATTCTGAGTTGAGGATGAATCCATGGTGTGTAATATTTGAATGTAAGGACATAGATCGCTGTCTCTAAGGACTGATTGATTAGAAAAAGGTTTCATGTTTACCATGGGTAAAAAACTAATATCCAACTGGGATTTCTGTGTTCTTCTCCCGACATAAACTGTGAATTAATGCACTCTGATGTCAATTGTACATTATGAATGCGGAAATAAAACATGTGTCAGACAGCTCCTCCAGGCTTGGCAGGGGGGGAGGAGACAGAGAAAAATCCAGGGTTCATTGACGGTCAGCAAGCAGGTCAGGTTCACTGCGTATGTCACCACAGTAACTGAAACCCAGAGTTTTCTTCAACTCAGGGATCACAATTGAGCAACAAATACACAAAACATATGCTAACCCTGACACCAACGCTCTCATCACACATCTTTCTACATAAACCATAAGTGTAACCATTAACTTCAAAAGCTTGCTAGGGTGTTTTGGGGCTGGTTTCTTAGGTAACAGCTAAGGAACTCCTAAGTAGTTGTGATGAAGAAGAAAATGTAATAGTTGAAAACAACTTGAGACCAACCAACAGTGAGGCACAATGAGTGATACCTTAATATAAGCATACTATATTATTCTTCTGTGTGCTAGAGTATCCTCTTCTCTGACTAACTTAATAAAGTACATTTGAGACCAACATCCTACCTACAACCTACCACCATGTGATTTCACTGCTATGTTTCCTTTGGTTGAAGAAAAAAGATGACCATCAGCTCTCGAGGGGGGATTAAGAATGGGGACTCCATCTTCCTACATAGCAGCTAGCAAAAAATTGTCAATGAACAATAGCCACAGAAATTGGACAAGAGTGGTTGAAATCCATATAGTTTTAAATCTGCTTTTTCTACAATTGTCTTGGAAAAAGACAGTCGCTTGTAGCAACCAAACTAAATATCATATTCTTCCAACAAGAAATCGGCAAACATTAACTCAATGTCAGTGTGAGTGACTGAAGTTAAACAAAATGGTAATTAAGTCTGATTATCGGGCTATGCTAGGGTGTTTGGTTGGATTGCTGGGTCGTTGATATTGTGTTCCAGGTTATTTGTAGGCTTAGAAGATTTTGATGTGGTTGCTTTGGTGTCAGTTTCTACGGTGTTTCCTCTATAGTTGCTAATAGGTTGCAAGGATTTCGAAGTGGGTTTGCGAGGGTGTTTGGGGTTTTTTCTATAGTGATTCTGGGTGGTTGCTGGGTGCGTAGCCATTCAGGAGGTAGTATTATTATTGATAATATTGACAGTAGTCAGGCAGTTGTGTCAGGAGTCCTCATGCTAGTATTGTAGCAGCAGTCATTGTAGTGTCTATTCAGGATCTATGTGCGGAAAACATTTCTCTGCCCTGAGTCAACGAGGGTCAATAAACCTTTACTGAGAGTGTTCACAGATGAAGCTTGACTCTCTGTGGTTGTGACGCATTTGTCTGCTCCATTCATGACCGGGTGTGGTCCTCTGAGCTCATGGCCTCATGGTGAAAGCCAGCTAGTTGAACTTTGGAAACATATACTGCAGGATCTGAGCCCGAGGGGACTTCAACAAGAGTGACACCCTGATTTATGATGATTAATAGCAAGCTGAAATGATGAAGCCAAGGAGTCTTGGTGGAGCTGGTGTACGTCACGTCTAGAGTTCCTGTATGTGCCTCTACAGAGCGAAGCTGGTTTGATTCTATAGTAGGCATGAAAAATTAAAAGTAAAGACACAAATGTAGGTCTGTACTGTATGTACATAGACCTTGGATAGTTTTCCCATCTCTATTGAAACAGCTTTGTCCTTGAAGTGAGTAAACACCCCTGAGCAGTAGTTTTACTGAGGTAAAACAAGGCTACTTCTAATAGAATGACAAAGGGTACTGCCAAAGTGTAAATGTCAATCAAGTATATCAATGGACAACGTTAAATGACATGTAGAACGTAGAGCATGCAATTTGACAACTGCTGTAGGAGCTCAAAACGTCCATGGTGTGATTCATTCCATGAGGTATGTAATGGTGTGATAAGTCTTACTCACAACCAACAATGTAATTCAAACTGCCTGAGTGAAACAGAACCAACCACTTTAAATCACAGAACTTAGACAAACGCCTCAGCTAAGGCCTGGCCAAGGAATGCCAGGCTTGGCTCATGTTTAACTATGATGATAGATTCCCCTGCTTTGGAAAGTTAATGTGTAGACATGAATAATAAAGAGACAAGACATCATTTTATAGACAATTTAGGACCATAGTGGACAGAGAGTCCACTTTCAGAGTCTCTGAAAGTCCCCTTAACCCAACCAGTCAAAGCCGATGACCGTCCACCTAGAATCTGGTTCTGCCTCTTAAAAGGAAGTTTTTCCTTGCCACTGTCGCCAAGTGCTTGCTCATGGTGGGAACTGTTGGATCTCTGTAAATAATATAATAAAGAGTACAGTCTAGACCTGCTCTATATGTAAAGTGTGGCGCTATATAAATAAAAATGTTATTGAATTGAATTAACTGACTTAGAGCATCGGTTAAGAAGCTTGTTGTCCCAAGAACAGCATCCAGTTCTACTAGCAGGGCATTTAACAAGAAGGATGTTCAACCCCTCATATGACCCACAATCTACCAGCCTGCCAAATGTATTCCTGTCCGACTCAATTGGTGTTATGTATGTGAAAGTGCTATGTGGTGCTACAGTATGCACAGTATATCACTGGCTATGTCAAAGCACACTCCATCAAAGGCACCACAGGTCAAAGTCTACTCTAGCCCCATTTGTATTCATTTGCACAGACTCCCACCACCTTATCAGCATAGAAGGACACTCAAAGTAGGCTCTAAATGGAGCCTATTGACTGAGTCCATTGATCTTCCAGCTTGAGTTTCCTGAGACCAGCTGATCACTTGTACACAGTATTCCAGTAATTAACAAGACTGGGTGCAACACCAAGACCGAGCTTGGTGCTAATTATCAGAACCAGTGAGGACCACTGTCAACAACCCAGCAGGACGCTTTCCTTCCTCTGAACAAGTGTCTGTGACGGAATACCACTGTTTTTCTTTATTGAACAGATGGCAAGTCAAACTGTACCACACCGACCTGCTACCACATCAGGATCTGTCAGTGAGGTTAAAGAACTTTACATTTTTTTCCATAGCAAAGTTTTGTTAGAGGAACACTTGACAAAACTACAAAATGTGACACTAAAAGCAAAGAGAACATGAGAGGAAAGAAACTGGCATCACTCACACTGGGTCAGGGTGTGTCTGAGCATGCTCCCCAGTACATCGTGCAGTTTCTTTTTCTTTCTCCTCGGAGCCATTGAGTTCAGTGTGAGCCTGTTTGATGTGAAATGGCAATGCTGCCATTATTATTATAATTATTATTAATTTATCTGTTTATTTATTGCGGATGGACATTGGATATTTCAGTAAAAATGTAGAATTAATATTAACCCTTGTCATTAACGTCCATGTGGTCAGCAGTCAAATGTAAACTGCGTGCACTCTACATGGAGAACAACATAATTAGAACGTGGACCATCTGCAGTCCGATTCCCCCACAGAGCTCCAGGGTTTCATTTCTGTGTGTAGCAGCACCCCCAACTGACAGTATTTGCAGACTGCACAGACGCTACACTGTATTTTCATCGTTAGCATAATCTAAGTATTTACTAAAGAAATAGTCCGCCATATGATTTCTTTCTGAGTGAGATGTTTCATTCACACGTTTATTTACCTGTGATTATGTTCTTTTCGCTTAACCTCTAGTTTGAAGCACTTTGTAAAGTCTGTTTTGATTCGAGCGTGTTAGACTAAATCATTGGTTACCTTTCTGATGCTTTATGATAATGATATATTACGGCCAATGATTGTTTTCAGGTACATGTGTCAAATTAATGACACTAAGGGTGCTATAGGTAGCCACAGCCATTAAAAATGTTTGTGTGTAAAACTGCAGTCGCAGGAAAAAAGAGCAATCACCAAAGTAGGCGTCATTCTGTATTTTCTCACATTCCAGATTGGTCAGTAATGAATGTACAGTGTATTTAAATTTTCACATGCATGACAAATCTGCAGAGAGAGAGATTGACACACCGAAAAATGATCACAGCTGACAGCTCCAGAATATCTCCCATGACACCACAGCCGTCCTGTGCATATGCAGACACACATACGCACTTCATACATTATGGACACAGACCATCCTCCTCAGCTGTTTTCCCTGAGCCAACACCAATCTAGCTGGTGCGTGACTGCAGCAGTGGGATATTGTGTTACTATGTGAGTGCTGGTGTGTGAGAATGAGTACGGGCTGGCAGGATTTAGCCCCACAAGCTTCGCAGGGTTAGGGGTATCTGGGGTATCTATGGCAAGCGGCTTCCCCGAACCTAAGCCCCTCTTCCTGGGTACACGGCTGCCACACCTGTCCCCTCTGACATATGCAATACCACTTTCCCTGGCTCACATACAGACTCAGGAGAGAGCAGGATGGTGTGTGAATGGTGTGTGTGTTTAAATCACACTGTTTAATGTTTACTGTCTAAAGGCAGTAAATACATAAATACGTAATATTTGATTAATAAATGTTTTGCCACGCGGTGTGCTCTTTTTGGCAAGTTAGCACAAGCATAGTGAAAAAAATCTATGTTTTTAGTGTGTGAAAGACTGAATGTGTCATCAATTCATCTAACAGTGGAGATTTATGCTGAATGCATAGCATCAACTTTCTTTGACACTTAGGCACACCTGAGTGTTTGCTTTGCCCCACTAACTAAGAAGACCCACTGAAGGTGTGGCACACCCTTCATCTTCCTCCACCTCCTCTCATCCTGCTGCTCCACACCCTTCAGAGACGAGAAAGACAAGCAGGAGCCAACTGAAGTTGCCATTCAGAATAAACTGAGAGAGATTAGTGAAGAAATGGCAGCTGCCCAGCAGAAGAAGTCCATCTTTTGTTTTTTTCACAGTATACCTTCACCACTTCCTCACAGAGCTCCCAGAGGGAGAAGAAAAGCGTCTGATGACGGAGATCTCTCAATTAATGCTCTCAAATGGACATGAGTCGATGCATGGCTGTTTGCCAAGTGGAGTTTCAGTTCTTTACTTGATTTATGGACATTGTGTAACTAATCTTGATAATGTTGTGCACTTGACTCTGATATTGTACCTTAAAGACTTGAAACTGTTACAAAACTGCTTCAGTTATACTTACAGGGCTTTGTAAACTACATGGCAGGTTACTATATGAAACAAACTTTATTTTGAATTGTTGAGAATTCATTTCATTGAGTTGTACTTTTCTTCTTTTCAGTGTGAAAATTGTGCAGGGCCACACAGGCTTCTACGATGACCACTGCTTTGTTGGTTGTCGATTGGTCTGCTGAAGATCTGGAATCTTGAGGCCTTGATCTCAAATGTGTTTTCTATTACCCGTCTTGCATGTGACTGATGGAATTATAGATTTGCGTCTCCTGGCTGATGTTTGAATCTGATGAAGAGTATGTATATATTAAGATGGAACACTATTAGAGGATTATACTATTATGAAATTACTGATAAGTCGTTAGAGTGGCTATAATGCAATGATTACTGCTACTACTGTAAACAGCCAATAGCAACAGCCCCTAACCACCTGCCTGAATAAGGTCTCATCAGGTTTTCCTTGAGAGAGAAAGCTTCGTCACCGAGAAAGACAAATGGGCTTCCCCTTTGGCTTCAGTGTAAAAGATCTGGAAGAAGGAGCTAGGAGCTGGAAGAGTCAGTTTTCTCTCTAAAAGTTGTGAGCCAAATGCGCTCCTGGAAAAAATCTCTCCATCACTGTGACGTCTGAAAAAACGGATGTCCACGTAGCGGAATCAGCGGGCATTGCATGCTGCCATTACAACCAAAATAGCCCTTGTAGTTAAAATAATCACTCCCTGACTTCTGAATTCCAAAGCTTAGAAAAATCATGTGCGATCCACTTCCACTTCCACCAGGAAAGCCTTTTTCTTTCGTTCTTCAACGCTTCCGAGAAGGCCTCGCAAACATCACTGGTGATTTGGGATGCGGCAGATGAACCAGAGCTTGCATCTTGCAGCCACAGCACAACGGCTCATTCTGTATGCAAGATAACGGAGAGTCACCGCTAAACACTCTCCATTACGAGTCAGTAATGAGACCCTGATGGGTTCTCTGTTGTATGATGTAAGGCTCGACGCTCTAGCAGATCATCATATTCACTGCGAATCATCCTAAAATACGGAAACTATTTCTCCTATTATATCGCCCCCTTGAGGACTGACGTTTGTTACCTCCACCAGTGCGTAAGAGCACACGTTGAGTATGTTTACTGGCGTCATGCATTTGTGGGGCTGGGTCAGGCGTTGTCATTTGCTTTGGCGTACTTGCGTTGTTTGTGTCCTCAGACCTGTGCTCTCTTTAAAATCAGAGGCCATGAAACTTCTCGTCTTCTCTGCAGAGCAAACAGTTTCCTTTGATTTCAATTGGGTAATGAACACTGCCCCTCTCTCTCCCTCCACATGTGGCACAGACAGACACCATGTTTTGCTGGGTGGAACACAGGTTGGATGCGACAGAACAATTCTGTTTGTTTTAAGAAAACCAGAGAAGAAACCAAAAGCTGAGTGAGTAGCATTATGAAACAACAATGAAACAACTGAACATCTCACATATCAACAACATTAAAAGATAACATCCTGTATGTTCATTTTCTATCCAGATTATCTAAACCATTTCATCTGGAGGTCAAACTGAGAGAAAGCATACCTGAAATGTTACTGCTAATCCCTCATTGCACAGTGTCTGCACTGTCTCCAATAAGTGCTGTAGATGCGGGGGTCGGGGTAATCATTTTACTGTTCGTCTTCATTTTCTCTTCCAAAGAAGTTTGACTTTTTCCAACCTGTCTGATCATCTGACTTCACGCGTCTTCCTGTCTGACTTCTTTTTTAGAGATGTTGCCATGTTCCCAGCTCTCAGCAATTCATTTTGTGAGCGTAATGTTATTATTGATTGCCAAAACTACAAATACGACTATGAAATAATGAATATAAGTTGTATGAAACCAGAATTATCCTTCACACTGATTTATGGACTACTAGTGAACCCCCATCTCTTCCATCTATGACACGCCCAACATTTGTACCGTGATGTATACTGTCATATGTGTACAACACTGAACAACAGTGTTATGCCATAGCTTTGACCACAGCCATTGTTGTTTTAATATTCCAATTTATCCAAACTAAAGTCAAATCCTCCATCTCTTTGTTTGTCTAATGCTAAAACCCAAAACAAACAACTTGTGCAAAAATGCTCACACTTTGGCCATTGACAAAAGAGACACATAATCAATGCCTGCACATTTTGTGTTCATTCATTGTGTCCTTTTTGTGCTCTTATTCAGTCAACTGTGTGTTGGTTCTCTTCACTGTTTGTAAAGACCCCATACAATATCCCTTACATTAATATTGTCTATGAAATAGGGTATTCCCAGTAGTGTTGAAATCAAAATGCACTCACAGACACTAACTAAAATATTCAATGCTGTGTTTGATTCCCACCATGTTGGATCATGTATCATTAGGTCGGGGCTGGAAATATCATTTCCATGGTGGAAAGTAAAAAAGCAAAGCCTTCCTTCCATGTTTTGTTTCTGCTTCCAAAAGCAGGGATGTTAAATTATAGAACACACTTCCCTTCAACCACTCTGTGGCCCAGGGCATTGTGGGAAGGAAAAACATCCAGAGAGAAAGCTCTAAATAAGGCACTTGGTAGAAGAATTACCTAATCAAGATACAATATACAGTATGGATACTAAACTGTGATTACCAACCAGGGGTACTTGTACCCCAAATGGTACTTCTTCAGTTGCCAGGGGGTGGAAAGATTGTGGATTAGTTCTAATAATCTGAAAAAATAAGAAATTAGAAATTATAATTTGATCAAAAAATAAACATCACCACCAACGCCTGAATACTACGTGTTGTGATTAAGAGTGCAAGAAAAGTAGTTATCAAGCGAGACATCTTAACAGTTAGCTAAAAGTATAATAAAGTATATATGGTTAAAATAGATAGCTGAACACAATGAATTGCAACAGTTCAAATAGTATCCGATTAGTTAATGTCCGATTAGTTTGGACAATAACCCTGGAGAAAAGTGAAGCTAAATGCTGCAGAATTGCAGATATGTTCTCGATCAAGGTACATGGTAAAAAAAATAAAATAAAATATCCTAGCAGGGCCGCCTTCATAATATCACAAGGACCTTGTCATAATATCACAACTACCCTTCCCAAGTAGATTCTATGTTTTAAAAAAAGTAAACACTTAATCATGCTATGTAGAAAGCAGGAGATGTACTGTATGTATGGAAATAATATTGAAAATAAAGAGCTGTATGCTCTTTTCTGTCAGGTGGAAGTACCTCCAGTTACTCAGAGTTACCAGAGCTTCATGATGATCAACACAACACCAGTCAGAGCTCGGAGGAAATGCCAGGTGCAAAACGAACACACCAAAAGTGCACAAACTTTGACATGTATTCCTGTAGCCGTGATTACGGGAGTTGACTAACTCTTGAAACTGAAGCACTTGGCTGTTTTTAACTATTTTGGATGTTTTTTGTGTGTGTAGTAATAAAACTAAAATATATGTTACTGGCATAAACAGTAAACAGAACAAATATTTCAACAGTTACAGTATACATGGTCTGTTGTGAATGAGTGGAGATTGGCCTGGGCTGATTTTAGATTCAGGGCCTGAATCATAATCCCAGTCCGGCCCTGGACAAATGGTAAAAACGTCTAGCTTCTGCCACTAATAGTACAAATCGTTTTTTTTATATAGTCAATAGTGTTAAATAATCCAGTTTAAAGTCAGTTCAAATGAACACATTTGGAACATGATGGCTGGTGTTAATGAAGGCTTACTTCAGTTCAGCTGCTGGGGCTGTGGGGGTACATCTGAAGAGAAAGGTTGGGAATCACTGCTTTAGAGGACAGGTTCTGTATGTTCTCTGGACTGAAAGATAATGCAGTTCCCTACACTACTTCTGCTCAGCCCCTAAATGTATACTTAGTTTGCTTTTTATGTTCTGGACAGAGGAAAGAAGGAAAATGAATTGTTGTTGGAAGGATCTGTCTGTTATTCCAGCTCGCTCTGTTGAAATGTCCCCCCTCCCAGGTTCAGCTGGAGAGAAGCATATATCTACAGTATGTGATTACACTGTCTTGTCTACCTTTAACTTAGTGTGCGCGGACTTCATTTTTGTTGGATGAGAGACATTGCTCTCGGGGGTACAGAGGAATGTCAGAAGAAAAGATGGATATTATGCTTGAAGGAAACAGTACCTGGTCTCACGCTCCTGCCCTCCAGGGCCATTTTCATTGGGTTGCCAGTCAAAAGGGACCCCATGCTTGGCCTGAAAAGCAAAGAGGTGTGAGAAAATAGGTGCAAGAAAGAGCAAGGAGGGATATTGTGTGTGGAGGGAGGCAGAATTTTTAAGAAAGAAAAGGTATTTTTTGATGAGACGCATGAGGCAAGTGCATTTAAATCGTCAAAGTTAGTGGGACATACATTTTTCAATATCTGAAGAATTAAGGTGTCAGTATGCTTCAAACAAAGTGCTTGTAAGATTGTCCAAACCTTTCCTGCGTTGGAAATGGGGCGAGGGGCTGTCAGCAATGAATTCCTCACACAACACAACTACTTCCGTCACTTTTTTGTGTGTGTACAACCAAGTGCAACACTATGAGTGCCTTCATGGAGAGATTGTGCACCATTTTCTCCATTTGTACAAATCTGTCTGTGCCTCTGGAAATGTGCACACGACACAATGTACAAACTAGTTTGTTTGAAGCCAGAGGGTAGTAGACCACAGATATGTGACAAATAAAAGGAAAAAAACAAAATGATGTGTTTTCATAAGGTGTTGTTCCACGACAAGTGTCCAGAACAGCTTCACTGTTCCTTATTGTCATAGATTTTTATAATCTCTGGAACTCTATATACCCATAGTATGATCAACTTAATTTTGTTCAGAGCCTCCGGAGTCTGAAGCTTGCACTCTCATCGGCTGTCCACAATCATTGCCTTCACACTCCACACTTCTAAATGATATGTATATATTGGTTTTTATGAGTCTGCTTGAGAACGTCTACAAGGGTACGTTCTCTATTGTGATCTTGGCTGTTGTCGATGCACATTACTACTTCTGGGTCGTGGATGGCGGTGCCCAGGGCAGGTCCAGTGATGGTGTGACCTTGGCCAAATATGGAATTGGCAAGCCCTTCTAGTGACACACTACAGAGCACCTGGGACCACAGCTCCATGTGTTTGTGGCTGGTGAGGCATTTACCCTGCAGCAGAATCTCCTGCGACCATTCCCACGGCACAAAAATCTCCAAATGCTACAGGATCTTCCACTGCCGCTTGTACCAGGCAATGATGGTTGGCCCTGCAAATGTGGAGGCATGTGTGAAGGCAGCATGTGTTTTGCGCAATTTCATCATAAAAACTGCAAGGGATCCTGGTGCAGTTGAAATGGGAGAAAGACAGAGACACACACTCGCTGCTGCCCCAAGAGTTGGAAGCAACAACTCTGCCACACGAGTGAGGGAGACCTTCACATCATATTTCTCTGCAGAGGGTGCAGTGGCAGGACCAGATGCTTTGAGATAAACCTGTGCAATGGGGCACCCATCCACACAAAAAGACGCACAAAAAATGCTTGTCTTCCGCCAGCTGTAACTGCTTGTCTGCTGGCCACGCTTCACCTCATTCCCTCCGCTCACACCAGCTCCTCCATCATCTTCACTCATTTATGCTGCCGAATTCCACTTCCCTGCCATCCAAATCCTCCGCTTAAATAAAAACAAAAAAAACACCCTGCCCGTGTCCTGCGTTTGGGTTCCTCCTGAGTTCGTAACATATGCAGGGTTTGGAGACTGTTTGGTTCTTTTTTGGCATCAGGAAGAAGCATTGCGTTATTTTTCTAGGAAGCCAAGAGTGTCACTTGGACAGACAAAGAGACGGTGAGACACATAAAGAGTGAGACAGAGTGGGTTGAGATTGACACATGAAGTTGGTCCTGCAGCCACTACAAAGTTCCCATCAAATAAACCAACTCATTAAACCAGCCCTGCGTACTCTCATCTTTTAATTGAACTTCCATAATTCATGAAAATCTTTGAAGGTTGGCGAATGTGGCATATCCACTGTATGTTTCATGTTTTGGGACTAATCAATACACGCATGATTAAAGCTAATGTGCCATATAGAAATCTAGCTTTCAGGGCATTGCAGTCACTTTATCTCTTAGTCTTTCTATACATTCATGCATATGAATTCAGAGTAGGATCAAAGATCTTGAGTCG
Source organism: Enoplosus armatus (assembly GCF_043641665.1). NCBI lineage: Eukaryota > Metazoa > Chordata > Actinopteri > Centrarchiformes > Enoplosidae > Enoplosus > Enoplosus armatus. The sequence goes on from NC_092187.1 coordinate 6,442,177, forward strand.
ACCAGAAGACAGGATTACGTTGCCGACGTCTTTGGCAATCTTATCAGTAAACTGTCTCCTAATCCCACTGGGAATGAAAAGAAACACCCATCCTTTTTACACCACTGTTCCTGCTATGAGATGCATGCTCCTTGTTATGCTAAAAGGAGACAGAGAAATGTCTCAACACAGACGCAGCCTAAAAGGCATCAAAAGACAGTCACAACTGATTTCTAAAGAGCTCAAAATTATCTCTGAAAAGCATGCTTTGAATTTTCTAAACAGTCACAGAGGAAACAGCACTTTTTAATCATCTTTGCCATTATTCTCAACAAACAAAACAGATAACCGTCCACATCCATCTCGACCAACTGGGAAGGCTGCTCAACTTTGACCATAATGCATTTCACACATGCTTAGTTCTCTCAGGGTGGGAGAAAATGAGGTGATTTGTCTACTTTGTTTTCCTTGCCAGGACCATTTGCAAAACCAAACTTGAAATGTCAGCTTTACTTTTGAGGAAAAGCATCAACACCAATACCGTCATACAAATAAATGATATCTGGGTCTGGGCCATTTGCAAAACCGTCATATTGTCCAGTTTTTTTGTAGAAAACCACCTCAGAATGAAGTGTGTGAGGGATACGGGGTTATTATTGTAGAGGGAGGCCTGCAGCCAGTATCCAGCACACTGTTTGGCTCTGGGAGGTGGATTCTCTGGATGGACTGAGAAAAGGCGTGGGGTTACACTCATCGCCAATGGTGATGTCATCGCATGTGCTGATTTTTAAGTCTTTCACCAAAGAGTTTGCACTGTTTGGGGAGTGGGATTTGTCTTTGTTTTTGTCCTTAACCTAAAGGGCTTACAGGAACATTACCTGAGCAGTGTTGTGTGTTAAATTACTTTGCTGATTCCTCAACAGCAAAAGTAAGAACATTTCTTGTTACATTACTCAGCACCTTAAAAGGTGCCTTCCAACAACTCCAAAGCTGCTACACTCGCACATTGCATCTTGTTTGACCAACCTGATCACTGCAAACCCCCTGATTATGTTCTCTGAAAAGATCTATGAAAGGATGCAAAGTCTGGTGTCCGGCATGAAAGTTGGATGCGCTCCACACTGATCCACCACCACAACTTCCACACCCTTAATTTGAATGTACACTGAATGTTGGCACTGGACTTAAATTATTGTGAGTTGCAGAATCGTCCAATATGGACGTAATGTCTCGTGATAGTGAACTGTTTTGACTGAGTAAACTTGATCCACTGAGGAAGAGATGCAAATGAAAGCTAGTAAGTGGATCTAATTTCAGTCTATCAAATAGTTGTCGAAACATCTCATACTGAGCCAAAAATGTCAACTTGCTCGTGGCGGTTGGATTACATTGTCTGGTAACATGAACGTCTGCACGTCTGTGTGAACATTTTTCTTCCAAATTTCATGGCTCGCCATCAAACAGTTGTCGAGATAAGTGGTGGACCAAAGTGTGTAGCTTATTCTCAATTTGTCTTAGTTGTGTAAATAATACTCCTCTGGTAGGCACGTCTTGCCAACAGGCTCGCACTTCTGCTATTTTCTTTTCCATTTTTTATTCATACTGTTTTCAATTTTGGCGTGGCATTATGCTATGAACTGAAACATTCAATTGTGAACACACAAGAGTACACTTTATTTGAATCAACTACCAGGGAGGCGTCACTTCTTTTGTTGAACAATTAATAAAATGTTAAAATCTCATCTTACCCCAGCTCTTGTGAAAAGCAAAGGTTTTAGAATCATGGATTACGTGGGTTACCCAAAGTACTGGAGAGAGGCCTACTTTTTGAAGGAGGGGTATACGGCATTGGTAAACGCGGGGGTGTTTTTTTACATTTGTAACCTTTTTTTTTGCCTTTCAAACGCAGCGGCTTTGTGCGGCTGTCACATAATGGGGTTTCCTGTCACAAGGCTGTCTGATGCCATTAATTCGCTTCTCCCACAACGTTCTTCGGGGCTACCAGCTACACACCAAACGCTGAGCTTTTCGATGCTGCCACATCTTTTCAAAGAGCTGTGGCACTGCTGGAGAGCCTTTTAAGAAACCAGAGCAATGTGGGGGGTGGACTGAGGGTTGCAAGCTGCATGGTCTTTCCAAACATACAAGAGGGACGAGGCCTGAGTGTGAATAAACAGAGCACAGCCCAATCTGCTTTCTGAAGAAACTTACCCCTTAGACCTGTCTTTGGGGAGAAAAAGAAAAAAAAAAGGACTTGGGAAGAAAGGCGCAGTGGAGAAAGAAAGAGAAAGGAGGTATTAGGAGCGCCCCCCGTCAGCCACCTGGAGTTCCTGCAGCCTCTGAGTGCATTCCAAGGATCACGAAAACGAGGGGAAGGGGGGTGAAAGAAAGACAAGGGTTTTTATTAAGGAGGAGGCCCAGGAGATACAGTCAACCCCCTGCTGGCCCTGCTCCTTTCACTGAATACACAAGACGACAGGGACGGCCTCTCCATCTGAAACAACCCCTGGAGAGCCATGAAGGAGCTCTCTTCTTCACCGATCTATTGGACATGCAGGCCTGGAGGAGATTGGGAGGGCAGCTCCACAGACAGAGAGAAACAAAACAGTGCTCTGACTGAAACAAGACAGGGAGAAAGAAACAGACAGTCAAAGAGCTGAGAGGCTGAATATTATATATATACATATATATATATATATATATATATATATGAAAGAGGAGGAAGGGGCTTCAGACTGATAAGACAAGGGTGAGCAGGGGGGCAAATGTCACTCATCATACTGGCTTGACCTTTGTCTGCACCGCCACATCACACAAACACACAGTATTTACATACAAAAGGGGCCAGTCTTCATCGCCTTCACTGCCACACTGTGCAGTGTTTACTGCTCAGACTGCAGCCCACTCATCGAACTTCAACCTCTCTTGTGAGTTCAGTACTGTGGAGGTAATTAATATAGGTCATTTAGGATACAAGATTGTCTTTGAGAATGTAATGTCCTGTTGCAACGTGAATGAACAGATTTCACAATAGGAAATGGTCAAAAAAGAAAATGTTTTCGCGTTACAGTAGGTGTAGTATTCATTTGGAGAGCCACAGTATATGTGCTTTTTCACAATACTAGCCTCCTATTTTAAACTCTTTACTTGTAGGCTATAGTCTAAACTTCCAACATATCCCACTGACTGACAAATTGGTTATTCAGTCACAAATGAAAGCTTCTAGAGTATAGTGCTCATTTCTTTGACAATGTCCTCTTACTTTGAGAAGAAGACTTCTTGTGCCCGTTCTCCCTCTGTCTGTGGAGGTTTGCTTCGGGTGCTTCAGTTTCCCTCCGCAGTCTAAAGGGCCCATATTATGTGTTAATGTGTTTGTCTGTAGACTGGCCAATCCAGTTTGCATCCTACTATTATTTTGAGTATAACATTGACTCACCTCCTGACGAGAGTTGGATCAACCAGTTAGTTTGCGTCACACTGCGTAGACCCGCAGGTATGTTTGGATGTATCTTTGGATAATTTCCATAATAATTTCCATGATTCAAAATGAATAAAAAATGAATATGAATATAATATCATGTTACTCTGTGTCTGCTGGACGTGGAAGCAAAACATTGTTAACTAAAACACTAACCATAAACTTGTACAGAGATATATATCTCTTTACACGTTTACAAGTTACTCCTGAGGCTTGCACTGCTGTTCGTTTGTTTTGCAGTGTCATTGCCCCCTGGTGGTCAATATTGGAGCAAAGATTATAACATCGTAAGTTTCATCCTAAGTGGCATTCTTCTTAAGTGTAACAACACAAAAATATATATAAATATTGATATTACAGCCAAACCAAGTTCCTCACAGAGAAAGTTTCAAAGCCAGTCAGAGACTTGCACTCTTTGCTAACTATACTTTGTCTTTTCCTGAAAATGTTTCAGTACCAAAACATACATCTGTCCCAATGAGCATAAACTATGGAACTATATGTGTTAACATATGTACATTAATATTTATATCAGACAGGAGGAAAACATTTTGACAACCCCCTTCCCCACCTGTTTTCTTCTTCCTCCTTCTCTGCTTTACTGCTCAAGAACTGCACACACACACACACACACACTCATGTCATTTCTCATGTAGAAAACCTCTTGTGGTATGGGTCTGCAAATGCTCTATGTGTTTGTGTGTGTATTTGCCTGTGCTCACACACACTTCATTTCAAGTACACTCTTAAATGCTCATACACTCCTGGAGGACCCTCACACACACTCCACCAGCCTATACAAGAACTCCTTTTATTGTCTAGTCCCCTCGCAGAGCTATACAATCCCCACCATATGTTTGCATGTGAGCCTCCTCCAACTGCATCTCGCATGCACACACACACACACACACACACACACACACACACACACACACACACACACTCAATCCCCCCCGCATTACGTCATGGTGGAGGTATTCCAGTTGGACCTATGGGGATTAGGAAGTGGAGAGAGCTGAAACTTCTCCAGTAAAACCTCTGCACATCCCAGCTACGTATCCAGCTACTTTCACTCCCCCTCCTCATCCCTGCACCTGCTTCTAGTTATTACCATCCCATCTCCTCTCTTCCCCACTGGGAAGCGGAGCCTGAGCTTTTCAAACTTCCTATTCAGTAGGTAGAGCATTGGAATAACAGCTCTCCACCTCTGCAGTGATGCAAGCCCGGGAGCCGCCTCATTCATGCCATTGTGTGCTTTTGTGTTTTGACTCGGTCAGGGTTTGTGTATTTGTGTGTGAAAGAGACAGCGGAGGCTGGGCTTACTGGTTTACCTCATGGCCCAGATATATCACCTCACCGCAAGAGCTGCCTTCACTTGACTGAGACCACCTTGAGGAGCAAAGGCTTCCACGAAGCTACTACTACTACTACTGGAAATGTAAAGAAAACAACAGTGTGCACACACTTACACCGAATAGTTGCTAATCCACCTGTGGCTGCACTGTAGTGGCAGTCAGGTTTGTCACCCATATAGGTGCTGTCTTTACTGAAAAGAGAAAAAGAATGTGACTAATCCCTTTCAAAAAAGTATCATGGTATTATGATAGTAAGTTGGTAGTTAATAAATTGTGTTCACATTTAAACTACTTAAACTGTTTAAATTAGTTGTGCTTCTAATGGTATGGATCATCATTCATGAATATTTCAGAACACACGTTTACACATTAATTAGGTTGAAAGGAGTATTCCTTTAAGTTGTTTTTATTTTTCGTAGCTTTGGCCATAGGCCATTGGCAATTAATGGCTTAATGGCTTCTTTGTTCATGCCTCACCATCACTGCCTGATCATCAGCTCCATAGCCAGCTTCACTACCACCTACGTAGTAACATCCAGTCATATCCATGTAGGTGTGAAGTGCAGCCATTGTAACCTGCTCTGCTTATACACCCATGCCAATACTATCCCCAAAAATACTCACCTATAGCCATCATTGCTTTCAGGGCTCTACTACCATTGAGGACAGTGTGGTCATGACTTCAGTGTTGGTAACACTTACCAATATGGTGCTCAAAAGTGTGAGTAGTTACTACTCCAGACCTCTGAATCACTGCCCATATTTCCAATTGATTCAGTTTTTCAAATAGGTGTCTTTGTGGGTGGAATAAAAAATGGGGACGTCCTCTTCCTACTTAGCTAGCTAGCTACCTAGCTAGATCCATGAAAAATAGCATCAGAAAAGTTGCCACAAAAATGGCAACAAGCGTGCATGAGATGGAAGCTGCTGTGCAGGTTGTTGGAAGTTAATTTCCAACAACCTATTAACATATTAACATTAACATATTTCTTCGACTGTCATGAAAACATTAAAATGAGCTGCTCCTAAAAACCTCTGTCCATGGCGGAAGGAATATGTCACTCGCTATTGGCTGATTAGGACAAAACAAAACAAAATAATCGCCCCTCTCAGAATTGGCTAGCGTGAACATAATGTCACACTGAATGAATGAGAGGACACCAAATAGCAATTCAATCTATCATACTAGTCTATGAGAGAGAAAGCCACATTTCAAACCTACAGGGCGTGAGTATTTGATACTCAAAAGAAATATTTTTCACAGAGCTGTGTTGCCATGGTAACAATCACCATTGAACCTGATGCAGGACCATCAAGGTACATATCACAGCCCTGAAGTCACTATAAAGTCAGATAGGTCAAATCCTGAAACTACAAACCAATCAGATTAAAGTGAACTTGAACTTCTTAGCAGCGTTTCAGGCAGTTTCATGTCCATGTCAAGTAAAGAAACAAAAACATGACCTACGCAGATGGAGTGCAGGTGGAATCAATTATAGCAAATAGAGTCCATGTATAATCTACAATGCACAAATTGTCTGCTGCTCATTATTGCTTTTCTTCTATTGCAACTCTAAATTCTATTTTTTCCTTGGAACTGTTAAATTCTTGAACTGCTTTGCATCAGGCCATTGGTTGAGAGTGGTGTACTTCAGATGGACTTCTATCTGATCTATTTTTCTTCAATCTCAGCCATTAGGTCTTTCTCAATGCAGAGAACGTCAAGTTCAGGCTCAGCCAGGCTCAGGTAACTACACTTCAACATACCCGAACACTCAGTAAATGTAGTTAATCTTCACAAGTTATTATATTTTATGTTTAAAACGGATACATCAGTGCTGCTGGTAAATTACCAAAGGGCTTGCAGAGATAGACATCATAGAGTTCTTCAACCAAATATTCAAAATGTTTAGATTGATATTCGATTTAAAATCTCAAAACATCCACGAGAAGCCAGATTGAGAAATGCCTATTGATTATCTCTAATTCTGTCTTAATCAGTGACAAAAAAAACCCCACAGCTCTACTTCTTTGCATTTCAGTGTCACAAGGACACCCATTCACATTTAATACCAAGGGTTTCACAATGACATGTCCTTGCTTCTAGTGCTGCACAAGCTGGGTCTTGGTCCCTGTTTGAAACTCAAGTCACATAAGTAAAAAAAACATTTTTTTCACTGCCTTTAACAGGATAATACCAAGCAAAGAATGTCACAATTCAGCTCCTCTTTGCAAATTGATATTGCCAAGCAACGTGAGTCAATCAAAACTGGCTCTCTGGCCACACCGGGCGAGTTAAAGTCTGGACCTCCTTGAAGACCTCACACCGATAGGCCTCTCTCCCTTTCTTCTGCCCTCTATTCTTCATTATCTAATTCAAGTGTCAGTTTTCAGCCGGCGCCTGCGTTGACCCTTTCTTCTCCCATTGTTTCTGCTCAGTGGGACGGGATGCCTCCCACTTAATCGTTGATCCAATTAGTTTGGGAAACCTTTCTCCGCTTCTTTGCAAGAATGAAGGCCACTGAATAAAAATGTGCAACAAAAGAAGCAAGTTAACACAGAGCAGTGTCATTGATTGACACCGGTGCCAAAATGCCTGTGTTGCCATCGAGTTATGGAACCTTAGCAGAGAAAGGTGGCCTTGATGAAAGAGATGAACATGTCTAATTAACTTGTGTCAAATAAAAGTTTCCAGCTCCACACAAGTGACTCAACCACCCCACAGCTTTTTTATGGTTTTGCCTCCTGGTAGGGCTTTTTAAATGGCAGGAGCTGATTAAACTGATGTCATTTTATCTTTTTTCTGCAGCACACACCTGGCATCTCTATGCACCATTCTCTATTGGGCGCACAAGGGAAACACTGGGCTGTGCTACAGTAGGTTTCAAACTGCCACACACTGTAGGGGGGCAGTTATAAACTCTGCAAGAAAAGGTATTCCAGCACTTGTCAGAATATAACTATGCACTTCTTTGTTAAACTTGGGTTGACTTAACCTTTTTGCCTAATTGGTCATATTCCCAATGGTTCATAAACTGCGCGCACTGTGAGTGGTTGTTGTGAAAAGACAAAATCCATAATAATTAGGATAAGCCCATAATTAGTTGCCTGTAAAGTTACACAGCTGTATACACAGAATGGTGAAGTGGAGAATCACAGACGGAGCATTCTCTCTGTAATTCCTGGCTTCATTATTTGATCGAGCTGGCTAATTGGGCGCCGAGGTTGAATTCCTCACAGGGGGGCAGAAACACATATGAGCAGACTAGACTGACTCAATGGAGGGCCACATCTTTCAGTTCTTCTAAAGGATTAACAGATTGTGTGTGTTTTAATAAATCGTGTGTCTGGACATGAATAAATCATCGGGCATTCAGCCTCAGGGGAGATGCCTTCAAATCAGTCGAAGAGGAATCAGGACTGAGATGACATGGTGCTCACATGGTGGCAGGTGGTGCCGATGGGAAGGAAGAAATGCATATATGATGAAGTTAGGGTGGATGCGACTCTGTTTGTGAATGGGAAATCAGATTTGATATTATTCCTCTGTCCTTTTCACTGACACAGTCTCATGTTCATGGGGACTTCCAACATGCAGTTATGTCATGATCAAAACATCCTGGTATGTTTCTGAATATCTGATGTGTAAGTAGTTATCATGTATTGGTGTGTGTGTGTTTGTGTGTGTGTGTGTGTGTAGCACTGCTGTAGGAATGGACAGAATTTGATGTTATGGTAGCTTCTGAAGGTGCCATGTGTTGCGTTTCACATTAATAAATCATTGCGGGATTGCAACAATTACCATAAACATTGGAATCCATGTCCAAGATGATTGGCATGCTCTGCTGCCCACAGCTTTAATTTTTATGTCATGTGTAGGACTCAGTGTTTTGGGTTTGAATTAAAACAAAATCTGTATATTAATCAATATTAACTTGTTGATTTGATGAAAGGAATAGTGAGAGAAAGAGTTTAAATGGTGTATGCTATTGAGAAGGTCACAGCAGATCTCCAGTTGACAGAAGGAGAAAAATTGGTGGATGAAAGATGGTGTCACCACCTGTACAGTCTATGCCAAGCCTAAAGTCAAAAACTGGTGGGAAGCCAGTGAGGGATTATGCAGAAGTTACATAAACAGTTTGCAAACATTCTGTTACTTATTCCTGTATACATTATACATATACATTATTTACTAAGTCCACCACTTTGGTCCCGACTGAAATGTATCATCAACCATTGGATGGATTGCCATTATATTTTATAGACATTCCTGGTCCTCATGGGATGAATCATCTGACTTTGGTGATCCTCTGACTTTTCCTCTTGCACCATTTTCTTGTTGACATTTTTGGTTTGGAGTGAAATACTTCCATAATTTTGGAAGGATTGTCATGACATTTAGAAGAGACATTCATAGTCCCTGAGGATGTTCCCCAAAGGTTGAATTGTAATAAATTTGGTAATCCCCTGACCTTTCATCTAATGGCACAATCAGGTCCAAATGTCTTAAAGTTTGCCTAATACTTTGATTTATCATCAAATTCTGTACTGGCACAAATGATGACATTACCATCAACCTCAAATGCAATTTGTGTTTAGTGCAGCAACAAGGACATGACTTTTGCAAAGAACAGAAGACCAACTGTGTTCATACAAACATGTAGGGAACTACAGGGAACTTGGGTCTCTGCAGTGGTTTGCCACCACTCATGTGCCCTCCCTTAAACTGTACTTTTATTTACATTTTATTTCACATATTTTTGCATGATGATTTGTTACATTTCTTTTATTGAACCAATATTTTCAACAAATATTCAAAATCAACCAAGTCATCAATGATTAGTTATTTATGTGTGCCAGTAGTTGACTCGGTGGAGGCAGAGAAGAAGTCTATGATTCATATTGTTAGTCAAGAATTTGGTACATTTGGTGTACATCCATGAAATGAACTCTGTTCTGCTGTATTTGTGGAAAAACACTTTTCATTGTAAAGAACTGACTTAAACTGTTGATTTAGTTTTGTGATTAACCAGGAATGTACTGAGCAAACATGCAAAAGCCGTGCACATGTCTAAAGAAATAAGAATCATGTAATGAGCCAAAGCAAGGATCAAATGCTCGTTTAATCTAATTTATCAAATGGGAACGTATATGAATTTATCAACATATAAATCATATAAGTCTACAGTCTATTGTACCAGCTTACATTTTTCATAGGCTGCCCCAGGGAGTCTAGAGGCGACTCTGATTCTGTCAACAATGAATGAAGTCAGTGACATTCATTCATGAACACTCCTTTGTTTTTGACCTGCAGGAGTCCAAGTTAATTTGAATTTGGGAATTAATGGGCATTTTTCAAGCTGAGTTCATTTATTGGTCTCCATTTTGACCACCAGTGGCATGCCTTCAACTGATTAGTGGCAGTCTGTGTTGTGAGAGAGGCAGAGCAGCAGAATAAACCAGCAGCAGTTGGCTCAAGTTTCACACCAACAGCAACCTTAATACTTCTATTTGCATTGTTTAGCCACTTTCCTTTTACCTAGTATGGAACAACTGACATTAAATAAGAAATTATGAAATAAGCGCATTGAAAATATACATTGTGCACATAGTTGTTTCTCCCCTCCTGATAAATGTAAGTTCAATACTCACAGGCCTTTTAGCTTTTGGTTAGACCATTAGTGCTCAAAGCTGCACTAATTCATCTATCTTATATTAACAACGGATCAAATGAATCCATGTAATGTGAAAAAGGCCGTTTGTAATGACAAACCTGAAAAAAAGAATCATAACATAAGTCTGCAGCTCTACTGGTCTTTATAGCCTCTTTTATCAAATGTGTTTTATGGCCCATTTAGCTCCAATAAACCCACTGTATGATACCTGTTCAGCACGAAACAGCAGACACGATTAGCAACTATGCCTGGTGAACATAATGAAGCATTTAGGAGTTGGTAGAGACCAAATAGAAGATTAGAGTATCGCTAATACTTATGAGTGTACATAATTAAGAATTAGAATTATGTATATCTAATATGAATATACAGTGCAGTCTGCACATTGTCTGCAGGGGAAGTCATTTGCCGATTTAGTGAGTGTATGCTAAATGCTATGAAGGCTGAGAGGGTAAAGTACTTGTGATCTTTCAGGAGGAGATTGTCTGGGAGTGAAGGAGTTCAGGTTTCTTGAAGAGACCTGAAATGTCTGCAGTCTGAACAAAACTTCCAGCTGAAAAGTCTCTGGTTTGCTGCTTTGTGACTCTGTTCAGATGATATCAAACATTCTATTTTCAAAGTGATATTGTTGACCTTTTGCTCGCTCTTTGCACTTTGATAATTACTGTAATATAATGCGTAATGGTGTATTTCCCTATATTACCTTGCAGCAGAATTGAAGACATAATTGCAAGTATTTTAGTCTGAGACCTACAGTAGTGAAATCTGGAGTAAAACACAGGATTTATCTAATAACGAGTGCCGCCTCGCTCCCCTCTCCCAGCCATGTGTCCCTGTGCATGGATTCCCTCTAAGTGGCTGCAGGTGAATGTGCACAATTACTCCCATCTTTGCCATTTTGGATTGAGTGTGCGGATAAACAAGCGACGTACGGCGCAACTAATTGTTCCATTAGACGAAATGGAACGTGCAGCAGGGGTAATCAAGGCAGCTTTGTTGGAAATAACATGCCACTGAAATGTCTCTGTTCTGCCTGATGATGTTTTGAGTTTTTTACGACTGAAAGCCTGCCACCCCGCCAACAGTCCACCTGCGCTCTTTGGGAGGAATAGAAAGCATAAATGGCTCTTGTGCAAGTGGATAACATGCACTTAAATGCAGCATATTATTTATCACCAACATACCAATATCTACCTTCATATAGATTTACTGCTCTAATAATTATCCTGTTCGCTGGGTGATTGCAAAATTTTGTTTTGGCACACTGTGGTGACATGAAAACTCTACGGTACATCAGCCCCCTCTGCCAGTCAGTCACTGACAAGCTAGCTAAAGCCCACTGGCTAAAATGGTTCATTATACCTGCTAACCACAATGACCATGTTAAGATGGTCAGCATACTTATGTTAGCCTTCAGCTCAAAGCACCAAATCTCCACACAGACAGAAGTAGGAAAGGTGCAGCAGCTGGGTTGTACTTTTTTGGAGAGTGTGGCATGATGTGTGTCAGTGCTGGAAAATTGTCCTGACGTGTTACGTCAACTTGTGATAATTCCAGACGCCATCAGTGTGCAGGCTTACATAGAGAACAGTGGATGTGGCAGCAGCACGGATGCACATTCGGACAGACTGCACAAATACAAGACCACAAAACTCAGGTCCGACATTCACACAGATAGGAGAAAGCAACAGACACACACAGAGGGGGAGACAGAGAAGGAGAGGCTGAATCTCCTGGAGGACAAAGATCCAGATCCAAAACATCTGGAATGAGGCGCTGACAGCCAGGGGGAAGAGAGAGGTCCCAGGACGGCCGATGGACCAGCACAGAGAAGTCAGAGTAAAAAGAGAGGAAGAGGAGGAGAAACTCCAGAGAGAGAGAGAGAGAGAGAGAGAGAGAGAGAGAGAGGCACACAGCTGTGCTTGTGGAACACAAACAAACAGAGGGTTACAGAGATGCAGCGGTTTTCAGAAAGTTTACAGTATTCTCGTCGGCAGGATGAACATGGACTATCCATACTCCGCTTAATAGATTCATTGAGACTTAGACCAACCCGCCGGGAGAACAGTGGTAACAGATATAAGGTAGACAAGCAGTTAGCTGAACTTCATAGCGAAAAGATGAGTTCCAAGTTTGGATTCAAAGGCCTCAATAGACTGTCCAGAGGACGGGAGCACGATAGGAAAAGGCCCTGCAGTCAGCTGACTTCTTTTTAACTTGGTGGACACGCAGGAGGTTTCATTTACAATTTTGTAAGTCATTAGAAGCATGTTGAAGTCTGATCAGACATGAATAGGAAGCCAATGAAGGAAAGAAGAAAACTGGTGGACACTTGCATTAAACACATACAGTATATATCAAACCTCCATCATGCAAGTTTCTTCACATTCTAATAGGTGTCCAGGACAGATCATGAAAAGATGAATTTTGATGAAACCCCAGCAGCAGTGATGTATAAAAAATACAGCAATTCCAAACACACAGAAACACAAAATGCTTAATAAATATTAGAAAATATGTTTAATGATGCGTTTTGTATCATTAAACATATTTTCACCCTCACTTTTAGCGTTCTTACTGATTATTTAATTTCATTATTCCTTACATGACACATAAAGATGCAGTAATGGACCAGTTTCAACTGAACAGTCTGTGCCATGAAAATAACAAGTATTAGGTTTGATTTCGGCCATTGTGCTATTGTAATTGGCATACTCTGCCAGAACGATTGCTTGCTTTTTGACTTCAATTGTGTGACTTGCTGATGTGGACTTGGCCCACAAGATGATGCCTGCTGATAGCGAGGGATACAGCTGCACAGTGCACATTTAGACCAAAGCACAGACCTACATTAAAATTAGTAAAGCTGATGAAATGTAGACATGTTTTGATTTGACTACTGTAAATGTGGGCGAATTTAAACTTCACCAACATGTACTGTATGTATTTGATTCCAGCACTGTGTGTGCCTCGATGTTCCCTTTATCCAGTTCATCTACATGAAAGGGCATGAAAGCAACAAATCCTAGGACTTGGCTTCTCTGTACACTCCCCTCCTACTGACTCAGTCCCACTCATGTTATTAGGAGAAATTACAATAGTGTATTAACACTGACATGAACAAGAATAGGGCAAATTCATTGAATCCAAATGTATCCCCCATTAATATTTCACATCATGCTGCACTTATCCCCTCTTTCCCAGCACTGGGTCTCCTGCAGTGATACTGTGTGAGATTGTTAAAGAAGGTGGAAGAGCCCCGGCACACAGGACTCTCTCAGCGCCTCATTTACTTAATGCACACCCTTGGAAAATGTGATTACATTAGCTCGCTGTATTGCAGGCTTGTACTGTAGGTCTGTACTCTGCAACAAGGCAGAAAATGGCGAGAATCAGATCACGAGTGCAATTTGGAATTTATGCAATCTGATGACGGCTGCAGGGTGCCTAATAAGAAGGGTGCTACAGAAAAATAAAGCCATGTTATTATTTCATATATTACTTTCACTCCCTCAAAACGTTGCATTTCCCTTGATGTTGAATAGGAGTTTGGTGTCCAGTGTGTTGACTGATGTACACTACATATTGACCAATATACAGTAAGTGGTCAATTTCATGCACAGACACATACAAGTTATGAATTAATCAGTCTTTGACGTGACACATTTTGTTTAATTATGTGTTCATTGTACACTTAATCAATACTACACTGGTTGTCTACACAGCGTTTGACTGGACTTGAGGCCAGTTTTTTTCAGAATCTACCAAGAAATATCTATGAATGAGTTTTATCATTGATCTTTAATTTCTGGGGTGGTAATGAACAGTTTAAGGATGTGATCATTTCTATAATTAGTTTGGTCAGCCAAAAAATGCCGTAGAGAGATACTGAGGTCCAAGTCCAAATGAGTTAGCTTACTATTTTATGAGTGTATAACTCTTTAATCTTCATCAAATACACATCACAGGAGTTCGTGAAAATATCTGAAAAAAAGGTAATATTGGTAATCTTTGATCTGACTGACAAACTATCACTTTGGTCCGTGGCCAAATTTTCCACAAAATTCCATAAAATGTTTTGAGTTGTCCTGCAAACAGGAAGAAAAACTTTACCTAGGAGGCTACAGCCACACTAGCATCTTTCTGAGGCTATATTTAGGTAAAATGGTGCTTTGAGATAAATGCTAACAAGACCAGTGTTAACATGCTGATGTTCAGCATGAATAAGTGAAAACTTTGACTTGCTGGTGGCGCTAGAAGGAAAGTCAGAGGATCACCAAAGTCAAACTCTGGGGACCATGGATATCTCTACTAAATTTCATGGCGATTTGTCCAATAGTGGTTGAGATATTACAGGACCAATTGACATTGGTATTGACATGGCCACCCACAGAACCAAGCCACGGGCATGGCTAAAAGAGGTGGATAGCTTCCTGAGGAAGAGCATGAAATTATAGCCACACTTGTGCCTTTGCATTAAAGAAATTGTCTTCAATAAAGGTTTTGCTGTTTCAGTAAATGTTTTGGCTAGTAAGGTAGTTCAGGTCTGCTGCACTTCACAATACACTCACAAAAAGGTTTGAGGCAAATAATCAATAAATCAAATAATGCATGCTTGTTAAAGATACAATATTCCCCAGAGCTACCAGAGACCGTCCTCACCAAAAAGATGACAACATTGGTTGGTTGTTCAATACTCTCCAATTACAAACAAAAAAAGTAATTGATAATTTCCCCCCAGAACAACACGTTAGCACCACGCCAAAGCACTGTTGCAAAAAGAGATCTGTTTCCTGATCTGCCACTGTTATGTTTAAGGCATGGTTAGGTTTAGGTACAAAAACTACTTGGTTAAGATTAGGTAAACACGGTTTGTGTTAAAATAACTACTTCTTTAAGATGGGGGGGGGGGCTTCGTCGTCATGGTTAAAATAGTTACTACTCGGTTAAGGTTAGGTAACAATCAATCGTTTAACATGGTTAAAAGAATGCAACAGCTCCTATGTCAAAGTCTGATGTTTTGTTGACGCTTCCATTCACCCTGATCTCCTCCATTTGCAGACTTCTACTTCCTGCTTTGCTCCCAACAGACGAGTCCTACAGCCTGCGACAGGGCTTTCTCACTTTTACATAAATGTAGTTTGGGAGAATTTTGCTGAAAAAACTGACGTTGTTCTTGGGAAGACAGTCTCCTTGACATTGTTGGAGTGCCCCAAGGAAGCAAGGATGGATGATTCGGTGTACAAACTACTGATATTATTATTGATAGTGATAGTAGATTTACAAGAGTAGGGATAAGGATTACATTAAGAGTCCACCCTCTGAGGACAATGATTGCCTATCCTTGAATGAGATATTACTATATTATCATGCATGAATGAAGGATGAAGCATAGATTTTGGCTTGATCGTCGCAATAAATAAAAGGGGGAAACCAAAATTATAAGGGTTCTTCCTCTGGGGAGCATGACTATACAAGCCAAGTGTCATGTCAGTCTGGCCAGTAGTTGTCCATACAATTACAAGACCAACAGACTATGTCATCTTTAGGCCCACTGCTGAAAGAAAAATAATATTAATATCAGCCTTCAGAACCGCTATCAGCTGAACCCTAGTGCACAGAGCTGTTTGCTGTACCCATTCTTATACACCGTCATGGATATCAGCTACAGAGGGACAACAGGAAGGAGTCAGCAGACTGTGGAGACAGGAAAGAAGGTCTCCTGACCCTTTAGGGGGGCCCATTACTACTCAGTATGATGAGCAGACAGAGTGAGGGGAGGAGTGATTGGGGATGTGCGGCTGGAAAAAGGTTAAAGATCTTCCTTCTGGGACCACAGAACAGCTGGAGTGAAGCATTACATCCCTCTGTCTTCCCTTCCTCTCCATCAAGCTGAGACGTAGCTCAGATCATTTGACCTCCCAGCATGGGCCAAGCAGCAGCTAATTAGCAGCAGTCTTTCTGTCTCTCTTTGAATCATCCTGAAACGAGTCATAACTTGAACTAGAATGAGTCTGGAGTGAGGAAACAGAACTCTGATTGTAATTTATATACGCAGAAAAATGTGTAAATGCATCCAAGAGGTATTTATGCATTTATGTCTGTTGTCTTACAAGTCAGCTGTCTCAACTTGGGCTTGAGGACAACGTATGTTAACAGGAAGCCTGTGTTACGAACTGGGATCATGGAGTTTGAAGGATGTAAGCTTATTCCAGGCAAGGAGGGTCTAACAAAAGATGCTGTCAAGTTGCATTATAGGAAGTAAACGATCCAATGTTTTTGAATATTCGACTCCTACTAGGGACTAGACAGGATCAGTCAGGATATTTCGGCCTCTGTTGCTTCGATCTTGAATGTCCTTTTTTGAAATCTGTCTCTTCTGAGTGTTTCAACTTTATGGTAATGTGGTGCTAATTCACAGGCGTGCACCTTTAAGAGGAGATGTAAAGGCCAATGACAACCAAATTCAGCTGGGAAGTGTCCATGAACTTTGCATGTGTTTGGAACAAATACATAGGCTAGCTGCTTTATTGAATATATTCTATGGACACCTGCTCCAGAAGCGGTGTGGGTAATAGATGTCTACAGTGCCAGTTTTTTAGCGCTTTGAGCATAAAGTCTAACTTTCAATGTTTGAAATGTCTACGAGCACTACAAAACCAAAGAAATTGATTTGAGAAAACCACACCAACAAAGTGACATTCGAAGAGTAAAGCTTTCTGTAAAAAATAAAAAGGTACTCAGTGTGATTATATGATGTGATGTAACTGATACTAATGTAATTACCATTGAAGACACTGAACTTATGTAGGAATTAAGTAACTTTAGTAGAGTTGCATCCTCCAATAAAAATGAAAAATAAATATTATATTATGGGAATTTTATAGGCTGATTCCAGCATTTTTTGACTTTTTCAATTTAACTACTTTAGAAAATGAATAGTTTCTTTGCCAGAATTGTATTCCTGGCAGTGTGGAGAGTGCTTTGAAATGAGCATTTATATTAGTGGTTCCAAACCTTTTTTTCTCACGATGTATTTAATCAGCAAGTCTCAATGAGATCAAGATCTCGTTTTCAAGAGAGACATGAGTACAGCAGAGAGAAAGAAAAACAAACATAGCCAGACAAAAAAAGCACACATACATTCAAACAACATATCCAGACATAACAAAAGCACGTACGACATCAGTAAAAATCATAGACATCACTCATCATACATTTCTGTAGAATAGATTCTGTAATTAATTCCATTTATAAGGTGCAAAGTAAGAGAAGGCAGTCTTCCCAAGCTCAGTATTAACAAGAGGTAACAAGAGTCAAACAGACCTGGAATCTGCTCTGGTGAGCATTGGTTTTGAATCTGAGAAGAGAAGCAATAAACTGAGGCAGCTTCAGCAGGAGACCTTTATAAATGTAATGCGGTGGTTGGATCACTCTTAATGAGGAGACGCAGCAGGATGCAGACGGGTAACTTTCTGAGACAGCTGTTTACTGTTCTCCCCACTTGATCAGCTTCACAACTACACTTCCTCGTTCCTAACTCACATGTGACTGAACTAACCAATCCGAAGCCAGGAAGACTTACACTGAGGTCAATGTGTGGAAAACCACAGAGGTCGATTCAGCGGATTGTTGTAACTGTTTTAAAGTTGCTGATGAAAATATCTTAACATGTAAATAATTACCATTAATGTAATTTTATTATTATGTTATTTTGGTCACTTCCTCCTGGGATATCGAATTGATTTTAAGGTTGATTATTCAGTATCACACAAATTTTATACAAATTATCTCTTGAGACAATAAATTCATTAAGTATAAAGAACTTATTACAAGTGATCTGGCATTGAAAATGCCAAGTTTGTTTGGTGTTTCGGAGAACAGGGCTGATGAGTGGATACACAGTTGTAGGTTGTGATGTAGGTTTCCTGTATCTCGTATCTTATCGCGTGCAGTCCAGGGTTCTGAAGGAGCCGGGGTGGAACAAGTCAGTTTTTTGGGGTTTAACAGCAAGCCTGGGCCAGGGGTCTTCCTCCTTGACCGATTTGTTGATTTGTGACGACAGAAGGACCGTCGCCTTGTTCTTGATAAAGCCTGTAGCTCCGACCTTCCAGTTTGCAATCTTTTGAGTTGGCTGAAGGCATCCAGTGCAGTCTGGTGAAGTGGGGGTGAAGGGTGCTGGATCCACACCAAACACAAGATCCAAGGGGATGGGTTAATCCAGGCCGATTAACAATCAGATAAAATTAACTTTAACTCTAATTTTCAAGAGGTCAAAAATCAAAATATAGCATTTTCTTTTTTTTAATTTCCTTCATTTTCAGTTGTAAATAAACTACATAGACAACACAATACATATTTGAATTTCACGTGGTGTAACATTTGCAAGGGATCATTCCAGACCGCTTTAGGAATCTTTTCTTAAATCAACTAAGAATTCCTAACAAAGAGAAGGCAGAGGGTGAGGTGAGAGGAAGGTCAGGGAAGAGGAAGGCAGGAGATGCAGGAGGAACAGCAGCATGGAGATAAGGGGAGCAAAAAAAAGATGATGTGGAAGAAGAGAGAAAATAGCTCGGGAGACAAGCGTGTTGGTTGAAGCTGAGAAGAAGAATGCAAAGAAAGAACAAAGTAGGAGGAGGAGGAGGAGGAGGATAACAGTGCGAGGGCACAGAAAAGAAAGAGGTGAAAACAGTCAAATGAACAGGTAGAGTCAGACACACCAGGGTGCAAAAGAGCTGGAACATTATGTATTTATGAAAAGATCAACTGCGTACATTAGCCAGTATAATGTAGAGCCCCATTCTGAGCTCAAATTGCAGAATATTAGCTTTGATTATGCACCATTTCACAAGCGACTCATCATCTCACGAGGGGGTGCACTCGTGACAGAAATTGATTGGCTTTATTGACCCAGAAAGCGGGATTAAATAATTAGAAAAAAAGCTTTTACAACCCAATATTACTCATGTCTGCATGTCACCCACTCATAATAAAACCAGCCAAAGACGACACATTAAGCTGGAGGGAAGGAAAAAATGAAAACCAACAAGAGAACACTCGCCCACCACCAATTTTCGGGTGTCATGCTTGCAGTTCTTTGATGTCTCAAGTTTGGCGAATAAACATTCTGTCTGTTCACTTTTTTAAATGATTTGTGTCTGCGGCATGAAGAAAAGGGTTTGAGTCTTCCACACTGCGTGGGCTGTTGCTGTCCATCTCTGCAGCCAAATGTTCTGTTAAAACTCCTTTTGCCTTTGTGCCCTCAACTGAGGTTTATTTAGAAATCTTTTTGACCTGACTTGAAAAGGGCTCTGAACATTTCCATTTGTTTGCAGCTCTGACTTAAATAGAGTCCAACTCCAGGTCCCAGCTGTATGTTCCAAGAATAATGACAAATTCTCTGAAAGGGGCAAATGCTGCATGATTTACCATTGTCAGCTTGCCAAAGCATGTAATTTATCCTGCAGGAACCTGATTTTTCCTGATCTTATCATGGCAGGGTATTCAGGACCAAAAGAGTCTTAACTTGAACTTGAATCTAGAAGAGGCACAGCTCTCAGTTCACAGGCCTCAGTTCTGTCCTATTAAATCATATATAAAATAACCCTGTTAAGAGAACAGGATTTACTGTATGCTAATACTTTATACCAATTACCTTGAGCCTGGTTTGAACACACACACTGCAAAATTCAAAATTTGACTCTTAATAATTTTCATTTTATTAAACGTTTAATTACTTATTTAGTCAGAAAATAGAGGTAGCCTATACATAATACAACATGTATCAGGTAACGTACAGTGATTACAGCATAATGCAAAACTGCACATGTTAAGCTACATTAACTCATGTACACTTTAACTTCAAAAACACAAAGTTGAATTAACAAAAATGTAACATGTGTGACAAAATAATCGAAGCTCAAAGCTCCACTTACTAGCTTTTGCAATTTTTTACAGGTGTTTCTGTTATTTTGTCCACCCCATGTACTGTAGCTGGCTATTCACATATACTCCTGTCTAAGAGAAACACGCACTCTGACTGTGCTCATTGCTCTTTATAGTCACAAAGTACACAAAACTGTATCAGACGAAAACATCATCGTTACCAGATATGTTGGTTTTTGTATTTACCCAATAAGAAACAAACGTTCCTTTAACCTGACATGGGGGACTATATGACGAAGTGGAGGCCACCGCTCAGCCTGCACAGCTGATCCAGGATGTGCCTGGGCACCTCGCTGTCTGACCAGCAACAAGGACGCAGCACTATTTAATCAAATTAGCCATGAATTTACTGCAGCGTATACAAGGTCTCTACATCCTCGGCCATCTGAAGAGTCGTAAAACCCAGGCAGGGGAGAGGGCAGGATGGAGGTAACCGCACTAGGGCTGCAAA